>NC_068911.1:117818503-118443503 GCF_023091745.1 Budorcas taxicolor
AAGAGCCGAGGGACTAGCAACCACAGAGCCTCAGCCAGCTCTAGTGCCGCTCGTGCTTAGGACTTTAGCACTTGTGTTGCCCATGGGCCAGTGGCTGTGTGGTGCCTGAGGGCCCAGCAACTTCTTCCAAGATGCCCTCCAGTGAATTGAATGTGGACCAAACACGAAGTGGTGAAGAAGCTCCAGAAGAGCTTTCTCAGGGCCACATAACAACCGACAGAAGGAGAGACTGGTGGAGACAACCCTTAACATGATTACAAATAGAATATCTGGTATGTAATTGACATTTTATATTACAACCTTCTTAGAGATTCTCTGTGAATTTCCAGCCAGAAACAATATGGGTCCGAATCAAAAGGAAGCTGCTTCCTTGTGTCGAAGACTTGGTAAAAGGGCAGGAGGAGATGCTCAGTTTGTGTTTGCACTGGGTCCTCACGTGAAAAGCCTGAAAATTAATTCCAAGGTCCTGCCATGTAGTTAGTTTGTATATGCTGATGCTCAGAACACAGTTCCGTGTGATGGTGAAGGTTCAACTGCTCATAACTCATTCTTCTGTCGAGTTCATGCGATCCTGCGCTAATGAGCTCTTCCAGGTATTGCGGAGATATATTCAGAGCCCGGGACGAGATACCGGCATACAGACAGCTACGGGTTATGGGTGTGAGACACGCTGTACCTACAAATCAAATTTATTTGGTGCTTTGATGACATTTTATGTGAAGATAAAAGAAAAAAAAAAACAAGCAGTGGCACAGAGGTGCATGAGACAAGTGATTTACGTGAGTACATCTTGGAATTTTCAGGGAGCTTTTGGTTGGCTACATGAATAAGTTTATTTAACAATATTTGGAGTTTGTATAAAAGAATTTGTGTTTAATATTCTTTAAAATTTTTCCTTTTTTGAAAATAAAGATTTTTTGTTTTTGTTGCACACATGGGCCAGTAAAGGACCCTTTACAAGGGATGACCTTCTTCTTATCATTTGTGTGGGTCACTCATTTCCCCACCCTCTCCTGTAACTTGTGTCCATTTGGGTTCAATAACCTAGCGCTCATATCTCTTTTCCTCAGGTATGATGTAATTCTCCTTTCACTTGT
Source organism: Budorcas taxicolor (assembly GCF_023091745.1). Taxonomy (NCBI): domain Eukaryota; kingdom Metazoa; phylum Chordata; class Mammalia; order Artiodactyla; family Bovidae; genus Budorcas; species Budorcas taxicolor. Next base: position 117,819,601 of record NC_068911.1, read on the forward strand.
CAGTCTTGGGCTTTCCTAGGGATATACTGAGAAAGGAGCCTCATATTTGACTCTTTACTCTTATTTTCCTTTCCATCTGGTAGAAAAAGATGGGTCAAAAGAAGTGTTAGGAACAAATTCAGCCAAGTCTCTTGGTTCTGACCTCACTGCAGAAGTAAAAGATCACTAAATATAGTTTAAAATTTACAACTTGGTGGTGGAGGGGAGACAGATGTCCATCTAAAAAATTTTTTTTGCTGCATCATGGAGCTTGTGGGACTTTAGTTCCTGACCAGGGGTTGAACCTGGGCCCTGGCAGTGAAAGTGCTGAGTCTTAGCCCCTGGACCACCAGGGAATTCCCCCCCAAACATTTTTGATTGAAAGCATTTGTGAGGCAGTGGGAGCCACAGACTCTCACCTTTGGAAGGGAATTTTAAAAGGCTACACTCTAACCCAGTTCCCTTTGGTCAGGCAGACCCCAGTATCTCCACTTTACCAGCAAGAAAGTGGAGGCTGGCATAGGCAAGGTGATGAGCACACAGTGGCGCAGGGAGAAAGTGGATCTCCTTTGTCAAAGGGTATGGGGCTGTGGCAGATGGACAGCCAGTATGGCAGCAACAAGATGGCCATCTCTCCCATCAAGGGGGAAGTCTGCTTCCTTTTCCCCTTGCATCTGGGCTGGCCCTGTGGCTTTGATCAACGGAATATAGTAGGTGAGACACAGTGGGACTCCTTGGCCGAGACCTTCAGAGCCCTTGCAGCTTTTGTGTGGGTCGTCTTAAGATCCAGTTGTTGTGTCAAGAAGCTGAGCCCAGGGAACCCACAAGATCACAAGAAATGAATTGTTTTAAGTAAGCAAACTGGGATAGTTTGAAGTCATAGAAAATGAGTGAAATAATGCCATTTGCAGAAACATGGATGGACCAACAGATGATCATACTTAGTGAAGTAAGTCAGACAAAGACAAATACCATATATTTCACTTATATTTGAAATCCAAAGTGTGGCACTAATGAACTCATCTATGAACCAGAAACAGACAGACATAGAGAACAGACTTATGGTTGCCAAGGGGAAGGAAGGGTCGGGGCGGGATGGACTGGGAGCTTGGTGTTAGCAGATGCAAACTGTTACATACAGGATGGGTAACCAACAAGGTCCTGCTGTATAGCACAGGGAACTGTATTCAATATCTTGTGATAAACCATAATGGAAAAAGACATAAAAAAGAATATATATGTGTGTGTGTTGGGGGGGCTGCTTTGCTGGTAGCTCAGCAGTAAAGAATCTGCCTGCAATACAGGAGATGCTGGAGACTTGGGTTTGACCCCTGGGTTGGGAGGATCACTTGGAGGAGGGCATGGTAACTCACTCCAGTATTCTTGCCTGGAGAATCCCATGGACAGAGGAGCCTAGCAGGCTGCAGTCCATGGGGCTGCAGAGTCAGATATAACTGAAACGACTGGGCATGCGTATATATACATATATGTATGTGTCCATATGTGTATATATATAACACACTGTAAATCAACTATACTTCCATAAAATAAGTTTTTTAAAATGGGGCCACTTGTTCCGCAGTCATTGATAACTGAAAGTCATGACCAAGTATCATTTGGAAACATTTATACCTTCTTGGATAAATTCTTTAAGTAATCTTGCTTGAAGCTCCTGCAAAGAAATGGAATCTCTTCTCCTGATAGTAGTCACAGTAATAATAATAATGATCAACATTATTATCATGACACAAAGATTTGTGACTAAAGATATACGGAGTGTGAAGTAGGACGGAAAACTTAAAAAGCAATGACAACACATTTTTATCAACCGCAAATCCCACATAGATGTTATTCATTTCCATAGCTGTGAGACAAGTCAAGGGACTGGCCCACACTTTCCCGCAGAAGTGGGTATTGCGTCAGTATTCACCTGTCTCCCTAATGACCCAAGGGATTCTTACTCCAGGGATTCACAGGACTTGTGGGAAGAGCAGGGTAGGTGGCAGGCAGGGTTTCTGAGGTGGTGTGATTCTCCTTCTGTCTCCCTTAGTTGCTGGAGAGTCTCAAAGTGACCGGACCCAGTCCTGGGCCTCCCTCCTCAGGAGCGGGGTGGGGCCCAGGGCGGCACCACGGTGGTGGTCGAGGGAGTGGCCTGTCCAGCTCACTACTCAGCCAGCAGGGTCTGAGGCTACTTCTTTGGTTGTCATCCCACTTTCCAGTGGCGACAGCCCCCCAGCCCCAGGGAGACGAGGTGGCTGCATCCAGGGTTGATTTATTGCCCTTCTCCTATTCTTTACGGGGCCAGTTTTAATGAGTACCCGAGCAGAGACGCCTTTGACTCCCGGGCTGTGAATAACTGCCATTAATAAAGGGGCGAGCTGCTGGCCGCAGCACCCTGCATATTTCCATATTAATAATGCCATAAACTCCCCCAGAATGATGTCTTAGAACTCACAAGGTGGAGGCTGGCTGGCTGTAGGCTCAGGTCTGTGGAGGGGGCACGTGATCCCGGGAAGGAAAAGCGGCCTGGGACCTACTCAGCTGCCCATGCATCTCTGCTATGGGAGTTGCCTCTGGGGAGCAAGTTGCTGATTTCATGGGGTGTCTCGAGGTGGGGCAGGAAGTTCTGTCTGCTTTCAAACATCTCCCGCAGCAGTCTGTCAATTTGTCTGAGATCCCCTCACTTAAAGACAATTAATTTGAGTATTTAAGTTACTCTAAACTTCTGGATATCTATAAGTTAAAAGGCTAATGCCTTAGGGGCTGACTTCATTAATTTCACCTAATCTTGTCTAATCTTCCAGACTTGCCTAGAAAATTAATGTGACTGATTCATGTGACATGTTAACTGAACAGCTACTGTGTGCAAAGAGCTAGGAATATGGGAGGGAAGGAAACAAGCAAAATCCTGCCGTTGCACAGCTTCTATTTGAATTGAAACAGTAAACAAATACACATGTAAGAGAGTGTGCCAGATGATGATCAATACTGCATAAACTACAGAGCACAGGAGGGAGATGGGGCGTGTGTACTGGGCGGAGGATTAGTAGAACCGCTTTGTTCCGGGGAAGTTGACTGAGAGCAGACTCTTCAAAGATTCTCTCCCAGGACAAACCAAGGTGACTTGGAGAGGAGAGATTTGGGGCCATCTCTCCATAGCTGGTGGCTTCCTCTTACCCAGCTCAGGCATCAGTGGAAGAAAGATCTCAGAAAGAAGTCATTTCTTTTCCAGTCGCTATCTTTCCCTTATGAGGCCTGGACAATGGCTAGGGCCCTCAGACCCCTTGGTTCAGCCCTTTATCAGCCCCAGGTCTAGGAAAGCCCAACGTATGCCCCTCAATTCTGTAGATTCCCAGAGACTTTTAATTTCCTGCTTTAAGCAGGAAACTGTGGGTAGTCTCTGTGGAGCCACAGCTGATCCTGACCTGAAAATCCATGACTTTCCAGAGTGCCCCACCCCAATTAAATGTTCATGAGCAAAGTAGGCTTTGCCAAAGATTCAGGACGGGGAGGAGGAGCGGTTTACTTTTCACTGTCCACAGACATTGCTTACTCTCTAGGTATTTTGTTATCCCAGGGGCTTAGAGAGAGATATCCTGCCAGAGTTGCCAAACCCGTTACCTGAAAACTGGGTTGGCCTCTTGGTAAGTGTCGAGCCAGTAGGCACAACCAAACCAAAGCTCGGGAGAAGGAAGGATTCATTACTTGTGGAAAGCAAGGAGAACACCAGGGATCTTCCTCAAAGCAGTTTCTCCCTAAACAGTTTAAAGCTAAGGGTATGTGCATATTCAGGAAGCGGACTTGAGCAGAGGAGAATTCAGCATAGAACTGGGGCCAAGGTCAACAGGGTCCAAGCTTTAATTGATGGAAATCAGGAGGGTCATCATCATCATTCCATCCTCCACCTTGGTGGGGGCCTTAGTTCTTGTAGAACTCAAAGATAGATTGTTATGTATATTCCTTGAGGAACCAGGATGGTGCCCGAAGACTCCCTTGTCTCAGCATCTCCTTCCTTCTCTGATTGGAAACTGCTTCAGTCTGCCCTTTGGAACTCAGGGAAGGTCAAAGAGGCTGAATAAAATCTATTTTCTACAAGTAAGAAAGAGGAGATACAGAAAGGTTTGCACCTGGGAGCCCCACAGAGTCCTGCCTAATTTCAGTCCCATCTTGGCCCTTCTACTACTAGGCTTTTCTTTTTTAAATTTCAATTGCCCATCTTTACCCCTGATTTTCCAATCTCACTAACTTTTCTTTTCCTTTCTTGCTTCCCCAAGTCTACTTCTGGTTGCATCCCTCCATCCCTGTTGGCCTCTGGAAGCTCCAAGTACTTCCTCCTGTTACAGGGCACAGCTTCCCCTTCCTCTAACAGATAGATGTTAACTGACACCAAAGTGTGGGGTTGGCTTCCTCCCAAAATAATTATCTCAATATTTTGCCAGCAGCCCAGCACACTCCTTCTCAAGGACTTCTAGTGCCCACCATTAGAAAAATAGCATCTTCACTGCTTTACTTGTGGAAGGCACTGCTTGTTCTTACCCAATAGCATTCTCCTTTCTCCTTTACCAATAGAGTCGGGTGTTATCACAGAAACCATAGCCCAGTGAAACACGCTCATCTCCCAAGACTCCCTTGCAGCTAGAGGCGACCATGTGACGTCATCCTGGCCATGAAGGTTGGAGTGGAGGAAAGCGTTGAAAAGGGGCATGGTGTAACTAGCATAACCTTTGGCCCTTTGCCTTCTGCAGCTTCCTGCTTGAAGTGAAAGTGTGACTTTGAGGTTGAAAACTAAATTAGGGCAGGAGGGTGGGAAGATAGGAGGAACAGAGTCCTTGCTCACATTTTTGAGTACCAGTCTTGAACAACTACTTCTAGACTTCTTGTTACATGAGACCCTATTGAAAGATACGCTTTCTTGGTGGCTGTTATAGGCTGAACTATAAGGTGAGGTGAAGTCGCTCAGTTGTGTCCGACTCTTTGCAACCCCATGGACTGTAGCCTACCAGGCTCCTCCATCCATGGGATTCTCCAGGCAAGAATACTATGTTCCCTCTAAATTTATATGTTGAAATTCTAATCCACAGTACCTCAGAATGTGACTATATTTGGAGATTGAGCCTTTAAAGATGTAACTATGGTTAATTGAAGTCCTATGGGTGGGCTCTAATCTAACCTGAGTGATGTTTGTATAAGAAGAGGAAATTTGGACACATGAAGACACACTGGGGTGTATGCACAGAGGAAAGATCACATGAGGACACAATGAGAAGGTAGCCTTCTTCAAGCCAAGCAGAGAGGCCTCAAGAGAAACCAAACCTGCTACCACTTTGACCTAGGACTTCCAGCCTCCAGAACTGTGAGGAATTAATTTCTGTTGTGTAGTCACCCCTGTTCTGTGGTATTTGTTATGGCAGTCCTAGCAAATGAGTTGGCTCTCAGCTAGACGCCAGCCTGACTCCTACCCCATAACACTGGGTCTAGCCATCTGTGGCTCAGTGGGTCAAGGATTAGATGTAGAGGCAGAAGAAGTCTCCAAGGTTTCCAAGGCTAATTGTGATTAGGTCCTAATTTAAGTATCCCCCTGAGGATGGTGCCAGCATCTTAGGTACCAGGTTCAAAATGTCCCATCTCCCTGGTCGGGGGTTTTCACATTTCTCTCTCCCTTCCCCAGAGCTATGGCTGCAATGTACCTGCTCATCTGAACCTTCCTGTCTTCAAACATTCTCTTCTCAGCATCCAGGAGTGTCAGAACATTTATCCAGCAACCAGTCTGGGTGAATGTGGCAAGAGTAGTACCTGGTGTATAGTTGGCTCTCAGGAGACATTAACTGAATTCATGGATAGGAGATGACCATAGGAACCATTGCCAGGTAGCATATATACTTACTATGCATTTATTTATTCATAAATTTAAAATAAAGTTGATTTTCTCCCATTATAAAAAATAACATGAACTGGTCTTCAGTTGTGTACCAGATGCTATCTTAGGTGCCTTGCATTTGTTTATCTTCACAAGAAGTCTGAAAGCTAGATACTGTGCCAATTTTATAGGGCTTCCCTGGTGGCTCAGCAGTAAAGAATCTGCCTGCAATGCAAGATACACAAGAGACACAGGTTTGGTCCCTTCGTGGGGAAGATCCCCTGGAGGAGGGCGTGGTAACCCTTTCCAGTATTCTTGCCTGGAGAATCCCATGGACAGAGGAGCCTGTGTGCAACAGTCCATGGGGTCGCAAAGGACACAGCTGAAGGGACTGAGCATGCATGCGCATGCCACTGTTACAGAAGAGGAGGATGAAACTTAGAAACCAAAGGTGATTTATTGTTTCAGTTCAGTTCAGTTGCTCAATCGTGTCCGACTCTTTGTGACCCTGTGGACTGCAGCACGTCAGGCCTCCCTGTCCATCACCAACTCCCGGAGTTTACCCAAACTCATGTCCATTGAGTTGGTGATGCCATCCAACCATCTCATCCTCTGTTGTTCCCTTCTCCTCCCACCTTCAATCTTTACCAGTATCAGGGTCTTTTCAAATGAGTCAATTCTTCACATGAGATGGCCAAAGTATTGGAGTTTCAGCTTCAGCATCAGCCCTTCCAATGAATATTCAGGACTGATTTCCTTTATGATTGACTGGTTTGATCTCCTTGCAGTCCAGGGGACTCTCAAGAATCTTCTCCAACACCACAGTTCAAAAGCATCGATTCTTCGGCACTCAGCTTTCTTTATAGTCCAACTCTCACATCCATACATAATTACTGGAAAAACCATAGCTTTGATTAGACAGACCTTTGTTGGCAAAGTAATGTCTCTGCTTTTTAATATGCTGTGTAGGTTGGTCATAACTTTTCTTCCAAGGAGCAAGCATCTTTTAATTTCATGGCTGCAGTCACCATCTGCAGTGATTTTGGAGCCCCCCAAAATAAAATTTGGAGCCCCAAACAATAAAGATTAATTGTTTAAAAAATAATAAAAAGCATGGTGGCTTTTATGGTTTTTTCTATAACAAGGATGGCATCTTCAGTGATATAATCCTTCCAGGCTATCTTGATGTTCTCTCTATCTGGGTTCTCTTCCATAGTCCTGATGATCCTTTCCATATAGTACTGGGTGTAATGAGCCTTAAAGGTCCTTGTGTCACCCTGATATAGAGGCTGAATTACAGATACTGTATTTGTATACAAGCAGACCACTTTGATGCCATTGGTGTTGAGCTTATGGGTTTCTGGGTGGCCAGGAGCATTGTCCAATATCAAAAGAACTTTTAAAAGGTAGTCCCTTACTGACAAGGTACTTACTGACTTCAAGGTCAAAGCGTCGATGAAATCAATACAGAAAAAGTGCTCTTGTTATCCAGACCTTCTTGCTGTCCAACCTAGAGACTGGCAGCTGGTGTTTTATCTTTTCCCTTGAAGGTTTTGGGGGGTCAGTGGCTTTATAGATAAGGTCAGTCCTGATCATAAACCCAACTGCATTTGCACAAAACAAGTTAGCCTATCACTTCCTGCCTTAAATCCTGGTGCTCACTTCTCTTCCTTACTGATAGATGTCTTTTGTGGCATTTCCCCCACCCCCAGAATAGGGCACTTTGTCTGCATTAAAAACCCATTCAGGCAGATGTCCTTTCTTCTCAATGACTTTCTTCATGGCCTCTGGGTACTTTTCAGGTGCTTGTTGGTTGGCAGAAGCTGCTTCTCTTGTTTTCTTGACATTTAAAAAACCAAACGCTTTTCTAAAATTATCTGACCACCCTTTGCTGGCTTTGAATCTCCAGCTTTGGATCCTTCACTTTCTTTTTGCTCTAAGTTTTCCTGTAATGAGGGCTTCCTGGTGGCTCAGATGGTGAAGAATCCGCCTGCAATGCAGGACACCTGGGTTCAGTCCCTGAGTTGGGAAGATCCTCTGGAGGAGGGCATGGCAACCTATTCCAGTATTCTTGCCTGGAGAATCTCCATGCAAAGAGGAGCCTGGCAGGCTACAGTCCATGGGGTCTCAAAGAGGTGGACACGACTGAGCACAGCACAGCACAGTCCCATAATGACTTTTTTTTTCTCCAGTCGTACTAGAGCCTATAGATTTGTCTTTCTTATAGCCATCCCATACCCCCATACAGCTGCATTTTCAATGTGAGGTTTAAAAATATTTTGCTGAAAGTGCAAAGTTTTAATGCCTGCTGGTGTAGCTATAGCGATGGCTTCACAAATTTCCTTTTGTTTTTTATAATGATCCTTATATTGGACTCATTTGTCTTGAAATGGTGGTAACTGCAGCTGCAGACCTCAGTCAATGGTCCATATCAAACAAGTCAGCTTTCTCCTGTAACATCATGACTTTTCTTTGCTTCTTAGGGTCACTTCTAGCATCACTGGTGGCACTTTGTACAGGTCTCTTGGTGTTACTCAAGGTTTATGGCATTATACTAAACATGATGAAAAATACACAAGACCTGTGAGGCATCACTTTTTACTGTGGCATGTAATTTACCTGAGAGATTAACGTCTCACGTGGAGATGATTAGCGTCTCATGGAGTTTCAAGTGGATACTCAGAACACTTGAACTCACCCTCCAGAGCCACAGGAGGTGACTATAAAAATGTTATACCAGTACAGTATGTGCTTAAGTTAATTTTATGCAGTTACGATTTAATTCTGCATCTTTACATTTGTTTACATTTCTCTTGGCTGCAAACGGTGTCATTTTTGGTAAGTGTTTGTGTAAGTTTTGATAAATCTTAACTTTTAATAATATATTTGTGCATATTTTGTGATAGTAAATGATACAATAGACTAGTATTTATGTAAATCTCATGCATTCATGACATATGGAATGCTTTCTTTTTTCTTTTGGCATTTCTAGGCTACATGGTTTGTTTGTGGGGTTTTTCAAACTGTTGCAAATCTCCAAAAATCTTTCCAGTATGTTTATTGAAAAAAATCTGTATATAAGTGGACCTGTGCAGTTCAAACCCATGTTGATAAAGGGTGAGCTGTATTCTTTTTAAATTTATTTTTTAGTTGGAGAATAATTGCTTTACAATGTGGTGTTGGTTTCTGCTGTACAACAATGCAAGTCAACCATGATTATATTATATATCATATATCATATATCACCTCCTTCTTGAGCCTTCCTCCTCTCCCCGCATCCTACCCCTCTACATCATCACAGAGCACCAAGCTGGGCTCCCTGTGTTATATAGCAACTTCTCACCAGCTATCTATTTTACACTTGGTAATGTATACATGTTGATGCTACTTTCTCTGTTCATCCCACTCTTTCCTTCCCCTAAAAGGGTGAACTGTATTTTAAAATTGATTGTGATGAGGAATGCACAATTCTATGAATAAAAAGCATTAAATTTTATACTTTAAGTAGGTAAATTCTATGGCATGTGACCTATATATATATATATAGCTATATATATACATAGTTAAACTGCTATATCTCAATATAGCTGTTTAAAAAAAGAAAAAACTGAAAATATCAGTAAAGCATCTGTGTTTTACAGGAATACTGACAGGAATACCACTTTGCCTCCTTCTACTGACAGCTTTTTAGGAAGGTCTTTAGGACACTTGGTATGTGATAGTCCAGGTGTTCCTGTGTCTATGTGGCCAGCAATCTGGAACTATCAACAGGCATAATCAGAAAAAAACCCCATAGAAAGCCTGCTCACTCTAACCAAAGGTCTGAAAAAAGGGCAGCCCAGCAGCTAGTACCCACCCCACTGCAGCCACATACCAAGGGAAAAACTCCCTCTGAGTTTCTGCTGAATTCCCCCATTCCTGTTGGTGCTGGTGGGGCTGAGTGGTGAGCTGGACTTCTGGCCCCATCTGGAGGAGGCATGTTTCCATCATAACCTGGAGACAATGAAGTGGTGTGAGTCTGTGTTCTGCTTTTGCTGGGATGGTGTCCATGGGGCCCAGTAGGGAACTTCTGCTCCATTTCGACCTGCATACCACACCTAAAAGGGTGACTGTCTGTAAAAAAGAAGGTTAAGTAGAGTCCATATTGTTATAGAATAACACTCAAAATGTACATACAATTAAAATCACTCCTCAAACCAAGAACCAAGAATATTTCAATCTGAATGAGAAAAGGCAATCAATAGACACTGATATGGAAATGATTAAGAATTTAGATTCTAAAGTAACCACTATGAAAATGCTTTAATAAGCAGTAGCAAACATGTTTGAAACAAAGGAAAAAACAGTCTCATTAAAGAAATAGAAGATATAAAGAAAAACCAAGTGGAAATTTTAGAATTGAAAAATACAAGAACTGAAATAAAAAAGTCATTGGATGTGCTTAATAGCAGAACAAATATAAAAGAGGGGGAAACATCAATGAACTTGAAGCTAGAACAATACAAATTGCCTGATCTGAAAAACACAGAGAAAATAGGCTAAAAAAGGCACGAAAAGAGTCTCAGGGACCTGCGGGGCAGTAACAAAGGATCTAACATTTGTATCATTAGAGTCCTAGAAGGAGAGGATAAAATGTGGGCCAAAAAGATTTGGAAAAATGGTTGAAAACTTCCCAGCGTTGGCAAAAGACATAAGCTTATTGATTCTAGAAGCCGAGTGTATCCGAATAGGATAATACAAAGAAATCTATGCCAAGACACATCAAAATAAAAAACTAAAGACAAAGAAAAAATACAAAGAAAAAAATCTTGAAAGCCGATGGAAAGATGGGAGGCATTATGTATAAACACAAAATGATTTAAGTGACAAAGGATTTCTTATAAGAAACCACGCAGACCAGAAGGAAGACTCACACAATTTTTCAACTGACAGGCCAACTTCAAAATTTCTTTGCTCCTTCCTTAAATTCATACTAAGTCCCTTCTTTAAGCATTCTTTCTCAAGCATTACTCATAAAACACAGCCTCATCTCTCTAATGAAAATGTTAATTTTTTTCATTATAGACATATCTCCATAAGTAAAAAATTATTGTGATTCAATGTTTCGACTTGTTTAATTAGTTATTACCATGCTATAGAAAATCCATTATTTTGACTATTTGGCTTTTAGCAACCTTGTTGAATTGTTACTAATTATAATAATTTTAGAGCTTATTCTTTGTAATTTGTAGCTAAAACATCTGCCAACAACGTGATTTTTTTCTGTGCTATTCTAAAAGTTCCAATTATTTCCATTTTCCTGTGTTATAGTATTGGCTAAGAAAAAATAATCTAGAAGAAGCATATATAAATTGTCATAGGACTTCCCTGGTAGCACAATAGATAGGATTCCACTTGCCAATGCAGGGGACACAGGTTCGACTTATAGTCTGGGATGATTCCACATGCTGTGGAGCAACAGACCGGGCACCACAATTACTGAGCCCGCATGCTGCAGCTGCAAAAGCCCGTGTGCCCAGAGCCTGTGCCCTGCAGCATGAGAAGTCACTGCGATGAGAAGCCCACACATTGATATAAAGAGCAGCCCCTGCTCACCGCAACTACAGAAGCTGCGCAAAGCAATGAAGACCCGATGCAGCAAAGAAAAATAAGTAAGTAAATAAATACAATTTAAGTCAATTATTTAAAAAATGCAATGTATCCTAAAGTGTGTTCCATAGGATTCTGGGTTCTCAGGATGTTTTGGGTAATGCTTGGTAAAATTTTTAAAAAGTGTTTGTTTGCTTGTATTTTGCACAGCTTCTGGGTCTTAGGTATGACAGTTTTCATTTCATGTCTGAGAAGTGGGTGTTGGGGGACCCCTCCTTTCTTTGGTAGCACCTTTCATGTATTGGTGCTCTAGGGACTCACTTTGGGAAATGCTGCTTTAGAATTTCACTGTAATAGATGCTATGGACAGTTGGGTTGAAATAGCCATTCTTTGTAATGCTGAAGAAGTATCTTCCTAGTCCTGAAATATTTACTGCAGTCTTCTTAGATGATGGGATTGAGTTTGAGTGGGGCAATGATTAAATAAAATTACTTTTTTAGTCTCATGTTATCAAACTGTTTGTAATAAACAAGTATTAGCTTTGTAATTAGATAAAACCTCATAAAATGCAAATACTTGCTCAGTAGTTTGATCAGAGTTGCTCTGTCTGTGGGGAAGGCAGATGCCATATGAGAGTCCTGTGTTTGGGGGAGGGAGCCCTCTAGGGTAGGGTAGGGCAGGATAGAGGCCTGAGACAGGTCTCTGGAGGTGGGTGATGTCATCTGCTTCCTGATTGGCTGCCAGCTAGATGCCATCAGGGGCCTGAACTTTTTTCTGCCCATTTCACTTGTAGTCAAATTCACCATCAGTAAAGTTGACTGAAAATCTTCCAGGCCAGCTGCTGCCATATTTGCAGGAGAATGTCAAATATTCTAATCACTTTTCCTGACATTTAAACAAACTCAATTTTCATGTAAAATAATCTCCTAACCCTCCAGAAAGCTGTTTATTTTTCTAAGGAGGTACAAGTTCAATGCTCCTTTTCAAATGGATATAATTTCTTGAAAGCCAGAAATTATAGCTCTTAATGGTATTTTACTTCCATCGTGATTAAATCCCTTTGATGTTGGGTATTTGAATTTTCTTCCTCCCTAGTCTTAAGCTACCCTCCTTAGCTTCCTCTTTTTCTTCTTTCTTTCCTTTCTTCCTAGAAGAAGGACATCAATTAGGACAGGAAACTTTGTCATCTGAAATGACATTTCAAAATGCCTTTATTAAAATCACCAAAAGTTAGGATATAGGAGATCCACCAAAAAAAAGAATAATAATAACAACATTGTATATAATGATAATGGGGCTTCCCGGGTAGGTAAAGAAACTGCCTACAATGCAGGAGAAATAGGAGACTCTGGTTCGACCCTTGATTGGGGAAGATCCCTTGGAGGAGGGCATGGCAACCCACTCCAGTATTCCTGCAGGGAAAATCCCATGGACAGAGGAGCCCATTGGGCTAGAGTCCATGGGGTCGCGAAGAGTCATCATGACTGAAGTGACTGAGCATGCACATGAATAATGATAATAATAACAGTTAAGAGGCTTCCTTGGTGGTCCAGCGGTTAAGACTTCATGCTCCCAGTGCAGGGGGCACAGGTTTGACCCCTGGTTGAGGAGGTAAGATCCTGGATGCCACATGTTGTGGCCTAAGAAATACATTCTAAGGAACTACTTTTAAATTTAAAAATGTCAGTTTTAATTAAGTGCTTGCTATGTGGGAGGCACTATTCTAAGTCCTTTTCACTTCTTTAAGTCTCTCAATATTCCTAAAAGGAGGAATGATCTGTGTTTTAGGGTTGGGAAATCAGAGAGGTAAGTGATTTGCTCATAAGAACACAGCTGGTAAATGACAGAGCCAGAACACAAATCCATGTTTCTTCCACTATCTGTTCAAATCAGATGAACTTGTGAAAATCAAAAATAATGAGTGTTTTCAAAGTGTTTTCTTTTGGGGGAAGAAAGAAAAGATGAAACTGTTGGTGCTCTTGAAGAAAAAGAGAGAGCAGGGGAAAGAGGAAGGCGTTTCAGAAGAACTGAATAGACGAAGGATCTGATATCAGAAGCTGGGGGGCCTCAGCTCCTGCATTTTGGTGCTGTTGTTCAGTCATTAAGTCGTGTCTGAATCTTTGTGACCGCAGGGGCTGTTGCACTCCAGGCTTCCCTGTCCTTCACCTAGCTCCTGGAGTGTTCAAATTCATGTCCACTGAGTTGGTGATGCCATTCAACCATCTCATCCTTCATTTCACTGCTGAGAAAACTGAGGCCCAGCCAGGGGAGAGAGGAGGGGGGAGGGGGGAGGAGGAGAGGAGTGAAGGGGAGGGGCCTGGGAGGAGGAAGGGGGAGGGGAGGAGGGAGGGGGAGAGAGAAGGGGAGGGGAGGAAGGGCCCATCCTGGTTTGCAGATGTTGGTTCAGAGAATGTATGGGAGTCCAGGTTTGGTGGCTTCCAACCCAGTTCTCCCCTCCTTCTGTTTCACCAGGCTGTCTTCCAAACAGTAAACCTTTTTTTCAAGCGGTCATTCATTTTTTTTTAAAAAAATGTCAAAACCATCAGAAATGCTAAGTGATGGGATAAAATTAATAAGAGCCTATTTGCCCTTTCAGATGGTGGGAGAAGCTCCCCAACTTGCTATTAAAGCTTGAGGGCATGACTTAGGATTCTGTTTATGTTTATAGCTCTGTCTGGGGAAACATCTCGACCCTGATAAAAGCTTAGGAGCCTAGTTCCTTCCATAATTCAGAGATCATGTCTGGCATTTTGTGTTATCTTCTTGGTCAAGGTCAAAACCAATAGACTTGTAAATCATAAACACTTTCTAATTAAGGAAACCAGATAGATGCTGCTGGGTCTGTGGCAGAACCAGGAGAGACTTTTTCCCCACCTGGGATTTTCCCCCTACTTGGGGCTTTTATAGTTCCTATGACATCTGGGCGTTTCTTTGTAATGGAATCAAATCTCAGCTATATGACATTTTATATGTGTGTGTTTGTGACTTATTAATAACAGTAGCTAATCACGATGGTGTGATCACTCACCTAGAGCCAGACATCCTGGAACGTGAAGTCAAGTGGGCCTTAGGAAGTATCACTACGAACAAAGCTAGTGGAGGTGATGGAATTCCAGTTGAGCTGTTTCAAATCCTGGAAGACGATGTTGTGAAAGTGCTGCACTCAGTATGTCAGCAAATTTGGAAAACTCAGCAGTGGTCACAGGACTGGAAAAGGTCAGTTTTCATTCCAATCCCAAAGAAAGGCAATGCCAAAGAAAGCTCAAACTACTGCACAATTGCACTCATCTCTCATGCTAGTAAAGTAATGCTCAAAATTCTCCAAGCCAGGCTTCAGCAATATGTGAACTGTGAACTTCCAGATGTCCAAGCTGGTTTTAGAAAAGGCAGAGGAACCAGAGATCAAATTGCCAACACCCACTGGATCATGGAAAAAGTGAGAGAGTTTCAGAAAAACATCTATTTCTGTTTTATTGACTATGCCAAAGCCTTTGACAGTGTGGGTCACAATAAACTGTGGAAAATTCTGAAAGAGATGGGAATACCAGACCACCTGATCTGCCTCTTGAGAAACCTGAATGTAGGTCAGGAAGTAACAGTTAGAACTGGACATGGAACAACAGCCTGGTTCCAAATAGGAAAAGGAGTACGTCAAGGCTGTATATTGTCACCCTGCTTATTTAACTTATATGCAGAGTACATCATGAGAAACGCTGGGCTGGAAGAAGCACAAGCTGGACTCAAGATTGCTGGGAGAAATATCAATAACCTCAGATATGCAGATGACACCACCCTTATGGCAGAAAGTGAAGAAGAACTAAAGAGCCTCTTGATGAAAGTGAAAGAGGAGAGTGGAAAAGTTGGCTTAAAGCTCAACATTCAGAAAACGAAGATCATGGCATCTTGTCCCATCACTTCATGGCAAATAGATGGGGAAACACTGGAAACAGTAGCTGACTTTATTCTTTTGGGCTCCAAAATCACTGCAGATGGTGACTGCAGCCATGAAATTAAAAGATGCTTACTCCTTGGAAGGAAAGTTATGACCAACCTACACAGCATATTTGAAAGCAGAGACATTACTTTGCCAACAAAGGTCCGTCTAATCAAGGTTATGGTTTTTCCAGTGATCATGTATGGATGTGAGAGTTGGACTATAAAGTTGAGTACAAAAGAATTGATGCTTTTGAACTGTGGTGTTGGAGAAGGCTCTTGAGTGTCCCTTGGACTGCAAGGAGATCCAACCTGTCCATCCTAAAGGAGATCAGTCCTGGGTATTCATTGGAGGGACTGATGTTGAAGCTGAAACTCTAATATTTTGGGCACCTGATGTGAAGAGCTGGCTCATTTGAAAAGACCCTGATGTTGGGAAAGATTGAAGGCAGAAGGAGAAAGGGATGACAGAGGATGAGATGGTTAGATGGCATCACCGACTCAGTGGACATGAGTTTGGGTAAACTCTGGGAGCTGGTGATGGACAGGAAGGCCTGGCGTGCTGCAGTTCATGGGGTCTCAAAGACTCGGACACAATTGAGCGACTGAACTGAACTGAACTGAATAACAGTAGCTAAACTGTTTGCCATCCCTGGTAGCTCAGATGGTAAAGAATTCACCTGCAATGCCAGACGGCCTACGTTCAATTCCTGGGTTGTGAAGATCCCCTGGAGAAGGGAATGGCAACCCACTCCAATATTCTTGCCTGGAGAATTCTATGGACAGAGGAGTGTGGCAGGCTACAGTCCATGAAGTTGCAAAGAGCTGGACACAAGCGAGTGACTCACACTTTCGCTTTCACACACATACAGCATTATACCAGATGGAGTTCTCTAGTCCTCCCTTTATTTTATTTCATTTATGCTTATTACAACCTTCTTAGGCTGAATAATGCCCCCCAACCCAAGATGTTCACATACTAATTTCTGGAACCTGTGAGTATGTTCCCTTACCTGGTAAGAGACTTTGCAGACGTGATGAAGGATCTGGAAGTGGAGAAGTTATCCTGGATGATCAGAGTGGGCTTGATGTGATCATGAGGGACAGAGATAGGAGATTAAGGAGAAGAGAAGACGGAGGAAGGGGGAAGAAGCAAGAAAGGTCAAAGAGGTGAGGCCCAGATTTTTTGCTGGAACCTCCAGCAGGAACCAGCCCTGTGGATGCCTTGATCTCAGCCCCATAGGAATCATTTTGGACTTCTGACCTTCAAAACTAAAACAAAAAATGTGTGTTGCTTTAAGCCAGCAAATTTGTGGTAATTTGTCACAACAGCAATAGGAAACAAATATAGATAGGTGCTATTAATGTCTCTGTTTTACATATGAAGAGACTGAGGCACAGAGAGAGATTAAATACTTCATTTAAGGTCACACAACGGGAAGTGGCAGAACGGGGAATCAAATAGCTCCCGCTGACTTGACTACTATGCTGTTTGACCTAAGACAAGGCACTCTACTTCCCCGATTCTCAGTTTTCTCATCTCTAAAAAGTAGCTAATGATCCCTGTACACCAGTTTGTTAGGGGGATTAAATGAGATACTACTTAATATTCTAGGTGGGAAGATGGTGGTAATGATGATCGTGATGATGGTGATGACGATGGTGGTGATAATGATAATGGTGGTGGTGGTTATGACACTGATGGCGATAGTTATGGTGAGAATAAAAGATGCCCATTGTGAGATGCAGAAAGTCAGCAGTGTGCCTTTGAGAGGGAGAGTGTAGAGCGGATAGGCCAAGAGAGTTCTGGAGGAGGATGTTTTTGCTCTTGCTTCTGCTCTACTTTTGGCTTTGTTCTTAGCCTTCGAATGTCTTTTATTCAAGCTACTGCCCAAACAGCCCTCCTCATCATGCCAACCCCTTGTCCCAGCTGCCCTCCTTCCCTGCCACATGGTCATATGTGGCTTGACATTTTAACCAGCTTCTTTGTACTAATAACAAGGACCAGAGCAGAATCCAAAGAGGAGATTGCTCTCAGCCTAGAGAAACCATCAGAATCTCTCACGTACTGTTCCTTGGTCCAGCTGTCAACTCAAACAAGAGGCAACAGGGAAATTCTCAGTGGGAATTGGGAAAGTGGATTTTGAGAGATCAAAGTAGATACATATGCATATATGGAATTTTTTTCTGAATATAGAAGGTCTATATAAGATTATTGTATAAAATAGAGGAATGGATAAAGAATAATATTCTTCTCTAATCTTACCACTGGAGAGAATTACCACTGTATTATTTTGTTTATTACCATTGTGTAGTTTCCACTGTATTTTCAGTGTATTTTATATCCACTGTATTTTCCACTGTGTATTTTCAGTGTATTTTCCACTCATCTTTTTTTCCTCTGTGTTGATAAATACTGTGGATAGATTTGTATCTTTTCTTTTTAAAAAATATTTTATTGGAGTACACTGTTGGGTTAGTGTATCTTTACGCTTTTCAGTTAATAATCTATTGTGATTTAAGGTATCAGTAAATCTTGTTCAAAAGATGTATTTTTATTATTTTGTAAGATATTCTATTTGCATTCTATTTTCTGTCTTACTAAAAATATTTATTTACTTGGCTGCATCGGATCTTACTTGCGGCATGCAGGATATTTTGGTTGTGGCATGTGGGATCTGGTTCCCTGACTAGGGATCAAACCTGGGCCCCCTGCTTTGGGAGCTTGGAGTCTTAGCCACTGGACTAGGGAAGTTCTTCTAGTCTCTTTATATCATATGTGTCTGAATGGATATGGAGGATGAATCTCATCAGCATTTTAAAGATTTTGAATAACTTCCTTGTTGATTTTTTGGGTCCATTTCTGGGTAAAGCCAGCCCAGCAGTGATGGTGGTCTTGTTTCAGGAGATCAGGACAGGGAGGAAGATGAAACAGTCTTTCTTTTTTCAGAGGATGTGTGTGAGCCTGTGCTTTTGGGGGAGAAAAGGGGCTAGTCTTGAGGACCCAGAGGCCTTTCCATGTGTCATCATGGGGCCTCTTTGACTCTGCCTTGACGTTCTGGAAGCGCCTCAGTTTTCAGCTAAATAAAATCGGCTCTTAGATGTGTGGTTTTTTGTTTTTGGCCAAGTATTGCTCAAATGCAGTAAATGAGAAACAAGGTTTGCAATACTTCTGATGGGTTCCCTCCTTTGTCCAGGTTTGAAATTTGCATAATATCTCTCCAACAAGCTTTTTCTTCAAAAGCGTGAAAACATCCCTCTGAGGAAGAAGCTCTGGGACAGATATTCAATGAGGGTCAAGATCTGGGCTTCTATGACACCCTGGACTTGTTTTTATCTTAGCCTGGAGGGACCATTCTCCAGAGGTGACACCCTGATGAACCACACCTGCCAGTGTTCATGCCTTGCTCGGTCTGCCCTTGACTCTGGGTAGCCCCATGGCTTGCTTTTGACCAATGCAGCAGAAGAGACTTTGCCTAACTCCTGAGATTTTGTCATAAGAGTCCTCATGGCTTCTGGGAGAAGCCATTTACCATCATGATGGCCATGCTGTGAGGAAGCAAAATAGCCCAGTGGGGGGCTTACAGGGCCTTGGGTCAGCACCCAGCTGTGGAGCCCAATGTGTGAGTGAAGCGCCATCTTCAATATCCAGCCCAGTCGAGCCTTCAGATGACTCCAACTCCATTCACCATAAGTGTAGACTGCAACTACGTGAAAGATCCACAATAAAAATCCCTCAGCAGATCCACTCAACCCACGAAACATAAGGGAACAGTGATAAACAAGTGTTTGGTGCTGTGGTTTTGTTTTGTTGGCCAGGACAGGTGCACTGTGGGATCTTAGTTCCTCAAACAGGGATCGAACCTGGGCTCTGACAGTGAAAACACAGAGTCCTGACCAATGCACCACCAAGGAATTCCCATAAAATGTTGTTTTAAGACACTATATTTGTGATAATTTGTTTCACAGTAATAGATAATCCAAATTTATTACCTGTAACATATTATAAGCATTTCTTAACCTCAAGAAACCAGGCACTCTTTGAAGGCAGAACCTGTATCTTAGCATTTTTGGTACTGCAAGCTAAATCCTGCAGCATAATTGAAACAAGCTGGGAGAGTTCAAGCAGTACTTTATGGAAAGCCCTGGAATAACAAAAGAAGAAGCTACAGAGAACAGCATAAAATGTACAGTCTATCAAAACACGTGTCGTTCATTTTCTGCTTATGGTCCACCATGGAATGCTTTCCTACTAGCGCTTGTGAAATTCGCTTAGTTGTGTCCGACTCCTTAAGACCCCGAGGACTATAGAGTCCATGGAATTCTTCAGGCCAGAATACTGGAGTGGGTAGCCTTTCCCTTCTCCATGGGATCTTCTCAACCCAGGGACTGAACCCAGGTCTCCTGCATTGCAGGCGATTCTTTACCAGCTGAGCTACAAGGGAAGCCCAAGGATACTGGAGAGGGTAGCGTCTAGCTCCTGGTCGGCTCCTATGTGACAGGGGTCATTCTTTTTTCTTTTTTTACTTTTGAAGAAGTAAATATACTTATTTAAAATAAGTTGTTTTAAAATTAAAGAAGTCTTCCTCTCATTCCTGTCTGCATCCACTCAGTTCCCTTCCCTAAAGGCTCCAATATTTTTGGTTTTACTTATACTTTTCTAGAAATATTAGATGACATATATTATCTAGCTATCTATCTCTCCATCCATCCACACATACTCGTGTGTGCTGGCATACTATGTACTCTGTTTTCATATAAAATATATCTTGAGATCTTTTCATTTTGTTCTTTTATATGTCTTTTATTGAAAAGAATATATGTTATATAAGAATATGCATATATATGTTGGGCTTCCCAAGTGACTCAGTGGATAAAGAATCTGCCTGCCAATGCAGGAGACACAGGAGATGTTGGTTCTATCTCTGGGTCAGGAAGAGGGCAAAGCAACTCACTCCAGTATTCTTGCCTGGAGAATCCCATGGAGAGAGGAGCCTAATAAGCCACAGTCCATAAGGTCACAAATAGTTGACATGACTGAAACGACTGAGCAAGCATATACGTGTTATGTTGCAATCCACAATTTATTTTATATTCTCTTGGTGAAAGGCATGTAGATTATTGATGAAAGTGAAAATCAGTCAGTTGTGTATGACTCTTTGTGACCCCACGTACAATAGAGTCCATGGAATTCTCTAGGCCAGAATACTGGAGTGGGTAGACGTTCCCTTCTCCAGGGGATCTCCCCAACCCAGGGATCAAACCCAGGTCTCCCGCATGGCAGGCAGATTCCTTACCAGCTGAGCCACAAGGGAAGCCCAAGAATACCAGAGTGGGTAGCCTATCCTTTCTTCAGTGGATCTTACCCACCCAGGAATTGAACCAGAGTCTCCTTCATTGAAGGCAGATTCTTTACCAACTGAACTTTTCCAATCTGGAAGCCCAGATTATTGCTAATGTTTTGCTATTTAAAACAACACCGTTATGATAACTGTATACAAATACTATTCCACGCTTATGTATTTCTCTGGAGGATATATCCCTAGAAGTGGCATTGCTAGGTCTGGCTGTCCAAGTTCGTGATTCCTGTGGGGGGGATGTTTGCAGGAGAAACCCCATCTGGCCACTAAATGCAGAGATGGCACTGGCACCTGGACATGCTTGCCACCACAGCAAGACTAGCTCTCCAAGGAGTGCATGGCCTTGGGGAGATATGATTTTTGCTCCAACAGCCTAAGGCATTAAGTGCTGGGTGTTGAGGGGTCTTGGGGACTAGCTTGGAGAGGTGGATCATTGAGCTTAGGTGCAAAACCCAGAGAGTTATTTTCACATGTAAAACTGATTTTATGCAGGTATTGGCTAAAACGAGGGTGAGCTACATGCTGAATCTTTAAGAACTGTTTCAGAGTTTCCTAGAAGAATGGACCAAATCCTGGCTTTACCTCCTGGCCCAGCAACAGTTCCTACAAGCTACTGAAAGTTTTAAAACGTTGTTTCACTTAGAAATAATCTCTAGCTCAGACTTTGTTAAGTTAGACTGGCCTTTTCCCTGAGCTAAAAGTCCAGAGAAGGGCTTTTTATCAGCATTGCAGGCAAGTAGGCCCTTTAGTCGGAGAAGGCAATGGCACCCCGCTCCAGTACTCTTGCCTGGAAAACCCCATGGACGGAGGAGCCTGGTAGGCTGCAGTCCATGAGGTTGCTAAGAGTCGGACATGACTGAGCGACTTCCCTTTCACTTTTCACTTTCATGCGTTGGAGAAGGAAATGGCAACCCACTCCAGTATTCTTGCCTGGAGAGTCCCAGGGACGGGGGAGCCTGGTGGGCTGCCGTCTCTGGGGTTGCACAGAGTCGGACACAACTGAAGCGACTTAGCAGCAGCAGCAGCAGCCGCAGGCCCTTTAGTTCGGTCAGGGGCAATTCTCAGGTATGGCCAGAAGATGGCACTGGACACAAATGATTCCACCGGCAGTAAGGCCTCTCAGAGATGCTTCGATGTCCAGATCCAGCCCGAGTTCCATGGCCTTTCCCTAAGCTTTTGAAGCACATAATCCTTAGTAGAACATGATGTCAATGAGGAAGCCAAAACCAGGAAAGGACACAGAATGAAAGCAAGCCAACAAACAAACAATACTGAGCAAAACAGCAAAATGAGTGTCAGACAGTTGTCTGGTTCCCATGGGTACCAAACTGGCATTAGGGAAGCTGCCTTTCCCTGCCCCCAGTTCAGTCCATGAGGCTCTTGTCCACACTTTGCAAAGTCTCAGCCTTGGAGGCATCTTTGCTCGGCCTTTCCAGGGTCTTCTGTGGTTCTCAGGGCCACAGCTTCATCTTCTGACCTTGTGTCCCCTGCTGCTTGCTATCCTTGATCTCAGGTGACCTTGACCTGCAGCAGCTTGAAGCAGGAATTTGGTTCCCAACCAGAGATTGAGGCTGGGCCGTGACAGGGAGGGTGCTGAATCTTAGTCACTAGGCCATGATGGCCAAGGGTCAGTGACAAGGCCCTGGTCGCATGACTGCAGAAAATGAATTTCTACAAAAAAAAGGAAAGTAGCAAAACAAGGAAGTGTTTATTAGGAGAGAAAAAAAGAATACATGTGGATAGATTCATGCGCGAGTTCAGAGAGAGAGCTGTGCTTTCATGTGCAGTTTGAATCACTTGTGTGGGGCATTTCATCTGGGTTTCCTTCTACCAGTATTCCCGTTCTGCCTGATCCTGAGTCTGTATTTGATTTATCTCAGGGTCCTCCCATTGTGTGTGAAAGAGGCCTACGGGTAAGTTGGCATCACCTACTACAGGGTAGCAACCCTCCCTTTTTTACCTCCAAGGAGCCTTATCTGTGTTTGTATAGTTGGAAAGGTCTCCCTGATGTCAAGAATGAGAAATATGTGGTCTCCTATCTGGGCAGGGCTCAGCTCCTTCTCTTTTTTATCTTGGAGTATTTGTCCAAGGGGACATTCTCATGCTGTTCAGTCTGGGGGCCCATCTCTCTCTTGCCTCACCCTCACTCTCAGGCCCAGCGTCCCCTAACCATCTTCTGGAGGGCCAGCCAGCTTTGTTCCCGTCTGACTGTAGGGCTGGTGGGAAGTGCACATGCCTCCTGTGGAATGTTTATACTTGCTTCCTAGCCCTTCTTTCTCGGCCTCCCTCCCTCTCTCCTGAGTGAAGTCTCCATGGCCTTGCAGAGGTTGGAAAAATCATGACTTCTGGGCATGGACCAGGTTTCCTTCTCCTGAGTGTCGTGTGGGGGGACAGTATCTGGATGGGTCTCTTTGTGACCTGTGGCCCAAGAGATGTCTTTATAAAGATGGACTGTTGGGGCTGGGATGTGAGGACCTCCTGGCTAAATAGAAGTGATGGGGCACAGATGCTGATCTGATGATGCTGTCCACAGTGGCACTGTCCTCCTCTCTCAGGGAACCTCTTTCCCCCTGAGGACAGGGATGCTCCTGGATTGAGCTGGGTCTAGACAAATGTCAGAGGGTGGTAAAACTGGTTGACATCCAGAGTGGCAGCTGCCCCCTCAACCTTGGCATGGCTGGGCCTGAAACCAGGCAAGACCCTGTGGGGCTCCTGGGCACAAAAGCCTTTCTGTGTCCCCCATTTCTTGATTACAGGAAACAGGCTTTGTTCAGCCTCCATGATCGTCCCTGAGTTCCAAAGGGCGGGTTCAAACAGTTGCTGATTAGGGAAGAGAGGGGTGCAGAGACAAGGAGATGCAGCCAAGAAACATCAGTGTAGCCTTGGGGCAGCATTCTGGTTCTCCCTCAACAGAGAGTGGCCAAAGGAAACCCAGATGAAATGCCCCACATAAGTGATTCAAACTACACACGAAAGCACAGCTCTCTGAACTCCCCCATGAATCTATCTACATGTGCGTGTGGGACACCCACAACAGTACCTTTGAGCTGTTTTGCAGGTACTGAAGCCCCCACCAGGTGGGAGAGGTTAACTGTTTCCTGCCCACAAGCAGGTAGACCCAGATCAGTTGGAATCAGAAGATTGATGATGCTGACTCCTGATTACCTCACCACCAATTGTCCATGAGTTGATTACACCCTTCTCTTTGAACCATTGCTATAAAACTCCTCACCACCTGATCCAGGTGGGGACACACAGTCTTGAAGGCATTAGCCCACTGAGGCCCCCTTTGCCTGGCAAAGCAATAAAGCTGTTCTTTCCTGCATCACTCAAAACTCTGTCTCTGAGATTGAATTCTGTGCTGGGGTACAGAGGCCAGATTCGGTTTCAGTTCTCACCTTGCCTACCCCTACCTGTATATGCTCCTGATTGCAGCTCTGGTCCTGCTGCTTCTGATTCTGCTCCTTGCTGTTGGAGTGACACCTGATGTAGGTTTGAGTGACACCTAGGTTATAACGTTCTGACACCCAGGTGCTCTGTGGAGGAGGTGAAGGCCAGCAAGGTTAATGAGACTCAAGTCTTTAGCTAGACATGAAAAGAGGCACAGGATATGAAAAACAGAGACGGAGGAAGCAAAGCAATAAAGAAAATGGAAATCTTGAAATCTTGAGCTGTTTGGGGAGTCTAGTCTCCAGAGGTGGACGAAGCCATAGGAAATAAATTGGAGTATGGCACAAAGCCTGGCTTTCGAAGACCAGAAATTTCCTTGGGGCGAAAGAAGGGGCCAGAAAGGGCAGAGCTGTCCTATAAAGCAAGCCTTTTCTTTTCTTTCTTTCTTTCCTTATTATTATTATTTTTTTTTTTGCAGATGCCTGCACTGTGACTGGAGAAGGAAATGGCAACCCACTCCAGTATTCTTGCCTGGAGAATCCCATGGACAGAGGAGCCTGGAGGGCTACAGTCCATGGGTTTGCAAAGAGTTGGACATGACTGAAGTGACTGAGGATACACGCATACGCTATGAGCCAAAGGGATGAGAAAATTGTCCAGCTTTGCCCACAGCCTCTCCAGGTGCCAGACCCAGGCCTATAGCCCTGCTGGATGACGCAGGCACTGTGCAGACCTGTCGAGGATGAGGAGATGGACAGAGCTCTTCGTCTCTCCCTCATCAAGTGGATGTTGGCCATCACATATTGATCACTTAGTAAATGCCCATTTCTATGCTAAGTTTTGTGTGTATACCTCTTCATTTAGAGGGCTTCCCGGAATGCTCAGTTGGTAAAGATCAGCCTGCAATGCAGGAGACCTTGGTTTGATTCCTGGGATGGGAAGATCAGCTGGAGGAGGGATAGGCTACCCACGCCAATATTCTTAGGCTTCCCGTGTGGCTCAGCTGGTAAAGAATCTGCCTGCAATGCCAGAGGCCTGGGTTGAATACCTGGACTGGGAAGATCTCCTGGAGAAGGGAAGGGCTACCCACTCCAGTATTCTGGCCTGGAGAATTCCATCGACTACAATACTTTGGCCACCTGATGTGAAGAACTGACTCTTTGGAAAAGACCCTGATGGTGGGAAAGATCGAAGGCAGGAAGAGAAGGTGATGACAGAGGATGAGATGGTTGGATGGCATCACCAACTTGATGGACATAAGTTTGAGCAAACTCCAGGAGTTGGTGGTGGACAGTGAAGCCTGGGGTGCTGCAGTCCATGGAGTCTCAAAGAGTCGGACATGACTGAGTGACTTTCATGTCCACATCCTTTTAATTTAGACCTTGCATCAACTCTCCAAACTAGGTCCTTCTGTCCACTCCATTTTACAAATGAGGACTCTGAGGTGCTGTCGGTGTGTTACCTGCTGGAGCATCCTAACCAGGGGTATGTGGGCCTGGCGGGAAGCCTGCTTTCAGCTGCAGAAGCCCCACAGGCTGATGCTCTCATCCTCAGTGATGTGGTGTCTTGTTGCTTGTGTTCCAACCCATTGTCACAAGGAGTCAGGGAAAACCATGCTCTCAAGTTTTGGGAAAGCAAGGCAGAAAAACTGGACCACCGTCACTCCCAGCCCTCATCATTCTCCTTCTGGGCCTGTATCCTTTCTTCTCTGTCATGGGATCCTCTCCCTGGGTCACCTAGCCACCACAGGGGAGAAGGGAAGGACATCTGGGGTTGAGCAGAAGCATCACCAAGTGTCAGAGAGGTTTGGAAGTGGGGAGGATGGGGCTTGGCTTTTAGTCAGGGATGGGCAGGTTGCAGACTGGCAGTGTTGGGCTCCGAGCAGCATGTGAGATCTTGGTTCCCCAACCAGGGACTGAACCCACAGTCCCTGCAGTGGAAGCTTGAAGGCTTAACCACTGGACTGCCAGGGAAGCCCCACATCTTCTTTCTGTTGTTTTCTTTTCTTCTCTCAAAGCCTTCACCCATCATTCCAAGTGAAGCAGGAGGTGGTTTCTGCATCGCTGTGTGGCGACTGCTCAATACAAACCTGCTTTATTTGTCTTGTCAGGAATCCCTAAAAATCTGGCTAGTGTTTTTGTGCCCTGTTGGCTATAATTGGAAAGCCTGGCCATTGTGAGACCAGGGCTGTGGCCTGGGTGGGAAAGCGGTTCAGAGGCAGATACTGGGGAGTCACCAAGAGGGAAGAAAAGGGCGCTGCAAGCAGAGTCATCAAAGTTATTATTCTCAGGCTTGGAATATTTTAAGATCTTGATACTGACCAGTGTTGTTGGCCTTCTTCAATCTGTAGAAATCGATCAAAGGCCAGACAAAAAATTCAAGCAAAGCTTTATTTGGGCTAATCTGGCTGCATGAAGGAATTAAAACAGATATGTAATAGGTTCCTTTGAATGATCACTCCCTGAGTGATGGGTGAGCTGGGTCCTTATACAGGGATGAGGGTAAAAGGTGAGTCCAGGGGTCCAGCTGGAGAGGTGGCTTAGGTGGTTTGCCTACCCTTTTGGTGGTGCTGTGTGGAGGGGGCCTGTGAGGTACCCTGCTTTTGCTCCTGACCCCCTGCTTTTGTTCCTGACTCTTCAGAAGTAGCAGTTGCATTTTTGGTCTTTTGTATCTCCTTGCCCATAATTTTGCTCCACCTGTGAATGCACACAATAATTTTAGTCCCTTATAGTTTATTTCTATTTTGTTGCTTGAGGAAATGTTTTTCCAGGTGCAAGCACTGCAGCAAAGGATCCCAGGTCCCAGCCTATCTCAGTCTCAGTTTCTTCTTAAAGAACAAGAGACAAATGAGGCCACAAATATATTGATCTGGGTAAGGAAGACCTTGTTTGGAGGAATGCTACATCTCCAGGGTTGGCTGGTAGAGGATGCTAATGTGAAAGTCAAGGCCAGTGTAGTGGTGTGGACAGGGGTCTTGCTGTCCCCTGATCTGGTTGACCCTACTCAGTTGGGACACTAGTTCTGGGAACTGGGAGATCCAGGCTGGGTCCCACTGCCTCTGAATAGAAACAGATGTCCTCTGTCTGCCTTCTTGCCTTCTGATGTAAGACTCTCTGGGCCTGCCCACCTGGCCAAGCTCCCTGGTTGGATTGGGTGGTGTTGAGGGAGACCAGTGGGCAGAAATCAAGGTTATGGGGAATGAACCTCCAGTGTTTGGAGGTGGGGACTTCACCTTGTACCCAGCCAACTCCAGAGAATTCTGTCTAGGCAGACTCAGCTCTCAGTTCCTTGGAAGCTGGAAGCATCTGGAGAAGAGTGAGCTGAACAGTTTACAACAGGAGAACATACCAGGTTGTATTCAGTGCTTTCTTTTTTTGGCTCCATATTTACAGCCTAATGCTGTGGCCTTGATCCTAGGGTTTTCTCCTTGGCAAAGAGACAAAACTTTTCCTTCTAGCCTGGTTGCACTGAGGCTGCCCTAAGGATGGCGGAACATGTGCTGGAAGGGCTTTGGCTGGGCAGGCAGCTGTTGACAGCCTTTCCTTCCATCTGTGAGAAAAGTGGGGCTGGTGGGAAAGTTAGAGCCAGGCAGGCCAGCAGGCAGATAGTTTCTCCCCTCTGAGCAGAGTCCTGGAATCCTGGTGTTTTGCCAGAAGTTTTATTTTCATTTTAGGTTTAAAAGTTTCATTAACAAAATAAACCACATATATATATATAAAATATTCATATATTAAAAATATATAAATTTTATATTATATATAACATAATACAATTATATTATATATTATAATTATATACTAATTATTATATGTTACAACATATTATAATATAATATATATTTTATATAATTCATATATTTTATATATATATAAAATCAATTTGGGTAAAAACCTATATCCTGACTTAAACAGCTTTGGGAAGTCCTGAATGACAGCCATCTGGAGTCCCTATTGGGAAAGGGTCCCTGATGGTGGATCCACCCCATGGATGAGACTTCAAATTGCAGTTGTGGGGGCTCCTGCTTATAATCCCAGGATGCAAACATATCATCATCAGTTTGCATGCAAAATGCCACTCCGGTTTCTCTTTAACTTTTACAATGCTATTTGTTTCACCTTGTGAGTCATGTGATTTCCTTAGACTGGAGGGGGCTGGCCAGGCTCCCAGGGGTTCAAGGAATTCTAAGACCCACTCCTTTTCTTTTCTAAACTGCCACTTGGCTTGCTGATAATAATTGGTGTGCTTGCAAGCAGGGATGTAGTGCAGGCAGGGTCCAGGCAAGGTCAGAAGTCAGTCAGAGACCTGCTCCCCTACTTCTGAAGCCTGAACAAGACTGCTGCTAAGTCTCTTCAGTCATGTCCCAACTCTGTGCGACCCCATAGACGGCAGCCCACCAGGCTCCCTCATCCCTGGGATTCTCCAGGCAAGAACACTGGAGTGGGTTGCCATTTCCTTCTCCAATGCATGAAGTGAAAACTGAAAGTGAAGTTGCTCAGTCTTGTCCGACTCTTAGCGACCCCATGGACTGCAGCCTACCAGACTCTTCTGTCCATGGGATTTTCCAGGCAAGAGTACTGGAGTGCGGTGCCATCGCCTTCTCCGTGAACAAGACTACCTCCATATTAATTTCTCCAGCACCTGAGGATATTGGGGGCAGGGTAGGCAAGAGGTTGGTAGTTTGAGGAGTTTGTGTAGGTTTAGCATAGACCTGTTTGTGGTCTATGCTGTATCAACATGGGCGACTGCATCAGATGAAAGAGGGCCTGATTGGCACTCCTGGGTCACAGAATTGTTGTGACCCCGTGTTCCTGCATCCTAAGGGGAGGGGACGCTGAGTTGGGACCAGGGGAACTGCTGGCAGGGTGAGGGGCTGCACATCTGTCCCTCTGCCTCACAGGCTGTGGACAGGGTGCAAAGCACATGTGTTTGGGAACTGGTATCTGCTCTGCTCCTCCCACATCTGTGTCCTCCTGCCACGACAAGTGAGGTGGGCCTGGCTATATTTGGAGGACAGCCTTTCCTTCCCTATTCTGAACTCACAATTTGTCAAGAGAGTCCCCATCCCTCCCCTGGCAGGGCTCCCAGGTGGCTGTGAAGAGGGTGTGGCTGTTTTTCCAGAACATCAACCTCCAAGAGTCAGAGATGCTCCTTAACAATCTGCTATGGATTGACTGTGAATTTTTTTAAGCCTTCCCTGAACCTGTTTATGTTTCATTAAACTCTTTTATTGATCCTCTTAATTTTCTCTGCACTGATTTACTCTGGGCCCTGACTCCACACGCCTCTCCCTGGCTCCTGGCCACAGGAGTTTCTCAAGCGCGTCTCTGCTTCAGGCCTTGGCCAAGGGGCAAAGCCCGCAGACCTGGTCTTGGTGTCCCCACTGTCTGTCACCACCCATTCCTGTTCCTCTATATCCAGGAGGTGCTCAGACCTCCCCCTCCTCGGCCCCTAGTCTCCATTTGTCTTTAGAATGCTTAACTCCAAATAGTGAGTCTTTGTTGGTCCAACTTTGGGCTGACATTGGCTAGTGGTGGAGACATTTCGGGGTAGGAAGTCCTCCAAGTCCACTTTGTATGTGGCTGTCTATTTTGCTTTTGGAAACAGATAATAGAAATAATGCTCATTAAAGCTGCATTCTGTGGCAGGAAGAGATAGGCAGTTTGCAGAATGACTGCAGACCAGCCTGGGAAATTTACAGATGATCTGTCTCAGTCCACTGTCCATTGCTCAACCACATTGATTTCTACTTCCACGTGGCCACTAAAAAAGAAGAAGTGGCCTCATTATGTGGGTGTGGTGACTGGAAAAGAAATGGGTGTCAACCACCTACTTCCATTCACTGGTGGATTTTTAAAAGAAAATAAGGACAACAGTTGTCTTTTATTTATTAATTTATTTCGCCTTACCTTGGGGCACGCAGAATCTTAGTTCCCCAACCAGGGATCGAACCTGTGCTCCCTTCAGTGGCAGCTCAGAGTCCTAACTGCTGGACTACCAGGGAAGTCCCTGCTGGTGGATGTTTTTATCAGTGTTAGATCAGGACCCAGCTCCTCTGCTCCTGTTCCTCTGGGCTGGTTACTTGTCTATCACTGGTTTATTTCCTCCCAAGTGTTATTTGGGACTTGGGTTTCTAATGACTATTTCATCTGACTTATGGGAAAAGTAAAAAATAATTTATTAAATTAGGAGATTGGGATTAACATACACACACTGCTGTTGCTGCTGCTGCTAAGTTGTTTCAGTCGTGTCCGACTCTGTGCAACCCCATAGATGGCAGCCCACCAGGTTCTGCTGTCCCTGGGACTCTCCAGGCAAGAACACTGGAGTGGGTTGCCATTTCCTTCTCCAATGCATGAAAGTGAAAAGTGAAAGTGAAGTAGCTCAGTCGTGTCCGACTCTTCGTGACCCCATGGACTGCAGCCTACCAGGCTCCTCCATCCATGGGATTTTCCAAGCAAGAGTACTGGAGTGGGGTGCCATCGCCTTCTCCGATATACACACTACTATGTATAAAATAGATAACTAATAAGGACCTACTGTATAGCATAGGCAACTCTACTCAGTATCCTATAATAACCTATAAGGGAAAAGAATCTGAAGAAGGACAGATATATGTATATGTGTAACTGATTCAGTTTGCTGTACACCTGAAACTAACCCAACATTATAAATCAAATTTTTGCCCAATGAAAATTTAAAAACTGCATATTTATGTACCATGCTGATGCATGATAAAATTTGTGTGTCTGCATGCAGTGTGGGAGATACTATGGAAACTACTTTCTGTTCAATTTTTCTGCAAATTGAAATCATTCTAAAATCATCTATTAATTAGTCTATTAATTCAGGCATAGCTGAGTTAATTCCTAAAAAATGCATTTTTGCATTTTTATTTAATGTATCATCTATGTATTCGTGGCGGAAGGGTCATCTGTTAGCTTTCACCATTTTTCTAGAACCAGGAATTCTCTGCTACTGTTTTCCTAAGGAGAAACATTTATAAAATGTTCAGTGAGAAAATTCTGAACATGTTGGGTGGCTCCGGCATTTCCTTTTTTCTTACTCTCTCAAAGTTACATAATCCAAATAGAACAATGCAGAATCTTCTATGAAGTGGCCTGATCCTTAGTCAGGGTTAAGAGACTGTCCTGACTGCTCTCTCTGTGATCCCAGCTCAGTGGACGTGGTCCCAGTTCAGTGGGCATGGTCCCACCTCAGTGGACATGGCCTCATGGGCCTGTTGGCTGCAGGGGAGGTTCAGTCCCTGAGGCCTTGACTTTGGCTTCCTGACCATGAAGCTCGCCCAGCAGCACCCACAGTATGTGGGCTGTGCTTCACATAGCGCACCTCCAGGGCTCTCTGGAAACGCAGGCACTGCAGGGCTGCATAGTCACCATAACCGTCTTTTAGCAGATGGCCGAAAAGCATCATGTGTGAAACCTTTTCTGATTTGCACTGAATCCCCTTTTGGAATAGTACTCAAGTATTTCCTTTCTGTTAAAAAATTATTTTATTGAAATATAGTTGAGTTACAGTGTTGTGGTAATTTCTGCTATACAGCAAAGTTTATATATGTGTATATATATACATTTTTTCCCACATTCCTTTCCATTATGGTTTATCCCAGGATGGTGAGTACAGTTCCCTGTGCTATACAGAAGGACCTTGTTGTTTATATATTTGCCTGAGTTTCCATAGGCTTCTGGAAAGAGCTTTCAACATTCACCACTTTGCTAACTTAGTCTCCAAAACGTTCCAAGTATCTGGGAAAATAAACCCTGCATTTTTCCTCCCAAGGCTATTAGCACACGTCTAGGTCCTTACTGTTGCAGGAGGCAGCCTGCACATGCCCTGTAACAGGGTGGGAAATAGGAAATTGTGGCCAGAGATCCCTCAGGGCTAGTCCAGAGAACCTCACATATCCCATATACCTCAGCACCTCCTCTGTGTGAAGGTGCTCAAGGTTGCGTGAAGATGCCTCTGTCATCTGGGGTAAGAACTTGAGCACTGTCAGCCATTTATACCCTAGGTGAGCACAGAGTGACAGTACCCATTCAGCAGACATGTGGACACCCGTTCTGTATGGGCACCAAGCTTGTGCTTGGATCAGAAGGAGGAGGAAGACTAGTCTTGGCCTTCCAGGGCTTGAGGTCTGCCTAGGAGAGGGACAACAAACTGGGGTGGTGGGCTGACAAACATCTTGTAGGGATTGGTTGGAGGGGACAATTTTCTCTAAGGGGAGGGGCAAGAGGGGCTGGGTGTCTGGATGGAGCCTTGAAGCTCTGCTGTGTTTGTGGTGTTTGTGGGGCAGGAGGAGATGCATGTGGTTGGAGGGAGCAGTGTGGGCAGAGGTGGGGGGCTTGGTTCACTGTGGAAGGGTTAGTCGCCTTTGCAGTGGGGAGAGCTTTGGACACGAAGGATTGAGATAAGAGACGAGTCCTCAGAGAACTGGCTGGATCCCTCAGATACCTTGGCTTGGAATCCCTAGGCTCCTGAAACTTGATTCTGTTCCCAGGGCATGAGTTGGCTCATCCTGAGACTTGTATACTC
The DNA here is from genome assembly GCF_023091745.1 of Budorcas taxicolor. NCBI lineage: Eukaryota > Metazoa > Chordata > Mammalia > Artiodactyla > Bovidae > Budorcas > Budorcas taxicolor. The sequence goes on from NC_068911.1 coordinate 117,852,260, forward strand.
AGTCCTGACTGCCAGAGTGGAGCCACTCCCTTCTTTCTTGAGCCATGATTGTTTTCCCATGCGTGGCTGGGAGCTGTGCCCTGAAGGGGACGGGAAAGGACCCTTAGTTAACCCACCAGAGACAGAGGCAACCCCTGAAGTGACGCCGCGATCTCTCTTTCCACGCCCTCTCCGAAGGCTGTGCAGCTGACCGGCACGGTGACCAACGCCTCTCAGACAGCAAAGACATGCTGGAAACGCTCATGCCCATGCTGCACCTCTGACCTCAGGCCTGGCTCCACATGAGAATTCCCGGCGGCTCCCCTGAATCACTGTCTGAAATAATGTCGTTCGCGCTTCCCTGTGTGATGGGTGCCATGTCTGGGACAGAGAGGAAGCTGTCTTCGCGATACCTTGGACCCCTGGGCTTCTGTGTCTGTCCTTGATATTTATGACTCAATTTCCTTGCCCTGTGAAAACACCCAGAGCAGTTGCACTGAACCTCAGCCGGGCTGTGAGCCACTTGGGAAGCCACCGATGTAACAGCCACAGGGTAAAAGGGATATCCGTTCTGCTTTCCCACTATAGCCCCTTTGCCCAAATTTCCGTCCCTGTGTCACAGCAGAATTAATGACTGGAGACATTACACTTGGGATTGTTACCACCTGGGGGCCAGTTCTGTTGGCATCCAATGTTTAGAGGCCAGGGATACTGCTAAATATTCTTGCAATGCACAAGACAGCCCCTGCCATTCACAGAATTATCCAGTCCAAAGTATCAATAGTGCTGAGGCTGAGAAATTGCTCTAGATCGCCTGGGGATCCCTCCTTCAAGAGGGCTTGGATGAAGTTCTCCTTTCAGTCGCCTCTGAGTCATCTCTTTAGTGGTTGCTATTTCCTTTCCTTGTAGAGGCTTACCAATCACAGTCTGACTGGCAAACTCCTTTGCATCAATCAAAACTCATCTAAAGTATCACTGTCTCTAGGAAATGATTCCTGGCCTCCCAGAATCCTGACTATGAAAGTTGATTACTTCCCTCTCTGTCTTCCTTTTCACCTGTATGCATATATACATATATATGTATACTTATGTGTGTGTGTGTGTGTGTGTGCACGTGTATTTGGCTGTGCCACATGGCTTGCGGGAACTTAGTTCTCTGACCAGGGATTGAACCCACGCCATCAGCAGTGGAAGTCCTGAGTCCTAACCACCAGGAACTGCCAGGAAATTCCCAACTTGCTGGCATTTTGAATGTTGCTACTTTTAAGCTGCACAGTAATTCATTTCTTTTTCCCCCTCTTTTTTCTTTTTTATTGAAGTACAGTTGACATACAATATTACATTGGATTCAGGTGTACAACATAGTGATTTGACATTTACATACATTATGAAGTGATCGCCATGATGTCTGGTAACCATCTGTCACCACACAAAATTATCACTGTGTTATTGACTATATTCCTTATGCTGTCTATTACATCCCCATGTCTTATTTGGCTTATAACTGGAAGTTTGAACCTCTTTAAAAAATATTTCTTAGTGTGAGACCACTTTTTTCTTCTTTCATTTTCAATTTGCTAATAGTCTATTTAACATTTTTACATTCATATTCAAGTGTAAGAGTATTCTGTAATTATTATTATTTTTTCTATTGAAGTATAGTTGACTTGCATTGTTGTATTAGTTTCAGATGTACAGCAAAGTGATTCAGTTATATATATATGTATGTATATATTCTTTCTCAGATTCTTTTCCGTTATAGATTATTATAAGGTATTCAATATAGTAACCTGTGCTATAGAGTGCACATGTTAATTCCAAACTCCTAATTTATCTCTCCCCCTTAGTAATTAATTTTTATGTCTCTCATATTCTCTCTGAGGAGAGGGAACCCCAGGTCCAAGGGCTTGAGAGAACAGCCTAAGGAGCTTATCATATTCAGGAGTCATAGTTAAAATAAATATTAATGGAAATCTTCTTGAATTGGATCATATAAATCCCAGGCTTTCTAAACAGAATCTCTTTCCTAGGTTTCTAGTTTCTAGCACAGGGCCTGACACAGTAATTACTCAATAAACATGTGTTCAATTGACTTGATAATGAGGAGAGAAGGTTTTACAAAATGGAGATGGTCAAAAAAATGAAAAAAAAAATTCCTGGAGAGCACTGGGGATTTTTTATTACTTCTTAAGGATTTGAAGTTTGGGCCCTTTTGTTTTGAATTTATGACTTTTTTTTTGGTCAAATGAAGACCTGTAGCTTTGGAAGCAGTGTGTGTGTGTATGTGTGTGTGCGTGTATGAAATGGTAAGTGGGGCCTAGTGCCCCTTTTTGGAAATGAATGACTCATTTCTCTTTCTTGATGCCAAGCAGGTGCAGAGAGTGTTTATCCTGAAGGAATGTGTAATCCTAAATATAGATTTGCTAATGAGGGGTACATCTTGCTAAGTAAAGAAAGCTATGTTTTCAGTTCCATAATTCCTGAAGCCGCGGCCCCCTCCTCCACTTAAGGGCTGGTGTGTAGGTACTGTCAGGCTTTTGAGGGGAAGGAAAGAGATTTTTATTCCAAGTAACTGTTTCTAAGCCACAGCAGAGGTAAATTAATTCACACAAGCCTGGTAACTAGAGGAATGGCATCAGTAATACGGGAGGACTGATACTTTTTCTCAGTAAGGATTGAAGCCATCCAGGGGTGGCAAGGGGCAAACTTTCCCACAAGGAAAGAGAAAGCCTTGGCAATATAAGAAGACATTAAGGAATAAAAGCCAAAAGTTCTGCACAAGAGCTTCCTTTTGTGCAAATAAAGGCTTGTTTGGGGACTTTAAGAACCTATACTTAATATTACTTAGCCTTAAGAATGAAATAATTCCATTTGCAGCAACTTGGCTGGACCCAGAGATTATCAGGCTAAGTGAGATAAATCAGACAGAGAAAGACAAGTAGCATATGATACCACTTATATGTGAAACCTAAAAAAATGATACAAATTAACTTATTTACAAAACAGAAATAGACTCATAGACACAGAAAACAATCTTATGGTTGCCAACGGGGAAACGTGGGGAGGGATAAATTAGGAGTTTGGGATTAACAGATAAACATTAATCTGAGTGTCAGTCGCTCAGTCATAGCCGACTCTTTGTGACCTCATGCATTGTAGCCCACCAGGCTCCTCTGTCCGTGGGATTGTCTAGGCAAGAATACTGGTGTAGGTTGCCATTACCTTCTCCAGGGGATCTTCCCAACATAGGGGTTGAACCTGAATCTCCCTCATGGCAGACAGATTCTTCACCGTCTGAGCCACCAGGCAAGTCAACAGATACACATTGTTATATATAAAATAGACAACAAATAAAGATACAGGTATCTATATTCAATATCTTATAATTACCTATAGTGGAAGAGAATCTGAAATAATGTATAGTATATATATATATAACCCAATTACTTTGCTGTACTGTTGAAGCTAACACAACATTGTAAATTACACTTCAGTTAAAAAAAAAGAACCTACACTTTCCACACCTTTGAGCTGTCTGAAGAGGCTAAATGCAGCTGCGATGAAACTGGGAAGATGTTTCCCATTGTGTTCAAACAGGATGGACAAGGCAGGCTGTGTCCTGGATCATGATTTAAATTCTGATGCAAAGACCTGCCCCTGGAGGAGGAAGCCAAGCTCCAGAGCTTAAGGGTTCGAGGGATGGGCTAGCTGGGAAACTAGGAGCATCCAGGCAGGGCACTGAGCCTGTGGGTGTTTTTAGCAGGCTGCTAGTTTTGCTAGTGCGATGGTTACAATGCGAGGCCATTCTGCCCTGAATCCTACTTTTCTTGTAAACACTGTTTAAAAAATTGTAGTGTGCGATTTTGCAGAACCCAAGATTTTTCTAGTGTGTGTTCTAGCGAAAGTGCTAGGATGCGCACAGCTGTTATGTATCACTCCAGCTGCTTCTTCACACAGCCCTGAACGGGAGGTAGGGCATGTGCGTGCGGCAGGTGAGGGACCTACGGAGTGTTAGGGAACGTCCCGGTGGCTCAGGGGGGGAGTGGTCCAGCTTCTAGCTACTCCTCGGCCAGCTCAAATGGGGAGACCTAGGTATAGAATTAAATGAACGCAGCCCAGGTCAGTTCCATCCCAGACCATTCAGTCTGATCCCATGATGTACCATGGTTGGTGCAGTGGGGCGGGATTGTACCAGCTCATGAGAACAGGAATTTTGCAAGCCCATTGTTCAATTCAGCCATTATTGAATATTAAATCATATGAACATCAATAACATAAATGATACTTTAAAAAAAGGTAATGCATATTCAACACTGTCACTTTCTCATATTTTATTATCTTTTGCTCTTTTTTATGCTCTGGAGGATGTTTCCATCTATTGTAAGTGAATAATAGAAATACTGAATTATGGGACTTTCCTGGTGGTCCAGTGGTTAGACTCTGAGCTTCCACTGCGGGGTCTTGGGTTTCATCCCTGGTCTGGGAACTAAGATTTGCCAGCCTCATGGTGCAGCCAGGAAAAAGAAAACAAACACCATCACCACCACCAAACAAAAACTCTGAGTGATGTATGGGTCTCTCCCCACCTTCATGTTATCCTGGGCCAACATGTTGGTAATTTGGGTTAAATGGGAGAATTTACATCACAGAAACTGGCAGACAGACACATCGGGGTTTTCTGTCTCCTCTCCAAAAAGCTAGTTCTTGAAACTTCGCCAGCACAGCACCAGAAAGAGCCATGGTACATTGGGGACTGAACGGCAAGGTGGGAGAAGAAAGCCTGAAGGCTCAGCACAAAGGAAAAGGACTCCTGAGAGCGACCTTTCAGGACAAAGTTAATAAAAGAAATGAAAAATATTTTCATGGAAATCTTTCTGGAGTGAGTGATTCCAGGATGCTCAGAGCATAAGGACACACTTTCGGGATGATCCGGGGAACTTATCACAAACATCCAGGCTTATGGCAAGTAGTGACTGTTTTTGAAGGCTGGTAACCTAGACTTTATTTTTCTAGGCTTCAAAATCACTGCAGGTGGTGATTGCAGCCATGAAATTAAAAGACTCTTACTCCTTGGAAGAAAAGTTATGACCAACCTAGACAGCATATTCAAAAGCAGAGACATTACTTTGCCAACAAAGGTCCGTCTAGTCAAGGCTTTGGTTTTTCCAGTGGTCATGTATGGATGTGAGAATTGGACTGTGAAGAAAGCTGAGCGCTGAAGAATTGATGCTTTTGAACTGTGGTGTTGGAGAAGACTCTTGAGAGTCCCTTGGACTGCAAGGAGATCCAACCAGTCCATTCTGAAGGAGATCAGCCCTGGGATTTCTTTGGAGGGAATGATGCTGAAGCTGAAACTCCAGTACTTTGGCCACCTCATGAGAAGAGCTGACTCATTGGAAAAGACTCTGATGCTGGGAGGGATTGGGGGCAGGAGGAAAAGGGGACGACAGAGGATGAGATGGCTGGATGGCATCACGGACTCGATGGACGTGAGTCTAAGTGAACTCCGGGAGATGGTGATGGACAGGGAGGCCTGGTGTGCTGCAATTCATGGGGTCACAAAGAGTTGGACACGAATGAGCGACTGAGCTGAACTGAACTGAGCTGAACCTAGGAGGACAGAGCTCTGGGTGGTCATTGCTGCAAACCGGAGCCTACTCAGAGCCTGACACCTAGCAGGTGTTTCATGAACATTCGTTGAAAGAAGGAATCATGTTTAGGGCTATTTGTTGTTCTGTTTCCATGCAAAATGTCTCTGTGGTCTTTGACGAAAGCCTGGGCTGAAACTACGGCAGTTGGGATGAAGGAGTTGGATGAATGTGAGAGTAATTTAGAGAGTAAAATTAAACAGACAGGACTTGGATGATGGGTTAGCTAGGGAAGGTGAAAAAGAGGAAGGTGTATATTAATTTCCTAATTTTTAATTAGGAGAATTTCAAACATCTAGTAATGAGGATGGTATAATGAAATCCATCACCTAAACTTTATAATCATTAACATTTTACCATATTTGCTTCATCTGCTTTATTGAAGTATTTAAAGTAAATTACACTCATCACGACATTTCAACTCTGAATAATTCAGCACACATCTCTAACAAATTTTCTAATATCACTAAAACCAGTTCATAGTAAAAACTTCCTAATTATTCCCAAAATGTATTTTACAGACTGTTTGTCAAACCAGGATTTTATCAAGGATCAAACGCTACCCAGGAAAGGTCAACATTTCTCTGAAAGAGACAAGACAGTAACAATTTTAGGCTTTGCAGGTCAGGAGACGAAATCAAGCAAGCCTAAAGATTTTAAACCCCCAAATTAAAAAATCCCGAGATCTTTCTTAGCTCACGGACTGCATAATAGGTGGTGAGCTGGCAGTGGCTTGCCAGAGCCTGTTCCTGCCTGTGGGCCCCATAGGAAGTGAAGGAGCAGGCTTGGCTGGCCTGGAACTCTGTAGCCAGAGGCGTTGTCATTAGAGGAGGGTGCAGAGGGCCCCATGGCTGGGGTTCAGCTGGAAGATGGGGTGCCTCCCACAAGGGGCTTCATGTCTCCTTGCCGTGGCATGTTAGGCCCCAGCAGAGGACGACAGCCTCCCCAGGCAGCCATGGAGGGGCATGTGCCTTCGTTCATCCTCCCACCCCAACTCCAGAGGGTCAAACATGAGAAGAGGGTGGGTGAAGTCAGCACCTCCATCCTGATTCGTCCTCCTGCCTTCAAGGTCTGTGATCTTGGCTTCTGTTGGAGGAGTGGGTGGCTGTGCCTTGAACTGAAAATGAGACTGAAGTTCTAAGATGAATAGGATTGAGCCTTAGAAGCCAGAAGGCCTGTTACTTTAATTAACTGCAAATGACCACAATATTAGGGAATCCAACTGGGATGTCATTATGGGAGCTGCTCCCCAGCTGGAATTGGATGGGGAGGTTGTGAGTGAACTCAGCAGGTCAGGGGAAAATGAAAGCTTCCTATGTATATCCTCACAGACTGAGATTCTTCCCTAAGCCACTGTCAGAGTGTTGGGAAGCATCTCACTCGAGTGATATTCTTGATATTTTCATAATGGAGAATAGGGCAGAGCCTCCCAGATAAGATATGCTTGGCCTGACAGCAATCTGATCCATCACATGAGAGTCTAAGTAATGTTGCCAGGTAATATTCAGGATGCCCAGTTGCCTTTGAATTGCAGATAAACAATGAATACTTTACAAAATACACATATGTCCCATGCAATACTTGAGATATAGTTACACTTAAAATTGCCATATATTTTAAGTTCAAAGGTAACTGGATATCTTGTGATTTATTTGATGGATCTGGCAACACTAAGTTTCAGGAACCTTGCAAAACATCCATCCCCAAATTCCAATTTGTCCCTCAAGTTACTGGTCAGAGACTGGGTGATTGAATAAGAGACTGTAGACTGTATTCCAGGAGGGATGAAGGTAACAACTATAAATCCCACTCACCTCACTGTACCACGTGCTAGCCACTGGGGTTGGCGTTTGGCTATCTTTGCACCCCTTCCCAAGAGCCCTGGAAGACAGACAGTCCTAACACGACCTCTGTTGTTAAATCTCGAGTTAAATCTTGAAGACATGAGTTTGGGGTGAAGTAAAAAAGAACAACTTTATTGCTTTGCCAGGCAAAGGGGGCCACAGCAGGCTAATGCTCTCAAAATTAAGTGTCTTAATCTGGAGGTAGTAGTGAGGAGTTTTTATAGTAAAGATTCAAAGAGGAGGGTGTGATCAGCTTGTGGACTTTCTCTGGATTGGTTGGTGGTGAGGGAGGTGGGAGTCTGCATCATCAACTTTCAGGTTTCAATCTGTCTGGGGGGGGGGTCTATGTGCTTGTGGGCAGCATACAGTTAACTTCACCTGGTGGGGGTTTCAGTATCTCCAAATAGTTCAGAGATATTTTTGGGTATATGCCTTGGTGAGGAGCCAGGACCTTTCCCCAGGGCTGCACTATTGTTACTTGGCTGTTCCTCCCTCGTCTCTGCATCTCTTTCCTTCCCTGATTAGCAACTGAACCTGCCCTCTGGAACTTGAGGAAGGTCATGGAGGCTGAAGGAAGCCTATTTTCTGTAATCAAGAAACAGGGGACACAGAAAGACTTCTGTACCCAGGAGCCCCACAGGGTCCTGCTCAGTTTCAATTGTACAGATGAAAAAGCTGAGGCTCAGGAACTCATCTCAGGGTTAAACCAACTCTGTCTGTCCTCAAAGCCGTGCTGTCCTTTTTGGGGTGCTGCTCCCTCTGCAGTTGGGTACATGTAAGAACGAGCACCCAGGAAGACTGCCTGGGGTGTAGAGAAAACCTTCTGGGGGCTGGTAGCAGAGAAAGCTGAGAGCACAATGCCGCTGAGCCTTAGATCACACAGCATCATTTGGGTTATCTGTTTGGAAGGCTGTCAAGGGCTGGGGATCCAGGTATTACAGGAAGGGGGACCCCTTTGGGGGCCCGAGAGTGGGCTCTTGTCAAACACTCAGAAATGTACTCTCTGAGGAGACATGTGTGCTGCCAAAGCAAGAGACTATTGAGAAGGAGCTCCTGGGGGGAGAGCAGCAGCGTAAGGGAACTCAGGAGAACTGCTCTGCCATTTGGCTCACAGTCTCAGCTTTTACGGTGATGGGGTTAGTTTCCAGGTTGTCTCTGGCCAGTCATTCTGACTCAGGATCCTTGGTGGCATGCACCACCAGCCAAAGTTGATGCCAGCAATGAGGATTCTGGGAGGTTGGTAGGACACATGGCATCTCTTCCCTTCTTCTGACCTTTCCTGAATTCTTCTGGTTTGTGGTTCAGTTCAGTTCAGATCAGTCTCTCAGTCATATCTGACTCCTTTGCGAACCCATGGACTGCAGCATGCCAGGCTTCCCTCTCCATCACCAACTCCCGGAGCTTACTCAAACTCATGTCCATTGAGTCAGTGAAGACATCCAACCATCTCATTCTCTGTCATTCCCTTCTCCACCTGCCTTCAATCTTTCCCAGCATCAGGGTCTTTTCAAATGAGTCAGTTATTCAAATCAGGTGGCCAAAGTATTGGCATTTCAGCTTCAGCATCAGTCCTTCCAATGAATATTCAGGACTGATTTCCTTTAGGATTGACTGGTTTAATCTCCTTGCAGTCCAAAGGACTCTCAAGAGTCTTCTCCAACACCACAGTTCAAAAGCATCAATCCTTTGGTGCTCAGCTTTTTTTATGGTCCAACTCTCACATCTATACATGACTACTGGAAAAACCATAGCTTTGACTAGACGGACCTTTGTTGGCAAAGTAATGTCTCTGCTTTTTAAAATGCTGTCTAGGTTGGTCATAGCATTTCTGCCAAGGAGGAAGTGTCTTTTAATTCCATGGCTGCAGTCACCATCTGCAGTGATTTTGGAGTCCAAGAAGATAAAGTCTGTCACTGTTTCCATTGTTTCTCCATCTATTTGCCAAGAAGTGATGGGGCTGGATGCTATGATCTTAGTTTTTTGGATGTTGAATTTTAAGCCAGCCTTTTCACTCTCCTCTTTGACTTTCATCAAGGGGCTCTTTAGTTCTTCTTCACTTTCTGGCATAAGGGTGGTGTCATCTGCATGTCTGAGGTTATTGGTATTTCTTCGGCAATCTTGATTCCAGCTTGTGCTTCTTCCAGCCCAGCATTTCTCATGATGTACTGTGCATATAAGTTAGATAAGCAGGGTGACAATATACAGCCTTGAACTACTCCTTTCCCGATTTGTAACCAGTCTGTTGTTCCATGTCTGGTTCTAACTGTTGCTTCTTGACCTGCATACAGATTTCTCAGGAAGCAGGAAAGGTGGTCTGGAGTTGCCATCTCTTTAAGAATTTTCCACAGTTTGTTGTGATCTACACAGTCAAAGGCTTTGGCATAGTCAATGAAGCAGAAATAGTTGTATTTCTGGAATTCTCTTGCTTTTCCTAAGGCTCAACAGATATTGGCAATTTGATCTCTGATTCCTCTCCCTTTTCTAAATTCAGCTTGAACATCTGGAAGTTCTCAGTTCACCTGTTGAAGCCTAGCTTTGAGAATTTTGAGCATTACTTTGCTAGCATGTGAAATGAGTGCAGTTGTGTGGTAGTGTGAACATTCTTTGGCATTGCCTTTCTTTGGGATTGGAATAAAAACTGATCTTTTCCAGTCCTGTGGCCACTGCTGAGTTTTCCAAATTTGCTGGCATATTGAGTGCAGCATTTTCACAGATCATATTTTAGGACTTGAAATATCTCAGTTGGAATTCCATCACCTCCACTAGCTTTGTTCATAGTGATGCTTCCTAAAACCCATCTGACTTCTCACTCCAGATTGTCTTGCTCTAGGTGAGTGATCACATCATCGTGGTTATCTGGACCATTAAGATCTTTTTTTGTATATATCCAGGAGAAGGCAATGGAAACCCACTCCAGTACTCTTGCCTTGAAAATCCCATGGACGGAGGAGCCTGGTATGCTGCAGTCCAGGGGGTCGCGAAGAGTCGGACACGACTGAGCGACTTCACTTTCACTTTTCACTTTCACGCATTGGAGAAGGAAATGGCAACCCACTCCAGTGTTCTTGCCTGGAGAACCCCAGGGACAGGGGAGCCTGGTGGGCTGCCGTCTATGGGGTTGCACAGAGTTGGACACGACTGAAGCGACTTAGCAGCAGCAACAGCAGCAGCAGCAGCAGCAGTCAACAGATGGTGGAGTAGAAGGATGTGTGCTTGTCTTCTCTTGTGAGAACTCCAAAATTGCAACTCACTGAGCAACCATGGAGAGGAGAATGTTGGATCCCACCAAAAAAAAGATACTCCACATCCAAGGACAAAGGAGAAGCCCCAACAAGATGGTAGGAGGGGCAAGATCGCATTTAGAATCAAACCCCATACCTGCTAGAGACACTCGGAGGGCTCAAGCAAAACCTTGTGCACACCAGGACCCAGAGGCCCCACAGAGACTGAGCCAGACCTGCCTTTGAGTGTTTATGTGTCTCTTGCAGAGGCATGGGTCAGCAGTGGCCTGCTGTGGGGACAGGAGGGACTCTGGTGGCAGCAGACCTGGGAGGCACGGCATGTTGCATAAATCCTTTTGGAGGAGGTCACCATTAGCTCCACCATAGAGCCACCGAGCAGATGACCCACAAACTGGAGAACAATTATATCAAAGAAGTTCTTGCACTATTGCAAAAGTTCTAGGGCCCACAACAGATTCCCCAACCTGGGGATCTGGCAAAGGGACTGAGAACCCCCAGGGAGTTTGACCTTGAAGGCCAGTAGGATTTGATTACAGAACTTCCACAGGACTGGGGAAACAGACTCTTGGAGGGCACAAACTAAACCTTGTGTACAGTACCACCCAGGAGAAAGGAGCAGTGACCCCACAAGAGACTGAGCCAGACTTGCCTGTGAGTGACAGGAGTTTCTGGCAGAGGTGTGGGTTGACAGTGGCCTACCGTGGGGTCAGGGGCACTGAATACAACCGTCCTGGGAGCCGCGGACTTGCTGGCATAAGTCCTTTTGAAGGAGGTCACAATTACCTGGTTGGTGGTAGCTTGTTACTGATAATTCTGTGTTTATTACCAGGGCCTTATGTTTTTTTTTCTTAATTTAAATTTATTTATTTTAATTGGAGGTTAATTCGTTTACAATATTGCATTGGTTTTGCCATACATCAACATGAATCTGCCATGGGTGTACACGTGTTCCCCATCCTGAACCCCCCTCCCACCTCCCTCCCCGTACCATCCCTCTGGGTCATCCCAGTGCACCAGCCCCAAGCATCCTGTATCCTGCATCGAACCTGGACTGGCGATTCGTTTCTTGTATGTTTAAGATAACTCTTGCAATTGGTTTCTATGGTGCTTGGCCAAGGAGGGTGGTTTCAGTCCATGGTTCCCCTAACACAGGGGGAATATCCAGGGACTGACAGGGGTTGAGGTGAGAGATGGTGAGGGTGAGGAGAGAGTTAGACAGGTGAACAGGATGATTACTGAGCAGCACTGGAGAGGCAGGGCATGACCTAGCTAATGTGTGTGTGAGCTGTGTGTGAGCTGTGTGTGTTTACATGTGCACCTGGGTCTCCTGGAGGCCCAGTCCTTGAACAGGAAGATATCTTCTTCTCTCCCCTGGGATGTTGGCTGCGACTACACCTGTTGCACTCAGACTCCCTGAGACCCTGGAATTTAGGAGCTTTCAGATTGTGCAAACTGAAGGTACTATGGGGCTGGGCGTGCTCAATACCTATTCATTTTCTTATCATCTGTGCTGCAGGGGGAACTGGTGGGTAAAGGAGGGCCCCCAATCCTGGATGTGGGATCCAGGGGATGTGCCTTGCTAACAGCAGTTCTGCGACCACATCAGGTAAGTAGGCACAGGTTTCAGGAGGACGTTTCAGGAGTCTAAGAGGCTTGTGAAGCCCCTCTTCCCTGACCTTGGGCTTCCAGCCATTGGGCAGGAAATCACTTTGGGCAGGTGAGTGCCTCAGCCACTACCTGGGCACATTGCCCTTAAGGAAGAGGGGCAGCCCTGAGAACTCCCCCTCTTTGAATGCCCCTGTCAGGTGCTCTTTGCACTCTCTGTGCTACAGCCTTAAAATGTGACAGGTGTAAGTCTCAGATGCCCCAGGAGCCATTCTTGCCCAGCCTTACACACTGTCCTGCATCACCCGCTACGTGTGGGGACTCAGGAGTGGCTGTCTGTGGTCCGTGTGGCTATGTGCATCTCTCTGAAATGCTAGGTGACCCAGGGCTCAGGCAGGGGTCAGAGGATGTGGATTCACTGACAGATGAAGGAGGGGGAATGGAATGGGGCATCTGTGCACGTGGCACATGGATTTCTCCAAAGCAGCCAGTCAGTGGCTGCTGGTATATCCTGAGATGTGGGGAGAAGGGCAGAGATGCCGTGGGGAAGATGGAGGTGAATGATGGAAGGTCTAGTGAGCACAGGTGCAGGAGGAAACAGGTGCAGTGAGAAGGTGACTCTCTCCTCCAAGAGGCCTGAAAAATGATGGTTTCCATTGGCTCCATAGGACATGATGGTGCAGTTTAGAAACACAGAGGAGAGGCAGTGAAGGGTGAAGATCAACAATCATCTGTCATGCGGGGGCAGCTGTGGGACCCCGCTTCCCTAAGCCACTTTATTAATGACCCGGGAGAGACCAGTAGTGCCTCTGTTAAAGTCACAAACGATTCTGGACTGAGAGCCTTGGGAACCACCGTAGGGAGGACTGACAAATTAATACCCAAATTAAAAGCTTGAAAATATATGGGCAGCAAATAAGAAGAAACTGCCCTGGAAAAAAGAAAATCCAGTAGAGATTTAATGACCAAGTCTGTTGCCTATTTAGGAGAAACAAATTCTGCTAGTTGATTTCGGTGCTTTAAAAAGTGTGTGGTTTTTAAATTAAATTATTCCTAATTTTCAAAAAGAATTGATTTTTGGCAAAAATCAATTGGGTGCCTTTCCCCCCCTTATCTTAAGTCAGTATGTATAGACACTCCACTCATCAAATACAATCCTGGGAAGGATTGCTACTGAAAATGACCTGAGTTCCAAGGCTTCATAAAATCACTGACTGGAACTAACTAACTCATTTTAGATCTGAAGGGGCTTCAGAGATAATGGGTTTCAATTCTATATCATAAAAGTGAAGTGCACAGAGCCTGGCCTGGTGTGACAGCGCCTGGCAGTGTCAGGCCAGGCCGCCTGTGCCCTGTCCTCTACCATACTGGCATGCCTTTGCCTTTACTGTCTGCGGCGTGATTCCTGGTAGCCCGTAAAAGGGAGTGACACCACTTCTTCCTCTTCTCCTTTTTTAAAAATATTTATTTAATTAATTTGGCTGTGCCGAGTCTTAGTTGCAACACTTGGGATCTTAAGTCTTCACTATGGCACACAGGATCTTAAGCTGTGGCATGTGAGATCTATTCCCCGACCAGAGATGGAACCCAGGCCTTCTGCATTGGGAGTGTTGAGTCTTAGCCAATGGACAAGCAGGGAAGTCCCAGGAGTGACACCACTTCTGACACCAAATGTGTTTTTCCCGTGCTAATTCTGCCATTCTCCAACACCACGTGGGTGTCCAACCATGCATTTCAATCCTGACACTACCTTCTGGAGGTGGCACAGACCCCACAAGTGAAGGACTCAGTTCCACAAGACTGCTTCAATTTCAGATGCCACCTGCAAGTCCCAGGGACTACCTGTACTTCTGACTGGTCATACCCTGGGAAGTTCTCACAACTCCCTGCCAGGTTCAATCGCTTGCTAGAGTGACTTGCAGAACTCAGGAAAACTTTGTACTTACCTTTACTGGTTTATTATAATGGATATCACACAGGAATAGTCAAATGAAGGAGATGTGCAGGGTGAGATATGGGGGGCACATGCAGGGGTCCTGTGCCCATCACTCTCCCAGCACTCCACCTGCCATAACCTGGAAGCTCTCTGAATTCCATTGTTTAAGGTTTTTTATGGAGCTTTCATATGCAGGCCTGATTGATAAAATCTTTGGCCATTGGCAACTGATGAACTCAATCTCCATATCCTCTCTCCTCCTCAGAGCTCTAGAAAGAGTGGAAAGTTCTAACCTTCTAATCACTGGTTGGTATTTTGGGGCACCAGCCTCCATTCTGAAACTATTAAGCCCCCCTCCTCCATCCCATCCATCTCATTCACATCAAATCAGTAAATTCCAAAGGTTTTAGGAGCTCTGTACCAGAAACCGGGACTAGAAACCACATATTTATTTTTTATTATACCACTAGCCCTCAAGGCAGCTGTAATCTGTTAAGGGCCATAAGAGAGAACTAAGGGTCCCAAGAGGGGCTTGGAGGGAGGAAGGCTGATGATGGGGAGTGGGGAATGCTTCCAGGAAGAAGTGGTCCTGAAGCTGTGATTTGGGAGGGGAAGGCTTAGTCATAAGGAAACAGAAGAGGGCATTTGTGATGGGTGGTCAATGCCATCAAGGGAGGAAGGAAGGAAAAGGAAGTGTGCCAGAAGTAGCTGGAGTGTAGGGTTGGGGAGGAGGGACAGGGGTTGGATGTTAGGGTGGTTTGTTGGGGTCAAACTTTGGTAAGCCTAGAATATCAGGATTTTGGTATCAAGAGGGGGTTATTTAGGGAATTCCTGGTGCTCCAGGGGTTAGGACTCTGCACTTTGCCAAAGTCGAGGTAGGCCAATGGGGTCATGTTAGTCGTGATGGAGGCCCCTCGGAGGCCATTTCTGTCTTGTATGGGAAAGAAGAATAGAGAAATCAGGGTTTAGGGAGGGAGGAGAGGTCAGCATCCAAAGGAAAATAAAGTCATGAGGCCCCTGACCCCAGAAAGGGAGAAACCTAAAACAGGGCTATTCAGGGCTCTGAGCATTGCTCAGTTCTGGGGCCCAGGTCCTCAACCTACTGCCAGTGTGTCCTTTTTATTACTTTATGTTCTTATTAAGAATTACTGTTGTGCCAAAGTGTCTGTCAACAGAGGAGTGGATAAAGAAGATGCTGCTGCTGCTAAGTTGCTTCAGTCGTGTCCGACTCTGTGCGACCCCATAGACGGCAGCCCACCAGGCTCCCCCGTCCTCGGGATTCTCCAGGCAAGAAGACTGGAGTGGGTTGCCATTTCCCTCTCCAATGCATGAAAGTGAAAAGTGAAAGTGAAGTCGCTCAGTCGTGTCCGACTCTTCGCGACCCCATAGACTGCAGCCCACCAGGCTCCTCCATCCATAGGATTTTCCAGACAAGCGCACTGGAGTGGGACAGTATATATAAATATATATGTAAATATATATATAAATATATATACAGTGGAATATTACTCAGTCATATAAAGGATGAAATAATGCCATCTGCAGCAACATGGTTGGACCTAGAGATTTTCATACTAAGTGAATAATCAGGGAAAGGCAAGTATCACATGATATTGCTTACATGTGGAATCTAAAATATGACACAAATGAACTTATTTACAGAATAGAGACAGACTCACAGATATAGAGAACAGACCTGCAGTTGCCAAGGGGAAGGGGGGTGGGGAGGGATGGATTGAGGATTTGGGGTTGGCAGACGGGTACTATTATACATAGAAAGGATAAAAAACAGGTTCTTACTGTATAGCACAGGGAGCTATGTTCACTATTCTGTGATAAACCATAATAAAAAGAATATATAAAAAAGAATGCATCTATTTGTATAACTGAATCACTTTGCTGTACAGCAGAAATATATAACAGTGTAAATCAACTATACATCAATAAAAAATAAAAAATTAGAAAAATAAAATAAAGTCACACACACACAGAGAATTGCTGCTGTGTTGTTTGCTTGTTTTTAAGAATGGGGTTCTCAAAAAACTTTTGGTCTCAGTATTCCTTTACACTTTAAAAAACTGTGGAGGATGCCCCAAAATATTTTGTTTCTGAGGATTATAGTTATGGAGATTTACTGAATTTAGAATTTAAAATTGAGACAGTTAAAAAAATATTCATTAATTCTCTGAAAAAACAGCAACAATAACCCTGCTTGCAAGTCTCTGTAATGGTAGGCTTCGTGGAAGATGGTGGGTACCTCTCTGCTTCTACATTCAATCTATTGTCTTGGGACGTTCACACGGCCTCTGGAAAACTCCATCTTGCATGTGCGAGTGAATGAAAATGGTAAGGAAAATAAAATCATGGACTTAGATTCTTCTGAAGTAGGTTATTTGACTAACCAAAGGGTTTTTCTTTTGGATTTTAAACAATTGAGGTATAGTTGATTTACCATGTTGTGTTAGTTTCAAGTATATAGTAAAGTGATTCAGTTATCAGTTCAGTTCAGTCACTCAGTCATGTCCGACCCTTTGCAACCCCATGAACTGCAGCACACCAGGCCTCCATGTCCATCACCAACTCCTGGAGATTACTCAAACTCATATCCATTGAATCGGTGATGCCATCCAGCCATCTCATCCTCTGTCGTCCCCTTCTCCTCCTGCCCCCAATCCCTCCCAGCATCACAGTCTTTTCCAATGAGTCAACTCTTCACATGAAATGGCCAAAGTATTGGACTTTCAGCTTCAGCATCAGTCCTTCCAATGGACATCCAGGACTGATCTCCTTTAGGATGGACTGGTTGGATCTCCTTGCAGTCCAAGGGACTCTCAAGAGCCTTCTCCAACACCACAGTTCAGAAGCATCAATTCTTCGGTGCTCAGCTTTCTTCACAGTCCAACACTCACATCCATACATGACCACTGGAAAAACCAGAGCGTTGACTAGATGGACCTTTGTTGGCAAAGTAATGTCTCTGCTTTTGAATATGGTATCTAGGTTGGTCATAACTTTCCTTCCAAGGAGTAAGCATCTATTAATTTCATGGCTGCAATCACCATCTGCAGTGATGTTGGAGCCCCCCAAAATGACATCTTTCCACTGTTTCCCCATCTATTTCCCATGAAGTGATGGGGCCGGATGCCATGATCTTAGTTTTCTGAATGTTGAGCTTTCAGCCAACTTTTTCACTCTCCTCTTTCACTTTCATCAAGAGGCTTTTTAGTTCCTCTTCACTTTCTGCCATAAGGGTGGTGTCATCTGTATATCTGAGGTTATCGATGTTTCTCCCAGCAACTTGATTCCAGCAATACGTGAACCATGAACTTCCAGATGTTCAAACTGGTTTTAGAAAAGGCAGAGGAACCAGAGATCAAGTTGCCTACATCCGCTGGATCATCGAAAAAGCAAGAGAGTTCCAGAAAAACATCTATTTCTGCTTCATTGACTATGCCAAAGCCTTTGACTGTGTGGATCACAATAAACTGTGGAAAATTCTGAAAGAGATGGGAATACCAGACCACCTGACATGCCTCTTGAGAAACCTATATGCATGTCAGGAAGCAACAGTTAGAGCTGGACATGGAACAACAGACTGGTTCCCAATAGGAAAAGGAGAATGTCAAGGCTGTATATTGTGACCCTGCTTATTTAACTTACATGCAGAGTACATCTTGAGAAATGCTGGGCTGGAAGAAGCACAAGCTGGAATCAAAACTCAGTTTTATATATATATATATATATATATATATGTATGTATATATATAAGATTTGTGTGTATATTCAAAAGCAGAGACATTACTTTGTCAACAAAGGTCTGTCTAGTCAAGGCTATGGTTTTTCCAATAGTCATGTATGGATGTGAGAGTTGGACTGTGAAGAAAGCTGAGCGCCGAAGAATTGATGCTTTTGAACTGTGGTGTTGGAGAAGACTCTTGAGAGTCCCTTGGACTGCAAGGAGATCCAACCAGTCCATTCTAAAGGAGATCAGTCCTGGGTGTTCTTTGGAAGGACTGATGCTAAAGCTGAAACTCCAGTACTTTGGCCAGCTCATGCGAACAGCTGACTCAATGGAAAAGACTCTGATGCTGGGAGGGATTGAGGGCAGGAGGAAATGGGGATGACAGAGGATGAGATGGCTGGATGGCATCACCGATTCAATGGACACGAGTTTGAGTGACCTCCGGGAGTTGGTGATGGACAGGGAGGCCTGGCGTGCTGCAGTTCATGGGGTTGCAAAGAATTGGACATGACTGAGCAACTGAAGTGAACTGAACTGAACTGATACATATGTATAGCATTGTTGTTGTTGTTTTTTAGTAGCTAAGTTGTGTCTGACTCTTTGGGACCCCTTGGACTGCAGCATGCTCGGCTTCCCTGTCCTTCACCAACTCTGGAGTTTGCTCAAACTCATGTCCACTGAGTCGGTGATGCCATCCAACCATGTCACCCTCTGTGTTCCCTTCACCTCTTGCCCTCAATCTTTCCCAGCATCAGGGTCTTTTGCAATGAGTCAGCTCTTTCAATCAGGTGGCCAAATTATTGGAACTTCAGCTTCAGCATCCATCCATATATATATATATGAGCTTCCCTGGTGGCTCAGCGGTAAAGAATCTGACTACAATGCAGGGGATGGAAGAGATGAACATTTGATCTCTGGGTTGGGAAGATCCCCTGGAGGGGGGTATGGTAACCCATTCTGGTATTCTTGCCTGGAGAATCCCATGGACAGGGGAGCCTGGCAAGCTACAGATCACAGGGTCGCCAAGAGTCAGACATGATTGAAGTGGCTGAGCATGCATGTACGCATTTTGTATATATATATATATATTCTTTTCAGATTCCTTTTTAATTATAAGATATTGAGTATAGTTCCCTGTACTATATGGGAAGTCCTTGTTGTTATTTGTTAATCCCAAGGGTCTTAACTAACACAGTGATTATCCTGTCAGCCTCAGGCATATGAATTTGACTTGCTAACAGTTCCTGATGAAATTATTTATGAATAAATGAATAATCTGATTAAGAATGTAGCTGTTACCTCAAACACTATCTGCTGATTTCCTAATGTGTAGTATACATGAGAGTTTCATTGAGTGCCAAAGACTTGATAGCTTTGAATTGTGACTCTGGAGAAGACTTTTGAAAGTCCCTTGGGCTGTATGGAGATCAAACCAGCCAATCTTAAAGGAAATCAACCCTGAATATTCATTGAAAGGACTGACACTGAAGCTAAAGCTCCAATACTTTGGCGACTTGATGCAAAGAGCTGACTCATTGGAAAAGACCCTGATGCTGGGAAAGATTGAAGGCAAAAGGAGCAGAAGGTGACTGAGGATGAGATGGTTAGATAGCTTCACAGACTCAGTGGACTTGAACTTGAGCAAATTCTGGGAGATAGTGGAAGACAGATGAGCCTGGTGCCTCAGTGCATGTAGTCTCAAAGAGTTGGACATGACTTAGCGACTGAACAGCAACAAGTGGACGTTAGTCACTTAAGGAGGCAACATACACATACACAAAACATAGGAAGAGAAGATGAAGAAATGGCCAAGGTGGCAATGAATGCAGATGTAATGCCTTCTTTTAAAAATATTTCTCACCAAATAACTCATGCTTATTGTAGAGAAATTGGAAAATGCTAGTAAACAAAGACAAGATTACCCTTAATCCCACTATTATCAATACAAGGTCATCTCTGATGTATCTCGGCTACAGCCTTCTGTATGCTTGTTTTAAAGCAAAAGTAGAGACATGCTTCACATAATTTTTATAGGCTTGCTTTTTAATATTTTATAATACATTAAAATATCTATCCTTGTAAGTAATGTATACTTGAATAAAATTTTTTTAAAAAGACTGTTTGGTATATTCTCTATGATAACTGTATCATAACTTATTTAACAAACCTCTACGATTGCACATTTAGTTTGCATTCTGCTTTGCTATGAATATACATCTTTGCACCCATTAGCATTTCTGTTTTTAAACTTTAGTTTTAATTTTGTTTATTTTTAAAACTGAAAAATTTTTTTTGTGTGCACCTTATGGCATTGGGTTCTTAATTCCCTGACCATGGAAGCGCAGAGTTCTAAGCACTGGACCACTAGGGAATGCACCAAAATGTTTTTTTAATGAAAGATTTCAAGCTAACACAAGAGTAGAAAATAGAGTGGCAAACTCCCAGTTACCCACCACCCAACTTTGGTAATTATATAAATGCCCAATTTTGTTTCCTCTCACTCCTACTGCATCTATTGAAAATTTAAACTCTTATAATTTCTTCCAGAAATACTTCAGAATGTATCTCTAAGAGACCAGGTTTCTCCCTTGTTTTAGTTACATCTCCACAATTCCATTACCAAAATTAGGAATAATTTTTCTCAAAAGAATTGAATGCAGGGTCTCAGAGAGATATTTGCACATTCGTGTTCACAAAAGTATTATTCACAACAGTCAAAACATGGAAGCAACCCAAGTATTCATTGATGCATGGATGGATAAATAATATGTGGTGGAATACAATGGGATACAATGGAAAAGGTGATATTGTGACTTATAATAAGAACATTTATATGGTTCTATTTCTGGCACAGAGCTTCTAGAACTCTTGAAATTTCCTAAGAGATGAGGGTGATAAAGGTATCTTCTGTTATGTTCATGGGATGACTTGGACCCATCCTCTGGATGGTAGCTGACTGCCAGGAGAACCAACCACACAACTTTAGGATTGGAATTTTTAGCCTCACCCCACTGACTTACCAGAAGGAGAGAGGAGCCAGAAGTTGAATCAATTGCCAATGGCCAATGATTTATTCAATCTTGCTTATACTGTATAGGTCTTCCCAGGTGGCTCAGAGGCAAAGAATCTGTCTGCTAATTCAGGAGATGCAGTTTTAATCTATGGGTTGAGAAGATCCCCTGGAGGAGGAAATAGCAACCCACTGGAGTATTCTTGCCTGGAGAATCCCATGGACAGAGGAGCCTGGTGGGTCTCAAATGGTTAGAGCATGCATGCACACACTCATGCCTATAATGTATAATGAAGCCTTCACTAAAACAGGAAGGGACTGGGTTTGGGTTTATGAACACATGGAGACTCAGCGAGACTGGCGTCTGGAGAAGACATGAAGCTCAGTCCCTTTTCCCCACGCCTTGCCCTATGAATCTCTTCCATCTGGCTCTTTCAGAGTTATATCCTTTTGTAGTGAACATTAGTCCAGTAAGTAAAGGTTTCTCTGAGTTCTGTGAGTTGCTCTAGAAAATTAATTGAATCCAAAGGGGGAGGGGCTTATGGGAACCTCTGACTTAAAGCTTTCCCATTCTACTGTTTTCCTTGATTTCTTTGCTCTGATCACTGAGGAAGGCTTTCTTATCTCTCCTTGCTATTCTTTGCAACTCTGCATTCAAATGGGTATATCTTTCTTTTTCTCCTTTGCTTTTGTTTCTTTTCTTTTCACAGCTATTTGTAAGGCCTCCTCAGACAGTCATTTTGCTTTTTTGCATTTCTTTTTTGGGGGATGGTCTTGCGTCCTGAATTCTGTACAATGTCATGAACCTCTGTCCATAGTTCATCAGGCACTCTGTCCGTCAGATCTAGTCTCTTAAATCTATTTCTCACTTCCACTGTATAATCATTAGAGATTGATTTAGGTCATACCTGAATGGTCTAGTGGTTTCCTCTATTTTCTTCAATTTAAGTCTGAATTTGGCAATAAGGAGTTCATGATCTGAGCCACAGTCAGCTCCTGGTCTTGTTTTTGCTGACTGTATAGAGCTTCTCCATCTTTGGCTGCAAAGAATATAATCAATCTGATTTCAGTGTTGGCCATCTGGTGATGTCCATGTGTAGAGTCTTTCCTGGTGTTGCTCCAAAGAATAGCAAGGAGAGATAAGAAAGCCTTCCTCAGTGATCAATACAAAGAAATAGAGGAAAACAACAGAATGGGAAAGACTAGAGATCTCTTCAAGAAAATTAGAGATACCAAAGGAACATTTTATGCAAAGATGGGCTCAATAAAGGACAGAAATGGTACAGACCTAACAGAAGCAGAGGATATTAAGAAGAGGTGGCAAGAATACACAGAAGAACTGTACAAAAAAGATCTTTACAACGCAGATAGTCACGATGGCATGATCACTCACTTGGAGCCAGACATCCAGGAATGTGAAGTCAAGTGGGCCTGAGGAAGCAACACTATGAACAAAGCTAGTGGAGGTGATGAATTCCAGTTGAGCTATTTCAAATCTTAAAGGATGATGTTTGAAAGTGCTGCACTCAATATGCCAGCAAATTTGAAAAACTCAGCAGTGACCACAGGCCTGGAAAAGGTCAGTTTTCATTTCAATCCCAAAGAAAGGCAATGCCAAAGAATGCTCAAACTACTGCACAATTGCACTCATCTCACATGCTAGTAAAGTAATGCTCAAAATTCTCCAAGCCAGGCTTCAGCAATACGTGAACTGTGAACTTCCAGATGTTCAAACTGGTTTTAGAAAAGGCAGAGGAAGCAGAGATCAAATTGCCTACGTTCACTGGATCATCGAAAAAGCAAGAGAGTTCCAGAAAAACATCTATTTCTGCTTTATTGACTATGCCAAAGCCTTTGACTGTGTGGGTCACAATAAACTGTGGAAAATTCTGAAAGAGATGGGAATATCAGACCACCTGACCTGCCTCTTGAGAAACCTATATGCATGTCAGGAAGCAACAGTTAGAACTGGACATGGAACAACAGCCTGGTTCCAAATAGGAAAAGGAGAATGTCAAGGCTGTATATTGTGACCCTGCTTATTAACTTACATGCAGAGTACATCTTGAGAAATCCTGGACTGGAAGAAGCACAAGCTGGAATCAAGATTGCTGGAAGAAATATCAATAACCTCAGATATGCAGATGACACCACCCTTATGACAGAAAGTGAAGAAGAACTAAGAGCCTCTTGATGAAAGTGAAAGAGGAGAGTGAAAAAGTTGACTTAAAGCTCAACATTCAGAAAACAAAGATCATGGCATCTGATCCCATCAGTTCATGGGAAATAGATGGAAAAACAGGGGAAAGAGCGTCAGACTTTATTTTTTTGGGCTGCAAAATCACTGCAGATGGTGACTGTAGCCATGAAATAAAAGGCGCTTAGTCCTTGGAAGAAAAGTAATGACCAACCTAGATAGCATATTAAACAACCTAGACAGCACAGACATTACTTTTTCAACAAAGGTCCATCTAGTCAAGGCTATGGTTTTTCCAGTGGTCATGTATGGATGTGAGAGTTCGACTACAAAGAAAGTTGAGCACTGAAGAATTGATGGTTTTGAACTGTGGTGTTGGAGAAGACTCGAGAGTCCCTTGGACTGCAAGGAGACCCAACCAGTCCAACCTAAAGGAAATCAGTCCTGAATAATCATTGGAAACTGACGCTGAAGCTGAAACTCCAGTACTTTGGCCACCTGATGCGAAGAACTGACTCACTGGAAAAGACCCTGATGTGGGAAAGATTGAAGGCGGGAAGAGAAGGAGACAGCAGAGGATGAGATGGTTGAATGGCATCACCGACTCAATGGACATGAGTTTGAGTAAACTCCAGGAGTTAGTGATGGACAGGGAGGCCTGGTGTGCTGCAGTCTATGGAGTTGGACATGACTGAGCGACTGAACTGAACTGACTTAAAGCTGGTTGCTCAGAACCACAGTGATAACCTGGGCTTGTGACTGGTTTCTAAAGTAGGAGGGAGAGCGGTTTTGTAGGATTGAGTCCTGGACCCATGGAATCTGAATCCATTACCAGGGAGGTAACTGGGTTGAACTGCAGTGTTGTAGGAAAAATGGGGCATGGAAGATGGTCATGGCCTAAGTCTCAGGTAAGTTCCTGGCATGGGCCGCTAAGTGAGGGTCATTGGCTCCTCACAGGGTGAATTCAAGAGTGAGCCACAGTAACGTGAAGCAGTTTTATTTAGAGAGATGTACACTCCATAGACAGTGTGTGCGCTGTCTCAGAAGGTAAGAGGTGGCCCCAGGGCATGGGGTTGTCTCGGAAATCGAAAGCAGCTCTAAGATGTAGGGGTGGTTAGTTTTAATGGACTGGGTAAGTTCATAGGCTAATGAGTAGGAGGAATGTTCTAATTATCTTGGAGAAGGAATAGGGATTTCCAGGAACTGGACCACTGCCCACTTTTTGGCCTCTTATGGTCAGCCTTGGAACTGTCATGCCACCAGTGGGTGTGTCATTTAACTGATGTATTACAATGAGGGTACAATGAGACTCAAGATCTATTAGGAGCTTAATCTTCCACCATCTTGGGTCTAGTAGGTTCTCACTGTTTTTTTTTTCGTGTCCTGTTCTTAATGGATGGGTAATTCTTTTAATGGCTGTGCCCTGCTCTCTTCCCTCAGTAGGACACATAGCTAGTGTCCTAAGAATGGCTTGTTGTTTGTGTGGAGGAAACCTCCATCCCACACTGAAATTGGGTCAAGGAATCTTAAATAGAATATAATTTAGCCTCAAAGAACAAGGAAATTCTGACACATCCTATGACATCGGTGAATCTCGAGACCATTATGCTAAGTGAAATTAGCCAGTCACAAAAGACAAACACTGTAGGATTCTCCTTAAAATAAGGCACCCAGAATAGTCACTATAAGGAGATCCAACCAGTCAATCATAAAGGAAATCAGTCCTGAATATTCACTGGAAGGACTAATGCTGAAGCTGAAACTCCAATAATTTGGCCACCTGATGCGAAGAACTGACTCACTGGAAAAGAACCTGATTCTGGAAAAGATTGAAGGCGGGAGGAGAAGGGGATGACAGAGTATGAGATGGCTGGATGGCATCACTGACTCGATGGACATGAGTTTGAATACGCTATGGGAGTTGGTGATGGACAGAGAAGCCTGGCGTGCTGCTGTCCATGGGGTTGCAAAGAGTAGGACACGGCTGAGAAACTGAACTGAACTGAACTGAGAATAGTCACATTCATAGCGACAGAAAGTAGAATGTGGTTGCCTGGAGGAGGGAATGAATGTTTAATGGGCCTAGAATTTCAGTTTGGCAAGATAAAAAAGAGTTCTGGAGATGGATGGTGATGAAGGTTGCATAGTAGTGTAATGTACTTAATGCCACTGAACTGTACACCTAGAAATGGTTAAGATGACACATTTTATGTTATGTGTATTTTACTACAGATAACAATAACATAAATTAAAAGAATTAGGGATTTCCCTGGTGGTCCAGTGGTTAAGACGCAGCCTGCTCATGCAGGGGTCACGGATTCAATCCCTGGTCTGGGAAGAGCCCACACTCTGCAGAGCAACTAAGCCCGTGCGTCACGACTGGTGAATTTGCATGCCACCACTAACGAGGCCCCTTCAGTGAGAAGCCAACACACTAGAACAAACAGGAGCTCCCTCTTGCTGCAACTAGAGAAAGCCCAGGTTCCGCACTGAAGGCCCAGCACAGCCAAAAGAAAGAAAAAAAAAAAAAGCATTAAAAAAACCCTACGGCAATCTGAATAAAGTTTAGTTAATAAAACTAAACTCCATAGAATTTAG
This sequence comes from Budorcas taxicolor, assembly GCF_023091745.1. Lineage (NCBI taxonomy): Eukaryota > Metazoa > Chordata > Mammalia > Artiodactyla > Bovidae > Budorcas > Budorcas taxicolor. The sequence continues at coordinate 117,878,061 of NC_068911.1, forward strand.
TTAATAAAAAATGAATAATGATTTCTGAGCATTATCCAATATCCAGCCAGAAGTCAAACATCAACCTTTCTTGGTAGTCTTACAAATGTCTTTTTAGTTAGTCTGTTTGAAGCAGAAGTAAAGTCCCCACATTGCATTTGGCATCACTATCTTTTGGGATAAATTCTTGGAAATGAAATTGCTGGGTCAAAGTACATACATATTTTAAAAGATTTTGCTGCATACGGCAAAATTGCCCTTCATAAATTATGTATCGTTAAGTTCCTAATGTTCACTTTTTATAAAAAGCTGAACTTTGGAATTATTTCTGGGGAGAGTGCCTCTAAGATGAACATTTGTTCTGAAAGTTCTTCTTGCCTGCATTCAAGAGCGCCTACATTTGCCTTCTTGACTATGACTCTCAAGTTCTCCCTGTCCTGTTATAACTCAAATAGGCCACATGGAGAATGTTACCAGCTCACCATAACTCCTTTTTGTTCATTTTAAGGCTTACCCGCTGCTTGGCACCCTCTCCCTGGAACCTGAAGCAGGCACACCTTGGTGTGCTCAGCTTTGGGGAGACCTGAGGTGACAATCCCTTGCTCAGATAGACACTTCTGTACCTGGAATGCATTACTTCTATTTTGCAGCTTTAGCTGCATAGCTGGGGGATGGAGGTGGGGCCATGAAAGGGGTTGGGAGATAACTTTCACTAAGCATTCATTAAGTGTGGGGATAGAACTGTTATCTTGTTTGAACAACTCAAAACCCTGTGAAGTGGACATCACTTTCTGGCTGATAACCTGAGGTCCACGGAGTTCGAGTAAGCCAGCTGGGCTAGTGGATCCAGGCCTGCCCTGGAACCTTCACTGCCTGTGCCCCAGAGGACATCTGCTTTCAGTCTGTGTTACCCACCTCAGGTTCATCAGCATGCAGCTCAAAAGCCAATAGTCAAGAGATAAAAGTCAGTAGAAAGGAAAGTTGCTTTAATCAGCAAAGCCAGCAATCTGGGGAGTAGGTGGACTTGTGTGCCGAGAACAACTCCCAAGATTCTGCTCAGATGAGACAGTTTCTAAAGGAGAAAAGGGGGGATTGGGGAGAATCTCAGTGACTCATCGAGGCAAGATGTTGGGTGTACATCCTTGTGCATTGCGTGCAGACAGTCTGACTGCCTTCATGTGTTATCTTGTCTGTGAGATCTGCCTGCAGGATTGCTAAAGGGGCTACTGGAGATAGAGAGCTAGCCATTCTTTAAATACTTCATTCTTTATTCTTACTTCCTTCGATCTAGGAAAAGAATGAACAGGTTAGACCAGGAATGGTGTACAAGTCGGGAGTTAGGTTAAATTGCCTGGTGATCAAATTACTATAATTAGGTTCTTTTAAGGTTAGAGGGGAACAGAAATGGGCAAACAGGAAAGGGGCAGAAGAGCTGTTTGTGTGAGTGGAGCAGGCAGGTTGGGGTGAGGGGTGATGGGTTTGCTGGGGAGAAAAAAGCCATCCAATGACTCAGTTTGCAAACCAAAGACATGGAAGAAAAAGAAAGTCTTCAGTTCAGTCAGTCAGTTCAGTTGCTCAGTCATGTCTGACTCTTTGCGACCCCATGAATCGCAGCATTCCAGGCCTCCCTGTCCATCACCATCTCCCAGAGTTCCTCAAGCTCATGTCCATTGGGTCGGTGATGCCATCCAGCCATCTCATCCTCTGTCATCCCCTTTTCCTCCTGCCCCCAATCCCTCCCAGCATCAGAGCCTTTTCCAATGAGTCAACTCTTCGCATGAGGTAGCCAAAGTACTGGAGTTTCAACTTTAGCATCATTCATTCCAAAGAACACCCAAGACCAATCTCCTTTAGAATGGACTGGTTGGATCTCCTTGCAGACCAAGGGACTCTCAAGAGTCTTCTCCAACACCACAGTTCAAAAGCATCAATTCTTCAGCACTCAGCTTTCTCCACAGTCCACCTGTCACATCCATACATGACCACTGGAAAAACCATAGCCTTGACTAGATGGACCTTTGTTGGCAAAGTAATGTCTCTGCTTTTGAATATGCTATCTAGGTTGGTCATAACTTTCCTTTCAAGGAGTAAGTGTATTTTAATTTCATGGCTGCAATCACCATCTGCAGTGATTTTGGAGCCCCCCAAAATAAAGTCTGACACTGTTTCCACTGTTTCCTCATCTATCTGCCGTGAAGTGATGGGACCAGATGCCATGATCTTCGTTTTCTGAATGTTGAGCTTTAAGTCATCTTTTTCACTCTCCCCTTTCACTTTCATCAAGAGGCTTTTGAGTTCCTCTTCACTTTCTGCCATAAGGGTGGTATCATCTGCATATCTGAGGTTATTGATATTTCTCCCGGCAATCTTGATTCCAGCTTGTGCTTCTTCCAGCCCAGCGTTTCTCATGATGTACTCTGCATATAAGTTAAATAAGCAGGGTGACAATATACAGCCTTGACTTACTCCTTTTCCTATTTGGAACCAGGCTGTTGTTCCATGTCCAGTTCTAACTGTTGCTTCCTGACATGCATATAGGTTTCTCAAGAGGCAGGTCAGGTGGTCTGATATTCCCATCTCTTTCAGAATTTCCCACAGTTTATTGTGATCCACACAGTCAAAGGCTTTGGCATAGTCAATAAAAGAGAAGTAGATGTTTTTCTGGAACTCTCTTGCTTTTTCGATGATCCAGCGGATGTAGGCAACTTGATCTCTGGTTCCTCTGCCTTTTCTAAAACCAGCTTGAACATCTGGAAGTTCACGGTTCATGTACTGCTGAAGCCTGGCTTGGAGAATATTGAGCATTACTTTACTAGAGTGTGAGATGAGTGCAATTGTGCGGTAGCCTGAGCACTCTTTGGTATTGCCTTTCTTTGCAATTGGGATGAAAACTGACCTTTTCCAGTCCTGTGGCCATGCTGAGTTTTCCCAATTTGCTGGCATAGTGAGTGCAGCACTTTCAAGCATCATCTTTCAGGATTTGAAATAGCTCAACTGGAATTCCATCACCTCCACTAGCTTTGTTCGTAGCGATGCTTTCTAAGGCCCACTTGACTTCAGATTCCAGGATATCTGGCTCTAGGTGAGTGATCACACCACTGTGATTATCTGGGTCATGAAGATCTTTTTTGTACAGTTCTTCTGTGTATTCTTGCTGCCTCTTCTTAATATCTTCTGCTTCTGTTAGGTCTGTACCATTTCTGTCCTTTATTGAGCCCATCTTTGCATGAAATGTTCCTTTGGTATCTCTAATTTTCTTGAAGAGATCTCTAGTCTTTCCCATTCTGTTGTTTTCCACTATTTCTTTGCACTGATCACTGAGGAAGGCTTTCTTAACTCTCCTTGCTATTCTTTGGAACTCTGCATTCAGATGCTTATATCTTTCCTTTTCTCCTTTGCTTTTCTCTTCTCTTCTTTTCACAGCTATTTGTAAGGCCTCCCCAGACTGAGGTTTGTGACATTGTACAGGAGACAGGGATCAAGACCATCCCCATGGAAAAGAAATGCAAAAAAAAAAAGAAAGAGAAAGTCTTATATATGGTCAAAGAATTCACAAGCTCCTTGAACTTTTCTGAACTTCCCAAATTTTCCACCTGAAAATTCTTTTAGGAGGATAATCTTAAAAAAAGAATTAGGGAAAAAGGAGGGAAAAAAGTCAGCAAAATGGGAAAGAAAGATTTTCCCCTCTGGAGCCAAGAGTAGGAAGAAGTGCTCCTCGGAAGGAAATATCTCCTGGCCTCTCTTTACTCACTCAGAGCCCAGAGGGGAGACCTGATTCAGGGATTAAGGAGGTAGCCTAGAGTCCCGGGGAGAGAAAGGAGGCCAGGATGAATCTCTTTTTCATTGGCGGGGTCTCCAGTGATCTAATTATAGCGGGCAGATATACCGGCGGCAGAACAGTCAGAGGCTGGCAGCCTGGCTGAGTTATCTTTGCCACTGGGGTCTACTGGACCTGGTGAGGATTGACTCTAACTTCGTTCTAATGCGAGGGAGAGGAGGGCTCCTCACCTCCGCCACCTGGGGTGGGTTTGGAGTGAGGTGGGGGTGCTTCCCTGGCTGAGCATGTGCTCACCAGACTGCTAATGTGGGTCTCCCCTGCTCTCATCCGAGGCTGTTCCTCCTCATCTCTGAAACTGAAAAGGTCTGTAAAATTCACGAAAATGAAAACGATGGTGAGGAAGACAGCCCAAAGTCTGAGATCTGAGTTCAGGCTGTGAGCCTGATGCTGCTCTGGTTTCAGGAGATTGTGGCTGATGGTGCAGAGGAGGAGGGAGAGAGGGACGGGGAATTATAAATTTGACTTTGTTCATAAAGATCTGGGGACTAGACAGAGAGGGACCTCGAAGCTTGAAACAGTGGAATTTTAGAATGAGAAACAAGAAGTTCCTTATACAACTGGTAAGAAATAGATGCATTTTTCATAACTAAAAACATAAATAGGAAGTACATTCATGGCCTGGTATTTCTGTTCCCTGAACTTGTAAGCAGGAGCCTATTTTTATTGGTACTGCTGATATTTAGGTTGTTGTTCAGTTGTTAAGTTGTGTCGACTCTTTGCGACCCCTTGAACTGCAGCACGCCAGGCTTCCCTGTCCTTCACCATCTCTTGGAGTTTGCTTAAACTCAGGTCCATTGAGTCAATGAGCCATCCAACCATCTCATCCTCTGTTGTCCCCTTCTCCTTCTGCCTTCTATTTTTCCCAACATCAGGGTCTTTTCCAGTGAGTTGGCTCTTCATATCAGGTGGCCAAAGTATTGGAGCTTCAGCTTCAGCATCAGTCCTTCCAAGGAATATTCAGGGTTGATTTTCTTTAGGATTGATTGGTTTGACCTCCTTGCTGTACAAGGGACTCTCAAGAGTCTTTTCCAACACCACAGTTCAAAAACATCAGTTCTTTGGCACTCAGCCTTCTTTATGGTCCAGTTATCACATCTGTACATTCAGGTAGGTCTGGGCTATTTCTCTGGGTCACAAATCCCAGAGAGGGATGAAACAGAGCCTAGGGAGATGGTAGCTGGTCTAAATACGAGGGAGTTGCTCCTGGGAGGGCCCCATACAGCCTTCCTGGGCCTTGTTCTGGGTGTTTCATTTCTCCTCTAAAACCCTGCCCATTTGCCTAGGTTGTTTTAGGAAGGATATCACCCATCAATAACTCAGGATCTTGTTTGAAGCTCTGTTGAAGAGATTCGTGAAGCTGTGTCATGAAGTCGCTCAGTCGTGTCCGACTCTTCGTGACCCCATGGACTGTAGCCCACCAAGCTCCTCCATCCATGGAATTTTCTAGGCAAGAATACTGGAGTGGGTTGCCATTTCCTTCTCCAGTGTTGAAGAGATTATTACTTGGCAATTCAAGAAAATCACTCAGTAAATATTTATCAAGTGCCTTCTGGGAATAACTAAGTGAACAGAAGAGACCCAGTTCCTCGAGGAATTGACAGTCCAGTGGGGAAGATAGAAGTTAGGTAAATAATGACAAAGATGATGCATATATTTTTCTCATAAGACTGTGTGCTCTTCAGAGGGGAGGACTACCAGGTATTCATCTGTCTGTCTCAGCCCCTGGTATAGGAGCAATTGCTAGGAAATAATGGCAAAGAAATCCTTCATTGTGTGGCTGGCTGTTTCATGTTTGTTGAAGCCAAGGAAGGCTTAGGTGGGGAAGGGAGTGGCAATGCTCATTTAAAAAGAAAAACTTTTTCCTTGTTTTGGAGATGCTCACCGATTCACGGGCAACAATCGATGTCTTCAAGTGCTGATAAATGGCTGTGTGGCAGCTTCCCTGGTGGCTCAGTGGGTAAAGCATCTGCCTACAATATGGGAGACCGGGGTTCGATCCCTGGGTTGGGAAGATCCCCTGGAGAAGGAAATGGCAACCCACTCCAGTACTCTTGCCTGGAAAATCCCATGGACTGAGAAGCCTGGTAGGCTACAGTCCATGGGGTCACAAAGAGTCAGACACGACTGAGCGACTTTCCTTTCCTTTCCTTTCCCCCTGAGCAGGGGCTGGAGAATCTGATGCCCCAGGTGCTGAGTTCTGTTTTAGACTGTCTGTGATGAACTTGGACATCCTGCCCCAGCCATGACAGCTGTGGTCAACCCTCTGCAACCCTGCTGTCGCTACCCTGTTAACAGACATAAGCTATAATAAGAGTCTACAAACTGCAGGTCAGGAATTTGAAGGGGACACTGCAAGAGCAGCTCATCTCACCGCAATGTCTTGGTTGTCAACTGGGAAGACTCGAATGACTGGGGTTTGAAGTCTTCCTCACCTAAGTCTGGATGAGGATGACCTGCCTGCTGGCTCAGCTGGGGTTACGGCCTGAACCTCCTCCCAGCCTGGGGCCTAGGGGGAGGGTCCCAGCTAACAAGGTGGAAGTCACACAGTGTCACTGCCAGCCACCTCTGCTGGTAGATGCTATCAGAAACCTTCAAGCGGAAGGGGTATAGACCCCACCTCTCAATGGGAGAGACATCAAAGAATTTTCAGCCATCTTTTATTTATTTTTATTTTTTTTCCTTTATCCAAGGCATACTTTAAAGAAAATTACTTTGTTGAAGTATAGTTGATTTACAATGTTGTGTTAATTTCAGGGTTATAGCAGAGTGACTTGATTTTGTATATATAACATTTATATTCTTTTTCAGATTCTTTTCCATTATAGGTTATTACAAGATATACTTCTCTGGGCTATATGATATGTCCTTATTGTTTATTTTATGTGTAGTATTGTGTATCTGTTAATCCAAAACTGTTCATTTATCCCCCCCTCCACCTCCTTTCCCCTTTGATAATCATCATATTAGATTGCTTTCTATGTCTGTGAGTCTGTTTTGTAAATAAGTTCACTTGTGTCATGTTTTAGATTCCACATTTAAGTGATATCATATGATATTTGTCTTTTCCTGATTTATATTACCTTGTATGATAATCTCTAGGTCCATCCATGTGGCTGCAAATGTTCTGTCATGTTTTAAAATGGCCACCTTTGCCCCCAAATGTAACTTTTCATCTCATGCAAACTTTAAAAAAATAATTTACGATGCCATAAAATTCACTCATTTTTTAGCAAATTTACTGAGTCGTGCAGCCATTACCATAATCCTATTTTAGAAGTTTTCCATTCCTCCCAATGAGATCCCTTGTGGCTGTGAGCAGTTAATACTATTCTCTGCCCCAGGCAACCACTCAGCTACTTCCTGTCTGTCCAGATTTACCCTTTCTTCCCACACAGACTTTTAAGGTGATTGGAGAGCTTGAGTTTTGGGAAGACTGTTCTCCGCGATGGCTCATCTTCCAGCGATGACCAGCTCTCATCTCTCCCATCTGTGGAGTTTCCTTTGTTTGGGACCCCATAATCCGGGCTCTGGGGACCCGTCTGGAGAGGAGTGACAGGGTTCCATATAAATTGATTTATTTCTGATAAATAAACTCTAAGTGAACATTTTGCTAGATGGCATATTGCAGTTGAGTCACCTTGCTTTTCCTGGAGCTGTAATTCCCAGCACAGTCTGTACAGTCATGAACACTGAACTCTCCTCAAGGGTGGGTGGTTGGGCCCTGCCCTGAGGGTCAGCTGGAGATGCTCACACACACCTCCTTTCAATCAGGGCCTTTCTTTTGTGCCTTTGCAGTCAGATGCCCTGAAGGAGGGGCAGCAGTGAACCAAACCCCTCATTGCCCTCCACAGACTGACCTCCTCTGGGAAAGATCCTCTTCTTTTCAGGGCTAATGAACAAATGCTTTTTTGAGAAATGCAAGCTGGCTGTGGAGAGGGGGAGTGAGAAGAAGAAAGCATATCCACACATGATGTTACTTACATGTGGGCTCTAACACGACACAATTGAACTTATCTACAGAATAGAAACAGACTCACAGTCACAGACTGGTGGTTGCCAAAGGGCAGGGGTGTGGGAGAGGGATGGATTGGGGGTTTAGGATTAGCAGATACAAACTATTATCATAGAAAGTATAAGCAACAAGGTCGTACTGTATAGCACAGGGAACTATATTTGATATCCCATGATAAACCATAGTGGAAAAGAATGTAAGAAATCATGTATATATGTGTATAACTGAATCAAAACTTCTCTGTACTGCAGAAAATAACACAACATTGTAAATCAACTGTATTTCAATTTCAAAAAAGAGAAAAAGTAAAAAGGAAACAAAGAAAAGAAGTGTGTTCAGTTTGGTTTGGGGAGCTGAATTTATACCACTCCAGCCCGCCTTTGATAACTGGGCTCCTGTATCAGATTTGCCAGTGATGGGGGCTTAAGATGTAACTTCTCAGTGTCTGGTACCCTACCTCCAAATGAAGACCATGAGGACTAGAGAGAAACATTCCCTGCTTGAGGAGTTGGTGTTCCCTGGCTACTATGCGTCCTGCAGGAGCTGCTCCCCTCAGGCCTCGGCTCAGTGACTGCCTCGTCTGGAAGGAGCCCTGAGCACCCTGAGGAGGCTGAGGCCAGGCCAGGCCCTCTTTGCCCCCTCCCCTTGGCCTGATTTGTTTTCTCCAGGTTCCTTATCACCATCTGTTAATAACAGTCATATTTCTTGCTGGTGACTGTTAACGGCACTGCCAGATTAGTGCCTGGCACTTACGTTGGACTTCATATATATTTCTTGAATGAATGAACAAGTGAACAGCAAAACGCTTAGGTTTCATTCTAGCTGAGATCTAAGGAAAGCTGTCTTAATACTAGTGAGTGAGCTGGACCTTATTTAAAGATCTCTTTCTCCCTTTTTGGCAATGGCTTTATTGAGAAATAATTCACCTACCACACAATGTACTCATTTAAAACATGCAATTAAATGTTTTTTAGCATATTGGCTGAGTTGTGTAACTATCATCACAGTCAATTTTAGTCATTTTCACCACCTAAAAAGATCATTTTGGTGGGGAGAATGATAAATTGGGAGTTTGGGATTAACATATAAACACTGTTATATGTAAAATAGATAATCAACAAGGATCTACTGTATAGCACAGGGAATGATATTCAGTATTTTGTAATAACTTATATGGGAAAAGAATCTGAAAAAGGATGAATATATGTATACGTATAATGGAATCATTTTGCTCTACACTTGAAACTAACACAACACTGTAAATCAAATATATTTCAATTAAGAAAATAAAACTAAAAGATATTGTTCACTCTTCAGCCATCACCTTCCAACCTTCTCCTCATTCCCATTCCCTGGCAACCAGTGCGTTGCTGTATCTGTGTATATTTATTTATTTATTTTTGGCTGCACTGGGTCTTTGTTGCTTTTTTTTTTTTGGCACAGGCTTTCTTTAGTTGTGGTGACCAAGGGCTAATCTTTGCTGTGGGCTTCTCATTGCTGTGGCTTCTCTTGTTGCAGAGCATGGGCTCTAGGCCTGTGGGCTTCAGTAGCTGCAGCATGAGGGCTCTAGAGCACGGGCTCAGTAATTGTGGCAGGTGGGCTTAGTTGCCCCACGGCACGTGGGATCTTCCCGGACCAGGTATCGAACCAGTGTCCCCTGCACTGACAGGCGGATTCTTATCTACCACCAGGGAAGTCCATATCTGTAAATTTACCTATTCTGGACATTTCATATACATGAATCATATGATATGTGGCCTTTTCTGGACATTTCATATACATAAATCATATGATGTGTGCCTTTTGTGTCTTGCTTCTGTCAGCCTAATGCTTTCAAGGTTCATCCATGTTGTAATGTGTGTCAGAACTTCATCCCGTTTTGTGGTTAAATAATATCCCATTGTGTGGATAGACCACATTTTGTTTATTTGTTCATCATTTGCTGAACATTTGAGCTCTTTCTCTTTTTGACTCATAGGAATAACTCTGTTGTGAACATTCAGTTATAAGTTTTTTTGTGAATTTATGTTTTAACTTCCTTTAGATATCTAACCTAGGAGTGAGATTGCTAGGTTCTATGAGAGGAGAGTGAAAAAGTTGGCTTAAAGTTCAACAATCAGAAAACTAAGATCATGGCATCTGGTCCCATCACTTCATGGCAGATAGATGGGGAAACAGTGGAAACAGTGTCAGACTTTATTTTTTGGGCTCCAAAATCACTGCAGATGTTGACTGCAGCCGTGAAATTAAAAGACGCTTACTCCTTGAAAGGAAAGTTATGACCAACCTAGATAGCATATTCAAAAGCAGAGATATTACTTTGCCAACAAACGTCCATCTAGTCAAGGCTATGGTTTTTCCAGTGGTCATGTATGGATGTGAGAGTTGGACTGTGAAGAAAGCTGAGTGCTGAAGAATTGATGCTTTTGAACTGTGGTGTTGGAGAAGACTCTTGAGAGTCCCTTGGACTGCAAGGAGATCCAATCAGTCCATTCTGAAGGAGATCAGCCCTGGGTGTTCATTGAAAGGACTGATGTTGAAGATGAAACTCAGTACTTTGGCCACCTCATGTGAAGAGTTAACTCATTGGAAAAGACCCTGATTCTGGGAGGGATTGGGGGCAGGAGGAGAAGGGGACGACAGAGGATGAGATGGCTGGATGGCATCACCGACTTGATGGACGTGAGTTTGAGTGAACTCTGGGAGTTGGTGATGGACAGGGAGGCCTGGCGTGCTGCAATTTCTGGGGTTGCCGAGAGTCGGACATGACTGAGCAACTGAACTGAACTGATAATAACTGTGTGTTTAACCTTCAGAGCTACTGTCAGAATGCTTTTCAAAGTGCCATGCTTATGATTTCTTGTGACTGAACACTCTTTAAAATCTACTCTTTGCTAAATATATGATTTTCTAAGATTAATATAATTTAGAGCAGTCTCAATTGATTCTCTAAGATTAGGACTTTTTGAAGGGAATTTCATCAAAGCAGTTAAGTGGCCTACCCTTCAGTGCTGGTGCTCAGTCCCATGGAATTAATTCAGCTGCCAGGTGTATTGAACCCACATTTGCTGGGAGGCTGAGTGGTGCCCTCAGTGAATCAGCCATATGTATACATGTATCCACTGTCTTCTAGACTCCATTCCCACATAGCTCATTACAGAGCACCGAATAGAGTTCCCTGTGCTATACACAGGTTCTTATTAGTTATCATTTATATATAGTAGTGTGTATGTGTCAATCCCAGTCTCCCAATTTATCCTACCACCTTTTCCCCCTTGCAGCCTTCAATTTATTGATTCAGATAGACCATATGATAAAAACCGCAAAAGCACCCCATGTTCGCGTATTTGTTGTAAATCTTATATCAACATAAACATAGGATGAAGAGTGGAAATTTCCTTCTTATTTCTTCCTGGGCCCATCTGTCCTCTCCGGTCCCCAACTGAGTGCCCTACTGTGACTACTGTTAGCAGAGGAGTGTGCTTCCTGTTATACCCTTCCATGAACTTTCCCATCTGAAGGTCATTTTTTGTGCCTTGTACCTGGAGAGTGTCAGTTCAGTTCAGTTCAGTTGCTCAGTCATGTCCGACTCTTTGCAGCCCCATGAACTGCAGCATGCCAGGCTTCCCTGTCCATTACCAACTCCCGGAGCTTGCTCAAACTCATGTCCATTGAGTCAGTGATGTCATCCAACCAACTCATCCTCTGTCATCCCCTTCTCCTCCTGCCTTTAATCTTTCCCCACATCAGGGTCTTTATTAATGAGTCAGTTCTTTGAATTAGGTGGCCAAAGTGCTGGAGTTTCAGCTTTAACATCAGTCCTTCCAATGAATACTCAGGACTGATTTCCTTTAGGATTGACTGATATGATCTCCTTGCAGTCCAACGGACTCTCAAGAGTTCTTCTCTAACACCACAGTTCAAAAGCATCAGTTCTTCAGCACTCAGCTTTTTTTATAGTCCACCTCTTACATCCATACATGAAAAAACCATGGCTTTGACTGCTTGGACGTCTGTCAGCAAAGCAATGTCTCTGCTTTTTAATATGCTGTCTAGGTTGGTCATAGCTTTTCTTCCAAGGAGCAAGCATCTTTTAATTCCATGGCTGCAGTCACTATCTGCAGTGATTTGGAAGCCCGAGAAAATAAAGTCTGTCACTGTTTCCACTGTTTCTCCATCTATTTGCCATGAAGTGATGGGACTGGATGCCATGATCTTAGTTTTTTGAATACTGAGTTTTAAGCCAACTTTTTCACTCTCCTCTTTCACTTTCATCAAGAGGCTCTTTAGTTCCTCTTCACTTTTATCATAAGGATGGTGTCATCTTCATATCTGAGGTTATTGGTATTTCTTCGGCAATCTTGATTTCAGCTTGTGCTTCATCCAGCATGGCATTTCACATTCTGTGCTCTGTGTATAAGTTAAATAAGCAGGGCAACAATATACAGCCTTTATGTACTCCTTTCCCAGTTTGGAACCAGTCTGTTGTTCCATGTCCAGTTCTAACTGTTGCTTCTTGACCTGCATATAGATTTCTCATGAAGCAAGTAAGGTGGTCTGGTGTTCCCGTCTCTTTAAAAATTTTCCACAGTTTTTTGTGATCTACACAGTCAAAGGCTTTGGTGTAATCAATGAAGCAGAAGTAGATGTTTTTCTGAAATTCTCTTGCTTTTTCTATGATCCAGTGGATGTTGGCAATTTGATCTCTTGTTCCTCTGCCTTTTCTAAATCCAACTTGAACATCTGGAAGTTCACGGTTCATGTACTGTTGAAGCCTGGCTTGGAGAATTTTGAGCATTACTTTACCAGCATGTGAGTGCAACATGTTCTCACACACCTGGAGGGTGTGCACGTAGGCTATTCCCTGAAGGGCCAGAGGACTCCTGTTAGCTGATCCCTAACTTTCAGGTACAGAGGTTGATGCAAAATATTTCCTGTTCTGATTCTGGTCTTTCAGCTCAGTGAGTGAGGAATCCCCACCCATTGTGTCCCCGGCCCTCAGTCAGGATGCTCCTTTTTTGCTCCTCAGTCAGGATGCTTCATCTTCTTCCAATTCTAAGTCCAAACCTGAGAGACTGTCCCTACCTTCATCTTTGCCTGACAATGGTGGGTGATGTCCTTCTGTCCATCAGAGAAGAGCACCTATATGTGAGGCAAATCTCTCCTGTGCTACCGGTCACTTTTCATACAGAACTCTGGTGTGTCTTTGAGCTAAAAGACCCCTTTCCCATTTGGAGTGAGGATGGGATTGAGCAAAGGGGGTTGAGGGAGCAGAGAGCTTCTCTGTCTCACACATGTACACACACACAGACACACACACATCTGTATACATTTTTAAAAAACACATAAACGTAATTATGCTTGAAGTATTGTTTTGCAGCTAGCTTTTCTGTCACATAATAATACATTTGGAGATCTTCCATGTAAGTCCTCATTCTCTGTAAGCACTGCTTTGTTGTCCATAGTTTTGTTGTTAATAATGTTTGTAATTGGTGTGTTGAACAAGAATGAATAGAGGCATATAACCAGGATGCAACTTCATTTTATTTTCATTTTATTACAAGGGCTTCCCTTGTAGCTCAGTCAGTAAAGAATCTGCTTGCAATGCACAGGACCCAGGTTTGATTCCTGGGTTGGGAAGATCCCCTGGAGAAGGAAATGGCAACCTACTCCAGTAGTCGTGCTTGGAGAATCCCATGGACAGAGGAGCCTGGCAGGCTGCAGTCCATGGGTTTGCAAGAGTCAGACACCACTTAGTGACTAAAACCAAAACCACCTTAAATTGTTCTCACTGAGGAGTTCCTCTCCACGGCTTGGATAAGAACTCAGGTGGTCCAATGACTATCTAATTGTTTGCAGGTGCCTCGAAGCAGCAAAGTACATCTTGATTCAGAAATGAGCATGTGTGGTCTGACATATTAACTCTTGTTTTTTAAAAAATTATTTTATTGAAGTATAGTTGATTTAAAATCTGGTGTTAATTCCTACTGTCTAGGAAAGTGATTCAGTTGTACATATATATACATTCTCTTTTCATCTTCTTTTCCATTCTGTTTTATCACCAGATATTGAATATAGTTCCCTGTGCTATACAGTAGGACCTTATCCATTTTCTATATAATAGTTAGCATCTTTCTTTCTAATCCTAAACTCCCAATTCATCCCTCTCCCATTCCCCTTCCCCTTGGGACAGAACAGGTCTGTTCTCTACGTCTGTGAGTCTTTTTCTGTTTGGTGGACACAGTTTGTGCTGTGCTGTGCTTAGTTGCTCAGTCGTGTCTGACTCTTTGTGACCCTGTGGACTGTAGCCTGCCAGGCTCCTCTGTCCATGGGGATTCTCCAGGCAAGAATACTGGAGTGGGTTTCCATGCCCTCTTCCAGGGAATCTTTCCAACCCAGTAATCAAACCCAGGTCTCCCACATTGCAGGTGGGGACTCGGTTTATTTGTGTCCTATTTTAGATTCCATATATAAGTGATATCTTTGGCATTTATCTTTCTCTTTCTGACTTCCTTCCTTTACTGTGATAATCTCTAGGTCCATCCATGTTGCTGCAAATGGCATGATTTCATTCTTTTTTATGCCTGAGTGGTATTCCATTGTGGGCTTCCCAGGTGGCTCAGTGGTAAACAATCCACCTGCAATGTAGGAGATGCAGTTTTGAGCCCAGGGTAGAGCAGATCCCTTAAAGAAGGAAATGGCAACCTACTCAGTATTCTTGCCTGAGAAATCCCTTGGACAGAGGAGCCTGGTGGGCTACAGTCCATGGGGTCACAAAAGAGTTGGACATGATTTAGCGACTAAACAACAAGTATTCCATTGTATATACACATACCACATCTTTATCCATTCACTTGTCGATGGACATTTACTTTGCTTCCATGTCTTGGCTATTGTGAATAGTGCTGCTATATACATTTGGGTGCATGTATCTTTTTGAATTATGTTTTTTTCCCGAATATATGCCTAGGAGTGGGATTTCAGGATGATATAGTAACACTTTTTTAGTTTTTTAAGAAATATTCATACTGTTCTCCACAGTGGTTGCACCAATTTGCATTCCTGCCTGCAGTGTAGAAGGGGAACCCATCTATTCTTGGTGTGTCATTCAAAGGAATCACACATCTGATAATCAGAAAATACTAAAGCAGTAAAACATACATATATAATATGGTCCAACCATTCTAATTCTAGATATCTACCCAAAAGAAGTGAAAACACGTGTCCACACAAAGAGCTGGACATGAATGTTCACAGCAGCTTTGTGTATAAAGGCTAAAATCTGGAAGCACTTCAAATGTTCATCAGTGAGGAATGGTATACAAAACGTGGTCTCTCCATAGAATGGAAAGGTTTAAAAAGATCATGTGAATGATCTACTGATACACACAGTGGCATGGATAAATCTCAGAGTGATTATGCTGAGTATAAGGAGCTGGAGAAAAGACGTCATTCTGGATTATTCCATTTATATAAAGTAGAACCTAATTTACAGTGACAAGGAGAAGATCAGGGGTTGCCTGGGGATGGAGTTAGAGTGAGGAAAGTGCTAGTCACTCAGCCGTGTCCTTCTCCAGGGGTTCTTTCCTACTGAGGGATTGAACCTGGGTCTCCTGTACTGCAAGCAGGTTCTTTACTATCTGAGGTGTAGACTACAAAAGGGCATGAAAACACTCATAGGGCCTGACAGAATGTGCTGTATCTTGGTGGATTCAGAGCTGTAGACAACTGTCACAGCTTATAGAATTATACTCTGTAGATGGATGCAGTGTATTGGTGGTACATTATTGCTCAATATGCTTGATAAGGACAGAATAAGTAAGATCTTTTCTGAAGTCTCTTAGACTGACTATCCATCTGCCTTGAAGTATAATTTAATTATATTTTAACTTGATATTAAAATTAAAGTTCACACCATCTTAGGAAATGACATATGGAGTTGTGGTGTTGGAGATCATACTTAGAGAGCCTCTAGAGTAGCATTTTTAACCTGTTGGATTGCTATCAATTAAGGTGTCATAAAACCTTATTTTTAAAGATCATAGGCTGAGTAGATCAGAAAGTATTATGGCATATATTGCCAATAAAAGCAAAAAGTAAAAGTAGCTATTGTTTCAAGACATATACACACTACTGTATTTAAAATGGGCTTCCCAGATGGCACTAGTGGTAAAGGCAGTGGCTGCTTACCGAAGCAAGAGACGTAAGAGACGCAGGTTTGATCGCTGGGTCAGGAAAATCCCCTGGAGGGAGGCATGGCAACCCACTCCAGTATTCTTGCCTGAAGAATCCCATGAACAGAGGACCTGGCAGGCTGCAGTCCATGGGGTCACAAAGAGTCAGTCACGACTGAAGCGACTTCGTATGCATGCATATTTAAATGGATAACCAATAAGGACCTACTGTATAGCACAGGGAACTCTACTCAATAATCTGTAATAACCTAAATGGGAAAAGAATTGGAAAAAGAATAGACATGTGTCTAACTGAAGCATTGTGCTATACACCTGAAACTAACACAACATTGTAAATCAACTATAGTCCAACACAAAATAAAAGTTAAAACAAAAACAGAAAGCAAAAAGCTTTGCCTATGATTTGTATATACATGGTCTCTGCATAAAAATGTGCAACACAATATGGGTTGCATTAAAAAAAAAAATTAAGGACTTCCCCAGCAGTCCAGTGGTTAAGACTCCATGCTTCCAATGCAGGGGGCTTGAGTTCGATCCCTGGGAACTAAGATCTCAAATACTGCATGGCAAGGCCAAAAATAGGAAGCCACATCTGTAAAAAGCCCACAACAATGACTGGTATGCAAAAGCTCAGAACATGAGAGATGACAGGTATACTTACAAACTTGTCTTGTGTGTATACATGTACTATATACTTGTATTCCCAGCACCTCTCTAGTTTTCTGGCACATTGTTCAGTAAGTGCTTTTTGATGAATGGGAGAGATTTTAGGTTCCATCAGCCAAAAATTCAGTTTACAACTTGGTTAGTGCCTGAAGTCTGGGAAGGAGGAGGTTCGGGCTGAAGACAACCATGAGCAGTGGAAAGCACTGAGAGCACTTCAAAGGCTGCCCCGAAGCCCCTTGTGGAGGAGCATCTCTGCAGGTGCCTACATGCTCCCAGCCTGTGATGCTTTGATTCCAGGGTTCATAGGGAGACCTGGAGCAGTGTGAGGGTATCACCGGCCATGTGCTCCAGAGCTGCCTAGAGGAGGGAAGAACTTCTCTGTATGCTACCTGGGCAGAGATAATGTGTCTGTGTAGCAACTTCGTCTCCCAGCCATAAAATATTGATGGTCCTGGTGCTGGACGGAGACCAGGAGATACTCCCTTGGAAGGTGCTGTTTGCCAGCTGCTGGTGAATGATTGATGACTGGGAAGTAAAATATTGATGTTTTAAGCAGCACACCAGGCCTCTTCCCACCCAGAGGGGCTTGTGTCTTGTGTTATTAATGGCAAAAATTCAGAGACTGGGTTACTTTTCTTCTGCTTAGGACCCAACAGCTTTTGGCCAACTATGGCTTGGAGATATTGTAGAATTTTAAGACTAAGTGCCCTTGGAAATGTGGGAGATGGATTCTTGGAATTAGTAAAAAGAAACCCTACTTTCCCTGGGTGTGAAAAACTTGTAATAATAGCTTTGTCAATACATTCTTTTTCTTTAAAAAGTCATGTTTATTAAAGTTGTTCATGCATAGAACTTAAAGAAACAAAAAGATAAAAATACAGCTCTCTTCTAAGACACCCCGAGTCCCCACTATTTTAAGACCCTGATTTTGGGAAAGATTGAAGGCAAAAGAAGAGGGCGGCAGAGGATGAGATGGTTAGATAGTATCACCAACTCACTGGACATGAATTTGAGCAAACTGGGAGACAATGAAGAACAAGGAAGCCTGACGTGCTGCAGTCCATGGGGTTGCAGAGTCGGACATGACTTAACGACTGAAAAACATATGTGAGTACTTTCAACCTCTTTTTTTTTTTTTTTTTTTAACCTTGTTGCATGGCATATGAGATCTTTGTTCCCCAGCCAGGAGCTGAACCTGTACCCCCTGTGTTGGAAGTGTGGAGTTTTAATCACTGAACTGCCAGGAAAGTCCCAATCTCTTTTAACCAATTTTTTCAGATACTTCCATATCACCCAATCAGTTCAGTCCCTCGGTCGTGTCTGACTTTTTGTGACCCCATAGACTGCAGTACACCAGGCTTCCCTGTCCATCACTGACTCCTGGAGCTTGTTCAAACCCATGTCCATCCATTCAGTGATGCCATCCAACCATTTCATCCTCTGTTGTCCCCTTCTCCTCATGCCTTCAATCTTTCCCAGCATCAGGGTCTTTACCAATGAGTCCGTTCTCATCAAGTGGCCAAAGTATTAGAGCTTCAGCTTTAGCATCAGTCCTTCCAATGAATATTCAGGACTGATTTCCTTTATGATTGACTGGTTTGACCTCCTTGCAGTCCAAGGGACGCTCAAGAGTTCATCTCCAACACCACAGTTCAAAAGCACCAATTATTCAGTGCTCAGCTTTATTTATTGTCCAACTCTCACATCCATACATGACTGCTGGAAAAACCATAGTTTTGACTAGATGGACCTTTGTTGGTAAAATAATGTCTCCACTTTTTAATATGCTGTCTAAGTTGGTCATAGCTTTTCTTTCAAGGAGAAAGTATCTTTTAATTTCATGGTTGCAGTCACCATGTGCAATATCACCCAATAACCAGCTATTATTGTTACTTATTGATTTAAAACAAAGTTTCTATTGAACCTCCTTTATAGAAGGTAAAGATTTGACTATTTCACCCCATCATATACACACCCCTTCTCATGTCCTCCATCTTTCCAACATGATTGTGTCAGAATTTGAATTACATCGTTATTTGGGATTTCTACTACTATGGAAATGTAAAGATAGCTGTGGTTGATCAAAAAATACAGCAAGATAACATTTACTTCCTGTATTACTTTTGCTTTCCTTGTTAGGAAGGGTCTTGCTTTTGGTTTGTTTGCCTAATTTTCTATCTCTTCATCGTTTGTTTAACCTCAAAATGCTTTGCCAATTATCTAAATATCTTTCTAATATATTCAGATGCATTGGCCTTCTGAACAGGTTTGTTTTTTGGAAAGACTGTCTCCTGGGAGCTGCTCATCTGCTCCTGGTGCCCTCGTTGCCCTTGGCACCTGGCACCCAGCATCATTGTGCAGTCTTTCAGTATCATCATCTGAGGGATTCTCACCTACCTCTTTCCTGTGCTATGTCCCAAGTCTTTTCTGTATGTTTACTACCTTTATTTGATGGAATACAGCCTCCAACAGACACTTGAAATAGTACAAAGAAGGTACAGCTTTTTGGGAGGGACATTGCATGTATTTATGGTAGCTGAGTGTGAAATTTCATTTTATTTTTGATTCTTTTGTATTTCATTTATTTTTACTTTTTAAATCATAACTGACTTATAGTATTTGGTTAGTTTCTGGTGAACAACACAGTGGTTCAGTTATACATATATATGTACATGTATACATGTATATATCCTTTTTCAGATTCTTTTCCCTTATAGGTTATTATAAAATGTTGACTATAGTTCCCTGTCCTATACAGTAGGTTCTTGTTGTTTGTCTATATATAGCAGATATAAACTACTATATATACATTATATATATATATATATATATATATATATATCAGCTATATAACTACTCTATGTAGCTGATACATATATCTACTAGTCTCTTGTGTGTTACTCGCTTAGTCATGTCCGACTCTTTGCAAACCTGTGGACTGTAGCATACCAGGCTCCTCTGTCCATGGGATTTTCCAGGCAAGAATACTGGAGTGGGTTGGCATCTCCTCCTCCAGGGGATCTTCCCTACCCAGGAATCGAACACGGGTTTTCTGCATTGGCAGGCAGATTCTTTACCTTCTGAACCACCAAGCTACTATATATATATATATATATCAGTTTATACCTACTAATCCTAGCACCTAATTTATCCCTCCCAGACCACCTTTCTGCCTTGGTAACTATAAGTTTGTTTCCTATGTCTATGAGTATCTTTTTACTTTGTAAATAAGTTCATTTGTATTTTTTCTTTTTTAGATTCCACATATAAGTGATATCATATGATATTTGTCTTTCTCTGTCTGTCTGGCTTACTTCACTTAGTATGATAATCTCCAGGTCCATCCATGTTGCCACATGAGTCTGAAGTTTTAAATTGGAAAAAGTTTTCTTTTATCATTTTGAGGGCAATACTTTATTATCTTTTAACTTTCAAAAAGTTTAAAACTGTTTGACTTAAAACATTTTTTTTTTTACTGTGACAAATGATTTTATTCTTTTTTCTTTTAAAGAATTTTATTTACTTAGTTGGTTTTGCTAGGTCTTAGTTGCTGCGTGAGTGTTTTCTGGCTTCGGGGAGCAGGGGCTATTCTCTGGTTGCAGCACTTGGCTTCTCGTTGCAGTGGCTCTTCCTGTTGCAAAGCACAGGTTCTAGAGCATCCACAGCTGCTAGGGCTTCAGCAGTTGTGGCACATGGGCTCAGTAGCCCTTGTGGTGCAAGGGCTCAATTGCCCCGCAGCATGTGGAATCTTCTCGAACCGAGGATCAAATCCGTATCCCCAGCACTGGCAGGCAGATTCTTTACCACTGAGCTACCAGGGAAGCCCTATTTGACTTTTAAAAATCTTTTTAAATTCAGGTTTTTATTCTATGAAAGCTTGTAGAATCTTCTCTTTGTATCCAAAGATTTAAACATTCCTGGTAAATATCTTTGTGTGGGTCTTAGTTCATCCACTAAAATAGATACGACTTGAGATCTCTTTTTAAAAAAACATCAACTTTATTGGGGTTTAATTCGCATACAACAAATGCAAACATTTTAAGTGAATAGTTTCAAGAGTTTAGGTAAGTTTAGTAAAAAAAATAGGCCCTTTTTTCTTTTAAAAAGTTTATCATTTTAAATTGGAGTATATAATTGATTTACAATGTGTTAATTTCTGCTGTACAGCAAAGTGATTCAGTTTTATGTATATATACATTGTTTTCATATTATTTTCTATTATGATTTATCACAGGATAGTGAATATAATTCCCTGTGCTATACAATAGGACCTTGTTTATCCATTTGATATATAATAGTTTGCATCTACTAATCCCAAACTCCCAATCCATCCCTCCTCCACCACTCCTCCCCCTTGGCAATCACAGTGTGTTCTGTTTGTAAGTCTGTTTCTCTTTTGTGAATAAGTTCATTTGCATCATATTTTAGATTCCACATATAAGTAATATAGGTTTCCCGGGTGGCTCTGTTGGTAAAAAAATAAAATATGCTTGCAATGCAGGAGACCACCTGCAGTGCAGGAGACCCTGGTCCAATCCCTGGGTTGGGACAATCCCCTAGGGAGGGAAATGGCAGCCCACTCCAGTATTCTTGCTTGAAAAATTCCATGGACTGAAAAGCCTGGCAGGCTACAGTCCACGGGGTTGCAAGAGTCAGACATGACTTAGTGACTAAACTACTACTATAAGTGATGTAACTTGGTATTTGTCTTTCTTTTTCTGATTTACTTCACTTAGTATAATAATCAGTTCAGTTCAGTCTCTCAGTCGTGTCCGACTCTTTGTGACCCCATGCATCACAGCACGCCAGGCCTCCCTGTCCATCACCAACTCCCGGAGTTCACTCAGACTCATGTCTATTGAGTCAGTGATGCCATCCAGCCATCTCATCCTCTGTCATCCCCTTCTCCTCCTGCCCCCAACCCCTCCCAGCATCAGAGTCTTTTCCAATGAGTCAACTCCTTGCATGAGGTGGCCAAAGTACTGGAGTTTCAGCTTTAGCATCATTCCTTCCAAAGAACACCCAGGGCTGATCTCCTTCAGAATGGACTGGTTGGATCTCCTTGCAGTCCAAGGGACTCTCAAGAGTCTTCTCCAACACCACACTTCAAAAGCATCAATTCTTTGGTGCTCAGCCTTCTTCACAGTCCAACTCTCACATCCATACATGACCACAGGAAAAACCATAGCCTTGACTAGACTGACCTTAGTTGGCAAAGTAATATCTCTGCTTTTCAATATGCTATCTAGGGTGCTATCTAGGTAAAAAATGAACCCTTTTAATCCTTTAGTTTTGGGATATTTTCCTGAATTATTTCTTTGATGATTTTCTTCTTAAGTTTTCTTTGTTCTCTTTTTCTAAGATTACCATTAGTTGAATACTGGACGCTGGAAAGTTTTTCTAAATTTATTATCTTTTCTCTCTCTGTAAGGAAAAAAGTGTACTGAGTATTCTATATAGTGCACTTTCTGGGTTATCTGATTATAGAAAAGGTCTCTCTCATTTTCTTTGAGCCATTTTGCAACTTCTAAAATTGTAGAAAACCTATAATAATGCAAGTGATCCTTTCTATAGAGATACAAATACATTTTGTCTGGTGTGTGTGCAGAATCCTCCCGTTCCTCCAGAAACCAGTTTTACATCTATTAACACATTTTCAGTATTCCTGACTATATATTTATGTGTCTGCTCTTTGGTTTCTCCATAAACCATTTGCAACATTTTAGTTTTCTCACTAATTGATGAATTAAATAAAATCTTTGATATGTGGTTATTTTAACATCCTACCTTTTTACATCTTTCATTCTCTATTCTTTTACTGTAATTTGGTATACATCCTTGATTTTGTATTTCAGATCTGTGGAGTTTCTCATATTTGTTTTCATATTTTTAATTTCCAAGAGCTTTTTTTTATCTGAAAGATAAGTTTAAAAAAACCCCTCTGATTTCATGCATACATGGGTAATATCTGAGGATATTAATGATAGTTTGTTTTGATGTTATCTTTCCTTGTAGCTCAGACGGTAAAGCGTCTGCCTACAATGCAGGAGACCCAGGTTTGATACCTCAGTCAGGAAGATCCCCTGGAGAGGGAAATGACAACCCAGTCCAGTACTCTTGCCTGGAAAATCCCATGGACTGAGGAGCCTGGTAAGCTACAGTCTTTGGGGTCGCAAAGAGTTGGACATGACTGAGCGACTTCACTTCCCTTCCCTTCCCTTCCCTTGTATAGTCTTCTAATTTGCTTTTCTCTGTTTTGGTGTCTGGTGTTCATGTTGGAAGCTTTCCTCTAATGTCCGATAATCATTGTTCACACAAAATCCATACTGAGGCTGTTAAGACTGATAGGCAGTTTGGATACTGTGGGTTGTTTTCAACATATGCTAATCTGGCTGGGCTGTTCCACTGGGGTACCCCCAAGGTCAGCATCTTTGGGAATTTTCCCCAGAGATCTCTCCAGTCTCTGGCTTTGAGTAGTTGTATGTAGCTGATAGTGATCAGTGAGCCTCAGAATTCCATGTGCAAATGTGCCCTTGAACCACTTCTTTTAAAAATTGTTTCTCCAGCTTGAACTGTGCCTGGTATCTCTGGTGCAGATACTGTTTTATCCTCTCCAAAGAACAAGCTTCTTGTTTTCTGCTGGGTTAAGGGAGAGCAGTCCAAGGCTGTGTGGAATTTGGCTTTTATATGGACTTTCTGGGCTTCCCTTGTGGTTCATCTGGTAAAGAATCTGTCTGCAATGTGGGAGATCTGAGTTCTATCCCTGGGTTGGGAAGATCCCCTGGAGAATGGAAAGGCTACTCACTCCTGTATTCTGGCCTGCAGAATTCCATGGACTGTAAAGTCCATGCGGTCACAAAGAGTTGGACATGACTGAGCAACTTCCATGGACAACCAGCCCATCTTCAAGGAAATAAGTCCTGAATATTCGTTGGAAGAACTGATGTTGAAGCTGAAACTCCAATACTTTGGCCACCTGATGCGCAGAACTGAACCATTTGAAAAGACCCTGATGCAGGGAAAGATTGAAAGTGGGAGGAAAAGGGGATGACAGGATGAGATGGTTGGATAGCATCACCGACTCAATGGGCATGAGTTTGAATAAACTCTGGGAGTTGCTGATGGACAGGGAGGCCTGGCGTGCTGCAGTCCACGGGATCGCAAAGAGTCGGACACGACTGAGTGACTGAACTGAACTGAACTGAATGACTTTCACTATGGGCTTTCTATTAATCCTATTTTCAGTCCAGAGATATTGGATATCTCTAATTCCTAAATCTTGTAAGCCTTGTTTGGAGGAAATTTGGATGCTTCTTAGCTCCCTCTACTGCCAACAAGGGATTCTGTGTTCTTAAAGCTTCTAAATCAGTTCTCCCTCATTCACCTGCTTCCCTGTTTCCAAAATTTTGATACAGAGACTTCATCCTTTGTTCTTTATCTCATGGTTTGATGTATTTAAAAAATTCTTTTTTTTTGTTTTTTGTTTTCAGTGGGTTTCAGAGGGACCAAAATTGAAAGTATGTGTTTACTTTTCTATCTTTACTTAGAATTTCAATGCATTTTTATTTCGATTTTCATTTATTCCATTTACCTGGATGTCAAAAGGTGGTTTTAGGTTAAGAAAAGCCACAGTCAACAGCAGTAGCCAGTGATAAGGTAAACGTCTCCAGTCTCCCCTCATGAGCTGTATGATACCGGTCAAATTACTCCCTATTCCTCACTTCAGTACTGCCATTTGTGAAGCAGTCTTTGGAAGCTAATAATACCTACTCTTGGGGTTGTGTCATGGATTAAAGATGATGTGTATAACTTGCCTGATCCTCCAGTTATGCTGTTTTTGACATATCCTTTCCTAATATTCCTGAGAACATCAGACTTAAGACCAGCACTTCCCACATACTTTTATTAATATATTTCATCTAGAACAGACAACGTGTATTTGGTGACTGGTATAGAAAAAGGAGTACGTCAAGGCTGTATATTGTCACCCTGCTTATTTAACTTCTATGCAGAGTACATCATGAGAAATGCTGGGCTGGAAGAAGCACGAGCTGGAATCAAGATTGCTGGGAGAAATATCAATAACCTCAGATATGCAGATGACACCACCCTTATGGCAGAAAGTGAAGAGGAACTAAAAAACCTCTTGATGAAAGTGAAAGAGGAGAGTGAAAAAGTTGGTTTAAAGCTCAACATTCAGAAAACGAAGATCATGGCATCTGGTCTCATCACTTCATGGGAAATAGATGGGGAAACAGTGGAAACAGTGGCTGGCTTTATTTTTTTGGGCTTCAACATCATTGCAGATGGTGTTTGCAGCCATGAAATTTAAAAACTACTTACTCCTTGGAAGGAAAGTTATGACCGACCTAGACAGCATATTGAAAAGCAGAGATATTATTTTGCCAACAAAGGTCTGTCTAGTCAAGGCTATGGTTTTTCCAGTGGTCATGTATGGATGTGAGTGTTGGACTGTGAAGAAAGCTGAGCGCTGAAGAATTGATGCTTTTGAAATGTGGTGTTGGAGAAGACTCTTGAGAGTCCCTTGGACTGCAAGGAGATCCAACCAGTCCATCCTAAAGGAGATCAGTCCTGGGTGTCCATTGGAAGGACTGATGCTGAAGCTGAAACTCCAATACTTCAGCCACATCATGCGAAGAGTTGACTCACTGGAAAAGACTCTGATGCTGGGAGGGATTGGGGGCGGGAGGAGAAGGGGATGACAGAGGATGAGATGGCTGGATGGTATCACCAACTCAATGGACATGAGTTTGAGTAAACTCCGGGAGTTGGTGATGGACAGGGAGGCCTGGCGTGCTGTGATTCATGGGGTCGCAAAGAGTTGGACACAACTGAGCAACTGAACTGAACTGAATAGAAACTCAGAAGACTCCATTACCTAAGCAGATGTGTTTATAGTCTGGTGGGCATGCGTCAGCTAGCTACAGTGTTTCAATGTTGGAGGATTTTGGACTTTGACTCCCACTTTCCTGGTACTTCCTGGGGTGCATTTTTTCTGACCATTTGGACTCTGAAATCTGCAGGTGTCCCTGGCTGCCATGTTGTTTTGCCTCTCATTTCTAAACTGAGTGTCTTGTGGCGCAAAACCCATCCTTATTCTATCAAGAGGAGGCAAAATCATTCACATTTGCTTGAAGTTTTCATGGGTTTCTTGTTTCTTTTCTGATTTTTTTCTCTTTGGCCTGATACCTCTGTCTTCCAGTGGAAGTTCCATCCAAGAATAAAACTTTTGTCTGCAGGGGTAACACAACGCAGAAATAAATGCAGTTACATGAAGCTGGGGTAAATCTTCCAAAGACAGCAGATTCTCATGCTGGAGGGTTGAGAGAAATCAGGTCTCTGGGAATCACAAAAGTCCAGGAAGTTTCCATCCTACCCTCAAATGAAGTTTTGTAACTCCAGTTAACCTATATTCTATCTGTTTCCAAGACTCTTCAGAGTTTCATTCAGACATTGCTATGCCCTTTATTTTCTGGAACTGCCTTTACAGCCCCTTGCCCTCACCCCATCCCCCATGCACACACACATACCACACCCAAACACCCACACACATAGTCTGTCTCTCTCTTGCTGTATTCTGTTTGGGTGGATGCATGGGAAGATTTCTATCAGGTGTGAGTGCCAGGAAAAGCTAAGCTTCCCCTGAATATTTGGCTGATTTGAAAGCTTATAGGTATTTATGGATTAGGTACTCTTGGTTTCCTTCTTTCATTGGCTTCCTGGTAGCTCAGAAAACATGTTTGACTTTATCCAAGCAAGTACGTAGAACCCAACAGTATGCACTTTGTACAGTAACATCATCCTCAACTTCATCTCATTTTTTCCCACCTTTATTTTTTTCAACCCCAATTTTTTCACAGATTGATTTTTAAAACTTATTTTCTAGGCATTTTTTTTGATTATGCTGCAGCACATCTTTATAGAATGGGGTGAGATATAAACATACAAATAAAGAGACAAGCAGCATAAAACTTTTTGCCTGCAGGGGCAACACAGCCCAGAAATAATTGCAGTTACATGAGGCTGGGGTAAATCTGCCAAAGAGAGCAAATTCTCATGCTGGAGGGTTGAGAGTAATCAGGTCTTTGGGACATCACAAAAGTCCATGATAGAGGACAGTAAGAACATTTATAGCTTCCTGCAGCCCTGGGTGTGCCTTCCAGACACTATGTCTTAATTGGAGGGATTTGTAAGTGATTCTGATGGACTTACAGCAGTTATCTTTCAGGATTCCCCATGGGTGATGAACTTTGGAGAGACACAGACCAGTTTCAAGTCAGAGCTCTGTGGTTTAGTACAATATTCTTAACCTAATAGAGACCTGGAAGCGATGTTAATTACTCACCTAACATCCAAGTGCTCTTGCACACATCCCTGTCTACCTCCTTGTATTTTAGTGGAAGTTATTTCTTCTATGTGGAAGTATAGAAGAACAGACGTGAGTTCACTGTGCTTGACTTTTGCTGCTGAATTATGAGGAAGGCTGAGTTCTAGATGGTATATCTGTAAGATGGCAAAATCTCTATTAATCTGGGTCATTGAGTAGGTATAGCAGAATCCCTGTATGAGGAGCAACATGGATTTTGTGAAGCCACTGCAATTTTGGGTTGAGCCTCACCCAAACTCACTAATACAATCCTCTCTATCCATAGCAGTAAAATAGAAATAGTAATTAACCCCCTGACAAGTTTCTGTTTTGAAGTTTGACAATAATACAAGTGCAGTTTCTGGCATAGCATCTGGCCCAGAACAAAATCACTGGTTTTATAATAATGATCATGTTTATTGAGTTCTTCAGCAGAGACAGAAAATAAGGTCTGATGGGCTGCGACTTGAGGCAAGGCAGTGTAATAAAATGGAAAGAGCAGGGTTCTAGGGCTCAGACAGCCCCAGAGGCCTAACCCAACTGGTGAAATACTCTGTTTCTACCACTATAAAATGTGAATAATTTTACCTAACTTGAAGTCTTATCATGAAGATTAAAAAAGCATGTGCAGGTCCAAGCAGGTGGCTTGGGACATAGATAATTCCTTTCCTTTGCTTCTCTGCGTGTCTCCCTAATAGGCTGCTGCAGAGCCAGCCTCAGGCGCCCTGCCATGGTGTGGCTTCCTAGGGGCAATGATGCTGGCTTTCTGCAATGGACTGAGATAGTAGCTTGGCCTTCTCAAGGTCATGGTGCACTTCTCATTGCATCTTTCAGTGGGAATGAGGCAGTGAGGCTAGGTTTTACCAATCTCATGAAGACTGGTGGGAATTTTCTGATGCAAGTCCCTAGGAACTTGGGAAGTAGTGGGAGGTCAAAGGGATGCTAGTTTGGCCATCCTATGGGAGGTGATGGATGAGGATGGGGAGGCAGCAGCAGCTTTAATGGGGGTGTGCTGGAACTCATATGAGTCCTTCTGCTCCCCATACCTTCCCCTCCCTGTCAAGAGGTGACCAGCTCACAGATGACCAGAGAATCCAGGCTGCAAAATTGACTCTGGGGTCTGTAAGAAGGAACTGAGACTGTTGGGAAAGATGAGTTCAATTAAAAAGTATCAAATGGCAAAATATTTCTAGGCCAGTCTACTTGTTTTTTAAAGCAATATTCTTTTTTTTTTTTTAAAACTTTTTATGATATATTCTTTATGATTTTATACACAGGTGATCATGATGCCTGTGGATAAAAACAATTTTACGTATTCCTTTATAATCTGTATGCTTTACTTTTTTTACCCCCTCATTGCACTGGCTTGGGCCTCCAGTACAATGCTGAACAGAAGTGGTAAGAGCAGATATCCTTTTTTGTTCCTGCTCTTAGAGAAAAGTACTCAATCTTTTACCATAATTAAGTTTATTCCTGGCTGAAGTTATTAATTTTGTTATTCATTTTTCATGTTTCATAACATCTTTTCAAATGTTCCTCTTTCCCCCTTCTGCCTTCTCTTTTTTAAAAAAACTGTTTTTTAAAAATTGAAGTTATAGCTGATTTACAGTGTTATGTTAGCTTCAGGTGCACAGAAAAATGATTCAGTTATACACAGACACGTATTCTTCGTCAGATTAGTTTCCATTGTAGATTATCTCAAGACATTGAATATATTTCTGCGTGTCACATAGTAGGTCCTTGTTAATTATTTCATATATAGTAGTGTGTATATGTTAACCCCATACTTCTAATTTATCACCCCCTTTCTTTCCCCTTTGGTAACCATAAGTTTGTTTTCTGTGTCTGTAAATCTATTGCTGTTTTGTAAATAAGTTCATTTGTATCATTTTTTAAGATTTCACATATAAGTGATACTGTATGATGTTTTTCTTTTTCTAGGCCAGTCTTCTTAAGGCCTCTTGCAGTTTTCTTACTCAGATGGTCTTTTCTTTTTATGTAGGCTTCATCCTGCCCTATAATATCCTTTCCTGCCTCGGGACTCCACCAGCTCTATGCAGCCGCACAGTTCCTTCAGTGATTAATCATGTCCTGCCTGGTGGCTGTCTTCTGCTGCTCTCCTGGAGTCTTTTTCTCTTGAATTTCTATTTAAATTTTCTAGTGTTTGGGTTTCACATTTCAGTTCAGGTTGCAAGTGCCCACACAGCAGGCAGGGTTACCTGGCGTTTCAAGGGTTCTGCCGTGCCTTGAACAGTGCCTGGCCTTGAGGAGGACTCAGGGAACATGGTTTTCTTACTGAACTGTATCTTGTTAAGCCTTGGTGCCCCTGGTTTTCATGTTTCTGCTTCTCTCAATTTATATATTTCCATTAAAGAAGATGGCTGTCATTTTGGACACTTATGTCCTGAGAACTTTACCCTTCCTTACAGGAAGGATCACTGTTAAAACATCTACTTAAAACAATTTTCTCTTGACTGAAGGATAGTTGATTTACAATGCTGTGTTAATTTCTGCTGTACAGCAGTGTCATTCAGTTATACATACATATATTCTTTTTTAATATAAATTTATTTATTTTAATTGGAGGTTAATTAGTTTACAATATTGTATTGGTTTTGCCATACATCAACATGAATCCGCCACAGGTATACACTTGTTCCCCATCCTGCACGCCCCTCTCTCCTCCCTCCCCATACCATCCCTCTGGGTCGTCTCAGTGCACCAGCCCCAAGCATCCAGTATCATGCATCGAACCTGTTCTTTTCCATTATGGTTTATCACAGGATATTGAATATAATTCCCTGTGCTATACATTAGGACCTTGTTGCTATTCATCTTGTATGTGAGCGACTGAACTGAACTGAACTGACTGATATTACTTTGCATCTGCTAGTACCAAACTGCTAATCCATCCATCCCCTATCCTTCACTCCCTTGGCAACCAGAAGTCTGTTCTCTATGTCTGTGAGTCATTTCTGTTTCGTATTTGTGTTGCATTTTAGATTCCACATGTAAATGATATCATATGATATTTTTCTTTCTTTTTCAGACTTACTTTTCCATAGTATGATAACCTCTAGGTCCATCCATGTATTGTTCAGTAGCTCAGTTGTTTCTGAATTTTTGCACCCCATGGACTGCAGCACGCCAGGCCTCCCTGTCCATCACCAACTATCGGAGCTTGCTCAAATTCATGTCCATTGAGTCGGTGATGCTATCAAACCATCTCATCCTCTGTCATCCCCTTCTTCTGCCTTCAAGATTTCCCAGCCTCAGGGTCTTTTCCAGTGAGTCAGTTCTTCTCATCAGGTGGCCAAAGTACTGGAGCTTCAGCATCAGTCCTTCCAATGAATGTTAGGAACTGATTTCCTTTAGGATTGACTGATTTGAGCTCTTTATAGTCCAGGGGACTCTGAAGAGTCTTCTCCAACACCACAACTCAAAAGCATCAATTCTTTGATGCTCAGCCTTCTTTATGGTCCAACTCTCACATCCATACATGACTATTGGAAAAACCATAGCTTTGACTAGATGGACCTTTGTCAGTAAAGTAATGTCTCTGCTTTTTAAAATGCTGTCTAAGTTGGTCATATTTTTTCTTCCAAGGAGTAAGCACCTTTTAATTTCATGGCTGAAGTCACCATCTGCAGTGATTTTGGAGTCCAAGAAAATAAAATCTGTCAATGTTTCTATTATTTCCCTATCTATTTGCCATGAAGTGATGGGACTGGAAGCCATGATCTTCATTTTTTGTATTTTGAGTTTTAAGCCAGCTTTTCCACTCTCTTCTTTTACTTTCACCAAGAAGCTCTTTAGTTCTTCTTCACTCTCTGCCATAAGGGTGGTGTCATCTGCATATCTGAAGTTTTGATATTTCTCCCAATGATCTTGATTACAGCCTGTGCTTCATCCAGCCCTGCATTTTGCATGATGTACTCTGCATATAAGTTAAATAAGCGGGTGACAATATACAGCCTTGACGTACCCCTTTCCCAGTTTTGAAGCAGGCCATTGTTCCATGTGCACTCCTAACTGTTGCTTCTTGACCTGCATACAGGTTTCTTAGGAGGCAGGTAAGGTGGTCTGGTATTCCCGTCTCTTTAGGAATTTTCCACAGTTCGTTGTGATCCACACAGTGAAAGACTTTAGCATCATCAATGAAGCAGAAGTAGATGTATTTCTGGAATTCTCTTGCCTTTTCTATGATCCAGTGGATGTTGGCATTTTGATCTCTTGTTCCTCTGCCTTTGCTAAATCCAGCTTGAACATCTGGGAGTTCTTAGTTCATGTACTGTTGAAGTCTAGTTTGGAGAATTTAGAGCATTACTTTGCTAGCATGTGAGATAAGTGCAATTGTGCGGTAGTTTGAACATTCTTTGGCATTGCCTTTCTTTGAGATTGGAATGAAAACTGACATTTTCCAGTCCTGTGGCCACTGTTGAGTTTTCTAAATTTGCTGGAATGTTGAGTGGAGCACTTTCACAGCGTTATCTTTTAGGACTCGAAACAGCTCAGCTGGAATCCCATCACCTCCACTAGCTTCGTTTGTAGTGATGCTCCTTAAGGCCCACTTGACTCGCACTCCCAGATGTCTGGCTCTAGGTGAGTGATCACAGCATCATGGTTATCTGGGTCATTAAGATCATTTTCTGTACAGTTCTTCTGTGTATTCTTGCCACCTTTTCTTAATATCTTCTGGTTCTGTTAGATCCATACCATTTCTGTCCTTTATTGTGCCCATCTTAGCATGAAATGTTTCCTTGGTATCTCTAATTTCTGTTGAAGTGATCTTTAGTCTCTCCCATTCTATTGTTTTCCTCTATTTCTTCGCATTGTTCACTTAGGAAGACTTTCTTATCTCTCCTTTCTGTTCTTTGGAACTCTGAATTCACATGGGTATATCTTTCCTTTTCTGCTTTGCCTTTCACTTCTCTTCTTTTCTCAGCTATCTGTAAGGCCTCCTCCTCAGAAAACCATTTTGCCGTTTTGCATTTCTTTTTCTTGGGGATAGTTTAGGATCTCTGCCTCCTATCAGTTCAGTTCAGTTGCTCAGTCATGTCCGACTCTTTGCGACCCCATGAATCACAGCACACCAGGCCTCCCTGTCCATCACCAACTCCCGGAGTTCGCTCAGACTCACGTCCATCGAGTCCATGATGCCATCCAGCCATCTCATCCTCGGTCATCCCCTTCTCCTCCTGCCCTCAATCCCTCCCAGCATCAGAGTCTTTTCCAATGAGTCAACTCTTCGCATGAGGTGGCCAAAGTACTGGAGCTTCAGCTGTAGCATCATTCCTTTCAAAGAAATCCCAGGGCTGATCTCCTTCAGAATGGATTGGTTGGATCTCCTTGCAGTCCAAGGGACTCTCAGGAGTCTTCTCCAACACCACAGTTCAAAAGCATCAATTCTTCGGTGCTCAGCCTTCTTCACAGTCCAACTCTCACATCCATACATGACCACAGGAAAAACCATAGCCTTGACTAGACGGACCTTAGTTGGCAAAGTGATGTCTCTGCTTTTCAATATACTGTCTAGGTTGGTCATAATTTTCTTCCAAGGAGTAAGCGTCTTTTAATTTCATAGCTGCAGTCACCATCTGCAGTGATTTTGGAGCCCCCCAAAATAAATTCTGACACTGTTTCTACTGTTTCCCCATCTATTTCCCACAAAGTGATGGGACCGGATGGCATGATCTTAGTTTTCTGAATGTTGAGCTTTAAGCCAACTTTTTCACTCTCCTCTTTCACTTTCATCAAGAGGCTTTTTAGCTCCTCTTCACTTTCTGCCATAAGGATGGTGTCATCTGCATATCTGAGGTTATTGATATTTCTCCCGGCAATCTTGATTCCAGCTTGTGTTTCTTCCAGCCCAGCATTTCTCATGATGTACTCTGCATAGAAGTTAAATAAGCGGGGTGACAATATACAGCCTTGACGTACTCCTTTTCCTATTGGGAACCAGTCTGTTGTTCCATGTCCAGTTCTAACTGTTGCTTCCTGACCTGCATACAGATTTCTCAAGAGGCAGGTTAGGGTTATAAACCTTCGTCCATAGTTCTTCAGGCACTCTATCAGGTCTAAACCCTTGAATCTGTTTGTCACTTCCATTGTATGATCATAAGGGATTTGATATAGGTCATACCTGAATGGCCTAGTGTTTTTCCCTACTTTGATCAGCTTAATTTTGGATTTTGCTATAAGGAGTTCATGATCTAAGCCACAGTATACATATATTAAAAACACTTTTTTTTGGCTGCAATACGTGGGATCTTCGTATGCCCACCGTGAGTCGAATCTGCGCCTTCTGCATTGGAAAATGTGGAATGTTAACCGCTAGACCACTGGAGAAGTCCCAGCATCTACTTCTTCATTAGCCCTTTTCACTTTTCTCTTCACTCTCCTCACCAGCAGACACAGTTGGCTGTCTTTTGGGTGTCATTTTTTGCAAAGAAGCAAGTGTTCATCACTTATAAAAATGATTGTGTATGTTACAATGAAGGAAGAAGACAGGGTCATTTTGGAGGAGGAGATATTGGCAGTCTGCCATGCTCACAAGCCCAGCAACTTCCTCCCTCAAGACACCCTTGAGGATATGATGTTCCAATTTGTGACTCTAGAAACTGACAAGAGCTACTATGTCAAGTATCTGTAAGGAGCAAAACTGTAAAGGTAGGAGCCATGAAAGCCCAGGGTCTCTCATATGTTTTTAAGGGTTTCTTTCCCTTTTGGCTGTGCTGCACGGCTTATGGGATCTTAGTTCCCTAACCAGGGATGGAATCCAGGCCCTTGGCAGTGAGAGGGCAGAGTCCTAACCATGGGACTGCAAGAAAATTCCCTTTGTTTAAGGTTTGCTTTAGCTAACTTGCTATAAAATACAGCTTCAAAACCATCTGCTTCTTCTTTCTCCCTTTCCTATACTTCTTTTCCTATTTTCAACTACTTTGTGTATATATGTTTGGTCGCTTCAGTCATGTCAGACTCTTTGCAACCCCATGCACTGTAGCCCTCCAGGCTTCTCTGTCCATGAGATTCTCCAGGCGAGAATGCTGGAGTGGGTTGCCATACCCTCCTCCAGGGGATCTTCCAGACCCAGGGATTGAACCAGCGAGATGTCTCCTGCATTGCAGGCAGATTCTTTACCGCTGAGCCACTGGGGACGCCCTTCACTACTTAGCCTAAACATAATTTACCCATTTAAAGTGTCGACTTCAGTGACTTCTAGTAGGTTTGCAGAGCTGTGCAGCCATCACCGCAATCAGTTATAGGACAGTTTCACTACAAAATAAACACTCCCCATTAGTATTCAGTCCTCATTTTGGACCAGTTCTCTCAGCTTCAGGGAAACCACAGATCTATTTTTGTCTCTATAGATTTGCCGGTTCTAACACTTCATGAAGATGCAATCATATCGTATGTGGTCTTTTGTGACTGGCTTCTCAATACAATGTTTTCAAGGTTCGTCCATGTTGTAGCCCATATCAGTACCTCATTTTTGTGGCCAAGTAATATTCCATTGTATGGATCAAAATCATTATTTTATTTGTTCATTTATTAATTGATGGACAATTGGATGGGCTCCAGTTTTAAAACTGGAATAGACTTAATTTACAATGTTGCATTAGTTTCATGTGTACAGCAAAGTGATTCAGTTTATATATACATATATAAATTATATACATTTAGTTATTGTACGTACACTCTTTTCCCTTATAGGTTATTACAAAATGTTGAGTATAGTTCCCTGTGCTGTACAGTAGGTCCTTGCGGTTTGTTTTATATACAGTAGTGTGTATCCATTAATCCCTGACTCCTAATTTATTTCTCCCCTTCCCCCAATCCCCTTTGGTAACCATAAGTATGTTTTCTATACATTTTTGGTACATTATAAATAATACTGCTATGAATGTTCTTGTGCAGCTTTTCTTGGGACCTATGTTTTCATGTCTCTTAGGAATGGAATTGTTGCGTCACACGGTAACTCCATGCTTGGTATTTGAGAAGCTGCCACAGCAGTTTCCACAGCAGCTGCACCACTTTACAATCTTCATTTCTCTGCATCCTCCCAACACCTATTCTTGGTCTCTCTGCTTGGATACAGTTGCCTATGTCTCAGGATTCTCTGATGTTCTGCTTCCTTCCTGGCTTCTCCCTGAGATGGAGTGGATGGCCAGGGAATCATCTCCTGGGTTCCTGGGTGAGGTGTCCTCTGGCTGTTGCAGGGATGTTTATGGGGGCACTCCTTCCAGAGCTCAACGTGGGGAGTCACATGGAACTCCTCATGCCCTCAGGGCTCTCCTAGTTGGCTGACCGCCCCAGCCTGGAAGGACAGGTCAGGAAGAATGCCCCTCAGCTTTGCTTTAGTCTTCCCTCTTCGATTCTTAGACTTTCAGACTGGAAAGGGGATGTGGCTTAATGGTGCTCCTCTCCCAAAGCTGAGACCTCCATGACCTGTCTGTCATGTTACAGGGACTATCTTCCCTCATCTGGTAGACTGTGGCAGAGATTCCAAGTTACAGACCCCCTAGGCTTTGCCCTTGATACACCACGTCAGAGCTAAAGGAACTGGAAACGCTCGCCTCTCTGACACGCCCGTCTTTCAAGCATATTGCTTTGCTACAAATCATATTTTGCACGCTAGGAACAGAATAATTACCTCATTCATTTCCTTTGCATTTTTTCTGTAACAAATAAGTACAAATGAATGCATCTGACTAACTAGAATGAAGACTATATAATCAGGAAGGCAAAAGAGAAAATAATTTTCAAAGATATTTGCAAAATATTATTATTTTGCAAATGAGTATAGTTTTTTTTCAGTGTTGGCCAAATGAGTATAGCTCCCTGTGCTCTACAATAGGTCCTTGTTGTTTATTTTATATACAGTAGTGTGTATCCATTGATGTCAAACTCCTAATTTATCTCTCCCCATTCTCCTATGACCCATTGCCTTAAAAGATTTTTTTTAGCCCATGACCCATTGCCTTAAAAACTGTCTAGCTTCAATATATTTATTTATTATTAAATTAAAAAAATTAAATTTTAATTGCAATAATTTTAATTGAAGTATAATTGATTCACAATGTTGTACTAGTTTCAGGTGTACAGCAAAGTGATTCTGTTTTATATATATGTATATATATTCTTTTTCTCTTATAGGTTATTACAGAATATTGAGCAGAGTGCCCTGTGCTATACTATAGGTCCTGCGGATTATCTATTTTATATATATAGTGTGTATATGTTAATCCCAATGTCCAGCTTTAATATTGTACTTGTCTTACGATTATAAACAATTTTTTCCAAACATAGGATTATGTGATACTACCAAAAATGTCTTGAACTATGCAAATATTTCCTGAATATGTTATCATTGTAGGTAAAATTCCGATTAAGGTAAAGACCCTCTTAAACACCACCTTCAATTCTAAGACCCTCCAAGAGGTAACCATGCTTATCTCAGATGTGTATCTTTCCGTATCTTCCTTATGCCTTAATATACTGTCACAACTATCTGTAGAAATAAGTTTGGTCTGCTTTCTTTCTACATGAATACTTTTATTCTTTGTGCATTGTTTTGCAGGTTGCTTGTGTTTGCTTCTAAAATGTCTTGAAGGTCGTACTATGCCAATGGTGGTAGCTTTACCTTATTTGCTTGTAAACACTACCTAGTATTCTACAGCACAGAAATCTACAGGTTATTAAGACAGGTCCTTATTAATAAGCATGTAAATTGATTCTTATGTTTTTATTGTTACAGATTATGATTCAAGGAATGTTCTGGTATATGCTGCTTCCCCCACACACAATAGTTTCTCTAGGGAGAGACTGAGAAGAGAAATTGTTGGGTCAAGGGGCATTTATATTTAACATTTTGATAGGTGCCACCCAACTGCCCTCTTGAGTTCTGAACCTAGGTTAGGCTACGGAAGAGGCCTTTAAAGAATTGCAGCTGTCCTAAATGCACTATCTCAGGAGAATGACACAGTCCTCTGTTCCCTTGAGAATCATTGATTTATACTTCAGTATGAGTGCAATCATTGTGTTTTTTCGACCAGAGAAATCTACATTTAAAGGCTTACTTCTAATTGTGGAATAAAGCATGTTGTTTTCTGTGGAAGTAATTTCAGGCATCGGTGAGCAGGTAAGGGAGGAATTTCGGGGTGTGCAAGCTTTTCTGTGCCCCTGAAATTATTCTATCTTGATTGCTGGCTACCCCGTGAGGTACACAGAAAACGCTGCTCTTCTTTTTTTCCCACTTGCCGGGGGGAGTTGGGTCCACACTCAAAGCTTGATCCAGAATGGGAATAGCTCAGAGAGACACCTTTAGGTCCAGATTCTGTTTCCTTTTTGCAGAAGGCCATAATGGATCTGGCAGAACAAAGCCCCCAAGACCTGCAGGGGACACAGTAGAGGAGGAGGGGCGGGGTCTGCCACCCCCAGGAGTGGGGGCAACATCAGGCGGAGGCCAGGAGACTGACCAAGGGATAGAGGCTCAGGCCTCCTGGAGAGGAGGTGGGAAAGCAGAGGAGGAGGCGGGGAAGCAGAGTAAGAGGCTGGCCAAGAAGGAAACCAGTCATGACCAAGATGGCAGCTTGGGCAGCATTATTCTTGTAGGGGCCTGGACATGAACTTCAGCTGGAGCTGACTAGCTCAGAGGGCTCTGGAATTGTGTGTAGGGGTGAATGGAGAAGGTGGATCAGGGTTGTAGGATAAACCATGATGCATAGAAATCTCAGCAACTCTGGGCTGGGTGTTAACATTGTCCCTTTTGGCAGATGAGAAAACATGCTCAGAGACACTGCAGAGGTCCAGAGGATGGAGGCATGGTTTGCATCTGGATTGATCTGACCTGGAGACTGAGCATGCTCAGCCCCAGGGAGAGAACCTGTCCACGTCTGTCCTACTGGACTGAGCGGGGTCTCTGGCGGCACACCGTGGGTACTCAGCATATGTTTGGTGAGTGGATGACCCAATGAATGAATGACTTGAAGAGCTTCCCAGCCACAAGGTGCAGCCAGCAAAGGTGACAATGAAAAAGTTCATCTTCACATTATTCTCTCAGGGACAGTACTACTCAGGGAAGCCCACTCAGGAAGCCCTTCCGTCTCCTGCCAAGAGTGAGGAGAGGAAGGGAGGAGTCTGTGCCCCCCACCCCCACCAGGGGAAGAGGAGCCAGGCAGGAGAGACAGTGCAGGAAGTTCTGAGAACTCAGGATCTCATGTCTCAAGTTCTGAGAGGAAAGGGAGCCCTTCTGGGGAGCAGCCATCCTTAACTGATGGTGATGATGAAATATATCACCAGCGAGCATCTTGGCTAGACCTTGGCTCTGAAGCAAATGTCAGCCTCATGCCCAGTAACCCCAGGAATAATTGACAGCAGCAAAATGTCCATTATAAATTCTGTAATGCATGCATTTGCTCCTGGAGAAGATAACTTGCTATTGGCTCAGGATGGGGTCCCAAAGATCAAAACTGGGAAATTCCCTGCAAGGGATGATGACTCAGAACTCACCAGAACCATTCCAGAAGGGCAAGACACTGGTTTTCAGCTGGTGGTTTGCTCCATCCTTTTCAGGCCTGAAGAGATAACACTTTGGTTTTATAGATGGTTTCTTCTAGGCTGGGTCTGATATATACATATTTTACCTTACCTGGACCAAACTCTGGTAGGGTATATACAATACTATTCATTTATACTATATTTATGCAGATCAGGAAGCAACAGTTAGAACTGGACATGGAACAACAGACTGGTTCCAAATAGGAAAAGGAGTACACCAAGGCTGTATATTGTCACCCTGCTTATTTAACTTCTATGCAGAGTACATCATGAGAAATGCTGGGCTGGAAGAAACACAAGCTGGAATCAAGATTGCCGGGAGAAATATCAATAACCTCAGATATGCAGATGACACCACCCTTATGGCAGAAAGTGAAGAGGAACTCAAAAGCCTCTTGATGAAAGTGAAAGAGGAGAGTGAAAAAGTTGGCTTAAAGCTCAACATTCAGAAAACGAAGATCATGGCATCCTGTCCCATCACTTCATGGGAAATAGATGGAGAAACAGTGGAAACAGTGTCAGACTTTATTTTTGGGGGCTCCAAAATCACTGCAGATGGTGACTGCAGCTATGAAATTAAAAGATGCTTACTCCTTGGAAGGAAAGTTATGACCAACCTATACAGCATATTGAAAAGCAGAGACATTACTTTGCCAACAAAGATCCATCTAGTCCAGGCTATGATTTTTCCAGTGGTCATGTATGGCTGTGAGAGATGGATGGTGAAGAAAGCTGAGCACCAAAAAATTGATGCTTTTGAACTGTGGTATTGGAGAAGACTCTTGAGAGTCCCTTGGACTGCAAGGAGATCCAACCAGTCCATTCTAAAGGAGATCAGCCCTGGGTGTTCTTTAGAAGGAATGATGCTAAAGCTGAAGCTCCAGTACTTTGGCCAGCTCATGCGAAGAGTTGACTCATTGGAAAAGACTCTGATGCTGGGAGGGATTGGGGGCAGGAGGAGAAGGGGACGACTGAGGATGAGATGGCTGGATGGCATCATGGACTCGATGGACGTGAGTCTGAGCGAACTCCGGAAGTTGGTGATGGACAGGGAGGCCTGGCGTGCTGCGATTATGGGGTCGCAAAGAGTCGGACACGACTGAGCGACTGAACTGAACTGATACATACTATTCATACCTTCATTTTATACACGAGAACACTGAGCTTTAGAGAGGTATTATACAGCTAATCGGAGCAGAAGCCAGGATTTCACCAGGTCTATTTGGCTCTGAAATCTGAATTTTACCTATCAACCTTTGAAGCTTTCTCAAAGTGCTGCTGCTGCTTTAGCCTTTAAGAAAAGTTCAGGCTCTTCGTACAGGTCAGATATGTGGAACAAAGAGACTTCATATTTATGAGTGTCCATTGTGTACTTTCCATATATTCTTAATTTTTCCTAGCAGCATCTATGAAATAGATGATAGACTCACTTCATTATAAACCTACTTGCTTCAACAGGAAAAAGGGTTAGAAGTCAGGAAACTTTAGACTTTCAATCACAAAGGCATTTTTAAAAATGTTTCTTTCATGATGAAAGCTAGTTTTTAAAAATGATTTTATTGAAGTATAGTTGACTTACAATGTGTTAATTACTGCAGTATAGCAAAGTAACTCAGTTATACATATATACATTCTTTTTCATGTTCTTTTCCATTATGGTGTATCACAGGATATTGAATATAGTTTCTCATGCTGTACAGGAGGATCTTGTTGTTCATTCACTGTATAATAGTCTGCATCTGCTAACTCTGAACTCCCAATCCATCCCTCCCCCTCCCCCTTGGCAACCTCAGTTCTGTTCTTTATATCTATGTGTTTGTTTCTGTTTTATAGATAGGTTCATTTATGTCATATTTGAAGTTCCACATATAAGTGAGTATCATATAGTATTTGTCTTTTTCTGATTTAATGAAACTGAGGTTTTTTGTTTTCTTTCAGATTTATTGAGATATAATTGACAAACAACACTGTATGAATTTAAGATGCACAACAGAATGTCTTGACTTCTGTGCATTATGAAATGATTATTACAATAAGTTTAGTGGACCCATCATCTCACAGAGATACAAATTTTTTTAAAAAAAGAAAAACTTTTTTCCTTGTGGTAAGAACCCTTAGAATTTACTCTTTAACAATTTGAATATATAATGTACAACAGTATTAATTATATGCATTGTGTTGTACATTGTATCCCTGTATTCATTTATCTTTTTTTTTAATTGGAGGATAATTGCTTTATAATATTATGTTGGCTTCTGCCATACAACAGTGTGAATCAGCCATAAGTAAACATAAGTCTCCTCTTGAACCTCCCTCCAAGGTTTGTTTTTTTTATCATGAGCATCATTTATTATTTTAGTCTTTATAGCATGTGGAAACACAGTAGGCAATTATTTGACATATGTGGAAATGTGGAGGTTGCTAAGTCATGTCCGACTCTTTTGTGACCCCCATGGACTATAGCCTGCTAGTCTTCCCTGTCCATGGGATTTCCTAGGTAAGAATGCTGGAGTTGGTTGCCATTTCCTTCTCCAGGGGATCTTCCTGACCAGAGATCAAACCTGTGCCTCCTGCATTGGCAGGCAGATTCTTTACCATTGAACCACCAGGGAAGCCATATATTACATGCCATATATATATATATGCAGGCTGTGCCACAAGGCATGTGGGTCTTAGTTCCCTGACCAGGAATCAAACCTGTGCCCTGCTTCAGTGGGAGTGCGGAGTCTTAACCACTGGACCACCAGGGAAGTCCGTGAAAGTGAGTTTTAATCTTAATAAAAGCTATGAGTTGAAAGAAGCATTGCTAGGTCAATCCTGAGTGGCTTAAAGCCAAATCTAAATGAAAGGGTTTCTAGAACATCAAATTGCAGCTTAGTTCACAACCTCTAACAGTAACAGAAACCCTTGACATCAGATGGGTCGCTGACTGCTTGGTGAACGATTCACTAGCTCGTAAACTGCACCCACAGTTGATTTTCTCTTTTGTCATAGTTTTGGCTTCAACTGTGAAGAATGACGACGATAGTCTTCAGGATGCAAACTGTGCTTCCTAATCAATGCATTTCCCATTATCCAGTCTCCTTGGGGAAAACTGGGACATCACATTGCTCTGGGGGCGTCCTTTGGATGGCTTGATCTGAGGCTGACCACGGGTTTCTCCTGTAGGAACTTGCCAGAAAGCTCTGTCTCCCCAGAGCAAAGGGTCAGGGAAGCTCAGAAGGTAGCCTGCCCTTTCCTTTCCAGCCATAGACATGTGGTTAATTCCGTTCCATTACCCTTTGTCTGAGTTGCAATTGAAAAACAAAACAAAACAAAAAAAAAAACAAAGAAAAAAACCCCAAACTCTCTTGGCCTCTCTGCCCTCAAGATAATGTGATGAAATGGGGCAGAACTGCCCACCAGCTACACCAATAACATCTTGAAATTTCACTGTTAACCGATTAGGAAACACAATGTCTCCTCCAAGAATGGCCTCATTTATCACAGCTCCCAGAATGTTCTCGCTGGACTGCGTGGATGAGCAAGGCTCCCTGCGAGGAAGGACAGGATGAGGGAAGACCCAGTGCACCTGTGGAAATATAGATTATTTTTCCACTCAGCAATTAATCTTCCACTCTGCTAAATTACAGCAGAGGCGGGCTGTCTCCGGAGTGAAAATCCGAGGTGGATGCGGGCCCTGGAACAGAACAGAGAACCTGCCTGATGACAGCTAAACACCAGCATCTCAGGGGTGGCAGTGAGCAGGGGCGTTTGAAGGACGGGAGGAGATCCTATTTCCTGTCGACCATTTTTAACTTCTTTCTCCTGGGTAAAGAACATACACTGTTAACTTGCGGCCGGGGGTCCTTTTCTTCTCTGCTTTAGTCTCTGTCTGTCTCCCCCATTTGCTACTTTTGCACCAACATGGCACATACACCCCAAGCTGGTTCCAACCCCAGGGCCTTTGTCCCTCCTGTTGCCTCTGCCTGAAAGTTTCCATACCCAGGTCATCCTTGTCATCCTGGTTGCAACTCAAATCATCTTCACAGAGACACCTCCTGGTCTTTTTCTTTTTTTCCATTTCAGCCTTATTGAGGTATAACTGATGAATAAAAATTGTGTATATTTAAGGTGCAACTCACTGTTTTGATATCTGTGTACACCGTGAAATAATCACCACAATCAAAGTAATTCACAAAGCCATCACTTCACATAGTTGTCTTTTTCTTTTTTTGGTGATGAGAATGTATAAGATCAACTCTCTTAGCAAATTTCAAGTGTGCAGTACAGTATTGTTCATTTTCCCCTAGTCAAAAACTTAAAAAAATTGAATTATATTTGATTTATGATATTGTGTTAACTTCAGGTATACAGCAAAGTGATTCAGTTACACGTATGTGTGTGTATATATATATGAATGCATGTATCTATGTTCCTTTTCAAAGTCTTCTCCCTCATAGGTTATTAATGATAGTCACATTGCTGAAAATTAGGTCTCCAGAACTGATTCATCTAACATACCTTAATGTTTGTACCCTGTGACCACCATCTCCCTTTTCCCCTCCAGCTTCTGGCAATCACCATTTTAAATTCTCTGCTTCTTTGAGTATGACTATTTTCAATTCTATGTGAAAGTGAATTAAGGTAGTATTTGTTTTTCTGTGACTGGATTGTTTCACGCAGCACAAAGTTCTCCTGGTTTATCCATGCTGTTGCAAATGGTAGCATCTCCTTCTTTTTAAAGGCTGAATAATATTCTATTGTATACAAGTACCACATCGTCTTTATCCATCATCTATCAGTGGACATCTAGGTTGTTGTCTTGTTCATGCTTCTGTCCAGGCCAGTCACAACCATTGGCCTCCTGCTTGCCTGGGAGGGAGTGTAGACTTCTGCTCTCTGGGAGCTCATGGTCTAGAGAGGAGGGAAGAGAAGTAAATTGAAAATTACCACTTAGAGGGCCAGTTGTGACAACAGATCTAAGCTGGGGATCAGAATAGAGGGGCTCTTAAACTGAATCATGTGAGGAAGAGTCAGGAGGACTGCCTGGAGGAAGTGGCACTGGAGCAGAATTGCAAGGGATGGAAGACACTTCAAGGCAAAGAAAGCTGAGAATTTGTGTTTCAGGCAAAGGAGATAAAATGTGGGAAGAAATAGAAGTGAGAGAAAATGAGGCCCTAGAGAAATTCTTCAGTATGACTGGAATTAAAGGAAAGAGCAAAGCTGAGAGGGGCAGGATTTTGCTCTGAATGGGTTAGATAGCACAATGATTATAAGAAGACAATACAAAATAAGTCAATTATCAGAGACTGTTTGGAGAGTTTGCTGGTAAACACGGCTGGAGAGCTTGGCAGGCAAGAACTTGGAGGCTCTGAGTGCCTTGCTAAGAGGCAAGTAGCTCATTATGAAGGGCCTAGGGGGAGGGGGGTGGTCCCTGAAGGGTTCCTAACAGTGAAATGATCTGTCAGGAGCAGCCCACAGGAACTGTGTCTCCAGGGTTCAGAAGGTATTATAGCAAAACGGGGTTTCAAGGTTATACAAGTTTGGGAAAGGTAGACTAAAGAAGGTAAATTTTTTTTTTTTGGTAGGACTTTTCAGAGTCTTTAATATGCTGATGAGTCTTTTGAGATCCTAAGAACAGGATAGAATGAGCAGGGCTTCTTAACTTGGCCATGCAGAATATTGTTCCTCTCTGACATAATTAATCTAGGTGCAGGGATCTGCACTCATTTAAGGGTGTTGCTTGCTTTCTTTTTTATTTGTTAATTCACTGTGTTAATTTTCTACAACTGCTGTGAAAAATCACCACAAATGTAGTGGTGCCAGTCAAAACAGATGTATTAAGATCTTTGGAAGGAGGACATGGTGATTCACTCCAGTGTTCTTGCCTGGAGAATTCAATGGAGAGAGGAGCCTGGCAGGCTACAGTCCATGGGGTTGCAAAAAGTTGAACATGACTGAGCAACTTAGTATGCGTATATTATCTCAAGGTCTGTGAGTCAGAAGTCTGACATAGTGATAAAGAGAAATATCATATGATATTCTTTATATTCAGACTCTATAAAGAAATGATACAGATGAACTTATTTACAAAAAAGAAACAGACTCATAGAGAACAGACTTATGGTCACTAGCGGGGAGGGATGAGGGGAAGGGATATTTAGGGAGTTTGAGGTCGTACATACTCATGTACATACTGCTGTATTT
Source organism: Budorcas taxicolor (assembly GCF_023091745.1). NCBI lineage: Eukaryota > Metazoa > Chordata > Mammalia > Artiodactyla > Bovidae > Budorcas > Budorcas taxicolor. The sequence goes on from NC_068911.1 coordinate 117,922,886, forward strand.
AAAATGGATAACCAGAAAGGACCCTCTGTGTGTCTCAGGGAACTCTGCTTAATGTTATGTGGCAGCCTGGATGGGAGCGGAGTTTGGGGGAGAATGGATACCTGTGTATGTATGGCTGAGTCAGTTTGCTGTGCACCTGAAACCATCACAACATTGTTAACTGGCTATACTTCAATATAAAAAAGGGAAAAAAAAGAAGTCTGATATAGATCTAAAATCAAGAGTCTGCAGGATTGTCTTCCCTCCTGGTGGCTCTAGGGAGGACCCGTTTCCTTGTTCTTTTGTGTTGTTGGCAGAATTTAGTTCCGTTGGTTGTAGAACTGAGATCTCTGTTTCTTTGTTGGCTGACAGCTGAGGGCAGGTCCTAGCTTCTGAGGTTCTTAAATTCCTGGGGTCAGTGTATTTTTCCTCCATCTTCAAAACCAGGAATGACTGTCAAGTCCTTTTGACACTTTGAATCTCTTCTTCTTCCTCTCATCTCTCTGACAACAGCTGGGAAATGTTCTCCATTTTTAAGGACAAATGTGATTACATTGCTGCCACCAGGTGATCCAGATTAATCTCCCCAACCATAGGTGTATTTTGCAAAGTCTATTTTGCTGAAAGGTAACTTGATGAAAGTGAAAGAGGAGAGTAAAAAGTTGGCTTAAAGCTCAACATTCAGAAAACTAAGATCATGGCATCTGGTCCCATCACTCCATGGGAAATAGATGGGGGAACAGTGGAAACAGTGTCAGACTTTACTTTTGGGGGCTCCAAAATCACTGCGGATGGTGATTGCAGCCATGAAATTAAAAGATGCTTACTCTTTGGAAGGTAAATTATGACCAATCTAGATAGCATATTGAAAGGCAGAGACATTACTTTGCCAACAAAGGTCCGTCTAGTCCAGGCTATGGTTTTTCCTGTGGTCATGCATGGCTGTGAGAGTTGGACTGTGGAGAAGGCTGAGCACCGAAGAATTGATGCCTTTGAACTATGCTTTTGGAGAAGACTCTTGAGAGTCCCTTGGACTGCAAGGAGATCCAACCAGTCCATTCTAAAGGAGATTAGTCCTGGGTGTTCTTTGGAAGGACTGATGCTAAACCTGAAACTCCAATACTTTGGCCACCTCATGCAAAGAGTTGACTCATTGGAAAAGACTCTGGTGCTGGGAGGGATTGGGGGCAGGAGGAGAAGGGGACGACAGAGGATGAGATGGCTGGATGGCATCACCAACTCGATGGACGTGAGTCTGAGTGAACTCCGGGAGTTGGTGATGGACACGGAGTCCTGGCGTGCTGCGATTCTTGGGGTCGCAAAGAGTCAGGCACGACTGAGCGACTGAACTGAACTGAACTGAACACTCATAGATGCTGGAGATTGGGATGTGAGCATCTTTAGGGGGCAATACTCTGCCTGTCTCCCACCTTGCCCTTGATTTTCAGTATAATCAAGTTTCAAAGTTGAAGACCATTCTCCCAGGGAGGGAAAATGAAAGTAAGGCTAAGTGTGTAGAATTCTGCTTCTTTTTATCATATATATCTAATAACATCACTAAGCACTGGGACTTTCCTTTCACTATTCATCTTTTTGCCCTAAACATAGACAAGTGGGCCAACCTTGTTTCCTCTTGGGTCAGGGAGCCTAATTGTTACCTGCCTCTTAGAGATGTGGCTGAACCTAACTGAATCCACCTTCTTTGATCTGTGATGATCCAGAGCTCTCTCTGGGACATCAGCAGGGTCCTATGACTTCTGTCTGTCTTAGCAACCCTGCATCTACAGGACACCCTTCTATCTGGCCCTCAACACCCTGGATGTAGAACTCTGTTTCTTCTTGAGAAAGCCACTTACATCAAGCCCTTCATGACCTTTTGCAGATTTTTACCTACAGTTTGGGTCTTCCCTCGTGGCTCAGACAATAAAGAATCTGCCTGGATTGATTCATGTCAATGTATGGCAAAAACCGCTACAATATTGTAAAGTAATTAGCCTCCAATTAAAATAAATAAATAAAAAAAAAAAGGATCTGCCTGTAACGTGGGAGACCTGGGTTCGATCCCTGGGTCAGGAAGATTCCTTGAAAAAGGGAATGGTAGCCCACTCCAGTACTCTTGCCTGGAGAATTCCACGGACAGAGGAGCCTGGCAAGTTACATAGTTCATGGGGTCATAAAGAGTTAGACATGACCGAGTGGCTAACACACACCCACACACACACACACACACACACACACACACACACACACACACACACACACACACACAGAGTTTGGCTGGGGGCAAGGACTTGTTGCGGCCTCCCCACACATTCCCCACTCTTCCTGCTTCCTTCTTACATGGTTACACACAGATACTTTTGGCCAACTTCGGAGGTCTCTTTATGGATATGTGCTAATTGGCTAAAAATCAGTTTCCGGATAATTCAAGTTCAGAATTATAAAGGAGCATGCAGAGTTTTTGCATAGTATTGGTGCAGGTATATGGGTGTGAAGCGTTGTATGTTTCATGTCCTAGAGCTGACTCTCTTTTAAAAATAATTTTATTGAGGTGTAGTTGATTTACAATGTTGTGTTAATTTCTGTTGTATAGCAAAGTAATTCAGTTTTACATATATATTCTTTTTCATGTGCTTTCCCATTATGGTTTGTCACGGGATATCACTGTACTCTGCAGGAGAACCTTGTTTATCCATTCAATATATAATAGTTTGTACCTGCTAATCCCATACTTCAGTCCATCCCTCCCTCCTTCCCACTCCCCCTTGGCAACAGGTCTGTTTTCTATGTCTGTGAGTCTGTTTCATAGATAAGTTCATTTGTGTTGTATTTTAGATTCCACATTCAAGTGATACCAGAGCTGATCTCCAGTCTAGTGGCTAATAGGTCAAATGGGAATGGGGTGGCTGACCCTTGGGGGCAGGGCACTGTCCCTTCTGGTTTTGCGTATGTCTAAATCAGCCTATACAGACTCAGTCTGCACTTACACAGCATCCTCACTTCTGTGGGCAGACTGAAATCACAGTTCATGAAATAGAGAAGCCCTGAACCAGCATAAAATGGTAAAAAAGCAGGGGCATCCTTTTGTGTCTGGAGTGATAAGCAGTGCTGCCAAGCATGTGAACCGTGCTTAAAATATTCATTTGATGTAGCTGCTCTCTGACTTAAGTGATATGGAGAAGGCAGTGGAGTGAGTGAAAATAAACTGAAAGACAGAAATCCAGTCCCTTGGACACAGGAGGAGGTGCTGCACAATCGGTGAAATCAGAGTACACAAATTAGTCTCATCCTGAAAGGTCCTGAAACCAAACTGTGGAAAAAGCCACAATACACTTACCTGCGGCAGGATGTGTGGTGAAGCCGTGTAGCAAACTGATAAGGACCCATCTTACCGTGTTCGTCTGACAGTGTTTGTCAAAGTGGTCATTCAGTGAATTAAACATTCAACCACATGTGTTTTGGAAAATTAACTTTCTCCGAAATGGCTTTCAGCAAATTTGCTACAGTCTACAGCTTCTATCCCAAGTGACTTATTAAGAAATTTCTTCTGAACAAGTATGGTGCAATCCCTGGAAAGAATTCCTGTGAAAACAAGTTTTATCTCTTTCTTTAAAAAGCCAGCTTTACTGCCCTAATTTATTTTGGCAGTTTCTGGATCATCCTGGGTTTCAGTCTTCCTGATGAAATTATTTTGATGTCATCCCCTGGGGACATTTGCCTCCTGATCTCTGGGGATGCTCCTTGATGTTGATAAACCAGCACTGCTTTCTCTTCCCTAACAGGAGGCTTGAATTTTTAGAGGACTTACTTTGTTTTTTTTTTTAGAAAAATATGAAGCTGGATTGCTACCTTACTCTTTTTTAAAAATTTATTTTTTACTGAAGCATTATTGGCTTACAGTGTTGTGTTAGTTTCAGGTGCACAGCAAAGTGACTGTTCTACATATACATGTGTTCTTTTCCGTATCCTTTTCCATTATGGTCTGTCATGGGGTGTTGAATGTTGTTCCCTGTGTGATACAGCAGGACCTTGTTGGTTATCCAGTCTCTAGATAGTAGTTGCTTTCCACTTGTTCTGAGCCGCAGGATCATCCTGACCTTTTCATGGAATAAAAACATCTCTTAAAGTTTCAGTGGTGCTCTCCTGGACCAATCTTCCTGTCCTCCGCTGTCAGGGGCTCCAGGACCATACTGCCGCTTAAGCCCCCTGTCCCCCGCTATCAGGGGCTCCAGGACCATACTGCCGCTTAAGGCCCCTGTCCCCCGCTATCAGGGGCTCCAGGACCATACTGCCGCTTAAGCGCCCTGTCTCCCGCTATCAGGGGCTCCGGGACCATACTGTCGCTTAAGGCTGCCATCAGTTGAATCACAGTCTGCTCTTTCTTGTTGGCAGGGATTGATTGCCTCACCCCTTGTGGGTTCCTGTCTTCATCAATACGGCTTCTATGGCCTTCCCAGGACAGTGCCAGCTCATCTTGGTCCCCTCCTGCCCTATCTGACCATGAGCAGCTTAGAGAACTGTGTTGGGAAAGCTTTTATCGAGGGTTCAACCCAGGGGCCCTCCAACAAGGAGGCGGCTTTGTCCTCCACCTTTGGTTGTCACCCCACATTCCATCCAGCTGCCTGTCTTTCAGAGGGCAGAGCTACTCTGTCCCCACTTAACACTTGATTCTTTACGACAGCGTCCAGGCTTCCGCTGTGGCCCTCCCATTGGCAGCAGTGTGCCACTGAGTTTTACTGATGAATAGAGTGTCTTAAAAAAATTCTCCCTATAAATCCCCTGTACTTCATTCAGTGTTTATTGACTGTTTATTGTGTGCCCAGCACCCTGCTCCATGCTGTGAGACAGACAGAAGAGGCTAAGCTGGATTCAGTGGAGGTGGGATGGTGACCTGGGTGGGGTGCATGGGGGACTCTGAGGTGCTTGGAAAGGGAATCGACTAAAAGCCCCAGGCACAGGTAAAATTCATATTGAGGGGCTCAGAGAAAATACGGCAGGGCTGGTTGGAGGGGGCCTCGAGGCCTGGTTTGGAGACAGGGACTGAGTTTAAGCCTGGATGGTTGGGTTTAACGTATACACACGCTATATATAAAATAACCATCTAGGACCTACTATTAATATATAGCATAGGGAACTACGCTCAATATTCTATGATAACTTAAAGAATTATTAAAGAAAATAATCTTAAAAAGAATAGGTATGTGTATATGTATAGCTGAATCACATTGCTTTATACTTGAAACTAACATGACGTTGTAAATCAACTATACTTCAAAAAAAATCCAAAAAGTAGAACGATGGCACTGGCCTTTAATGGTGGGAAAGATTGGAATAAACTGAAGAGGATGAAGGGGTTCAGTGGCAGAGAGAAGGATGGTGTGAGTCTTGAGAAGCAGGAATGAGGGCAGGGTACCCCCCAGACTAAAAACTCTCATTTGGCTAAATTGGTCAGGTTGCTCCTCACAGTGATGGTTTCATTAAAATCCATGTCATTTGAAGGGGGACATTTTTGGTAATACTTGAACATAATTGGAGTGGTTTACAAAAATGTGTGCACCCTTGAGGATTTTTGGATAGTTTTTCAGAATTTCATTTTTTCTTACATTCATCATTTATAAAGTTAATTTTTAGCCTTTTAATCCTCCTTCTATGCTTTTTATAGAAGGGACACTTTGGATGGATTTGGATGTCTGTAAATGCCTAATGGGATTAGCTGGAAAGACCTATTAGACAAAAATGGATGCACACATCTGCATGAGAAAGGGTCTAGAAAGACACTCTCTAAGGTGTTTATTTATTGTCTTTGTTTGTGTGGATTACAGATATTCTTTATCTTTTTCTTTTTGCTTGTGTATATTTTCCCATTTTTTAAAAAATAGGAATGGATTGCTTTTGTAAAAGGAAATCAACAACAACCACACTAAATCAGCAAAGGAAATTGCAAAAGAAAATTATAAGGAAGTTTTCAGGGTTTTGGAGTTCCTTGTCTTAAAGTTCTGAATTCATTTAAAGCCAATTATGTCTGCTCTGCTGCATTGGCCATGCTTTCAGCTTTATCCACTGTTTGAAGGATTTAAAATGTGCATTCTGGCTAGCATGCTTTCAGCCAAATTGTTTTCTGCCCAGTCACCAAGGTTTGTGATGGACAGCCTGAGCAGGCAGCCAGGCGTGGACCAAACTGCCGGTCACCTCTGTGATGCCATTTGAAAGGTGCCAGCCTTTTCTGTTCAGTTATAGCAATATTCAACCTGGCCGTACATCAAAATCCACAGGGGAGCTTTCAAAATCTACAGCAGCCCAGAGATTCTGATCCATGAGGATTTTTAGGCATTAGTGTTTTTAAAATGCTTCCCAGAGGATTCTAATATGCAGCCAGGGATGAGACCCCCTGAGCCGAAATATTCCTTCCTGACCCACTGGTCACCCTCTCCATGGGATAAAGCCATTCTGCCTTCTCTAGGGTATACTTGAGGTGTGGCACAGAGACCTCTGTGCAAAATCATCTGGAAGATGCTCTGCAAGCAGATTGCTGGGCCTCACTCCAGAACCATTGACAACATCTCTGGGCATTAGATCCAAAAATCCAAATTTTAATAAGCTCCTTGGCAATTCTCTGGTTCTGTATTTGAAAATTTGGGAGCTACTGTTGTGCCTCTGATGAGCTCTTTTTACTTTCCTTTCCATTCTTATCTTTTATATAATATATATATTTTTATTTAAGTATAATGGCTTACAATATTAGTTTCAGAAATACAACATAGTGATTTATATTTGTATACATTTTGAAACAGTCACCATGATAAGTCTAGTTATCACCTGTCACTATACAAAGATATTACATCATTATTGATTATATTCCCCACACTGTACATTTCATACCTGTGACTCATTTAGTTAACTGGAAGTTCATACTTCTTAATATCCCTCACCAATTTCTCTCCTCCTTTCCCCTCCTCCTGCTGGCAGCCACCAGATTTTTCTCTGTCTCTATGAATCTGATTCTGTTTTGTTTTTCAGATTCCACATATAAATAAAATCACACGATATGTGTCTTTCTCTGTCTGACTTCATTGAACATGGTGGTGCTTTAGTCATTAAAGTCAGGTCCAATTCTTGACCGCATGGACTGTGGCCTGCCAGGCTCCTCCGTTCATGGGATTCTCCAGGCAAGAATACTGGAGTGGGTTGCCATTTTCTTCTCCAGGGGATCTTCCTGATCCAGGGATCAAGTTCGGGTCTCCTGCATTGAGGCAGGTTCTTTACCAACTGAGCTACAAGGGAAACCCAAGATCCATCCATGTTGTTGCAAATGAGAAGATTTTATTCTTTTTTAAAATAGCTGAATAATATTCTATTGTGTATACACACTGCATCTTCTTTATCCATTCATTTATGGTCACTTAGGTTCCTCCCTTGTCAAAGATAGAGGGGATCTTTCTTAGCTCTTTCCTGTGAGAACCTGGTGGGTTCCTGGAGGTAAAACCCACATGACTATGGGGTTCTCCTAAAACTATGGCCCCAGGAGTCTCTCACTTCTAACTTCACTCACACTCCACCTTCAGCCATTTATCAAAGTCGCCATGAAAGTTCTCCTAGCACTTGAAGACTGCAGCAGCCTCTGCTCAAGGGAAGGTGATCTCAGCTGGGATGGTCTGGATTCACCTGTCTCTCCAGATTTAGGGGTGGTGATTTGCCCTATGACCTTAATTCTCTGATAGGTCTGAGAAAAGTCATTGGTTTTCAGTTTGTTAACCTTCTTCATTTTGTAAGGATGGGAGTGGCAACTTCCAAGCTCTTTACATGTTGAAGTGGATACCAGAAATCTCTGAACTACAATCTTCAGTATAAAAATAGAAAATGAAAAAATTGCAGAAAGATGTGGCAATACTTTATTTTTTTTAAAAAAATATTTATTTATTTGGCTTCGTTGGGTCTTAGTTGTGGCTTGCAGGCTTCTCTAATTGTGGTTCGAGGGCTTAGTTGCCCCATGGCACGTGGGATCTTAATTGCTTAACCAGGAATCAAATCTGTGTCCCCTGCCTTGCAAGGCAGAATCTTAACACTGGACCACTGGAAAAGTCCCAGCACTACTTTATTTTTGGAGAAAAAAAAATATAGAACATGTATATGTATTTATATGTTTATACATTTGTGGATAAAGATTGGAAAGGATGGACACCATACTGTTAGCAGCAGTTACCTCTGAGGACTGGGGGAGATGAGGGATGGGCTTTCTCTTTTTATACTTCAGGATGAATGACTTGAAACAATAAACAGATATGACCTCAGTAAACCCATGGACAAACAAACACATTTGGCAGCATAGAAAAAGCAAAGGCACATATGCAACAGAGACCAAATGGGATAGATTGGATTACTGACTGGAGGAACGGACGGTTACAAGTAAGACTGGGCAGTGAATAATGAGCAGCATTTACTGACTGCTCCAGTAGGGATTTTTGTGTTCATTTTCAATTTAATCACTGCACTGATGTCCATTAGCTAACAGAGATCCTGAACCTCAAGCTGGTGGAGGAACTCGTCCTGGGTCCTATAGCTGGAAGTTGGCTAAGGCAAGATGGGAATGCATTTCTTAGCCCTCTGGAATCCCCTCCAAGGATAGCTGCCTGGTGATAAGCTCGGGAGAGGGAGGAGAAGGGAATGAAGGAAGATCGAGCCATCCAGTGACCTGGAGCAATTGGTTCCTTTACCACAGGGACTGAGGTTCGCTACCCTTCAAGAAAAGGAGAGTGTCCTGTGAGGAATGAGGTGGGTTCCATCTGAGCACTGGTGGTAATATTAAGTCCTGGGATCAGGTGTAAGTACTCCTGTGTCCCTGGTGAGGTGGTGTGGCTTGTTGACTGATTTAGAGCTATATCAGATGCAAACAGTTATATTATGTAGAGATTGGATAAACAACAAGATCCTACACAACATTGTGGTTATCTGGGTTGTGAAGATCTTTTTTGTATTCTTGCCACCTCTTCTTAATATCTTCTGCTTCTGTTAGATCCACATCATTTCTGCCCTTTATTGTGCCCATCTTTGCATGAGATGTTCCCCTGGTATCTCTATTTTCTTGAAGAGATCTCTAGTCTTTCCCATTCTACTGTTTTCCTCTATTTTTTTGCATTGATCACTGAGAAAGGCTGTTTTATATCTCCTTTCTATTCTTTGGAACTTTGTGTTCAGTTCAGTTCAGTTGCTCAGTCGTGTCTGACTCTTTGCGACCCCATGAATCGCAGCACGCCAGGCCTCCCTGTCCATCATCACCTCCAGGAGTTCAGCCAAACTCATGTCCATCGAGTCGGTGATGCCATCCAGCCATCTCATCCTCTGTCATCCCTGTGTTCAGATGAGTATATTTTTCCTTTTCTCCTTTGCCTTTCACTTCTCTTCTTTCCTCAGCTATTTGTAAGGCCTCCTCAGACAACCATTTAGCAGTAACTAACACAACATTGTAAATCAATTATACTTCAATAAAATAAAAAAATTACAGCTATATAACACTGTTCTGACAGTGAAAGCAAGGGTAGACATTAGTTAGATCCATTCAACTGTAACTTGTTTAATAAATAATAAACTGTTACCTGCCTTCATTGATCAAGTGTGCATTAATTGTTTTTACAAAACCTTGTGTGTCCTCCAAGTGCCATGTAGCCTAAACAATATGTTACAATACCCCTTCACAACTCCTATAGAGAGCATCTCTGAGGTAGGAATTGTAAGATGTTTGCCCAAGTTGTTTTTCAGGAACTTGGAGTCAGCCATGTTCAGGTCAAGCTCGGGCAGGTTAAGACAGGTTAGGGCTACTGTCCCTCCAACTGGGCATGTGCATTCAAAAGTCGCCTTGAGTCTCTGTTCGGTGGGCTGTGTGTTGAGCAAATAAACCTGGTTCAGAAGCAACAGTTGAGGAGGACAGAAGCAGAAGATATTAAGAAGAGGTGGCAAGAATACATGGAAGAACTGTACAAAAAAGATCTTCATGACCCAGATAATCATGATGACGTGATCACTAATCTAGAGCCAGACATCTTGAAATGTGAAGTCAAGTGGGCCTTAGAAAGCATCACTACGAACAAAGCTAGTGGAGGTGATGGAATTCCAGTTGAGCTGTTTCAAATCCTGAAAGATGATGCTGTGAAAGTGCTGCACTCAATATGCCAACAAATTTGGAAAACTCAGCAGTGGCCTCAGGACTGGAAAAGGTCAGTTTTCATTCCAATTCCAAAGAAAGGCAATGCAAAAGAATGCTCAAACTACCGCACAATTGCACTCATCTCACATGCTAGTAAAGTAAGGCTCAAAATTCTCCAAGCCAGGCTTCAGCAATACGTGAACTGTGAACTCCCTGATGTACAAGCTGGTTTTAGAAAAGGCAGAGGAACCAGAGATCAAATTGCCAACATCCGCTGGATCATGGAAAAAGCAAGAGAGTTCCTGAAAAACATCTATTTCTGCTTTATTGACTATGCCAAAGCCTTTGACTGTGTGGATCACAATAAACTGTGGAAAATCCTGAGAGAGATGGGAATACCAGACCACCTAACCTGCCTCTTGAGAAATCTGTATGCAGGTCAGGAAGCAACAATTAGAGCTGAACATGGGACAACAGACTGGTTCCAAATAGGAAAAGGAGTACGTCAAGGCTGTATATTGTCACCCTGCTTATTTAACTTCTATGCAGAGTACATCATGAGAAACGCTGGACTGGGAGAAACGCTGGACTGGCAGAAACACAAGCTGGAATCAAGATTGCCGGGAGAAATATCAATAACCTCAGATATGCAGATGACACCACCCTTGTGGCAGAAAGTGAAGAGGAACTCAAAAGCCTCTTGATGAAAGTGAAAGAGGAGAGTGAAAAAGTTGGCTTAAAGCTCAACATTCAGAAAATGAAGATCATGGCATCCAGTCCCATTGCTTCATGGGAAATAGATGGGGAAACAGTAGAAACAGTGTCAGACTTTATTTTTGGGGGCTCCAAAATCACTGCAGATGGTGCCTGCAGCCATGAAATTAAAAGACGCTTACTCCTTGGAAGAAAATTATGACCAACCTAGATAGCATATTCAAAAGCAGAGACATTACTTTGCCGACTAAGGTCCATCTAGTCAAGGCTATGGTTTTTCCTGTGGTCATGTATGGATGTGAGAGTAGGACTGTGAAGAAGGCTGAGTGCCGAAAAATTGATGCTTTTGAACTGTGGTGTTGGAGAAGGCTCTTGAGAGTCCCTTGGACTACAAGGAGATCCAACCAGTCCATCCTGAAGGAGATCAACCCTGGGATTTCTTTGAAAGGAATGATGCTAAAGCTGAAGCTCCAGTACTTTGGCCACCTCATGCGAAGAGTTGACTCATTGGAAAAGACTCTGATGCTGGGAGGGATTGAGGGCAGGAGGAGAAGGGGATGACCGAGGATGAGATGGCTGGATGGCATCACGGACTCGATGGACATGAGTTTGAATGAACTCCGGGAGTTGGTGATGGACAGGGAGGCCTGGTGTGCTGTGATTCATGGGGTCGCAAAGAGTCGGACACGACTGAGCGACTGAACTGAACTGAACTGAACTGAGGAGGCTGCTCCGGTGGGAAACCCAGAAGGATACATGTTGTGCAGGTTGGTGCTTCTCAAAATGTGATCCAGGGAATAGCAGCATGCTTGGAGACTTCTGAGAAATGAACATTTTAGGGTCCCACCACAGACCTGTCAAAGCAGAAACTCTGGGGTTGGGGCCCAGTGATCTGTATTTTGATCAGCTTTCCAGGACACACTGATGGAGGCTCACATGTGAGAAAAACTGATGAAGATGATGGTCATGGGAAAGAACCAGTGTGAAGGCATCTTCAGGCTTGGCAAGGGACGCAGAAAGAGAAGAAGCCAGACACTGCTCTTGGTAGAAGATATGAGTATCAGTTTAATTGGTGTGGCAGAGAAAAGCCTTTGTCTTTGGTGTTTTCTCCATTTGAACTTCTTTCTTTAGCTTTGGCAGGATGTGAGTCTTTCATGATATACATTAATATGCACATCTGTACAATTTATATAGTCTGGTATTAATACATTAAGTATAGTATCAGTCATGTCCTCAGTCGTGTCTGACACTTTGCGACCCTATGGGCTGTTACCTTCCAGGCCCCTCTGTCCATAGGATTCTCCAGGCAAGAATATTGGAGTGGTTTACCATTTCATATGCCAAAATATAGTATAGTTCTATAGATATGACATGTAGTACATGTTAATATATTATGTATTATAGTACATTACATAATACATACATATACTCATAACAGATTCATATCACACCAAAACTAAAGAAAAGGCAAAAGGTATACTCGCACACACACATACATGTCTCCACTTCTTTCCAAGACAGATTCGTGTACGCTTTTGCCAGGAATGCAGCTTACTGCTCATCTCACCACACCTTCATCAACAATGGGCATTTTGTGCTAAGTGTTTATGTCCCAAAGAAGTTTTCTTCTGTTGTTTTAATTCATATTTATTTGATTCTCAGTGAAGTTGAATATTTGCTCCCATGTTTACAGTTTACTATAGTTTCTTTTTCTAAATGGTTTGCGCTTTGTGCTTTTATCAGTTTGTATTAATTTTAGACATTAAAATTTAACCAGGTGTATTTCACTTATGTGATGTGTTTATTTTCCTTTGTGGGTTCTATTTCTTTAAGTTTAGACATTTTTTTTCTCTTTTGCATGTCTAAAATATACTCAATTCTGTTTTCTTTTAGCTTATTACTATTTAAATTTTTTAGTATTTACCATTTTAATCTGCTAACTTAACTTTCAGTTTCTCTATTTTTCTGGTTTTTATTTTGACAAGAAAGTAATATTTTGGAAACATGCAGCTAAAAAGTGTAAGAAGCATTTATTATTTAAGAAAACCCTCCAAAAATTAAGTATTTTTTTAATGCAAATAATTTCTCCTAATTTGTGATTTTTCCAAGCTTGTCTATTTCTTAATGTGTTTTCATACACAGAATAGATGTGAATGAACAGGTAGCTTTAACAGCCTCCTGGGCTCAAAGGAGATACTGGTGCTTTTGGCCTTGACCTTGGAGAGTTAAGATCTAAGACTGTGAATGTGACAGCACGTTAGTCTGTTTGCCCAGCCAGGTGTGGTCAATTGTGGGGTGAATGCCTAACTCCAAAACAGGAAGGTCCTGCCCTGAAGATATCATAGTTATGCTGTCTCTGGCCCCCAAGCCCAATCCACACACTGGTTAGGAAGCAACACCAATTTGGGAAAAATTTGGATAATAACCATGCTGCTTTGGACGCAGTTGAGTACAGAGAACAAGTGCTGTGGGAATGGAGGTGGTGGCTGAAGTTTCCATCGACACATATCAGAGAGCTGATAGAGAATCTCTGCCTTTCCCACCCTCATCTGCCATAATACACACTCACAAAACCAGCCTACATTTTCAGGAAGAGGTCGTGGTTTTTCTCCTTTGAACCAATTGTTCTGAATGGAGCAAATTTTCTGAATTCTCAAAGAGAATTTTATACCATGTACTCATCCTCAGATGCTTGCAGACAAGTGAGCATCCTCTTAGTGATGGTGGAGAGAGGACCTCAACTGACATCTTCTCCTTGGCCAATGCCTGGCCCTGGGCCCCTCTGTGGGAGAAAAGGGCAGGCTCCACTCCATGAGAGGGGGGTTGCCCCTGCAGCCCCTTCCCAGCTGGAGATTTCTGGGAGAAGCTCAGTTGTTTAAATCCCTTTGGGCTCCTCGCGGGGACCATAAGAACAATTCTAGGAAGACTGTGAACATTTCAGATGGGTATGGGCAGGACTGTGGGGGAGCCAACCCGGGCTGGGACTGGGAGAGAGGTGGCACCAGGCTGAGCTGTCAGAATAATGGGGCACAGTTCTCTCCTTGGGGGTTTATGATTTCATCAGGGGAACCAAATAACATAGGGGAGACTGGGAGACAGTACAAATGAGAAGATGCACAATGTGGAGAGTGCAGACTTCAAGGATTTGGAGATTCAGAGATAGTTAAGGAAGATTTCCTCTTTATTCACTGTAGTTTATTTCTTTCTGGTAATTCTTTTAATTCCCTTAATGTGTCTTCTTGATATAGGATGCCACTGGTGGTACAGTCCAAAGTAGAGAGAGAGAGAGTGAACACACGTGAGTGTGAGAAAGAGAGAGAGAGTATCTTAGCAAAAGGGTGCTAAAATCCATGACAAGAGGAAGCTGAACCCTGCAGCATGAAGCTTTGATGGTTTGGGGTAAACACCACCAGGGAGAGGACTGGTGAGGTCAGTTTTCTCTTCCCTCCCATCCAGTTGCAAGATTGGCATCTCCTCTGCCCCTCCATTTATGACCTACCTTGAATGGAACTCGATGGAACCAAAGAACTGATACCCAAACAAAAGCTTGGGTGGTGGTCAGGGGAGCAAAAAGAGTAAAGGAGATTTAGGGCCATGGGGAGAGCCATTTGGGTTTTGGGGAGCCGTGAATTCTGGGGAGCCATGAATTCTGGGTTGGAGCACAAGGTTTGAATGTGAAGCCAAGAACAAGGCTCGGCCTCTGGCCCTGGTGGTGATGCATGGCCAGCTAACTGCGGGACAGATTGGCAAAAATGGAGAAAGAGACCAGCAGTGCCCGACAGCTGGAAGCTGGCCTGTACCCCAGCTGGCCTGGTGCTCTCCTAAGGAGCAAGATCAGAGTCATGACAATGACAGCGACCTCAGAGAAGCCCTCTCTGTGACCACGAGGAGTCAAGGCAAAAACCAGACCCTCCGTCATCACGTTTGCACTCAAACACAAGGATGCTGTCCAAGCCACAGGAGCGGCACGCACTCTACAGTCTGGCTAATAGAAGTGACTGCTCCTTCCACCTCATGTGATACTAGATTTTTAGACAAGATTTAGTAAAGTACCCAGTCAGACCATCAGCCCTGCTTCCTGACAGCTTCCAGTCCAGAGCGAAGCCCTTCCCCCAGTCACCAAACATAAACCTCAGTCCTGGAAGGCCTCTCTAACACCCTGTGGATGAGAGACCTCTCGTTCCCCATGGCCTGAGTTCTCCCCTGTTGCAGTCAGTCAACAAACCCTACCTAGTCCCACTGCGAGGGAGCTCTTGGTGGCTTAGGCTGGAGGCACTGGCAGGATGCACCAGATCTTTCTTTTTGAGGGCTCAGCACTGGAGAGGGGGTGGGGTGTAGAGGGATGGGGAGTGGGGAGGGTCTTGACTAATTGCTCCTTTATCCACTCAGTTCTTTGCACCCAGTGGCTACCAGGCAATCTCAGGGGACTGGACATGCTGATCCCTACTCTCAGTAATGAGGCTGGTCTGCAGAAATAAGCAGGCAGAGAGCAATTTCTATATAGGACCACAGGGGCTTTGATAAGGTGAGCAAGGGGCCATGGGAGCCAGGGGAGGCTCCTTTGACTCAGCCTGGGTGAGTCTGAGTGCAGCAGTTTGAGCAATTGTGAGCTCAGGATGGGGTGGAGGGGAGGAGGCGGCTGGTTGAGGGAGAAGGATCTGTACAGGCTGAGCTGAGAGGCACAGGAGAGCTTTGCAATTTCAGGGTCTGTGGCCAACAGTGAGAATGGGGACTGGAGTGGGAGTAGGGCCAGACGGGGAAGGGCCTGGGACGCCCAGGTGCAGTAGGGGCTTTGTGCCGCCCTGAGAGCCACGGGAAGCCATTCGTGCCATGAAAGGGAAGGGTCCAGGTCAATCTTGCATCTTGGGAGGTTCATTCTGGCTGAGGGATGGAGGAGCTACTGGAGGAGCAGCTGTGCCATCCAGGTGATGGGGCCACTGGCTGCACTGGTGGCAGCATTTGGGCTGCAGGGATATGGCAATGAACTGAATGGTGCAGGTGAGAGAGAGAGAGGGATGAGCGAAGGGAGCAAGGGCCCAGGAGGCCACCTGACTTCGGGCTGTTAGGACTGTGTGAGGCTGAGTTTTCGTGGAGGAGCCCAAGATGATGTGTGAACACTTTCAGAAAGAAGGAAGGGCATATATTGGAGTGATTGGGACTGGGGGGTTTCTCTAAAGGCAGCCACCCAGAACAGGGGACTGATGGCCTCAAGCACAAGGCAATGGACTGAAAGGAGCAAAGCTGTTCAGAGAAGAGCCGGCCCAGCAGTAGCCAGCATGCAGCTTCCCCCTGATATCTCAGTGGGCCTCAGTTTTCTCATCTTCAAGGCGGGAGTAATCATGCCTATGCTACAGGATGTGGTGAGTATTAAACAAGATCTATGGAAATCATCTAGCGCATGGTGAGGCACCTACTAGGTGTTTATACACAGTCATTGCTATTTTCTCATTCTGTTATTACACACAGGTAGGCTTATTATTCGGAGAAGGCAATGGCAACCCACTCCAGTATTCTTGCCTGGAAAGTCCCATGGACGGAGAAGCCTGGTGGGCTGCAGTCCATGGGGTCGTGAAGAGTCGGACATGACTGAGCGCCTTCCCTTTCACTTTCACTTTCACGCATTGGAGAAGGAAATGGCAACCCACTCCAGTGTTCTTGCCTGGAGAATCCCAGGGACGGTGGAGCCTCGTGGGCTGCCGTCTATGGGGTTGCACAGAATCAGACATGACTGAAGCAACTTAGCAGCAGCAGTAGCAGGCTTATTATTATAGTTATTACTCACTGTTGGCCCATTACTTTTTGAATATTTGATGGCTTCCTACCGTATACCCCGATTCTCTGCATTTTGGGGATGAGAACACCTGAGACACCACTGTCTCTCTCCACTAGGTTTGTCCAGCACTATTTGGAACCAGCAGAGCCCTGCCCTGCTGTCTTGATTCAGCTGATCCAGAGCTTCTGTGGCCTCCAGGGGCAGGTCCATCTGAGGCTGAGCCTCTGCCCGTTGGAGCAGCCTGTTTGCTTTGTTTTGATCCTGCTGACATTTCTGTACAGAAACCGTCCCAGAGCAGAAGCAAGGCATGGTTTAAACCTCCTCCCTCCTCTGCCCCAGGGACCCCGACTCTGGTTCAGTTGAGAGTCTGCTCCTGAGACACTGAGCAGGTGGACCTAGGAATTCTCTCTCAAGGACAAGCCCTACAGACTTGGTACTTGTCATTTTGCTTATCCTCCAAGCCCCTGGCCCCATTATGTTCAGATGCTGGGACCCACATTCTTCCAGGTGGGTGTACCAGCAGGGTAAGGGTGATAGCCAAAGGCAGACAGTCTGTAAGCAGTGGAAGCATAGGTTGTCAAGAGTACCCTGCTGGGCGGTGTTGGCTGTATTTATTTTTTATTTATTTATTTTAAAGTACAAGTAGTTTATTTGGGAAGTTCAGGAAACATACTGCTAGGAGACTAACTCAGTAAGCAAGAGAAGGAACAGTTAGTGAAAAGTGTACTGTTAAACCAGCAGACACAGTGGGCACCTGGAACATCATCTTTGAGGGAGATTCTGAGAAATATTGCAAAATCTATTCTGAATTGCCCTATCACAGGGGCAAGGAGAGAGCCAGGGCATTTATACACCACTTCCTAGGTTGAAAGGCTGCTCCTGGCAGCTGTTAAATTCCTGCTACTTCTGCCTTGCCTCATGGGCAGAGTGACCCTCAGTCTTTCTGGGGAAGCAATCCCTCAGGCCTAGAGATGCAGGTCGTGGTCATGTTTAAAGGGGCTGGAGACTGTTTACACCCGTGATCTTGGGGCTCAGTACTTTCCCACTTGCTCCAAGTCTCAGCGTCCTCCTCTTCCCCTGCTTCTCTCCTCCTGATCTTAGAACATGAGGCCTGGCTCCGGGGAGGCAGCACGCATTTCCTTGGTCCTCTCTCAGCTCTTTCTGGTCAGTCTGGTGAATGTTCTAGTTGTATCGGTTTTATCAACACACAGGGAGTTTTTCTACTAATTCTCAATTCACACTTAAAAATAAATGACCCATTATTGATTAAGCATGGATTCCTTCTGAGAAAGCAGCATTGCTGCCAAAATCTAATGCTTCATAGGTAAAACTTGCTTCCTGGCACAAACTCCATCTGTGTGGGCTGTCTGTATAATGGTGGAACTGTGAAATTGTGCGCAAGCTGGAGCTAGAAGGGGACTGTTAGGAAACCATGGAGCACTCGGACCCAGCTTGAGGCAGGGGATGCATCAAAGGAGAGGAAGTCAGTCTTTGTATGTGTAGGATAATCTCTTCCCCAAAAGGACATGAATGACAGGGAGTGATGAGGCTGAGGGGAGAGCCTGGCTTTGGTGGTAGAGAAAGTCCTGTGGGCCTCACCTGGACCCAGAAGAGACTAAGTCTCCAGGGAAGCAGGGGAGAGACCCACCCCACATAGAGCTGGATCGAGGAGGAGCACAGTGGACCCCAGCGCTGGGCAGTCTTCCCGAACGCCAGGCCCCCAGGGTCTCCTCTAGGCCAGTGACTTCCACCAGATCATGGCCTGGAGCCCCGCATCCTTGGATGTGGGACCGGGATCAGAGCAGTTATTCACAAGGTTATGCTGAGGGGCTGCTCAGGGAATGCCTGTGAAAGCCCCTGGTACCTAGAAAATCTGTGGTTCCCAAACTGTAGGGAGCGGGCATCAGAATCACCTGGAGGGCTGTGAGACACACAGGGCTGGGCCCCACCCACTTTCTGACTGGGCAGGTCTAGGGAGGAAGTTGCGTTTCTTTTTTGTTTTGTTTTTTCAATTTATCTTAATTTTGTTAATTGAAGTATAGTTGATTTACAATATTGTGCTCCTTTACAGTGGACAACAAAGTGATTCAATTCAATTATACGTATATATCTATATGTACCCTTGTTCGTATTCTTTCCCACTGTAGTTTATTACAGGATATTGAATATAGTTTCCTGTGCTCTGCAGTAGGGCTTTCCAGGTGGCATAATGGCAAAGAGTCTACCTGCCAATGCCGGAAACTCAGGTTCAGTCCCTGGGTCAGGAAGATCCCCCAGAGTAGGAGATGGCAACCCACTCCAATATTCTTGCCTGGAAAATTCCATGGACAGAGAAGCCTGGCAGGCTACAGTCCATGCGGTTGCAGAGTCGAACACAACTGCATCACCAAGCAAGCACGCGTGTATGCTATACAGTAGGACCCTGTTTATCCATTCTCTATATGATTGTTTGCATCTGCTGGCCTCAAATTCCTAAGTTATCCCTCCTTCTTTCTCCTTTGGTGACCAGAAGTTTTTCTTCTATCTCTCTGAGTCTGTTTTGTAAATAAGTTCATTTGTACAGCATTTTAGCTTGTTTTTTTGCTTTCCTGGCCACACTCTGCAGTTTTATGAGATCTTTGTTCACTGACCAGACATCGAACTTGTGCCCCCTGCGTTGGAAGAACAAAGTCTTACTTAACCACTGGGCCACCAGGGAAGTCTTATATTTTATTAATAGATTCCATGTATAAGTGATATCCTAAGATATTTGTCTTTGTCTGACATCACTTAGTATGATAATCTAGGTCCATCCGTGTTGCTGCAAATGGCATTGTTTCGGTCTTTTTTATGACTGAATAGTGTTCCATTTCAGGGGAAGATAACTCCCTGGTGGTCCAGTGGATAGAACTCTGCTCTTCCACAGTAGGAGGCACAAGTTTGATTCCTGGTTGAGAACTAAGATCCCACAAATCCTCATGGTGCAGCCAAAAACATCTCTTAAAAAAATAAAGTAATATAGAAGGGAAGATTGGGAAGCTGGCAGGAGGAAGGCCAGTCTGGCCTTGAGATTGGGGAAGTAACGTATTGTAAAAGTGTCTTTCCAGCTCCCTTCTCTCCTCCTGCTCTGAAGAGCAACTTTTCCTACTTTCCTCCCAGGCTAGATCATGGCTTCCGACTCCTATCAGCTGCCTGCTTTACATCCTTTTGAGAGGCTAGAATCTGTTAATTCCAAATTTCTGAAAGAGAGATTCTGATTGGCCTAGCTGTGGTCAATTGTCCAATCTTGGCCCAGTCACCTGTTACCATGAGTGACATCACAGAGCATCACTCACGGGGCTTTCACAGCAAGGGGGCCCGGGGGCAAATAGAGGAATAAGAAGACTTGACAGATGCAGATGAGGAAATCTCTGGATTCCTATACAGTACAGAACTAGGAGCAGGTGCTTTGTTAAATGTTAAGTAGATTGAATGAAGTTATTTCTCAAAAACTCCTGGAGCTATGTGTTGTGGACACATTCGGGGAAAGAACAGTGATTTAGTAACCTTTCTGAACAGATGCATGTATAGAAAGCTTGGAGAGGCAGGCTCTTGACGTCTTGCCTTTTTGCTTTCTCTTGAGTCAATTAAGTGAATAGAAAGTCCATTTAAAAAAAGTATTTTGTTTTATTCTTCATAGCTGTTTGATAGATCAGTCAGCTCAGCCAAGCACAGGGTTAGTACCTATGGGTCTAGAACCCACATGTGCATTTATAAATGGGCTGTAGCCAGAGCCATTCCACTCTTTATGAATCCTTCGCCCTGATCTTTCCAAGCAGAAGGAAGTTGTGCATGCAGCTCTGATTGGGGCAACTTGCAATTCCCAAAAGATGCTTTTGGGGGTGCTACAAATTGTGATTTAAAAGTGCATAGCAAAGTCCCTCGCTAAAAGTGACCTGAGAGCCCTATGTAATTATTTCTGTCTGAAAATAATTTCTTGCATTATGAAACTACCATATGTGTTCGGGTAAAAATGAAATGGGAACTGTAATCACCAACTTTTTATTTAAAGTATTTTCTGGCTATTTAATAATTTGGCATTTTCATCATAATTAAATAAGCCATGTGGATTGCTAATGTGTTCTTCCCTGAGGGGCCTTCTTTTCCAAGGTGCCTGGCAGACTGAGGTCATGTGTTTTCTTCTTTTGGTGCTGAAAGGGAAAATAAGGAAGAGAAACAGAGAATTCCCAAGAAGCCTTTTTAAAATACTAGTACATTAGTTCAGACCAGCAGAGGTTTGCTATACCTGAAGCTACAGGAAATCTATTAGTGTCTTAAAGGATGAGGGTGAGGACAGGAGGGCCGGGGACTGGGTCAGCTGAGGCAGTGCCCACAGAGAGGGACAGCGCTCAGGATTAATAACTGGACTGTCACAGGGACATTGCTGGATGGGCCCAGCCTGGGATGGGGCTCGCCTTTAATCCAAGATCAGTGCTTCATTTTCCCTGGATTTCTTTGGTCCAAGGAAACTCCCTGGAGGTGACACCTCCCCAAGAACCCAAGCTGACTGGTGCAGAGGGAAGTGCCTGGGCTTGGGTTCCAGCAGGGTTGAGTTCTGCTCCTAGTATTGCCACTTGTCACGGTTGTGACACTTTGGGCAAATCACTCAGCTTCTCTGAGCCCCCCTTTCCTCATCCATACACTGGAAACAGTCACGTCTCTCATTTGCTTGTTGTGAGATTGAATGAAAACATAGAGCATGGAGGAGATGCTGAAGGCATGGCAGCTATAGCAGGATGATTACTGGCAAGCCCATCCATCTGTCCTCACGAACACAGATCTTTAGGCACCACTTGTACAGCAGGTGGACCTTTCCAAAGAGCTTTCCCATCTGCTCCCTTTTATGGTTCCCTTGATGTTCCATGAGGGGTTGAGGTCTCCAGTTTGCAGTTGAGGAAGCTGAGAGGCCACCCTGCTCATAGTGGCAGAGGGGCTAGACCTAGGACCCTCTATGGAATTTGCAAGGCCCAGTACAGAATGAAAATGTGGCCTCCTGGTCAAAAATAATTATTGAGAATTTCATGGTGGTGACAGCAGAGCATGAAACCAATAGCCAGGTCCTTCTGAGCATGCGGTCTGGGATCTGCACGGGTCACTCATATAGCTGGCTTGGTCAAACCAAGGGCATCGAGCCACATGCCTCATCTTGACATCAAGTCTGCTGTCTCTTTGCCTGCTCCCAGAGCTGTGGAGAGCCTGGTCACCATGATCACCATGGACTGATGGATCCTCTGGGTGGGAGGGTCCAGGGCTGCTCCCAGCCCCTTAGGCTGGGGAAAGCAGCATGCTACCCGGAGGCCTTCTTCAGGGAGCTCTGATCACCATGGAAATGACGTGTTCCTGACTTGCCCTGAAATCTCCACCTTCAGTGACCAGCTCCCGGTGATTTGGAGAAAGCCATGCTCTGGTCTTTTCTGCAGCCATGTGGGTGTTTGAACATAACTCCCTGTCTCCCACTAGTATTTCTTCTGCAGGCCAATGAGTTCCAGATCTCTTTAGCCATATGGTGTCTGAGGCTGAATCTGGGCCTCTCAATGTGGTCAGAGTGGAAAAAGAGTTATTTCAGGACTCTTTCAAGTAACAACCTGCGCTTGCTGTGCTCGGAACTCTATTCTAAGTGACAGGATCATAGAAGTTAACACCAAACACAGTCCTTGTCCTGCAGTCTGGGGCCTTGGGAAGACCTGCGTCCATGAGGCTCGTCACCCAGTACAGGTAGGACAGAGCGTGGGCAGAGAACTTGAGGGGTTGGAAGAAGTGTGGCCCAGATGGCTTGGGGGCTGGCTTCTCCCAATGGGTGCTTGAGTGAGATCCCCAGGAGGACAATGAGGAGTTCATGGGGGCAGAGCCTTCCAGGCAGTGAGCAGAGGGCAGAAACTCAGAGCCATCCCTGGGCACAGAGTGTGGCTGAAGCAGTGGGATGTGAGGAGCTGGCCTGTGTGAGCTCCGAGAGGCGGACTGGGTGCTAGGACCTGGCTGAGGGGGCCATCGCTCTAGAGCCTGATTAGCTGGGACTGCCCTGGAAAACTGAGGAACTTCAAGTGCCCATGCCCTGTCCCAGACCGTTGAGACCAGCATCTTTGGGCATACCATGCCAGGGATGGGGTTTGGAAAACTCCCCAGGTGTCTCTGATCTATGACCAAGGTGAGAAGGATGGGTGGAAGACAGGGTTTTCAATGTGGCCGCCTAGACCAGCAGCACCAGCGTGCCTGGAACCTGGCCATAGTGGAAGTTCTTGCGACCCACCTCAGACTGGGGAGCAGAGACTCTGGGCTGGGTATCAGATCAGTCCTCTGGGTGGTTCTGATACCCTATGGGGTTTAAGGACTACTGTCCTAAGAGCTTAGACTTTTGGGACAAAGATCCAGAAAGACTTGGTGTTTCCTCTTCTCTGCCCTGGGGTGTCCCTTCCCTGAGGCACCAAAGGACTTAATCAGCTACCTACTCTGGGGGTAGCAAGGATGGGGGGAAAGGCAGGGAGAAGGTACTTCTGTCCACAATTATCTGGAAATGTTACCCAGCCACACACAAGCCTGAGGACCGGGCAAAAGTGGGCAAAGAAGCCCTTGAGGCTCTGAAGGGGTTGAGGTCCCTGCCAGACCCTTGATGGGAAGGCCTGTGGTTGCCAGTCTGACAAGGGCTGGAGTGGGGGTGAGGGTGGTTGCCCTCCAGCCCACCAGCCTCTTGCCTGCTCCTTGTGAGAGCTGCTGGGCCCAGGCCCTGGACTGCCCCCGTCACTACCCGCAGTGTCTGTGGGGCAGGTGTCGCCAGGTTGGGCAGCCTCACTGTCCTTGGAGGCTGGGACTCTGAGGGCAGGTCATACTTTTCAAAGGCTCTGGGGCCACAGGAAGGGAAGGGCACCATCCCTGAGATGGCCGGAGAGTGGGCACCATGGGCTGGTCGGGACCTCCTGCATGGGGACTGGTTACATCAAACCCCTTCAGCCCGTCTGCCCATCCAACACTAACTGGTGCTGCTGAGAGATGGGCTGAGAGAGCTCCAGACTTTGGGCCAGTGACCTACGATTCCCTCAGTGCCTGTCTGTAAATAGGGCCTGGGACAGTGACTGCCTTTCAGGGCCAAGAAGCTTCGAGGAGAGAAAGGGATAGAGTGTGCTGTAAACTCAAGTGGTAAATCCAGGCACATCAGCCCTCCTGTAAACCCTCTCTGACCCCGCGGGCTGGGTTAGGTGTCTGCTCTGGGCCTCCATGGCCCCTGGGTGCCCTCCGAGAGGGCAATGGCCACATGTACAGCCGCTCTGCATTTGGTGCTGGTCTTCTCTGGACTCAGAGCTCTCGACACCAGAGATATCCTCTCTCTCTCTTTTTTTTATTCTTTTGTCTTTTGGCCACTCATGCCTGGTAACAGACAGGGCAGAGGACATATTTTCATTCCCTGATGGTCCTCAGGCCTCTCTTAGGGTGACCTTGCTGAGCCTGAATGTCCCTCAGACCCCTCTGCTGTCTGTTCATGCAGATTGGTTAGGAAGGGAGTATTTTCAGGCTTCGGCAAAAGCCCGTTCATAACTCGTCAGCAGATTCCGTAAAGACGGGAACTTTGCTTGTGTTGCTAGCCTGGTGTGATGCAAGGATGAGAGCCAGCTTGTTTTGGAGGTTGTGTGAGAAGCTGTAGTCAGGGGCCTGAAGAATGCAGTATCGGGGACATCAGAGTTCAGGATGAGTCATTAAGATTGCAGGGTGAGGGTCAGGGAAGGCTTCCTGGAGGAGGAGAAGATAGAGACTTCAAGGGTGGGAGGACTTGAGGACAAGCTCCGAGTGTAATTATGTTGGAGAAAGGTATAAATCCCCCAAGTAAAATGAAGCTAATTGAAATGTCAGCATCATCACCTCTGATTTCACACAAAGCTGGGACACTCCACGCCTCATAAAAGCCCCGCCAGAAACTGTTGCCGAGAAATGTTTTCTTTAATTGGACAAGGCACTGATTTAGACAATGACTCTCTGGCAGGGATTAAAAAAGAAAAAAAAGGTAAATGACTTAATCGTGGTTGCCTTGATGAAGCTAAGGTTTCTGAGGGGGCTGTTGGAAGAGAGAATTTCTCTTCACCTCATTGGGCTCATCTAATAAAAAATCAAACTTCATCAAGCCTTAACCTACTGTAGCTGAGGTTCCAGCAAGCTCCCAGGAGCTCTATGTGGCCAGAAGACTTCTCTGACCTTCTAGAGAGGTCAGGGGAGACGGCTGGAGAAATTGTCAGTCCTTTGGGGGAGCTGGGGCTGACTCTAAGTTCCGGGCCCCCCATCCTGATTGCCTGGACTTACAGGCAGCGCTGAGACTCTGGGACCCTGGCCCGCATCTGAGCAGAGCACGGACCTCTTAGCATCTCTAATGGGCTCATGCTGGCTTGGCATCTTGCCTTGGAGCCCGTTTCCTCACCTGGAAATAATAACCATCACCCACGGGGCATCTGCTCTCTGAGTGACACTTAACCTGTGTTATCACTTCTCACCACAACCCCATGAAGTAGCAAGGAATTATCCCTATGAACGGATGAGTAACTTGAGGTCTGGAAAAGTGATTGTCTTGACCAAGGTGAGGCCACCAGTAAGCAGTGGAGGCAGTGTGCCCTCAGGATCATTTGTCTTCCCAAAGGTAAGCTTCTTTCTGTTTGTGGGTTAAACTGAATGATGGGTAAGGCCCCTGGCAGATTGGCTGTCTGCCCCTACATAGCTTTGGGGGGCTTCTTGTGTACCCAGGCACTCACAATAATACCACGTCAAAAGGAATGCCTGTTTTCACTCCCCCAGTGGTTCATCAGCTAACATACCATGACACCCCACCACATGCCTGGAAGGGCATTCACTTCCATTATCAGTGAACATTAAAATCCACCTCTGAGACATATTGATTGTACTTTAGGATGGACTGAAACATTAGGATCCCAGACCTAGGGAATAGCGTTTGTATGGCAGGAATTACTTAAAAGTCTTGATAACAATAATTAGACAATGTTATAAATCAAGCCCCCATTTCCTACATTATTTTAGTACCATCAGGTTGGCTAAGAAACCTGTTGGAGGTGGAATTTGCTTCCAAGACAGATGAGAATCATTTCAAAGCAGAGTCCCCTGGTCCTGGTTGGCTTGGCTGGGTGTGACCTGTAAGGAGGCAGGCAGTAAATGGGGTTGGACACTTGCTCTTGATGTGCCCTGGGCTGGATCTTACAGAGGTCATGGAGGGAGGGGACAAGGGGTCACTCAGGAAGAATTGGCTGCACTCCCCGGCCAGCGGCCCTGGGTTGTGGTGTCCTGGCCTGGGGGATGCTTCTTAGAGGCATCCATTCAACCACTTTGACTTGGCAGCACCACGCGCAAGGCCGTGTGCCTGGCACATGGTGTCCCCACATCTCCCTTGAGATCTTGATCTCCCTTGATCTCCCTTATCAGTGGGATAATGGGAGATCCCTTGATCTCCCTCGCTCATCATGTCCACTCAGCCATCAGTCCACTTGCACACTCAGCAGAGGCCACTGATAGTCACTGTGCGCCAGGCACTGCTCTAAGGTGGGG
The DNA here is from genome assembly GCF_023091745.1 of Budorcas taxicolor. Classification (NCBI taxonomy): domain Eukaryota; kingdom Metazoa; phylum Chordata; class Mammalia; order Artiodactyla; family Bovidae; genus Budorcas; species Budorcas taxicolor. Next base: position 117,949,039 of record NC_068911.1, read on the forward strand.
AGACTGCAGTGATGAAGACCAACAGTCCCTTCTCTTACGGAACTGGCATCTCAAGAGGAGTCCCCCCCGAATTAGAAAGTTCTGATTTCTGGAATGTTCTTTCTTAGGACAAGCAGCCCAGCTTTCCTACAGCTCCCCCACAGGCCACCGTCTCTTCTCGGGTGGTGGACCACCATCCTCACCTCCTTTCTGGTCCAGGCTTCTGCAGCCCGACTCTGAGCCCCAGCCACCCCTCCCTCCATCATCGTGCCTGAGTCCCCCCAGAAAGTATTCATGACTCTTCTGAGGGTTCCTGGCTGGGCAAGAGCAACCCCTGTGGATGTCACAACTGCCCTAGGTTGACACACCACCTTTGGCAATGGTTCCCCCTGAAATGGTCAGAGTTTGAACCCACTGTAAAAATTTCATTTAGAAAGAGCACTTTAGGATGGGGAAGATGGAGGGAAGGTGGAAGATGAGGTTATGGGGCAACAGGGAGACAGGAAGGGGTCAGATGCTCTGCTGTGAGCCTGGTGCAGGACATAGCCAGCCTCTCCACCCACGTGAATATGTCACTTTGGGAGGCGATCAAGCTTTTATGGAGGGAGTGCGAATGTAAAGTCCTCCACTGAATTTTCTATAAATGCTTTTTATTAGCTAGCGCTTTACAATGTGAGCACTATTGAATTAAGCATCCATTAGCTTCTACTCCCTGGGGAAGCGTGGATGGTTCTCTGAGTCCCACGTGCAGGTAGAGCCAGAGGAATGTGAAATCAGGTCCACAGGGAGGCCTGGTTATCAGGAGGGCATTGACAGCCCTCAAAGGACATCTTCCTCAGGAAGCAGGATAATGTAAGACACAAGCCCTGAGGGCAGAGCAGCTTCCCTTCTAAACATTAGTGCATTTAAAGTGGCGTCCAAACAGACTTGTGGTTGCCAAGGGGGAGGGGCATGGGGAAGGGATGGGTTGGGAGTTTGGGGTTAGCAGATGCAAACTATTATATATAGGATAGATAAACAGCAAAGTCCTACTGTAGAGCACAGGGAACTGTATTCAATATCCTGTGATAAACCATAATAGAAAAGAATATGAAAAATAATGTATACATGTATAATTGAATCTCTCTGCTATACTGCAGAAATTAGCACACCATTGTAAATCAACTATACTTCAACAAAATAAATTGAAAAAAAAAAGCAGTCTCTGCTCTTTCTGCACACCCATCTCCTCTGCATTTCAGGGTCCTGCTTCCCCTGACCTGAACTCAATGTTCACAACCCCAAGAAGGTATAAAGCGAGACCAGCTTTCTCGTGGTTGGACAAGGCATCCCTGCTGTGGCCAGCTCGGCATCACTAGGTGTGACCCTGAAACTATGAGGAGGGATGAAGGACAGGCCCGTCTTTAAGGAGCCTGCCATCTGAAGCGGGTAACAGATAGGAACAGGACATGGAGATAGATGTAAGCTGGTAAAGGAAGTGGTCAAGGTGTATGGAGGGTTGGGGGATATGATCTGAGGGAGGGGCTTTGAGCACTGAGGGAGGCTGGGGCTTGTGTCCTTCCTGGGGAAGGAAGGTGGTCCAGATGGGGAGTGAGGACACTGGTCCCCAGGGCTTTCCCTGTCAGCAGGAGGGGACTGTCGGAAGTGTAAGGTGGATCAGGTGCCTCTAGTGTGGTTGGGCTTGGAAGTAAGATGTCTGAGTAGCAACTGGTTCTGGAACTCAGGTGGACAGCTGGCTCATACATCTTTGTGTGTGTGTAAGAGAGGTTCTTTCAATGACTGAAAGAAGAGGGAAGGGGCCAGGCTTCAGGGTGTAACTTTGGCATTAGCAGATGCAAAGCTAAGCAGGGGTCCTGTGTGCAGTTGTGTGGGTTGTGCACTGCCCAAGGATGCCACGTCTAAGTGAGTACCATTCACATAATAGAAACCCTAGATTTATATGTCTGGCATGCTAATTCTCAAAAATGGGAGTAAAATGCCTCATTTTAATAAATATCAGAAAATGATGACAATTTTTTCTATGAATGGCAAAGAACTATCTTAAGCAGGGGCATTTTTTTTAACCTTAGGTTTTTTCAGGAGGGGCATATTTTTTGATTTGCACAAAGGTATCACATAGGCTCCCATCATCCCTGAGGTTAGTCGTGTGGACTAGACCAACCCACAGTGGGCAGCAGAAAGAGGGGTGCCCTGGGCTCCTCTCTGGCACACCCAAGTCTGGTCCATAGCCCAGCCCCACAAATCTGGCCTCCTTTAGAAATAATCTTCCTGAATTTTTCACTGGGTATTGCGGTGCCTCCATCATGAGGACCTGCAGGCAACTAGGATGAGAAACAAAAGGGGGAAACTGGTGAAACAAACACCTTGTTGGAGGTACTGAAAGTCGTTTAGTTGAGAGGCAGGAGCAGGGCAGCAGGGTGGAGGTGGGGCAGCAGGGTAGCATGGAGTCCAGAGCGTGGAAGGATGACTGGGGGCTGGGGAAGACAGGGGCTGGGCCGTGCGACTCTGTTGCATTGTGCTAGGTCGCTTCAGCTGTGTCTGCGTCTTTGCAATCCCATGGACTGTAGCCCACCAAGCTCCTCTGTCCATGGTCTTCTCCAGGCGAGAGTACTAGACTGGGCTGCCATTTCCTTCTCCAGGAAATCTCAACCCAGGAGTTGAACCCTTGTCTCTTATGTTTCCTGCATAGGCAGGCAGGTTCTTCCCCACTAGTGCTGCCTGAGAAGCTAGTCTGTTGTACTGAGCAGATTTTAAAGCCCAGCCTGGCTCGAGAAAGCTGCCAATTCCTTACTTTGAGGCATGTTGCAACTTCCAAACAGTTTTTTCTGGAACATTGGTCCTGAAATACCTGTTGTGGATTTCTGGCATCACTTGAATTTTCTTTCTTTTTCTTCCACAGATATAACATGTTATGAGGGTGGGCTGTGGGAGGTTTAGGGAACTAGCCGCAAGACTGGGCACAGAATTACTTCTTCCAATGAAAGACCAGGAGGTCTTATGTTCTTAGGGTGACCCCTTTTCCAGGAAGCTCCTCAGTTTCCCAGGACACAATTGTCTCCTGTTGCGTCAGCCCTTCAGCTTGGCCAACAAGCTGGTTTTACAGCCAGCTTGACTTCTGTTTCAGGAATGGCCTTTGTCTTCGAGGATAAAACACTGGGTTTGGCAGCTTCTGGTCAATTCACTGAACGTGCATGTCCAGGCAACCACCATGGCCCCAGCCAGCCCTGTGATGAGCTTCTGCTTCAGAGGCTAAGAGAAAAGCTCACACTGGGGACACCTGAGACACTTCTTTAATTCTTTTTAAAAATTTTGTTTTATTAGAGCATGGTTGATTAAAAACGTTGTGTTAGTTTTGGATGTACAGCAAAGTGACTCATTTATGCATGGATATCCATTCTTTTTCATATTCTTTTCCATTATGGTTTATGACAAGATATTGAATGTAGTTCTCTGTGCTCTACACTAGGACCTTGTTGGTTATCTGTTCTCTATATAATATTTTCTCTGCTAATCCCAAACTCCCAGTCCATCCTTTCCCCTTGGCAACCACCAGTCTGGTCTCTATGTCCAACCTCGTTCTTCTTAAGTTTGGGCCACACTCCTTGCGCTCATTTTTTTCCTCCTAACATAGCACCCATATCCAGTCCACAGCCATCCCTGAATGCATAAAGCTGCTCCATGGGCAATATTCCTGCATTCTTATGTACTTATTTGTAGCACCTGAATCCCAGAATAGACACTTCCCCATTAAGGATCACAAATAATGGAAGAAGGAAAAAAAACACCCACTTCCTGGAGCAGATTGCTTTGCCCAAAATAGCCCTATAACAAACGGGCTGCTGAACTACCTCGTGATGAAACCTATGAACATTTGTAGTATTTTACATTGAGCTGAATAATTTATTAATGTTGAATATTTCACAACAGTAAAGCAGAAAACCTGATGAAAATTTCATATCTGCTATTATAAGCTAAATGGATTGAGATGCAGCTGGGTGGTGCTGAGTGCCTGCAAGCAGGTGTGTGCTCCCCCATGTCGCCAACCCACGTGGCCAGGGCAACTCTCCTCTGCCTGTTACCCCACAGGTCCTGTGCACCTGGGAGAACTGGGTGCTTGAGGGTGTCTTCAGTTTGGTTGAACATCAGTTCAACCTTCCCTATTTAGAAAGTGATTTCACTAGGGCCAAGCCTCTTCCTTATTCCTTTAATTTTCCTCACTGCTCTGTTTGGATGCCTAAATTGTCCGTCATTGGTACAGATTGCATTCTTTGTGAGATAGTCAACATCCAAGGAAAACGTGACTGATGATTAACAATAGCCATTAAGTAATAATATGATTAATAATCTGAAAAAGAGTATATATAGTGATAGTGAAAGTCACTCAGTCATGCGCAACTCTTTGTGACCCCATGGACTACACAGTCCATGGAATTTTCCAGGCCAGAACACTAGAGTGGGTAGCCTATCCCTTCTCCAGGGGATCTTTCCAATCCAGGGATTGAACCCAGGTCTCCTGCATTGCAGGCAGATTTTTTACCATCTGAGCCACCAGGGAAGCCTGACCAATAATCTGAAAAAGAATATATATGTTCTTGAAATAATATGAGATATGAAATATAATACTGTGAAATAACTGAAATAATATGGTGGCCTCACCTTGGGGAGAGTTGAAAGTACTTTTGGTATCTTAAAGGATAATTGTATTATGTTAAGGCCTCCTTTAGGAGATTTAAATATGAGAAGAATAATGTGAGGCAATTTTGGGGAGCCAAAGGGATGCCCTGGAATGGACAGATTATTTTTGACCTACTACTCTCCAAATAGTCCACTTCAGAAAATGAAGGGGGACAACTGCCATCTCTCCTGGCTTCCTGGCAACCAGGGTGCAGGCAGGTAACCCAGCCTGAGTCAGTTGGATGTTCCTGCCCAGGACCCTGAAAGTTGCACCACAGGGTTGCTCAGGATAGGGAGGCATGGTTCTCTGTAGCCACGACAGATAGGAGTCCAGTGACAGTGCCACCAGTGATGGTGGGCCCAGAGGACTGTTTTCAGGGTCTGAGCTTCTCAAAGTCTTATTCCCCTTCATTTTCTTCTCTGTTCCGAACCTGACTCTCCAGGCTTCATCGATTCTGTGAGCTAGCCAATGCACTGCAATTAAACTTCTTTTTTGCTTCACTTCGCTGGTGGTGTTTTCTGTTATTTGCCTGGCACAACACAGATTATTAGAGCTTTCAATACACTATAAATTACTTTTTTTGTGTGTATGTCTGTGTTTTAGAACTTAACTCAGTGTGTTAGAGAATTAGCAACTGAGGCTTTCAAAAGCCTTCATAGGGAAAGAAAAAATTCACTCATAGACCTCATCCTAAGAAGGTTTGGAGCAGAAATCGTCAGTGGGATGAATGAGGTGATTCAGATCTGGGCTAACCCTTAACCCGAACTAGGATGTGGGAGAATTTTGCTTGACCTGGTTTTCACCTTTCACACCCTACATTTGCTACCCGGTATTTATAGAGAGAGGAGGCTGGAGGAAACTTCATAGAAGTGACTTGGAAGATTTTTAAACTAATTGAGAAGATGAATGATTTTGAATAGTGTTTCATTTATTGAGTTCCCATTTACTGATGTATACAAATACCAAGTTCTTAGAATAGCGGCTGGCCAATAGGAAGAGAACAGGGTAACAGACACCAGGGGCAGGAGACTATCGGGTAAAATATACACCATCAATGACCTCATTTAACCTCTCTTTATAACCTGGTCTAAATCCCAGCTTGGAGGTTCAAAAAACCACTGAAATGAGTGTGTCAGCATGAACGTGGGTCGAGGACAATTTTTCTCAGCATTTTAGCCATAAGGATGCAGAGAAGCTGAGAGAGAAACGAAGTCTTATTTGGTGTGGTTTCAGGCCTCATGAAAGCCAAATCAAAACCAAAATAAAAGTGGAAAACAGCCCATCACTCTCAACCAAATACAGAAAGTTTTTTTCTCATAAAACAACTCCTCTTTGGCATATTGGATTCCTACTCCTTTTGCTCACTGAGTGACCTCTTGTGACCTGACTGGGATGGCTACAGGCTGGGAATTCTTGACCACAGTGTGAGTAACTACTGGCCCTTCACTCTCCCCGCTTCTCCAGAAGTGCTATCGCCCTCAGTCCCCACAGCCAGCCCAGTGAGAACGCACGCAGGCCTGTTCTCTGCCAGTGCTCCTCCTTCAAGGCCATGATGCTGAGGGCTGACCCCCAAATCTCACACCACATTCCTCCTGAATCAGGCAGCTCCCTTCCAAGGAGTGTTGCAGGGACCCAAGTTGCTTCCATCTTATGACTTTGCCATCTTGTGCTTCTCGTGCTACAAAAAGGCCAGCCTGGTGTCACTCAGTGGGCAGGTAGGGGAAGAATGTGGAGACTTATGCACCTCATATTCAACCAGATCAGTCTTAAGTGACATGTATCACTTCCACCCACATTCCGTTGGCAAGATATATGGTGCCACTCAAATACAAGGGGAGCTGGGAAATGTAGTCCCTGTGCCACCCAAATGCAGGGGGAGCTGGAAATGCTGACTGGCTTCCAAGCAGCAGTGTGATGTTGTGGGCCCATGCTGGTCTGCCGCTATCTATACTCTTCTATCTAGTACTGAAACCTTCCCCAACAACCAGCCTTTGACTCAGCACCTTGGGGAGAGAAACTACATGAATGAATTTACTCTCTGCCATTAATATATGGTAACATTTTATTATTCCCAGAATACTTAAAATTTTTAAAAGAATAGGAAGATAGAGCAGTGAATCTAAAGGTAGAGAGGGTATTTTGGAATGGGGGATATTCCTGCTATGATATCTTCTGTTAATTTGTAGAGGGACACACATGCACCCATGTGCTAGGGGGATTCACCTCCAAATCTCCAAGTCTGCCCATATCAGAGGCGGGACAGAAAACATCCGTTTCATAGGTTTTCAAACAAATTCCAGCCTAGCTGTGCCCTTATTGGCTCTGTAAGTCCAGAGGCAGAGCTGCAGGCATCTACTTGGCGAACAGCTTGGTTGATGCTGCCCAGCTCCATCGGAGCGGGAGGGAGATTGATCAGAGCCTCGTCCATTTTCCAATGCTGATAGATTTCCTGATTCACTCACTTGGGCCAGACATGCATCTCCGGCTAGGCAGTAAAAATGTCAATAACCGCTCTCTTTTTACTCTTCTTTCCAAGCTGGAGACAAGTTTCCATTAAATCCTTAACCCATGCTTTCTTGATTAAATCAAATTTACAGCCAGTGGAGAGGGACAGAATTTCAGCCACATTCACCTCGCCTTCTGTAAAGTACTCTTGACTGGGCTTTTCAACAACTCTCATGTTTTATGCCTCATGTATCAGTTTCCAGGGAAGGCCAAGGGCAGGCTCTTGGCGAAGCTTTGGACACGGTGGAGCTTCTTCACCTTCTCTGTGAGCCCTGTGTCCCCAAGACACAGGAAGGGGAGGCGGCACTGCAGTGAGGATGGCTCTTGGGGAGGGCGGGTGGCATCTGCGTGAGAGCGGGTGACACTGGAGAGAAAGCGCGTGACAACCGGGAGAGGCCAGATTCACTAGCTTTTTGGTCATTTAATTAAAGCCATACATATCTATGTTTCTGTCATCCTCTAAGAAACTGAGCTGATAGACAAATGTATACTTGAGTGTTAAGGACTAATCAGAGTTAATGTTACCGATTACTTAACTCCATGTCAGTTACTATGCTAACCAGTTTATACACGACCTCAGCTAACAGTTCCTGTAAGCCTACAAAGAAAGTACTATGATTATCCTCATCTTACAGATGAGGAAATGGGACTCAAGAAGAGGATAAATAACCTTTCCAAGGCCACACATCAGTAAGTGCTGGAGCTAGGATGGGAATCCCTAAACCTGGCTCCAGAGCCCATTTTCTTGCCTCCTGTCCTACTGTGCAATTGTAACAGTTTCTTTGGAAAAGAATCTGTATCTCTCTCTCTCTCTCTCTGTACACACACACACACACACACACACACACACATATATATATATATGTATATATGTACATATATATATGTATGTCTCCAGGGGATCTTCCTGACCCAGGGATTGAACCAGCATCTCCTGCATTGCAGGCAGATTCTTTACCATCTAGGCCACCAGGGAAGCCATATATTATTTATATAAATAACTTAGCTGTATACCTGAAATAACTCAATACTGTAAATCAACTATACTTCAATAAAAAAGTGAACTGAAAAAAGAAGAACTTCTATGTCATTGCTCCCAGAAATGGTTGCATTTTAAAAGGGTCAAGAATGAAGCTAATGGAATAAAGCAATGCTGGTGGCCACTTGAGGGAGGTGAGGAAGACCTTTTGAGCTGGAAAGTCTTTACAACATGTCTTTCCAATCATGCCAAGCTTTTGGTGCAGTTTGTTGTCTGTGGATAAGCCCAGTCGGTGATCACGTCCAAGATGGAGCATGTTACACTAATTCTTTTTTTTTTTTAATTGAAGGAGAGTTGATTTACAATGTCATATTAGTTTCAAGTATACATCAAAGTATTTCAGTTATCACACACACACACACACACACACACACACACACACACACATGGGCTTCCCAGGTGGCTCAGAGGTAAGAATCTGCCTGCCAATGCAGGAAACACAAGAGATGTGGGTTTAATTCTTAGGTCAGGAAGATACTCTAGAATAGGAAATGACAATCTGCTCCAGTATTATTGCTTGGAAAATCCCATGGACAGAGGAGCCTGGCTGGCTACAGTCAATGAGGTTGCAAAATGTGGGACACGACTGGGTGACTGAGCACACACTCACATATACATGCACACATTCTTTTTCATTAGAGGTTATCACAAGATATTGAGTATAGTTCTCTGTGCTATACAGTAGGTCCTTATTGGTTATTTATTTTGTATATAGTAGTGTGTATATGTTACATTACAAAGGTCTGTCTAGTCAAAGCTATAGTTTTTCCAGTAGTCATGTATGGATGTGAGAGTTGGACTATAAAGAAAGCTGGGCACTGAAGGATTGATGCTTTTGAACTATGGTATTTGAGAAGACTCTTGAGAGTCCATTGGACTGCAAGGAGATCCAACTAGTCCATCCTAAAAGAAATCAGTCTTGAATATTCATTGGAAGGATTGATGCTGAAGCTGAAACTTCAATACTTTGGCCACCTGATGTGAAGAACTGACTCATTTGGAAAGACCCCGATGTGGGACAGATTGAAGGCGGGAAGAGAAGGGGACAACAGAGGATGAGATGGTTGGATGGCATCACCAATGCAATGGACATGAGTTTGAGTAGGCTCTGGGAGTTGGTGATTAACAGGGAAGCCTTCATGCTGCAGTCCACGGGGTCGCAAAGAGTTGGACACAACTGAGTGACTGAATTGAACTGAACGTGTAGATGTTAATACCAAACTCTTAATCTATCCCCCTGCTCCACCACTTTCCCTTTGGTAACCATAAGATTGTTCTCTATGTCTGTTAAGTCTGTTTCTGTTCTGTAATAAGTTCATTTATATCATTTAAAAAAGATTACTATGTAAGTGATATCATATGATATTTGTCTTTTTCTGATCTACTTCACTTAGTATGATGATCTCTATGTTCATCCATGTTGCTGCAAATGGCATTATTTAAAGTTTATTTTTTATGGCTGAGTAGTATTCCTTTGCATATATGTACTACAAGTTTTATTAAAGTATAAAGGAGATAGAGAAAGCTTTTGACATAGACGTCAGAAGCAGGCAGAAAGAATACCTGCCTGCCAGTCTTTAGCTGGATGTTATATAGTTACTAAGTAAAAAGTAAAAGTAAAAAGTCACTCAGTTGTGTCTGACTCTGTGACCCCATGGACTGTAGCCTACCAGGCTCCTCCGTCCATGGGATTCTCCAGGCAAGGATACTGGAGTGGGTTGCCATTTCCTTCTCCATCACATTTTCTTTATCCATCTGTTGATGGACATTTAGTTTGCTTTTGTGTCTTGGCTATTGTGAATAGTGCTGCAGTGAATATCAGAGTGCAGGTATATACATATTTTTTAAAATATAAATTTATTTATCTTAATTGGAGGTTAATTACTTTACAATATTGTATTGGTTTTGCCATATTTTGAATTATGGTTTTCTCTGGATATATGACCAGAAGTAGGATTGTTGGATCATATGAGAACTTTATTTTTAGTTTTATGAAGACCCTCTTTAATGTTCTCCACAGTGGCTGCACCAATTCACATTCCCACCAACAGTGTAGGAGGGTTCCTTTTTTCCACACTCTCTCCAGCACTGGTTATTTGCATACTTTAGGATGATGAGGTGGACCATCCTCATTCTTTTTATTTTATTTTACTTTTACTTGGAGAATAATTACTTCACAATACTGTGTGTGGCTTCTGCCATACGTCAATATGAATCAGCCATAGGCATACCCATGTCCCCAACCTCTTAAACCTCTCACCACCTCCTTCCCCATTCCACCCTTCTAGGTTGTCACAAAGCACTGACTTTGGGTTCCCTGTGTCATACAACAAATTCCCACTGGAATCTACTTTACATATTGTAATGTGTATGTTTCAATGCTACTCTCTCAAATAATTCCACCTCTCCTTCCCCCACGGTGTCCATAAGTCTGTTCTCTATGTCTGCATCTCCACTGCTGCCCTGTAGGCAGGTTCACGTCTCATCTTTCTAGATTTCATATATAGCGTCTTCCTCATTCTTAATTTTCAGATGTGGAGTTGGAAGAGTCGAGATCAGTTTTAACTGGTCATGAATGGGTTGGAAGGAACGCAGAGAGACATAGAGGAGCCTAGTCACCACCTTTCAGTCTCTGAATTTGTGGTTTCCTCATACTAGTGTTGGTGCGTTTTCACACTTCAAAAAAAAAAAATCAGCCTTAAGTCAGATTCTTCAACCTATGATTATATGGATGTCCTTCCAAATGGATATGACTACTAGAGTAAGAGTAGGATATTAGTTTTGCATGGGTGGCCATTCTGGAAAAGCATTTAGAGTCCACACTTGTGCAGAGAGCCTTGGGGGTGGGGGCCCCTGGGGTGCTGAGGGTCAATGGCCCCGCCCTTTCCCAAACACCCTGGTGGCTTCTTAGGGAGAGCCTCTACCAGTAATAGTTAGCAAACAGACAATATAAGAAGCTCCCTCCTAGGTGCTTCTGGGGACATTCAGTCATTTGCCCCTGCAGCATTGTAGGGATGACAAAGGCCCAGGGAGTGAAAGTGGTCAGGGGAGGAGGTTAGGGGAGGACCTAGACTTGGCCTGGGCTGCTTTACCGGGCAGGTAGTGGGTGTGGAATGTTGCTGCCTATGGGACCAGGGCTGCGGCTGGTGGTGGGGGACTGAAGGGAAGGAACCGAGGTGTTGACTGTCCCTGTGTCTTTGTGTGCTGCCATCTCGCCCTTGAAGTAACCCTGGGCCGAGGTGAACAGCCTCAGGGAACAGGATGGGTCAAGGGTTTGGATTGGACCTTGCAGACAGCCATCTTTCTGAGTCTTGTCACGACCTTTCCTCTGTGGAGTACACTCATGGTATCTCTTCCTCTTCTGTAAGGGCATCAATCCTACTGGATTAGTACACCACACTTACGACCTGCATAGCCTTGTGCACAAGGACATCAGGCCAAGCAGCATGGTGACGGGGCTCTGCTGACTTAGCCTTGCACCTGGCATGGAGCAGAGCCTGCACAGAGAAAAGGGCACAATTTTTCCAATTTTCCTATAAGTCGTGTGTCCTCACCTTGCTGTGCTCCTCTCACCCCCACCCCCCTGCGGCCTTGACTCAGAGGAGGGCCTTGATCTAATTTCCCCAAAGGTTCTACCTAGCCTGGATCTGCTCTGGGTTTGGGTATCCCAGACACCCTACATTTGGGATGGGATCCTGAGAAGTGGTGAGGGACAACCAAGAGGAGTGTTCATGGCTACTGTTGTCCCCTAGATGGAGTGGCCATTCCTGAAAAGAAAGGAAGACGTGTGGAAGTGAGTAAATGTGACTTGCCTGGGTCATAGTCTGATAGGGCTGTCATAATAGTATACCACTCATTGAGGTGCTTCACTGGCAGAAATTAATTTTCTTAGAGTTCTGGAAGGTGGAAGTCCAAGCTCTGGGTGTTACAGGGTTGGTTTCTGGAGAGAGCTCTCTGCTCGCCTGGCAGATGGCCGTCTCTCTCTGTGTCCTGACATGACCTTCCCTCTGTGTATGTACATTCTGACATCCCTTCTTGTAAGGACAGGGGTCCTATTGAATTAGACCTCACCTTTATGACCTCATTAACCTTGATGACCCTCTTAAAAGCCTGATCTCCAAATACAGTCACAGTGGGCTGAGGCTACAACATATGATTTGGGTGGGTAGATGTGTGCATGCTAAGTTGTTTCAATTATGACCTACTCTTTGTGACACTAAAAGCTCTTGTAGGTCTTCACAGAACCGTTCAACTTCAACTTCTTCAGCGTTACTGATTGGGGCATAGACTTGGATTACTGTGATATTGAATGGTTTGCCTTGGAAACGAACAGAGATCATTCTGCCGTTTTTGAGATTGCATCCAAGTACTGCATTTTGGACACTTTTGTTGATCATGATGGCTACTCCATTTCTTTTTAGAACTAACTCCAATTCCTTTTAGAACTAACACCCAAAAAAGATGTCCTTTTCATTATAGGGGACTGGAATGCAAAAGTAGGAAGTCAAGAAACACCTGGAGTAACAGGCAACTTTGGCCTTGGAATACAGAATGAAGCAGGGCAAAGACTAACAGAGTTTTGCCAAGAAAATGCACTGGTCATAGGAAACACCTTCTTCCAACAACACAAGAGAAGACTCTACACATGGACATCACCAGATGGTCAACACCAAAATCAGATTGATTCTATTCTTTGCAGCCAAAGATGGAGAAGCTCTATACAGTCAACAACAACAAGACTGGGAGTGGACTGTGGCTCAGATCATGAACTCCTTATTGCCAAATTCAGACTGAAATTGAAGAAAGTAGGGAAAACCACTAGACCATTCAGGTATGACCTAAATCAAATCCCTTATGATTATACAGTGGAAGTGAGAAATAGATTTAAGGGCCTAGAACTGATAGATAGAGTGCCTGATGAACTATGGAATGAGGTTCGTGACATTGTACAGGAGACAGGGATCAAGACCATCCCCATGGAAAAGAAATGCAAAAAAGCAAAATGGCTGTCTGGGGAGGACTTACAAATAGCTGTGAAAAGAAGAGAAGCAAAAAGCAAAGGAGAAAAGGAGAGATATAAGCATCTGAATGCAGAGTTCCAAAGAATTGTAAGAAGAGATAAGAAAGCCTTCTTCAGCGATCAATGCAAAGAAATAGAGGAAAACAACAGAATGGGAAAGACTAGAGATCTCTTCATGAAAATTAGAGATACCAAGGGAACATTTCATGCAAAGATGGGCTCAATAAAGGACAGAAATGGTACAGACCTAACAGAAGCAGAAGATATTAAGAAGAGGTGGCAAGAATACACAGAAGAATTGTACAAAAAAGATCTTCATGACCAAGATAATCACGATGCTGTGATCACTCACTTAGAGCCAGACATCCTGGAATGTAAAGTCAAGTGGGCCTTAGAAAGCATCACTACGAACAAAGCTAGTGCAGGTGATGGAATTCCAGTGGAGCTATTTAAATCCTGAAAGATGATGCTGTGAAAGTGCTGCACTCACTATGCCAGCAAATTTGGAAAACTCAACAGTGGCCACAGGACTGGAAAAGGTCAGTTTTCATTCCAGTCCCAAAGAAAGGCAATGCCAAAGAATGGTCAAACTACTGAACAATTGCACTCATCTCACACGCTAGTAAAGTAATGCTTAAAATTCTCCAAGCCAGGCTTCAGCAATATGTGAACCGTGAACTTCCAGATGTACAAGCTGGTTTTAGAAAAGGCAGAGGAACCAGAGATCAAATTGCCAACATCTGCTGGATCATCGAAAAAGCAAGAGAGTTCCAGAAAGACATCTATTCCTGCTTTATTGATTATGCCAAAGCCTTTGACTGTGTGGATCACAATAAACTGTGGAAAATTCTGAAAGAGATGGGAATACCAGACCACCTGACCTGCCTCTTGAGAAATCTGTATGCAGGTCAGGAAGCAACAGTTAGAACTGGACCTGGAACAACAGACTGGTTCCAAATAGGAAAAGGAGAATGTCAAGGCTGTATATTGTCACCCTGCTTATTTAACTTATATGCAGAGTACATCATGAGAAATGCTGGGCTGGAAGAAGCACAAGCTGGAATCAAGATTGCCAGGAGAAATATCAATAACCTCAGATATGCAGATGACACCACCCTTATGGCAGAAAGTGAAGAGGAACTAAAAAGCCTCTTGTTCAAAGTGAAAATGGGGAGTGAAAAAGTTGGCTTAAAGCTCAACATTCAGAAAACGAAGATCATGGCATCTGGTCCCATCACTTCATGGGAAATAGATGGGGAAACAGTGGAAACAGTGTCAGACTTTATTTTTTGGGGCTCCAAAATCACTGCAGATGGTGACTGCAGCCATGAAATTAAAAGACGCTTACTCCTTGGAAGAAAATTTATGACCAACCTAGATAGCATATTCAAAAGCAGAGACATTACTTTGCCAACAAAGGTCCATCTAGTCAAGGCTATGGTTTTTCCTGTGGTCATGTATGGATGTGAGAGTTGGACTGTGAAGAAAGCTGAGCGCCAAAGGATTGATGCTTATGAACTGTGGTGTTGGAGAAGACTCTTGAGACTGCAAAGAGATCCAACCAGTCCATTCTAAAGGAGATCAGTCCTGCGTGTTTTTTGGAAGGACTGATGCTAAAGCTGAAACTTCAATACTTTGGCCACCTCATGCAAAAAGTTGACCCATTGGAAAAGACTGTGAGCTGGGAGGGATTGGGGGCAGGAGGAGAAGGGGACGACAGAGGATGAGATGGCTGGATGGCTTCACCGACTTGATGGACGTGACTTTGAGTGAACTCCGGGAGTTGGTGATGGACAGGGAGGCTTGGCTTGCTGTGATTCATGGGGTCGCAGTGTCAGACATGACTGAGTGACTCAACTGAACTGAACTTGTGACCCTATGGACTATATAGCCTGCCAGGCTCCTCTGTCCGTAGGATTCTCCAGGTAAGAATACTGAAATGGGTTGCCATTTCCTACTCCAGAGGAATTCCAATACCTGCACTAGCTTTGTTCGTAGTGATGCTTTCTAAGGCCCACTTGACTTTACATTCCAGGATGTCTGGCTCTAGATAAGTGATCACACCATCATGATTATCCGGGTTGTGAAGCTCTTTTTTGTACAATTCTTCTGTGTATTCTTGCCACCTCGTCTTAATATCTTCTGCTTCTGTTAGGTCCAGACCATTTCTGTCCTTTATTGAGCCCATCTTTGCATGAAATGTTCCCTTGGTATCTCTAATTTTCATGAAGAGATCTCTAGTCTTTCCCATTCTGTTGTTTTCCTCTATTTCTTTGCATTGATCGCTGAAGAAGGCTTTCTTATCTCTTCTTACAATTCTTTGGAACTCTGCATTCAGATGCTTTCCTTTTCTCCTTTGCTTTTCGCTTCTCTTTTCACAGCTATTTGTAAGTCCTCCCCAGACAGCCATTTTGCATTTCTGCATTTCTTTTCCATGGGGATGGTCTTGATCCCTGTCTCCTGTACAATGTCACGAACCTCATTCCATAGTTCATCAGGCACTCTATCTATCAGTTCTAGGCCCTTAAATCTATTTCTCACTTCCACTGTATAATCATAAGGGATTTGATTTAGGTCATACCTGAATGGTCTAGTGGTTTTCCCTACTTTCTTCAATTTCAGTCTGAATTTGGTAATAAGGAGTTCATGAGCTGAGCCACAGTCCGCTCCCAGTCTTGTTTTTGTTGACTGTATAGAGCTTCTCCATCTTTGGCTGCAAAGAATAGAATCAATCTGATTTTGGTGTTGACCATCTGGTGATGTCCATGTGTAGAGTCTTCTCTTGTGTTGTTGGAAGAAGGTGTTTCCTATGACCAGTGCATTTTCTTGGCAAAACTCTGTTAGTCTTTGCCCTGCTTCATTCTGTATTCCAAGGCCAAAGTTGCCTGTTACTCCAGGTGTTTCTTGACTTCCTACTTTTGCATTCCAGTCCCCTATAATGAAAAGGACATCTTTTTTGGGTGTTAGTTCTAAAAGGTCTTGTAGGTCTTCATAGAACCGTTCACCTTCAGCTTCTTCAGTGTTACTGGTTGGGGCACAGACTTGGATTACTGTGATATCGAATGGTTTGCCTTGGAGATGAACAGTGATCATTCTGTCATTTTTGAGATTGCATCCAAGTACTACATTTTGGACACTTCTGTTGACCGTAATGGCTACTCCATTTCTTCTGAGGGATTCCTGCCTGCAGTAGTAGATATAATGGTCATCTAAGTCAAATTCAGTCATTCCCATCCATTTTAGTTTGCTGATTCCTAGAATGTAGACATTCACTCTTGCCATCTCTTGTTTGACCACTTCCAATTTGCCTTGATTCATGGATCTAAAATTCCATGTTCCTATACAATACTGCTCTTTACAGCATCGGACCTTGCTTCTATCACCAGTCGCATCCACAGCTGGGTATTGTTTTTGCTTTGGCTCCATACCTTCATTCTTTCTGAAGTTATTTCTCCACTGGTCTCCAGTAGCATATTGGGCACCTACTGACCTGGGGAGTTCCTCTTTCAGTATCCTATCATTTTGCCTTTTCATACTGTTCATGGGATTCTCAAGGCAAGAATACTGAAGTGGTTTGCCATTCCCTTCTCCAGTGGACCACATTCTGTCAGACATCTCCACCAAGACCTGCCCGCCCTGGGTTGCCTCGCGGGCATGGCTTAGTTTCATTGAGTTAGACAAGGCTGTGGTCCTAATGTGATTGGATTGACTAGTTTTCTGTGAGTATGGTTTTAGTGTGTCTGTCCTCTGATGCCCTCTTGCAACACCTACCATCTTACTTGGGTTTCTCTTACCTCGGTGTGGGGTATCTCTTCACAGCTGCTCCAGCAGAGCGCAGCCGCTGCTCCTTACCTTGGACGAGGGGTGTCTCCTCACCGCTGCCCTTCCTGACCTTCAATGTGGGATAGCTTCTCTAGGCCTTCCTGCGCCCACGCAGCCACCACTGCTTGGACGTGGGGTTGCTCCTCCCAGCTGCCACCCCTGGCCTCAAGCATGGGGTTGCTCCTCCCGGCCGCTGCCTCTGGCCTCGGGCGCCGCCCTTGAGCTCTGATGCAGGGTAGCTCCTCTCGGCCGCGCTTAGTGCGCCGGCCGCAGCCGCCTGTGCTGAGTGCGCAGGGCTAGTGGAGGTGATGGAATTCCAGTGGAGCTATTTCAAATCCTGAAAGATGATGCTGTGAAAGTGCTGCACTCATTATGCCAGCAAACTTGGAAAACTCAACAGTGGCCACAGGACTGGAAAAGGTCAGTTTTCATTCCAGTCCCAAAGAAAGGCAATGCCAAAGAATGCTCAAACTACAGCACAATTGCACTCATCTCACATGCTAGTAAAGTAATGCTCAAAATTCTCCAAGCCAGGCTTCAGCAATATGTGAACCGTGAAATTCCTGATGTACAAGCTGGTTTTAGAAAAGGCAGAGGAACCAGAGATCAAATTGCCAACATCCGCTGGATCATCAAAAAAGCAAGAGAATTCCAGAAAAACATCTGTTTTATTGACTATGCCAAAGCCTTTGACTGTGTGGATCACAATAAACTGTGGAAAATTCTGAGAGAGATGGGAATACCACACCACCTGACCTGCCTCTTGAGAAATCTGTATGCAGGTCAGGAAGCAACAGTTAGAACTAGACATGGAACAACAGACTGGTTCCGAATAGGAAAAGGAGAATGTCAAGGCTGTATATTGTCACCCTGCTTATTTAACTTGTATGCAGAGTACATCATGAGAAACGCTGGCCTGGAAGAAACACAAGCTGGAATCAAGATTGCCAGGAGAAATATCAATAACCTCAGATATGCAGATGACACCACCCTTATGGCAGAAAGTGAAGAGGAACTAAAAAGCTTCTTGATGAAAGTGAAAGAGGAGAGTTAAAAGTTGGCTTAAAGCTCAACATTCAGAAAACAAAGATCATGGCATCCGGTCCCATTACTTCATGTGAAATAGATGGGGAAACAGTGGAAACAGTGTCAGACTTTATTTTTTGGGGCTCCAAAATCACTGCAGATGGTGACTGCAGCCATGAAATTAAAAGATGCTTACTCCTTGGAAGAAAAGTTATGACCAACGTATATAGCATATTCAAAAGCAGAGACATTACTTTCCTGACTAAGGTCCATCTAGTCAAGGCTATGGTTTTTCCTGTGGTCATGTATGGATGTGAGAGTCGGACTGTGAAGAAAGCTGAATGCTGAAGAACTGATGCTTTTGAACTGTGGTGTTGGAGAAGGCTCTTGAGAGTCCCTTGGACTGCAAGGAGATCCAACCAATCCATTCTGAAGGATATCAACCCTGGGATTTGTTTGGAAGGAATGATGCTGTAGCTGAAACTCCAATACTTTGGCCACCTCATGCGAAGAGTTGACTCATTGGAAAAGACTGTGATGCTGGGAGGGATTGGGGGCAGGAGGAGAAGGGGACGACAGAAGATGAGATGGCTGGATGGCATCACTGACTCGATGGACATGAGTCTGAGTGAATTCCAGGAGCTGGTGATGGACAGGGAGGCCTGGCATGCTGTGATTCATGGGGTCGCAATGAGTCGGACACGACTGAGCGACTGAACTGAACTGAACTGAACTGAACTGAACTCAACTCCAGGGGATCCTCCCCACTCAGGGATTGAATCTGCATCTCTTACATCTCTTGCATTGGCAGGCATTATCTTTACCACTAATGCAACCTGGGAAGCCCCTAGATGGGTGGGTGGAGGAGAAAATTCAGTCCATAACAGCAGGGAATGCTTGTGATTTTGTTAGTGCTTTTGTAGTATCAGCAAAGTGTGTGTGCGTGTGTGTGTGTGTGTGTGTGTGTGTGTGTGTGTGTGTGATTCCAACTAGTTTGCAATCTTCCAAAGCAAGGCTGTGTTTGAAAAGCCTTTTTTAAGCCACTGTCCTCATAGCCCCCCAACCTTCCACCAGCGGGCCAAACACAGGAAGTACTGAATAAATGTGTGTGAACCAACCCCCAGTGAAGCTTTGTGGTGGATACTGTTGCCAAGGATGACTCTCGACCACTCATCCTTGGCTTTCTGTAGATGGGATCTGGGAGAACCTGGCTGGAGAGAATGCTGTGATTGCTTCACTCTTTGAAGGAAGGTATGAAATTTTCAGAAGGGAAATGAACTCTCATTTTAGTCAATTCACACTTTAATCTCACTTTGTTAAGCAACATTATTTATTCAGTAGCCTTTGGAATTCACATGCTTTGTATTTAATGGGCCCAATTATGCTCTTTATGGCATGTCTGTGAAAGGTGCCATTTTTACTAACCGAACGTTGATTTGATGTGGTCTTGTATGTTATCTTATTCCATGGGGGAGAGGCCCTTATAGCCCCCAGACTCCAGTAGTAAGAATGAGCAGAGAAAGAAGCTTTTTTTTTTTTCTATCTGCATAATTCTAGAATTGCCATCGACAAAGGTCCTGAAGGATACAGACCTTTCATTTATTCAAAGACTGTTCATTTTTCATTTTATTAAATATGAAAGTAGCTTATTTTTCTGAATGATAAAAAAACTGATACACCTTAAAAATGTAAACAAAGAAGAATAGTATAAAAATTAGTGATGACTCATAACTCTGCCACTTCGGGACAACCTTAGAGATTTAATTTTCTTCCTAAGATCATGCACAGGTATATGTGTGTCCACCCCCTGCCTTTTTCGTAATAAAGCATAATATATATGATCTAAATGTTTCCTTCCCCTCATTAAAAAATATCTTTATCATGAAAAATTCCAAGTATGTACTAAAGCAGATTGTATAATATATTGCTTCTCTATTTGTGACTAATCTTAAAATATTATTTTAGATTTATTACAAAACATTGGCTATATTTCCCTGTGTTGTACAAGATATCATTTTTAAAATTTTGATTGATCTGTTTATGTATAGGTGCACTGAGTCTCCATCGCTGTGTGAGTGAGGGCTTTTCTCTAGCTGTGGTGCCTGGGGGCTGCTCTCTAGCTGTCGTGCGTGGGCTTCTCATTGTGGTGACTTCTCTTGCGGTCCAACATGGGCTCTGGGGTGGATGGGCTGCAGTAGTTTCGGCACATGGGGTCAGTAGCTGTGGCTCCTGGGTTCTAGAGCACAAGCTCCGCAGCTGTGGTGCAGGGGCTTAGTTGTGCAGTGGCACGTGGGATCTTCCTGGACCAGGGATTGAACCCCTGTCTCCTGAGCCACATTCTTTACCTCTGAGCCACTAGGGGAGCTCCTGTACAATGTATTCTTGTTGCTTATCTGTCTTACACATAGTAGTTTGTATCTTTTAATCTTGTACTCCTATCTTGCCCGCCCCCCTTCTCTGTCCCCATTGGTAACCACTAGTTTGTTTCCTATATCTGTAAGTCTCTTTTGCATATACATTTATTTGTATTTTTCTTTAGATTTCAGCTAAAAATGATACCATATGGTATTTTTTTCCCTCTGTCTGACTTATTTTTCACTCACTTATATATCACTAAGCATAATATTCTCTAGGTCCATCCTTGTTGCTGCAAATGGCAGAATTCATTCATTTTTATGGTTGTATAATGTTCATTTGTGGCTAATCTTGTTTTGTCTGTATTTTAATTTGCCCCCTCTGCAGATTATTTTGAAGTAAATCCTAGCCATCATATCATTTATTCAGTAACTTTCTCCCTAAAAGATAGAGATACTTCAGAAATAACAATATTTTTCTCATGCCTAAATAATTAACAGCAATATCTTAGAAATTCTCAAATATCTAGTCACTGTTAAAATGTCTTGTCTCACAATGATTTGTTTGAATCAGGATCAAGTTTTATACTTGTAACTGGCTGTTTTGGTTATGTCTCTCCAATCTTTTTCATCCATAGTTCCTACCTTAATTTTTTTTCTCCTTGCAGTTTACTTGTCGAAGAAATTTGTCATCTGTTCTATAGAAGTTCTGTCTGAATTTTGCTGATTTCTTCCCTATGGCATCATTTATAACATTCCCTTAAATTGCTAGTTCAATCTCAAACCTTGATCAGATTCAGATTCCATCCTTATTAGTCAAGTCTACTTCATAAATGGTATTGTGAACACCCCCAGGAGGCACATAAAGTCTGTTGCTATCTCACTTTGAAATGTTACCTAGATCTATTGTTTGCAGCTGAATTATTTTCCCCCTCCCATTCATATGTTCTAGTCCCAACCCACAGTACCTCAGAATCTAACTGTATTTGAAGGCAAGGTGACTAAGTTGAAATGAAGTCATTAGGTGTTCTTATACAAACAAGGGGCTTCCCTGGTGTTCAGAAGTAAAGAATCCACCTGCCAATGCAGCAGATGTGGGTTCGATCCCTGGGTTGGGAAGATCCCCTGGAATAGGAAATGGCAACCCACACCAGTATTCTTGCCTAGGAAATTCCATGGACAGAGGAGACTGAAGGGCTGCAGTCCATGGGGTCACAAAAGAGTCAGACACAACTTAACAACTGTACAACAACAGATACAAAGAGGAGGTGTGAACACAGATGTGCACAGATGGATTACCATGTGGGCACACAAGGAGAAGATGGAGATCCACAAGCTAAGAAGGGACACTTCAGACAGACTAGTGCTGCTGATGCCTCGATCATACCTCCAGCCACCAGAGCTGTGAAAAAATAAATTCCTGTCATTTAAGCACCCCTGCCCCCTGGCCTGTGGTACATTGTCAGGGCAGCCCTAGCAAACTGATACATCTGTCAATTCATTAGACAATATAAAATTGTTACATTCTAATCCTACCATATCTATTGTTT
The DNA here is from genome assembly GCF_023091745.1 of Budorcas taxicolor. Taxonomy (NCBI): domain Eukaryota; kingdom Metazoa; phylum Chordata; class Mammalia; order Artiodactyla; family Bovidae; genus Budorcas; species Budorcas taxicolor. The sequence goes on from NC_068911.1 coordinate 117,971,009, forward strand.
ATCAGCTAAATACTGTAAAGTTAAATTTTCCTTCAGTCACTATTTGGTCACGCATGGGGAGAATTAGCACAGGAATAACAAGATAGATGCTTGATTCTTTTCCTTTATGTCCCAGTTTTCAAAATAACGGTTTGGTCTCTTATTATCCCCCCAAAGTGAATGACAGGTTTTTTTTTTTTTTTAGTATCAAATAGATTTTAAAATATTTGATGTGTTTCAATATACCTTTAATATATCATAAACATCTTTGTATGTCAATATAATTCTAAATGATTAGCTTTAATGAATACATGGTTTTCCCGTATATGAATGCATTAGAATTTATATAACCATTTCTTACTGTTAGACATTTACATTACAACCCTTTTGATTTAGCGTTTCCACTCAAGTTCAGTCTTGCTCTCACAAATAAATACATTTTTCCCTGAAGCAAGGTAGTACTTTCCCTAATTTATTTGAAAAGGTAAAATTAGTAGATTAATTTTTAATGATGACTATGGTATGAAAGGCAGTCTGGTTAGTTGAGTGGCCTTTTTATTGAAGCTTGAAAGATCTTTCCTAGTCTGTCTATTTAAAATATTCATACCATGGGTGAGGGGAAAATCTCTCTCTTTTTTTCTATCAAGGTTTGAAGTTCTTCATCAAGGACAGAAGGTAAGATAAGACTGGCAATTAAGCGCAAATAGTCATTAAGAGTGAAAAAATGATGGTGGCAAGTTACTTTTTGGTATTTCCACATTTGCTTGAATGTTTTCATTTTTGAAAATCAACGTTCTTGCTTTGAAAGAAACCATTGCTACCTTCGCTAATCCTTCTTAGTGGTAGGAACCAAGTCCTTGGCCAACTTTGTTCATCAATGTGAGGACCAGGGCAGCTCTGGGTCAGGTGGCTGTCCATCCTGATATGCCTGGATTGTTACAGTTTATGCCTATTCTGAAGCAGCTCCTCATAATGTCCCCTTTCATTCTCAAAAGAGTCCTGGTATGGTCAAGAAATTATATAATCGTCTTAGATATTAACAGTTTTGTTTCCTTCTACCAGTTCAGATTTCTTCATGTCCTAGCTTCCTCGAAGACAAGACGGTGCTATTGAAGAACAAAATTCTTCCTGTCCACCCAGATGTCCCCTCTCCCCACAATCACGTGGCTATAATTAGTTTCCCTCACTTTTGCTTATTTTTCATTTAAGCAAATTTTTACCATCTCCCTCCTCATCCCATATATATATATATATATATATATATATATATATATATATATATTTATCATAGTCCCTTCAATAGGGCACAAAGCTGTCAGAGTAGGGAGGAAATTGCTTTGTAACAGATCTGAATAGGGTTGGGTCCATGTGGAAAACTGAGGCTGGAAGGGTTATTGTCTGAGCCAAGGCAACACAACTAGGGAGTGAGAGCAGGACAAGGACCAGGGTCTCCCAATTTCTCTGCCAGCTTATCTTGGCTAAGTCATCCTTTTAATAATAGCTGGCAAATTTGATGTTTTGAAGAAGATGGGGCCCTACCTCCCTTCCCCTCACTTTTGCCATCAGGTGGTGAATCAGAATGAAAACATGTTTCGCATCTAGTTCTGCTATAGGTGCTTTATTTGTTACCAAGATCATATTTGCTAGAAGCAGGCACAGGAGAGTTCTACAACTTCTCTCTGTAAGCTTTGTCAAGTCCACACCCAATTCTTAGGCTCTTTGACAAGCACCTTGCAAAAAATGTTCACTTAGAGGCAGAGGCAACAGTATTCTGATGGCAGAATCAGAAATTTCTGGTTGGGTTGGGAGACAGCATCTTATGTTGAGGGCAATGAGAGAATGCAGTCTAGACCTGGAGCCATGGGTGAAATCTTCTGGGTGTGACAGATTATTTTCTTGTAAGGACGTGAACTCCCATCTACCTTTCTAGCCAGTTATAGTCCTTGAGTACCACGTATTGAACCAATGAAGGTGTATTTCTCACAGTAGGGAAAGGATGGCTCACAGCAGCCCTTCAGCCTGGTCCTTTCCTTTGGGCAGGGTGCTGGAATGCCTCTGGGAAAGGAAGAAGGAAAGTAAAAGTTCTTGTAAGCATGCTAATTTCAAGCCATGCAGATAACATTAATGGTAACTAATAGGGGAGTCCTTACCTGTGGAATGTTGTTAGCAGGATGTACCTGGTCTGTGTAAGGTTGCTTATGATAAGGAAACTTGGAATCTAGGGATCTATGTTGCCTCTCAGAAGTTTTTATCTGTATGGATACCAGAGGATGCGCTGTTTAGCCTAAGGAATGAGGGAGAGCACAGTGTCAAATAAGGCTCTCAAGAATCAGAGATCTTACCCAGTATCAAAAATTTTGACTCCCTGGAAAGTGTCCAGTAGGCTATGTGACAATTTGAGTGTGAAAACAGAGATATTTCCTAATCTAAGCATATCCGTTTTGCATGAGAAATGTGGCTACATGCCACACCTCAGAGTCTTGTTACTGTAACAAAAAAAGAATCTAGGAAGCTTATACTGGGGACAGAGGCAGGTCTGGACCTTCCTTGCATCACTTCTGCTTCACAATTGCTTGTATTTTTGAAAGACAAAGTATCAAAATTTTTGCTAGTGGGTAAGATCTCTGATTCTTGAGAGCCTTATTTGACACAGTGCTCTCCCTCATTCCTTAAGCTAAACAGTGCATCCTCTGGTATCCAAACAGATAAAAACTTCTGAGAGGCAACATCTTATTCTATTCTGGATGGTGGATTTACTTATTTACTCATTTATTTTATTGTAAAAAATTTATTTATTTTTTAATTGAAGGATAATTGCTTTACATAATTTTTTCATTTTCTGTCACACATCAGTGTAAACCAGCCTTTTAAAATAGTGATATCTGTTTACTAAAGTAAAGGAGAAGCAAAGGGGAAAAGTATCATTTTACATTCCCTATGAACCATGAATGGGAGAAGGCAATGGCACCCCACTCCAGTACTCTTGCCTGGCAAATCTCATGGACGGAGGAGCCTGGTACACTGCAGTGCATGGGGTCGCTGAGTTGGGCATGAGTGAGTGACTTCCCTTTCACTTTTCACTTTCATGCATTGGAGAAGGAAATGGCAACCCACTCCAGTGTTCTTGCCTGGAGAATCCCAGGGATGAGGGAGCCTGGTGGGCTGCCATCTATGGGGTTGCACAGAGTTAGACACGACTGAAGTGACGCAGCAGCAGCAGCAGCAGCAGCAGCAGCAGCAGCAGCAGCATGAACCATTAATATTACCCAGTGAAAGTGAAAGTGTTAGTCACTCAGTCATGTCTGACACTTTGTGAATCCAAGGACTGTAGCCCACCAGGCTTCTCTATCCATGGCATTCTCCAGGCAAGAATACTACAGTGGATAGCCATTCCCTTCTCCAGGGGATCTTACCAATCCAGGGATCAAACCCGAGTCTCCTGCTTGAAGGCAGGTTCTTTACCATCTGAGCCACTAGAGAATATCAGTGATTAAATAAGACTCTTTCCACTTTAAGTAAATGAAAAAAATTAACCCCTGTAAATAGCCCCACTTTCAATTTTTGAAGTTTTAAAACCCTTTTTATTTTATATTGGAGTATAGCAGATTAACAATATTGTGATAGTTTCAGGTAGACAGCAAAGGGTCTTAGCCATTCACATATATGTATCCATTCTCCCCCAAACTCCCCTCCCGTCCAGGGTGACACATAACATTGAGCAGAGTTTCCTGTGCTCTACAGTAGGTGCTATACAGTAGGTCCTTGTTTGTTATCCATTTAAAAATTTTATTTATTTATTTTTAACTGAAGGATAATTGCTTTACAAAATTTCGTTGTTTTCTGTCAAATCTCAACATGAATCAGCCATCAGTTCAGTTCAATTCAGTTCAATCACTCAGCAATGTCTGACTCTTTGCAAGCCCATGGACTGCAGCATGCCAGGCCTCCCTGTCCATTGCCAACTCCTGGAGTTTACTCAAACTCATGTCCATTGAGTTGGTAATGCCATCTAGCCATCTCATCCTCTGTCGCCCCCTTTGCCTCCCACCTTCAATCTTTCCCAGAATCAGGGTCTTTTCAAATGAGTCAGTTCTTCGCATTAGGTGGCCAAAGTATTGGAGTTTCAGCTTCAGCATCAGTCCTTCCAATGAATATTCAAGACTCATTTCCTTTAGGATGAACTGGTTGGATCTCCTTGCAGTCCAAGGGACTCTCAAGAGTTTTCTCCAACACCATAGTTCAAAAGCATCAGTCTTCACCACTTAGCTTTCTTTGTAGTCCAACTCATATCCATACATGACTACTGTGAAAACCATAGCCTTGACTAGATGGACCTTTGTCAGCAAAGTAATGTCTTTGCTTTTTAATATGCTGTCTAGGTTGGTCCTAGTTCTTCTTCCAAGAAGCAAGTGTCTTTTAATTTCATGGCTGCAGTTATCATCTGCAGTGATTTGGGAGCTCCCCAAAATAAAGTCTGTCGCTGTTTCCACTGTTTCCCCATCTATCTGCCATGAAGTGTTGGGACCAGATGCCATGATCTTCGTTTTCTGAATGTTGAGCTTTAAGCCAACTTTTTCACTCTCCTCTTTCACTTTCATCAAGAGGCTCATTAGTTCTTCTTCACTTTCTGCCATAAAGGTGGTGAGTGAAAGTGAAGTCAGTCATGTCCAACTCTTTGCGACCCCATGGACTGTAGCCTACCAGGCTCCTCTCTCCATGGGATTCTCCAGGCAAGAGTACTGGTGTGGGTTGCCATTTCCTTCTCTAGGGGATCCTCGCAACCCAGGGATTGAACCTGGGTCTCCCACATTCCAGGCAGATGCTTTAACCTCTGAGCCACCAGGGAAGCATAAAGGTGGTGTCATCTGCATATCTGAGGTTATTGATATTTCTCCCAGCAATCTTGAATCAGCCATAGGTATACATATATCCCTTCCCTTTTGAGGCTCCCTTCCATCTCCCTCCCCATCCCACCCCTCTAGGTTGATACAGAGCCCCTGTTTGAGTTTCCTGAGCCACACAGCAAATTCCTGTTGGCTGTCTATTTTACATATGGTAATGTAAGTTTCCATGTTACTCTTTTCGTATGTCTCACCCTCTCTGCTTCTCTCCCCATGTCCATAAGTCTATTCTCTATGTCTGTTTCTCCTTTGCTGCCCTGTAAATGAATTCTTCAGTACCATTTTTTCTAGATTCCATATATGTACATTAGAAAACTATATTTATCTTTCTCTTTCTGAATTACTTCACTCTGTATGATAGGTTCTAGGTTCATCCACCTCATTAGAACTGACTCAAATGTATTCATTTTTATGGCTGAGTAATATTCCATTGTGTATATGTACCACAACTTCCTTTTTCATTCATCTGTTGATGAGCATCTAGGTTGCTTCCACATTCTAGCTATTGTAAATAGTGCTCCAATGAATGATGGGATACATGTGTTTTTTTTTCAGTTTTGGTTTCCTCAAGGTATATGCCTAAGAGTGGGATTGCTGGGTCATATGGTGATTTTATTCCTAGTTTTTAAGTGAATCTGCATATCATCTTCCATAGTGGCTGTATCAATTTACATTCCCACAAACAGTGCAAGAGCATTCCCATGTTTCCACATCCTCACTAGCATTTATTGTTTGTAGACTTTTTGATGAGGGCCATTTTGACTGGTGTGAGGTGATATCTCATTGTAGTTTTGATTTGCCTTTCTCTAATAATGAGTGATGTTGAGCATCTTTTCATGTGTTTGTTAGCCAGCTGTATGTCTTCTTTGGAGAAATGTCTGTTTAGCTCTTTTTCCCACTTTTTGATTGGGTTGCTTGCTTTTCTGGTATTGAGTTGTATGAGCTGCTTGTATATTTTGGAAATTAATCCTTTGTCTGTTGCTTCATTTGCTATTATCTTCTCCCATTCTGAAGGTTGTCTTTTCACCTTGCTTATAGTTTCCTTTGCTGTGCAAAAGCTTTTAAGTTTAATCAGGTCCCACTTGTTTACTTTTGTTTTCATTTCCATTACTCTAGGAAGTGGATCATAGAGGATCTTTCTTTGATTTATGTCATGGAATGTTCTGCTTATGTTTTCCTCTAAGAGTTTTATAGTTTCTGATCTTAAATTTAGGTCTTTAATCTATTTTGAGTTTACCTTTGTGTATGGTGTTAGGATGTGTTCTAATTTCATTCTTTTACATGTAGCTGTCCAGTTTTCCTGGCACCATTTATTGAAGAGGCTATCTTTGCCCCATTGTGTATTCTTGCCTCCTTTGTCAAAAATAAGGTACTCATATGTGCATGGGTTTACTTCTGGGCTTTCTACCTTGTTCCATTGGTCTATATTTCTGTTTTTGTGCCAGTACCATACTGTCTTGATGACTGTAGCTCTGTAGTATAATCGGAAGTTAGGAAGGTTGATTCCTCCAGCTCCATTATTCTTTCTCAAGACTGGTTTGGCTATTCAGGGTCTTTTGTGTTTCCATACGAATTGTGAAATTTTCTGTTCTAGTTCTGTGAAAAATGCCATTGGTAATTTGATAGGGATCACGTTGAATCTGTAGATTGCATTTGGTAGTATAGTCCTTTTCACAATATTGATTCTTCCTACCCAGGAATATGAAATATCTCTCCATCTGTTTATGTCATCTTTGATTTCTTTCATTAGTGTCTTATAATTTTCTGTGTACAGTTCTTCTTTCTCTGTAAGTACGTTTATTCCTGGATATTTAATTCTTTTTGTTGCAGTGGTGAATGGGATTGACTCCTTAATTTCTCTTTCTGATTTTTCATTGTTAGTATATAGAAATGCAAGTGATTTCTGTGCATTGATTTTGTATCCTGCAATTTTGCTAAATTCATTGATTAGCTCTAGTAATTTTCTGATACTATATTTAGGGTTTTCTGTGTACAGTATCATGTCATCTGCAAACAGTGAGAGCTTTACTTCTTCTCTTCTGATCCGGATTCCTTTTATTTCTTTTTCTTCTCTGATTGCTGTAGTTAGGACTTCCAGAACTATGTTGAATAATAGTTGTGAAGGTGGACACCCTTGTTTTGTTCCTGATCTTAGGGGGAATGCTTTCAGTTTTTCACCATTGAGAATAATCTTTGCTGTAGGCTTATCATATATGGCTTTTACTATGTTGATATAGGTTCCTTCTATGCCCATTTTTTGAGGAGTTTTAATCATAAATGGGTGCCGAATTTTGTCAAAGGCTTTTTCTGCATTTATCGAGATTATCATATAGTTTTTATCTTTCTATTTGTTAATATAGTGTATCACATTGATTGATTGCATGTATTGAAGAATCCTTGCATCCCCTGGAATAAACCCAGCTTGATCATGGTGCATGAGCTTTTTGATGTGTTGGTGAATTCTGTTTGCTAAAGTTCTGTTGAGGATTTTTGCATCTATGTTCATCAGTGATATTGGCCTGTAGTTTTCTTTTTTTGTGTTGTCTTTGTTTGGTTTTGGTATCAGGGTGATGCTGGTCTTGTAGAATGAGCTTGTAAGTGTGCCTTCCTCTGCAATTTTTTGAAAGAGTTTTAGAAGGATAAGCATTAGCTCTTCTCAGCAGTATGTATGTATCTATCCCAAACTCTCTATCTCTTCCTCTCAGTCTTCCCCCTTGGCAACCATAAGTTTGTTCTCTAAGTCTGTGAATCTGTTTCTGTTCTATTAATAAGTTAATTTGTATCTTTTATTTTTAAATTCTACATATGAGGGATGTCATAGACTATTTCTCCTTTTCTCTCTGACTTACTTCCCTCAGTATGATAATCTCTAGGTCCATCCATGTTGCTGTAAATGGCATTATTTCATTCTTTTTAATGGCTGAGTAATATTCCATAGTATACATGTACCACATCTTCTTTATCTATTTCTCTGTCGATGGACATTTAGGGGCTTTCATGTCTTGGTTATTGTAAACAGTGCTACAATGAACACTGGGGATGCATGTATCCATTCAGGCTGTGTTTTCTCCAGCCATATATCCAAGAATGGGATTGCTGGGTCATATGGTAGCTCTATTTTTAGAATCTCCATATTGCTCTTCATAGTGGTTGCACCAATGGAGAAAGTGTAGGAAGGTTCTCTTTTCTTGGAGTGTTGATTTATAATTAGGTGGTTCAAATGTTCTTCAACCATCCCTGGATAGAGATTACAGTTAACTTGTTTACATAAATACATGATGCTGTTCATACTGAGATACTTTAATACATTTTACAGACAACAGATAGCAGACAGGCTACCCTGGTGGCTCAGAGGGTAGAATCTGCTTCATTGCAGGACACCTGGGTTTGATCCCTGGATTGGGAAAATCCCTTGGAGAAGGGACTGGCAACCCACTCCAGAATCCTTGTCTGGAGAATTCCATGAACAGATGAGCCTGGTGGGCTAAGGTCCATAGGGTCACAAAGAGTCAGACATGACTGAGCAACTAACACAGACAACATAGCATTACCAATGCAGGATTATGTTTCTTATGATCACTAGTGATGGTGATGAACAGCAATGACAATTACATTAGTTTTGGCAGTAAGTACCAGTTGCTTTGTTATTGTTCTGTGCTGTGCATATTACATCTATTAGCTATAGTTCAATACACCTGCAAGGTCTCTGTTCTCATTTTACCGGTGAAAAAACCATATTTCAGAGAGATTATGTAACATACCCAAGGTCACATCAGTGTGACCTCAAGTCTGGTGTACCTAAAGCCTTTGGATCTGTTTCAGCTCTGAACTGCCACCCATGTTGAGCTTAAGAATTGGGATGAATGGGAGCTTTGGTTTTGGGTAGTTTAGGTTTACAGTGGCTTTAAGGAAGTTAACTGTGCATTTCACTGCAGGATCAATATGACAAATAATGGTTTCAAATCTGTAATTTGAAAGCTCAAAGTGATGCTTATATGCTTAGCAACACTATCCTGCCAAACCTATTGGGGCCACAGACCTATCTCCATGGGAATTTCATTCAAGATTTTGAAAGTTAATATCAGAGCTTTGAGATGCCAAAGCAACAGCAGCTGCAACAATAAGTGAGACAGTTCACAAAAAAGTTCTCCTTCCTGGCACCTTTGATCTTTACAACTTCCTTTCCCATGTTTGGCTAAAATGGAAGAAGGAACAAAGGTGAAGTGCTCCCACAGTGCCTGCCAGGGAATGGTATCTGATACTATGATTCTGAGAGATTTGTTTTGCATGTAAATTTATAAACACATTGGCAGCTGTATCTTCTGGATAGTTTCCAACCCCTTCATCGGAAGAAGGTTGGGAGTTTCTTACAGTCACTGCTGTTGTACCTCTGGTGCTCAGAACACAGCCTGTCTTGTGGCTGGTCACAGTAAATGTTTATTAAATGACTCATCTTCCACAGATAGGTGTTTTGTTCCTGGCTGAATGTTCCCAAATTCATGTGTCAAAGCCCTCAGTCCCAATGTGATCATATTAAGAGTTGAGGCCTTTGAGAGGTAAGTTCAGATGGGGTCATGAGGGTGGGGGTCCTCTGATGGTATTAGTGCCCTTATAAGAAGGGGAAAAGACATGAACATCTCTCTCCTCCATGCTCACATGCCAAGGAAAGGCCATACAAGGACATAGGGAGAAAGTGGCAACAGAGGCTCTCACCAGACACGCTGGTACCTTGGTTTTCAACTTCCCACCTCTAGAATTGTGAGAGATAAGTATTTGCTATTTAAGCCAACTGGTCTATGGAACTTGTATAAAGCCATCCAAGTGAGGGCACATTTTGAACATCAGAATGGTTCCACTTAACCCAGTAAAAGGCTGTGGGGACTGGATTTCACTCAGCCACTTCAGGCATGTGTCAATCTTGTCTTCCAGCCTAGACAGCAGGTAGCTCAAGTGCAGGTTGCAGCCGTCTCCAGGATATCCCAGCTATGCCTGCATTTGAGCTACCCCTGACTGCCTGAGCACTCAGGGAATTTGTCCACTTGCCTGAGGGATGTGTGGCTGTGGGCACAGACCTAGGCAGGCTGGCAGAGTCGAGCTGCACCTGTAGGTCCCAAGTTCTAGCTGCCTCAATGGCATCACTGGAGGAAAGCTCATTTGGGGTGGTGATGGGGTGACTTTCCTCCCAATAAATAGAAATTCTACTTCCCTTGCTCCGTCTCCTTCCTATTTAATTTACAGCCTGTGCAATGGAAAGAGAGGGCAGGGGACGTAAAACCATTAATAAATGTGCATTACTTCCTTGAGGTGTCAGGGGACACAATAGAAAAGGCTTCATCTTCAGCTCAGGGTCCATGCCAATGAGTTTGAAGCAGCATGTAATTTCTGGCAAAGACCTTTCTGGCTCACAGATGACAAGTGAGGTCGAGTGTATGTTTTGCACTTGTTTTTAAAGCTATGAAGGGCAGAGGGTTGGGAGGTGGGATGAGAGAGTAGTCCCATGTCTAAATTCTTTTGTTGTCAGTGACCTCAGGCTGTCTCTTTCTGGGTGATGTGCCTTGTTGGGACTTGGGAGGTCTGAGTGACTGCTTTTGGATTCAACGCTGTGCTGTCACCAACTCTCATTTAGACTGGTGATAAAATAGTCACATGACTCATTTTCCAAACGTGGACAATTTTGAGAATCAGAATATTAATTACATGGGACAAAAGGTGAAACCAGGACTGTCCTGGGAAAACTGGAATATAATGCATACCTTAGCCAGTGACCTCTAACATTTATCACTTGCAATGAAGTCTTCAGATCATGGAACTTCCCTGGTAGTCTAGTGGCTAAGACTTCATGCTCCCAACGCAGGGGCCTGGGTTCGATCCTTGGTCAAGGAACTAGATCCTGCATGCTGCAACTAAGATTGAAGATACCATATGCCACAACTAAGACCCAGTGCAGCTGAATAGATAAATATTATTAAAAAACAAAGCTTCAGGCTAGCTCTCTACTTTCAGAAATTTCCCACTAACCTCTGCAGCAAAGGAGAAAATCTTTCCTATGGGCTCACCTAGGCACTTTGTTCTCCTAACAGATATTGATTGAGGGTCTCCTCTGGGTACACAGTTGTAAAGAAGACAGTCATGGTTCTTGATCTTCTGTCACTTACAGTCTAATTCAAGTGTGGTCTTGGATGGACAAACAATGGCCACGACATTGTTTCTTATCCACTGAGCCACCAGGCAAGTCCTTTTAGTATATCCTTAAGTGCACTAGGACTCTGGGGACAAGGGGTTAGGTAAGAGTGTTAAGGAACTCCTCAGAGTAAGACAGCCAAGCTCGGGAGAAAGACGTCAGTTCCAATTCTGACTGTCACACTTGACTTGGTGCCACACAGCAAGATGCCTAGGCTCTCCAACAAACAGTAAAAACTACAGAGTGCCCGCTGCATGAGTCCTAGCTCGCCCATTATTTGTCCTCTGAAAATGAAAGAAAATGAAAGTGTTAGTCACTCAGTTGTGTCTGACTCTTTGCAACCTCATGACTATAGCCCACCAGGTTCTTTTCTGTCCATGGAATTCTCTAGGCAAGAATACTGGAGTGAGTAGCCATTCCCCTTTCCAGGTGTTCTTCCTGACCCAGGATTGAACCCAGATCTCCCACATTGCATTCAGATTCTTTACCATCTGAGCCACAAGGAAAGCTTGCTCATTGTTCATCCTCTGAGCAACACTCAAATAGATAGTCTTATCTCCATTTTACAGTTGAGGTCTCAGAAAGAATTAGTGACCTGCCAATGATCCCATTGGAGGTAAAAAGCAAGTTTATATCAATATTTGAACCTAAGTTGCTATTGCAGGCTCCCTCACAGGAGCTGCAGGAGACATGGGTTTGATCCCTGGGTCAGGAAGATCCCCTGGAGGAGGGCATGGCAACCCATTCCAGTACTCTTGCCTGGAGAATCCCATGGACAGAGGAACCTGGTGGGCTACAGTCCACGGGGTTGCAAAGAGTTCCACACAACTGAAGAAACTTGGTACACATGCACTCTCCTCACAACAATTCCACTATTCCAGTGGTTCAGGCACCAGCAGAAGCAACCTCACCTGGAACCTTGTTCAAAATGAAAATTCTTTTTGTCTACTTTATTCTTTTTATTTTAGTTAATTAATTAATTAAAATTTTATTTAATTAAAGTTCAGTTGATTTGCCAAGTTGTATCAGTTTCTGCTGTACAGCAAAGTGAGTCTATTGTACATACATATACGTTCTTTTACATATTCTTTTCCATCATGGTTTATCTCAGGGTATTGAATATACCCTGTGCTATACAGTAGGACCATGTTGTTTATCCATTCTATACATAATAGTTTGCATCTGCTAATGCCAAACTCTCTCAGTCCATCCCCCACCACTCCTGTCTCCCCTTGGCGACCACAAATCTGTTCTCTGTGTCTGTAAGTCTGTGTCTGTAAGTCTGTGTCTGTTTCATACATGAGTTCATTTGTGTTGTATTTTGGATCCCACATATAAGTGATATCATATGGTGTGTGTCTTTGTCTGACTTTCTTCACTTAATATGATCATCTCTAGGTCCATCCATGTTGCTGCAAATGGCATTATTTCATTTTTTTAAGACTGAATAGTATGTCATTGTATATATGTGTAAAAGTATATATGTACATTTGTGTATCTCACATCTTCTTAAGCCAATTGTCTGTTGATGGACACTCAGGTTGTGTCCATGTCTTGGCTTGTCAATAGTTAGCCTGCTAAGTATTTGGAACATAGTAAATAGAAGGTTCAAAAAGTGAGGAAAACCATCTGTCTGGGTAGGGGAGGGCATTTTGGATGACTGCACAACCGGCTGCTGCTGCTAGCAGGGTATGGAGCTGTCCTCCCATTGTCTTTAAACTTCGTCCTTCTTTCCCGTCTGTAGGAGATGATCATGATCATTATTACTGGTGAGACACCTGTTCAGGGTAATGAACGTTCAGTTCACTGCAATCAGCAATGAGCAGCTCCTTGTAATTGGCTCATAAGAATGACAAGGTGTTGAAAGCGCAGTTAAGGCCGTTCCAATTCACATGTGCCATTAGCGGGAGCTCATTAAAGGCATGAACGAAGAGAAAGTGTAAATAAAGAAGCCTGCTCTTTGTAATTACAGCTGTACATCTGACCGCCACCTCCCAGGGCTCAGCTGAGAGGAGCTCCAGATGCCGGCACCTCCTGGCCCCTGTGTCTCTGCCTCGTTATTTATACCATTTCCCAGGATGTGCATCTCTGTGGAGCTGCAGGTGGGCTAGGATGCAACATACAGAGTGGCAGTGATACATGTACATGACCCAGCTAGGTAGTTCCAGCCCAGTCTGTGGGGGTCCCAACAGCACCCCTTTCCTGCTGCCTCCTGGGGGCACAGTCTGGAACCTCAGTGTGGGTGGAGTGACCTTGCAGGTCTTGTGATGTGGAGTTCTTTGGCTTATCTTCCCTACCGTAAAAATAAAGGTAAGTGATAACCAAGATTACCAAAAAACTGCCTCTACTATATATAAAATAGATCACCAACAAGGACCTACTATATAGCACAGGCAACTACAGTCAATATTTTGTAATAACCTATAAGGGAAGAAATCTTAAAAAGAATACATATATCTATAACTGAATCACTTTGTTGTACACCTGAAACCAGCACAAATTATAAACCCACTATACTTCAATTAATAAAATGTGCTTAATGTACAGTCAAGAAACATCTGTTGAGTGATTCCTCTATGCCAGGCTCCATTTTGGGACATTCTGCTTTGATTTCAAAATGTTTCTAACTAGAGGTGTTCCTGAAGCCAGCTGTCTACAAAGGCAACTCAGTAAACCCAGCTGCATGGTATGATTCAAGGTGCAGAGAAAGGCATCTTTTTCTATATTTAAAAAATCCTACCAAACAATCATTCTAAAGACAACATAAATATCTCAGTGTATCTTGAGGGGAAAGAGGATTTTTTAAGGAATCCCTCCACATCCAAGGAGCGATGGCTGCATGGGCGCAGGAGGGCCTAGAGGAGCTATTCCACTTTCAAGGTCAGGAAGGCTGGTGGTGAGGAGATACCACTCGTCCAAGGTAAGGAGCAGCGGCTGTGCTTTGCTGGAGCAGCCATGAAGAGATACCCAACATCCAAGGTAAGAGAAACCCAAATAAGATGGTAGGTGTGCAAGAGGGTAGCAGAAGGCAGACACACTGAAATCATAATCACAGAAAACTAGTCAATCGAATCACACTAGAACCAGAGCCTTGTCTAACTCCATAAAACTAAGCCATGCCCGAGGGGCCACCCAGGACGGGTGGGTCATGGCGGAGAGGTCTGACAGAATGTGATCCACTGGAGAAGGGAATGGCAAACCACTTCAGTATTCTTGCCTTGAGAACCCCATGAACAGTATGAAAAAGCAAAATGATAGGATACTGAAAGAGGAGCTCCCCAGGTCAGTAGGTGCCCAATATGCTACTGGAGATCAGTGGAGAAATAACTCCAGAAAGAATGAAGGGATGGAGCCAAAGCAAAAACAATACCCAACTGTGGATGCGACTGGTGATAGAAGCAAGGTCCGATGCTGTAAAGAGCAATATTGTATAGGAACATGGAATGTTAGGTCCATGAATCAAGGCAAATTGGAAGTGGTCAAACAAGAGATGGCAAGAGTGAATGTCGACATTCTAGGAATCAGCGAACTAAAATGGACTGGAATGGATGAATTTAACTCAGATGACCATTATATCTACTACTGCGGGCAGGAATCCCTCAGAAGAAATGGAGTAGCCATTATGGTCAACAAAGAGTCCGAAATGCAGTACTTGGATGCAATCTCAAAAACGACGGAATGATCTCTGTTCGTTTCCAAGGCAAACCATTCAATATCACAGCAATCCAAGTCTGTGCCCCAACCAGTAACACTGAAGAAGCTGAAGGTGAATGGTTCTATGAAGACCTACAAGACCTTTTAGAACTAACACCCCCGAAAGATGTCCTTTTCATTATAGGGGACTGGAATGCAAAAGTAGAAAGTCAAGAAACACCTGGAGTAACAGGCAAATTTGGCCTTGGAATGCGGAATGAAACAGGGCAAAGACTAATAGAGTTTTGCCAAGAGAATGCACTGGTCATAGGAAACACCTTCTTCCAACAACACAAGAGAAGACTCTACACGTGGACATCACCAGATGGTCAACACTGAAATCAGATTGATTATATTCTTTGCAGCCAAAGATGGAGAAGCTCTATACAGTCAACAACAACAAGACCAGGAGCGGACTGTGGCTCAGATCATGAACTCCTTATTGCCAAATTCAGACTGAAATTGAAGAAAGTAGGGAAAACCGCTAGACCATTCAGGTATGACCTAAATCAAATCCCTTATGATTATACAGTGGAAGTGAGAAATAGATATAAGGGACTAGATCTGATAGATAGAGTGCCTGATGAACTATGGACAGAGGTTCATGACATTGTACAGGAGACAGGGATCAAGACCATCCCCATGGAAAAGAAATGCAAAAAAGCAAAATGGCTGTCTGGGGAGGCCTTATAAATATCTGTGAAAAGAAGAGAAGCAAAAAACAAAGGAGAAAAGGAAAGATATAAGCATCTGAATGCAGAGTTCCAAAGAATAGCAAGAAGAGATAAGAAAGCTTTCCTCAGTGATCAATGCAAAGAAATAGAGGAAAAGAACAGAATGGGAAAGACTAGAGATCTCTTCAAGAAAATTAGAGATACCAAGGGAACATTTCATGCAAAGATGGCCTCGATAAAGGACAGAAATGGTAGGGACCTAACAGCAGCAGAAGATATTAAGAAGAGGTGGCAAGAACACACAGAACTGTACAAAAAAGATCTTCACAACCAAGATAATCAAAATGGTGTGATCACTCACCTAGAGCCAGACATCTTGGAATGTGAAGTCAAGTGGGCCTTAGAAAGCATCACTACGAACAAAGCTAGTGCAGGTGATGGAATTCCAGTTGAGCTATTTCAAATCCTGAAAGATGATGCTGTGAAAGTGCTGCACTCAATATGCCAGCAAGTTTGGAAAACTCAACAGTGGCCACAGGACTGGAGAAGGTCAGTTTTCATTCCAATCCCAAAGAAAGGTAATGCCAAAGAATGCTCAAACTACCGCACAATGCACTCATCTCACATGCTAGTAAAGTAATGCTCAAAATTCTCCAAGCCAGGCTTCAGCAATACGTGAACTGTGAACTTCCAGATGTTCCAGCTGGTTTTAGAAAAGGCAGAGGAACCAGAGATCAAATTGCCAACATCCACTGGATCATCAAAAAAGCAAGAGTTCCAGAAAAACATCTATTTCTGCTTTATTGACTATGCCAAAGCCTTTGACTGTGTGGATCGCAATAAACTGCGGAAAATTCTGAGAGAGATGGGAATACCAGACCACCTGACCTGCCTCTTGAGAAAACTATATGCTGGTCAAGTAGCAACAGTTAGAACTGGACATGGAACAACAGACTGGTTCCCAATAGAAAAAGGAGTATGTCAAGGCTGTATATTGTCACCCTGCTTATTTAACTTCTATGCAGAGTACATCATGAGAAATTCTGGGCTGGAAGAAGCACAAGCTGGAATCAAGTTTGCCGGGGGAAATATCAATAACCTCAGATATGCTGATGACACCACCCTTATGGCAGAAAGTGAAGAGGAGCTAAAGAGCCTCTTGATGAAAGTGAAAGAGGAGCGTGAAAAAGTTGGCTTAGAGCTCAACATTCAGAAAACGAAGATCATGGCATCTGGTCCCATCACTTCATGGGAAGTAGATGGGGAAACAGTGGAAACAGTGTCAGATTTTACTTTGGGGGCTCCAAAATCACTGCAGATGGTGACTGTAGCCATGAAATTAAAAGACGCTTACTCCTTGGAAGAAAAGTTATGACCAACCTAGATAGCATATTCAAAAGTAGAGACTTTACTTTGCTAACTAAGGTCCATCTAGTCAAGGCTATGGTTTTTCCTGTGTTCATGTATGGATGTGAGAGTTGGACTGTGAAGAAAGCTGAGCACTGAAGAGTTGATGCTTTTGAACTGTGGTGTTGGAGAAGACTCTTGAGAGTCCCTTGGACTGCAAGGAGATCCAATCAGTCCATTCTGAAGGAGATCAGCCCCGGGATTTCTTTGGAAGGAATGATGCTGAAACTGAAACTCCAGTACCTTGGCCACCTCATGCGAAGAGGTGACTCATTGGAAAAGACTGTGATGCTGGGAGGGATTAGGGGCAGGAGAAGGGGACGACAGAGGATGAGATGGCTGGATGGCATCACTGGCTCGATGAACGTGATTCTGAGTGAACTCCAGGAGTTGATGATGGATAAGGAAGCCTGGCATGCTTCAATTCATGGGGTCACCAAAAGTTGGACACGACTGAGCGACTGAACTGAACTGAACTGAGACTGACATAAGTTTTTTTTATGACCTCTGTCCTTTTGGCAGGGGCTGTCATGGGGGCCGAGAGGTCCAAGACAGTGGGTCTGCTCTGCAGTCTTGTGGTCCAGGGCTGATATATTTCTGAAAATATTCTTTTCCATTATGGTTTATCACAGGATACAGAACATAGTTCCCTCTACTATACAGTAGGACCTTCTTGTTTGTCCATCTTATATATAATAATTTGCATCAGGTAATCCCAAACTCTCAGTCTATCCCCCATCACTCTTACCCCTCTTTGGTACCCACAGGTCTGTTCTGTATGTGAGTCTGTTTCTGTTTTGTAGATAAGTTCATTTATGTTATATTTTCTGTTGTTGTTCAGTCACTAAGTCATGTTCAACTCTTTTGACCCCATGGACTGCAGCTCACCAGGCTCCTCTCTCCTCCACTATCTCTGGGAGTTTCCTCAAATTTATGTGCATTGAGTTGGTCATGCCAACCAACAGTCTTACCCTTTGTCATCCCTTTCTCTTCCTGCCCTCAATCTTTCCATGCATTAGTGTCTTTACCAATGAGTCAGCTCTTTGCATCAGGTGGCCAAGTGTTGAAGCTTCAGTTTCAGCATCAGTCCTTCCAGTGAATATTCAGGGTTATTTCCTTTAGGATTGATTGGTTGGATCTCCTTGCAGTCCAAGGGACTCTCAAGAGTCTTATCCAACACCACGTTCAAAAACATCAATTCTTTGGTGCTTAGCCTTCCTTATGGTCCAACTCTCACATCTGTACATGACTACTGGAAAACCAATAGCTTTGATTGTACGGACCTTTGTTGGCAAATATTTCTGCTTTTTAATATGCTGTCTAGGTTTGTCATAGCTTTTCTACCAAGGAGCAAGTGTCCTGTAATTTCATGGCAGCAGTAACCTTTCATAGTGATTTTGGAGCCCCCCAAAATAAAGTCTAGCACTCTTTTTCCATCTATTTGCCATGAAGTAATGGGACCAGATACCATGATCTTCATTTTTTGAATGTTGAGTTTTAAGCCATTTTTTTCCACTCCCTTCTTTCACCTTCATCAAAAGGCTGTTTAGTTCCTCTTTGCTTTCTGCCATAAGGGTGTGTCATCTGCATATCTGAGGTTACTGATATTTCTCCCAGCAAACTTGATTCCAGCTTGTGCTTCATCCAGCCCAGCATTTCCCATGATGTACTCTGCATAGAAGTTAAATAAAGAGGGTGACAGTATACAGTCTTGACATACTTCTTTCCCAATTTTGAACCACTCAGTTGTCCCATGTTCAGTTCTAACTGTTGCTTCTTGTCCTGTATACAGGTTTCTCAGAAGACAGGTAAGTGGTCTGGTATTCTCATCTCTTTAAGAATTTTCCACAGTTATATTTTAGATTCCACATACAAATGATATCATATGCTATTTGTCTTTGTCTGACTTACCTGCCTCCTGAGAAATCTGTATGCAAGTCAAGAAGCAACAATTAGAACTGGACATGGAACAACAGACTGGTTTCAAATCAGGAAAGGAATACATCAAGGCTGTGTGTTGTCACCCTGCTTATTTATCTTATATGCAGAGTACATCATGTGAAATGCTGGGCTGGATGAAGAACTCAAGAGACTCTTGATGAAAGTGAAAGAGGAGAGTGAAAAAGTTGGCTTAAAACTCAACATTCAGAAAACTGAGATCATGGCATCTGGTCCCATCACTTCATGGCAAATAGATGGGGAAACAGTGGAAACACTCACAGACTTTATATTTTAGGGTTCTAAAATCACTGCAGATGGTGACTGCAGTGATGAAACTAAGACACTTGTTCCTTGGAAGAAAAGCTATGACCAACATAGACAGCATATTAAAAAGCAGAGACATTACTTTACTGACAAAGGTCCATCTAGTCAAAGCTACGGTTTTTCCAGTAGTCATGTATGGATATGAGAGTTGGACTAGTAAGAAAGCTGAGCACTGAAGAATTGATGCTTTTGAACTGTGGTATGGGAGAAGACTCTTGAGAGTCTCTTGGATAGCAAGGAGATCAAACCAGTCAATCTTAATGGAAATCAACACTGAATATGCATTGGAAGAACTAATGCTGAAGCTCCAATACTGTGTTCACTTCATGTGAAGAACTGACTCCTTAGAAAAGACCCTGATGCTGGGAAATTTGAAGACAGGAGGAGAAGGGGATGACAGAAGATGAAATGGTTGGATGGCATCAGTGACTCAATGGACGTGAGTTTGAGTAAGCTCCAGGAGTTGGTAATGGACAGGGTGGCCTGGCATGCTGCACTCCATGGGGTCGCAAAGAATCGGACACAAATGAGCGACTGGACTGACTTACTTCACTTAGTATAATAATCTCTAGGTTCATCCATGTTGCTGTAAATGACATCATTTCATTCTTTTTTTTATGACTGAGTAGTGTTCTATTTTGTATATATATGTTCCACCTTTTCTTTGTTCAAATTCATCTGTCGATAAACATTTATTTTGCTTCCATGTCTTAGCTGTTGTTAATAGTGCTGCAATGAACACTGGAGTGAATTATCTTTTCAGATTATAGGTTGTCCGAATATACAGGGCATGACATGACCCTTTAATAGCACAGTATACTGTCTGTCTGTTCATATATTGTGTTTGTTTGTGTTTTATATACAAAAAGAGTAAGATGTTTCTCACCCCCTTCAAACATCCCCCTGCAGTGCAGACATGTAGATGGAAAATGATGATGGCAAAGATAAAGACTCACAGAGGTATTAAGAGATGGCTGTAGCTGTCCCTGTGCACCACTCACTCTGTGCTGCGTGTCATCCCAAGTACTTTAGACCCAGGGTCCCCACCCCTGGACCTCGGACTGGTATTGGGCTATGGCCTCTTAGGAACTGGGTTGCAGAGTGGGAAGTGAGTGGTGGGTGAGCAAGTGAAACTTCATCTGCTGCTCCCCATCTTGCATTAACACCTGAACCATCCGCCTGACTTCCCTGGTCCATGATAAAATTGTCTTCCAAGAAATCAGTCCCTGATGCCAAACAAGCTGGAGACTGTTGCTTTAGACAACATATAGTTTGATCCCCACAGTGAAGTACTCAGTTGATGGGAAAACTGAGGCAGAGAGTAGTCAAGTGACTTGTCCACAGAAGTGTTGACGTTTGCAGTTGATAAAAAGTCTGGGACTTTGGTTGATCCTTCCATTTCTGCTGACCACACCCAAGCATTTTGGATAGTTGGGTGTTTTCTCCTTAATGACTTGCAGGGAAGCACATTTTCTAGGTTATGTGCCCCACTGCCCCAGCATGGACGACACCAACTTGGTACAAGTGAAACTAGTGTCTGACGGGTGCAGTGCAAGGTGGAAGAGAGGAAGTGTCGTCCCTCTCCCATGGCTTTGCCCTGGAAGCTGGGTGCTGAGACAGTGGGACTTGGTGTAGTTGGTTGAATTAAACTTTAGCCTCTACATACATGTTTGCAGCTGTGCTTTCTAGAAGGACCACATCAAAAAAGTGAAACTGTCCCAGGTCCAATAAAAGTCCTCTTTTGGATGTGGAAAAAAGAACCCTTCTCTACTGTTGGAAATGTAAGTTGGTACAATCATTATGAAGAGCAGCATGGAGATTTCTTAAACCCTAAAAATAGAGTGGCCATATGATCCAGCAATCCCACTTCTGGGCATATATCTGGAAAAGATGAACACTCTAATCAAAAAAGATACCTGCAACGCAATGTTCATTGCAGCACTATTTACAATAGCCAGGATATGAAGCTTCTTAAATGTCCATTGACAGATGAATGGATAAAGAAGACGTTTACTCAGCCATGAAAAGGAATGAAGTAATGCCATTTGCAACAACATAGATGGACCTAGCGACTATCATACTAAGTTAAGCCAGTCAGAGAAAGACAAATACCATATGATATCGCCTATACGTGAAATTAAAAAAATCAATACAAATGAATTTACAAACAAAGCAGAAATAGACTCACAGACATAGAAAATAATCTCATGGTTACCAAAGGGGGGAGGGGATGAGGGATAAATTAACAGTTCAGGATTAACATATACCCACTACTATATGTAAAATAGATACCAATAAGCATAGGGAACTATACTTAGTATTTTATAATAACCTATAACAAAAAAGAATAATCCACCTATACGTCAATAAAAAAATACAAAAACTGTGCAGGTGATTAAGATGTATTACAACATCCTCTGGATCATGGAAAAAGCAAGAGAGTTCCAGAAAAACATATATTTCTGCTTTATTGACAATGCCAAAGCCTTTGACTGTGTGGATCACAATAAACTGTGAAAAATTCTGAGAGAGATGGGAATACCAGACCATCTGACCTGCCCCTTGAGAAATCTGTATGCAGGTCAGGAAGCAACAGTTAGAACTGGACATGGAACAACAGACTGGTTCCAAATAGGAAAAGGAGTACGTCAAGGCTGTATACTGTCACCCTGCTTATTTAACTTCTATGCAGAGTACACCATGAGAAACGCTGGACTGGAAGAAACACAAGCTGGAATCAAGATTGCCTGGAGAAATCTCAATAACCTCAGATATGCAGATGACACCACCCTTATGGCAGAAAGTGAAGAGGAACTCAAAAGCCTCTTGATGAAAGTGAAAGAGGAGAGTGAAGAAGTTGGCTTAAAGCTCAACATTCAGAAAACGAAGATCATGGCATCCGGTCCCATCACTTTATGGGAAATAGATGGGGAAACAGTGGAAATAGTGTCAGACTTTATTTTTTTTGGCTCCAAAATCACTGCAGATGGTGACTGCAGCCATGAAATTAAAAGACGCTTACTCCTTGGAAGCAAAGTTATGACCAACCTAGATAGCATATTGAAAAGCAGAGACATTACTTTGCTGACTAAGGTCCGTCTAGTCAAGGCTATGGTTTTTCCAGTAGTCACATATGGATGTGAGAGTTGGACTGTGAAGAAGGCTGAGTGCCAAAGAATTGATGCTTTTGAACTGTGGTGTTGGAGAAGACTCTTGAGAGTCCCTTGGACTGCAAGGAGATCCAACCAGTCCATTCTGAAGGAGATCAGCCCTGGGATTTCTTTGGAAGGAATGATGCTAAAGCTGAAACTCCAATACTTTGGCCACCTCATGCGAAGAGTTGACTCATTGGAAAAGACTGTGATGCTGGGAGGGATTGGGGGCAGGAGGAGAAGGGGACGACAGAGGATGAGATGGCTGGATGGCATCACTGACTCGATGCACGTGAGTCTGAGTGAACTCCGGGAGTTGGTGATGGACAGGGAGGCCTGGCGTGCTGCGATTCATGGGGTCGCAAAGAGTCGGACATGGCTGAGTGACTGAACTGAACTGAAGATGTATAGTTCACTGGTCTAGCTAAAGCTAGTCAACAGTTAAGACAAGTACAGTCCATATGTACCAAAATGATAACAAAAATATTTGCCTTCCTCCATTATTTCATTGCTAGGAATTTATTCAAAGAGACAATCCCAGATGCACATGACATTATAACTACAGTGCTTATTAAATTTTACTTATAATTAGAAACCTGAGACTGAAAAACAATAGGCTTTCAAATTACATTTCTTTTGATCCAGACATAATCATATTTGGCAACAAATATTTATCTAGATCCCAAGGATAGCTGCATAATGGTGAAAAGCTGGAAATATCTTAATTTTCACAGTTAGGTTTGGTGAATAAAAATATACTCTATCTACACATGATATATACCATACCATCATTCAATGATGATAAAGATGAATATTTAACGGTGGAGGAACAGTCTTCGTGTTGTGTGAAGCAAATAAAAATACAATCTGAGTCAACAAATCTTTAATGGGTGCTTATTGCGTGTTGCCAGGCAGGGCTCTAGGCCCTAGGAAGGCATTAGTGAACAAAAACAACAAAACCTCGATGTAATCGTGGAGATGACAGTCTAGTGTGGGGAGAGAGGTGATTTTATGGCATGTTAGGAGGTTAAAAGCGTGACAGAAAGCAGATCCGTCTAAGGAAGATAGAGGATGGTGAGGGTGTGTAGGGGTGATGAGTGGAGGGTTTTCAGTCTGAAAAAAGCCTCAGTCTGGACAGCCTCACTGAGAAGGTAGCATTTGGGTTAAGACTGAGGGAGTGAATAAACAACAAATTCCTACTGTGTAGCACAGGGAACTATATGATAAACCATAGTGGGAAAGAATATGGAAAAGAACGTATTGGGTTAGTCAAAAAGTTCACTTGGGGTTTTCCTTAAGATGGTAAGAAAAAACCCAAATGAACTTTTTGACCAACCCAATATATATATGTATAACTGAATCACTTTGCTGTATAGAAGAAATGAACACAACGTGGTAAATAAACTATATTCCAATAAAATAAATTAAAAAAAGATTGAAGGGGGATGAAGGAGTGACCATGGGATAGGAAAGTCCCCAGGTGAAGGGGACCCTGCAAGGGCCCTGGGGCCACATGTACCTGGCTCATCCAGGGACCATTGAGGGACCCAATATGTCTGGAGTCAGGCAAAGGAGAGGTGAGGCTTAAAAGGTGAGAGCAGTGTGATCGCAGAGGGTCCTGAGAGCCATTGCGAGGAATCCTACTTTTGCTTGAAGAGAAATGGGAGGGATGTTTTCTGTGTTTATAATATTCTATAGATTTACTGTCCAGTATGATAACCTCTAACTCCTCGTCGCTACTAAGAACCTGAATTGTGGCTACTTTGAACTGAGTGCATTGTAATTGTAAAATACACACTGGGCTCAAAGGCCAAATTCAATACTGCTGCTGCTGTTCCTGCTAAGTTGCTTCATTCGTAACCGACTCTTTGCGACCCCATGGACTGTGACCTGCCAGGCTCCTCTGTCCATGGGATTCTCCAAGCAAGAATACTGGAGTGGGTTGCCATGCTCTCTTCCAGGGGATTTTCCCACTCTTTGCGACCCCATGGACTGTGACCTGCCAGGCTCTTCTGTCCATGGGATTCTCCAAGCAAGAATACTGGAGTGGGTTGCCATGCCCTCTTCCAGGGGATTTTCCCGACCCAGAGATCAAACCTGCATTTCCTGTGGCTCCTGCATTACAGGCAGATTCTTTGCTACTCAGCCACCGGGGGAAGCCCAAGTCTGCATTCTTTAGTACAAAAAATAATTTAAAATATCTTCATCATTTTTATATTTGATTACACATTGAAATATAAATATTTTAGATATATGGACTTTTTTTTTACTTTGTAAAAATAATTCATTTATTTTTATCTGAAACGCAGTTTTTTGCCATTGTTCTTTCTTGTCTATGGGCTATGAAGAAGAGCAGGTCTAAACATGTGTAACTCATTCTGTCACCTCCTGCCCACTGTCTTCTGGTCAGCTGTTGTTTAGCAGCATTTCTTTGTGACAGCAGCCAGCAACAGTAGGGGTACTTCTGGACTTTGTACTGTCAGACCCTTGTGCAACCTTGGATGGATCTGTGATTGTATTCTTTGCTGCTAAAGCAGTACAGCCTCCACATGTTGGCAGTTTCTCTCCAGTTGGCCTGATCAGAAAATCATGGGCAAACTGAATTCTTCAAGATAGCTGCTGTTTCTTCATCCACTTCAATAGTTTCATCTTTCTTAAATGTGAAATTTGCATAAAATATTGAGTCTTTTTCATGTCCTTTGATTCCTCCATTATAAATAACTTGGCATGTTTTGGTTGGTCCTGTCTTAGGGAATTTGAAGAGGCGAAATGTTGCAGAAACAAAACATCTGTCACCAATCATGTTTTCTAGTTCCTTGTTTTGAACTGTAATGAAATTGGCAGTGACCAAACATGGAGGGCAGAAGCCAATTTTTTGGGCAAGGATAGGAAGGTCTTTCCAGTACAAAGCACCACCTAGGCACTCACCCCATAAAACTTTGTGTGTCCTGATTTTTCCTGGAAATTCAAGACTAGCAAAGATGTCACTGAAATATAGCCTCCGCCATGCTTTATCATTCAATATATCTCCTGCAGCACTTGCTGTTTATTAGGTAGAAGGTTAATGACATAATTGGATATCACAATATTGTAACGCTCATTCTTGATTACAGCCTCTTCCAGTTTCTCTATGTAGTCATGAATAAAGGTCACATTGGGTGCCTGGAAGCCATATTTTTCCATGTGTTATTCAATGTACTTGTTATCCACTTGTACCTGACCTTCTGTCATGTCTATTCCAGTGACATGTCCCTTCTCACCAACCAACTAACTAAGAGCATAGAAGTCTCAGTTAATTCCACTACCCAGGTCCAAAATTCGGCAGTTTTCCAGACACTCAGAGATGACCAGACCACAGCCATAATACCTCAAGGACGCTTCCTCGTGTATATCCTGCAGGGCTTCCCAGACCTTTTTGCAGACCAGCCTGCTGCAGTGACACCAGCATTGGTCTGCTGATATCTTAAGCACCTGCACGTCTTCCTGGATCTCAGTGTTGCAGGGGATCACCATGTCTTCTCTGTATCCAGGACTTGGGTACCCTGCAGATGGCTCTTGAGGCTAGATGTTGTGTGCTGTGCTTAGTTGCTTAGTCAAGTCTGACTCCTTGTGATCCCATGAACTGTACCCCACCTGGCTCCTCTGTCCATGGGATTCTCCAGGCAAGAAAACTGGAGTGGGTTGCCATGCCCTCCTCCAGGGGATCTTTCCAACCCAGGGGTCAAACTCAGGTCTCCTGCATTACAGGCAGATTCTTTATTGATGGAGCTGCCAGGGAAGCTATATATATCGAATTAAATAAATATATTATTAAAGTTAATCGAGCTGCTTCATTCTCCCTTTATGGATGTGGCTAGTAGAAAATGTGAGTTTACAGGTGTGATCCCCTCCTATTTCCACTGGACGATCCTGTTCCATGGAGAACAGCGGGATTGTTCAGTCACTCAGTCATGTCTGACTCGCTGTGACCCCATGGACTGAACCACACAAAGCTTTCTTGTCCTTCACTATCTCCCTGAGTTTGCTCAAACTCAGGTCCATTGAGTCAGTGATGTCATTCAATCATCTCATCCTCTGTCGCCCCCTTCTCCTCCTGCCCTCAATCTTTCCCAGCATCAGGGTCTTATCCAGTGAGTCAGCTCTTCACATCAGGTGGCCAAAGTATCAGAGCTTCAGCTTCAGCATCAGCCCTTCCAATGAATATTCAAGGTTGATATCCTTTAGGATTGACTGGTTTGTTTTCCTTGCTGTCCAGATGACTTCAATTCTATAGATGAGAGTGAGAAGCAAATGGGACCCTCGTGATTGTGTCAGAGGTGAGTAGAAATGATGGGAGATGTGATATAGATTCACATTTATTTATTTTGGGGCTGTGCTGTGTGGCTTGTGGGATCATAGTTCCCCTACCAGGGACTGAACCCATGCCTTCAGCAGTGAAAGCTCTGGACCACACGGGAATTCCTAGGATATATTTTGAATCATAAATGATACAGTTTTGGGGACAGACTGGATGGGAGTGTGAGAGGATAACTCTAGGGTTTTTAACTAGGAAACTGGAAGGGTGGAGCTGGGACTGATCAGGTCTTAGCATCAGGTATTGAATTTGAGGTGTCCACAGCACAGCCAAGTAGAGATGCTTGATAGAGAGTTACAGAGGGGAGTCTGGAGTTGGGGGAGAGGGCAGGTCTGGGGAGGGAGCTTGGAGGGGCTGTTTCAAGCCCTGAGTCTAGACAAGGACCCCAGGGAAGAGAAGAGGACTGAGCCCCCAGTGCTCCAGCTCTGAGAGGCTGGCGGAAGAGGAGAAACTGCAAAGCAAGCCAAGAATGTATGGGGAATGGGGGACTGGAGGACTGACATCCTACAAGCAGAGCAAAGAAAGAGCTTTCAGGAGGCAGGAGAGGGAAAGAGAGGCAAACACCAGAGAGAGAGGGCTCTTTTAGTGGAAGGCTGATGGGAATGTCTAAAGGCAGACCCACCAGGGAAGAATTTGGAGGAAGTATTGCTGCAATTTTTTTTTCAAAGAAATTAGTGTAAAAAGGAGCAAAAAACTGGGAAGATAGCATCAAGGTTAGGCTATGCATCCAAATGTGAAGAGTTGCACCCTTGGGATGATGAATGTGCTTCTTAAAATTTTGTTGTGACTTAGGAAAATAATTCCTATAACAACCAGGTTAATTTTGAGCTGAAAAAGTTCTAAAATCAATAGTGGAGTTTGTATAATTTCTTAATAGCTAAACCCTCTAATCAGCTCAGTTCTTAAATACAGAATTGGAAGTTGGGAGCTCCCTATGGATGTTTTCAAATTTCCCTTAAAAAATGGAGTGGCATTATCTTTTTTACTTGGGCTGAGACACAATATTGAATTTCTCCTTAAATTACTAGGAGATGGCCTGTCTCTAGAATGGACCTGAACAAATTGATCTACCCTCTGTCAATGAAGGGCTTTTAAAAGGTTCTTCTTGCCTTTCAGCCTTTTTTAAACAAATATTTTTAATTGAAGGATAATTGATTTACAATATTGTGTTGGTTTCTGCCACACAGCAACATGAATCTGCCATAGGTACATACATGTCTCCTCCCTCTTGACCCTGCCTCCCACCTTCCATCCCATCCCAAGCCTCTAGGTTGTCATAGAGCCCTGGTTTGAGTTCCCTGAGTCATACAGCAAATTCCCATTGGAATTTATTTATTTTACATATGGTAGCGTATGTATTTCCATGCTACTCTCTCCATTTGTCCCACCCTCTCCCCCCTCATCCTCCCCACCCTGTGTCCATAAGTTGTTCTTTATGTCTGTATCTCCTTTGCTACGCTGCAAATAGGATCATTAGTATCATCTTTCTAGACCCCATACATGTGTGTTAAAATACGATATTTATTTTTCTCTTCTGTACTTCTCTCTGTATAATGCGCTCTAGTTTCATCCACCTCATTAGCACTGACCAAATTTATTCCTTTTCCTTTTTATGCCTGAGTAATACTCCACACACACACACACACACACACACACACACACACACACATCTATGAAGTGAAAAGTCTCTTAGTCGTGTCCAACTCTTTGCGACCCCATGGGCTGTAGTCTGACAGGCTCCTTTGTGCGTGGGATTTTCCAGGCAAGAATACTGGAGTGGGTTACCATTTCCTTCTCCAGTGGATCTTCCCGGCCCAGGGATTGAACCCGGGTCTCCTGCACTGCAGGCAGACTCTTTACTGTCTGAGCTACCAGGGAAGCCCATATATACATAGCACAGCTTCTTTATCCATTCATCTGCTGGTACACATCTGTGTTGCTTCCATGTTGTAGCTATTGTAAATAGTGCTGCAATGAACATTGTGGTACATGTGTCTTTTTCAATTATGGTTTTCTCAGTGCCATTCAGTCTTTTAGTGTGAAAGTCAAGGGGAAATTCCCTATGTCAGGATTATTCCCATGTGAATGGTACTTAGGCCAGTATTTGGTGCAGCCCCTGTTTTTACTTGAGAAGTGATTATTCACAGTAAAATAGTGATAGCCACTATTCACTGAGTGTTCAACACAGATATGATGTTAAGGACTTTATCTACATTTATCGATATTAATATAATCAGCATACAAACCTATGATATTTTTATTACGTCCTTTTTGATAACTAGGGTAGCTGAAACTCAGAGATCACATAGGTGGTAGGGCCAGATTTGCCTGATCACAGTTCAAGTTCCAGTCTACTCTCAGGGGTGAACAAAACTGGATGAAACCTCCCTTCCCCTCAAGGCCCTGCTACCTATGTGTAGGTAGGGAGGCAGTGCAGTGGGGATTCCCCTGGGGCAGCCTTTTGGAAGTTTTCAGTCAAGATTTTAGGATAAACAAAAAATGTATTTTCTTACTGAAGGAAGAGTTTTTCTCTTCCTTCTAGTCAAGAAAAGTGCTCAGTACTGTCTGTAACCTTGGCCTGTGATAGAGTTTTGGCAAATCCAGTCTCTGGCATCACTAAGAGGGGGTTAAGCACCGCCCCCCATTTATCTCTATATCAGAAGGAGTTGCATCTTAGCAATGGGAGAAAATGTCTTAAAACAAATTCCTTCAAGAAGACAAACAAAGGAACTGAAATAAATAAATAAAGGGAAAAAAAATCCCAGAAACAAAAAGAAAGCAAACTCTTTTAGGTTGTGTATCCAAAAATTATTCCTGTGGTATTTTCATTTCCCAAATAAAAGACCCTCATACTGTTGAGTTCCATTAAAAAATGTCCTTTGTGAACCACACTGTTGGTGGAAATGGAAGTTGGTGCAGCCACTGTGGAAAACAGTATGGAGGTTCCTCAGAAAACTAAAAATAGAACTACCATGTAATTCAGCAATTCTACTCCTGAGCATGTATCCAGACAAAACTCTCATCTAAAAGGATACGGCACCTTTATTTTCATAGCAGCACTATTCACAGTAGCCAAGACATGGAAATAACCTAAATGTCCATTGACAGATGAATGGATAAAGAAGATAGTACATATATACAATGGAATACTACTCAGCCATTAAAAGAATGAAACAATGGCATTTGTAGCAACATGGATGGACCTAGAGATGATCATACTAAGTGCAGTAAGTCAGATAGAGAAAGACAAATACCATATGACATCAGTTATATGTGGAATCTGAAATATGGCACAGATGAACCCAACGGCAAAACAGAAACAGACTTACAGACATAGAGAACAGACTGTGGTTGCCAAGGGGTGGGAGAGGGGGGAGGGGGTGGATTAAGATTGGTGGATGCAAACTATTATATAGAGAAAGGATAAACAACAAGGCCCTACTGTTCCCTACTGCACAGGGAACTATATTCAACAGCCTTATGAAAAACCATATGGAAAAGAATATGAAAAGGAATGTGTGTATATATATATATATAAAACTGAATCACTTTGCTGTACTGCAGACATAAACACAAGATTGTAAATCAACTATACTTCATTAAAAAAAAAGAAATAAAATGTCCCTTGTTATCACACAGATTTGATTGTTTTGCTGGCTAGTGACAACCCTATAGAGTATAAAAATTTTCTACAGTGAGTTCAGTAAGTAGAACAAATGCTTCCACTGTTTCCTCTAGTCTCCCCTTTATGAAAGGGAGTAATAACATCCTTCACAGTCTGGAGCTAATGTAAGTGTTCAGCATGTTGGCCGCCCATAATAAAGTCTTGATAAATGTTAGCTGACATTAATAATAAATTCATACTAGATGACTGATATAATTAGCATATCAAACACTGGCCTAAGCATCACACCCTACTTCTTGAGCTAAAATACCTTTTTTGTAGGTAAATTGTGATTGGGAGATGTTTAATAGTTTTATTCTCTTAAATAGGTAAATATTTCTCTCATAATTTGATTTACTCTGTAAGATGAACCCAGTTAATTATTTGTCCCTCTGATGGAGGCATCAATTTTATATATCTAAATTTGTATGGATTCAACATTAGTGGAGAAAATCTGAATTGACCAAAGTGGCTGTAGGTTGCAGACTGCAAACATACTCAGGTGTCTAGAGAAAGTAGAGTTTCTTTATGCTGTCCATAAATGCCGTGTTCCTTTGAATTAACTTTAAGTCCTTCTAGGTTTAAAATAGTGTGGCCTGATTAATTTGTTAGGTAACATATTAAAAAAAATTTAGGGTGCATTTCAAGCTTATTTTATTATTATGATTAGCAACATTTTTTGCTGCCCTGTGGCATGTGAGGTACTCAGTCCTTGACCAGAGGTTGAGTCCTAGCACCCTGCAGTGGAAGTGTGGAGTCCTAACCACTGGACCACCAGGGAGTCCCAACATATTCAAACCTTTAAGGAAAAAATGTTAGCCTTTTAGTCCCCATCTTTCTCCCCTCCGATCTCCTCTCCAAGGTTGCGTCTGCTCTCCTCGGGTGAAGGGAGTCATGTTGGATTCCTGCCCCTCGTCTGACACCCACTCTCCTTCTACTCCCATCACCTGCCAGAAGCCTCCTCTCCCCCGGATTCCCTGGGCCAGAAGTGGGGATTTTCCCTCCTTTTCTGATCGGATCTCCTACCCAGGCCTGGCTTCTAACGTATCAGACAGATTCTAAAGAAATGTACTCAGACATAAAAAAGAACAAAATAATGCCATTTGCAGCAACAAGGATGGACTTAGAGATTGTCATTGTGAGTAAAGTAAGTCAGAAAGACAAATATCACATGATATCACTTATAATTGAAATCTAAAAAAGCTATTTGTAAATAGGTAAAAATGAACCTATTTACCAAACAGAAATAGACTCACAGATGTAGAAATCACACTTATGGTTATCAAGGGGGAAAGCGGGTGTGAGATGAGTTGGGAGATAGGGATTGACATATACACGTAACTATGTATAAAACAAATAACTACTAAGGACCTACTGTATAGCACAGGGAACCTTACTCAATGCTCTGTGATGACCTATATGGAAATAGAATCTAAATAAGAATGGATATCTGTATATGTATAACTGATTACTTTGCTGTACATGGGAAACTAACTCAAGAATGTAAATCAACTTTCCGCTTAAAAAAAATGTACAACATGAGGGTTGTGAGTTAAATTTTATTTGGGGCAAAATGAGGACCTTTGCCTGAGAGACAGTACCTCAGTTAGCTCTGAGAATCTGATCCAAAGAGGCAGTGGGGGAAGGATAGTGATTTTGGTGAAGGGGAAATACATGCAATCAAGTACATATTTTTCCAGAAGGTTTTTACCAGTCTTGTGGTGCTTTTGTTAGTTACAAGGAACAGTCATTATCATGAATGCTCTTAGTGTTTTTCTAGATATGGGGAGATACAAGAATTGGGCTCATGAAATCGGCTCCTGAAAATATCTAACTAATATCTAACTATCTGGAGACCTGTTCTGCCAGGTCCTTTCCCACCCACTCTGCTCCCCTTGAGCACAGAGTGCCTCACTTCTGCTCTCCACCCTGAATTCTTCTTAGAGGGTGTTGAAGATCAACAGCTACAGCAGCACATGTTTTAATCCTGTAGAGGTAGATGGCAAGTGCCAATTTGTAGCTGACGCAACTATACTCCAATAAAATGTAATTGAAAAAAAGACATGTAGCAAATCCTTTCTTGTCTTTTTTGCAATGCCTGAGTTCTAAGCCTATGGTTTTGTTAAAGAGTTTGTGACCTGGCCACCTTCTGCCGTGGAGCAGTGAGCCCCAGCCCTGGAAATGGAGGGTTGCAAATGGAAAAGGAGGAGATGGGGTTACAATGCCTTGATGGAATATTCACACGATGTCATCCCTACAACTGTGTCTTGGAAATGATTGAGGAGCTGGCCATCCAAATGGCCACATTAACTTGGGTAATTGCCTTCTGTAAGTAACATGTGAAAATGGAAGGATGTACCAGATGGTTCATAACTGCTGTGGCGATAGAATTAACAACGATTAGAAAGTCGACGGGTGGTACACCAAACACCAGGAGTTGCAGTGAGCAAACTCAGTCATCATCGGAAAAGGAAGAACACCAAGAGGACTTGTCAAAGTCTGTGTTCACAGAAGTTCCCATATGGATCCAAGATTTCGCCTGTGACTTATTTCTGCTTCACGAAGACTATCTGCTTCCTCATACTAGCATCATTTAACATCCCAAGGACAGGGTGTCAGTCAAATTCAGAGAAAAATGAGTAGCTGGAATTAATAAGGGGAATGTTGATTTTTATTTATTAGTTTCCATTCTCCTTGTTATTCAAATAGACCCATGTACTCTAACCTCCCTACTCACCTTTGTCTGTTCAGCTCTGGTAGCTTTATCTCTCCCTCTCTCCCCCTTCCTCCCTACTTCCCTCCCTCCATCCATTCTCCTGGCTAAAGCCATTCAGGCACCAGGGAAACACCCCCTCAGAAACTTAGATTCTCCATCCTCAGCATAACAGTAGACCATGTTGGAAGGTGATGCTGGTCTGTAGCCTGCATCGTTGCATATTTTGGAGATTAACACTGTTTTGGGACACAAGGAGGGTTTGAGTTGCAGAAGCACTTGGTAAAGGAAAAGAAAAGGTAATTAAGTTGTCAAATTTTCTCTTGAAGACAGACTAATTAAATTGTCAAATTCTCTCTCTCAGAACATGTGAATACTACAGTCTTACAAAACAGTGTCATTTTCCAGTAGTGTTGACACCCATTTTCTCTCTTCTTTTCACGTTCCAATTAGAAGGACTCACCAATTAGTCCAGTGTTCACAAACATTGCATGTGATGGCTGATGACCATTTTGCAATATTGTCTGCATGTCTAGATATAACACTGCCAAACACGATACTCTACTTTGGCATTTATATAGATAGTGAATACCAGAATCACAAACAATTTTATATACAAATGAATCATTAAAATTTTTAAATTAAATTTTGAAAAAATTAAAAAAAGCTTTAAGTACATTTGATTTTAAAATTTGGTATTTGTTACTTATTATGTTGCCCTAGCTTCAATAGATAATTTTACTTATTTTTTGAAGAAAAACAACTTCTTGGGAAATTTAGGAACAATAAGTTAAATTTTTCACTGACATATTTGAAGAAAATAGATTCAAATTTTGTGTACATTGAATAAAATTCCATTTTTAAAAAGCATTCCTTCTGTCATTACTGATGATGGAAAACAAATGCTGTGTAAACCTTTAACATATGATTTTAATAAAATAAAGAGAATTAGAAAAGTAGAAAGAGGCAGGATTGGGGTGAAGGGTGGGGGCTTCCCATGTTCAACCAGTCAGAGCTATTCACACAGTTATTTTTTAAAATTGAAATGTACTGGGACTTCCCTGGCAGTCCAGTGGTTGGGACTTTGCCTTCCATTGCAGGAGGTGCAAGTCCAATCCCGGGTTGGACAGCAAGGATCCCACATGCCTCATGGCCAAAAAACCAAAACATAAAACAGAAGCAATATTGCAACAAATTCAATAAAGATTTAAAAAATGGTTCACATAAAAAAAACAGTAAAATAAATAAATAGAAATATACTTGATATACAATATTATATTAATTTCAGGTGTACTACATAGTGATCTGACATTTGCACACATTATGAAGTGATCACCACAAGTCTAGTAATCATCTGTCTCCATGCAAAGTTATTGCCATATTATGAACCATATCCCTTACCACTGTATGTTACATCCCTGCAGCTTATTTATTGTATGACTGGAGGTTTGTACCTGTTAATCCCCTTCACCTTTTTCACATACCTCTCTCTACTTGTTTGTCCTTTGTACCTGTATGTTTTCATTTTGTTTCATTTTGATTGTTTTATCTTTTAGATTCCACATAGAAGTGAGATCCTTTGTTGTTTGTCTGATTTCCTTCACTTAGCATAATACCCTTTAGAGTCACCCATGTTGTAGCAAATGGTAGGTTTCATTTTTTATGGCTAATATTCCATTGTAGGCATACCACAAATTCTTTACCAGGCAGACACTTAGGTTCTTTCTATATCTTGGCTTTGGCTCAGTGGTAAAGAATTGACCTGCCAGTGTAGGAGATGCAGGAGACTCCAGTTTGATCTCTGGGTGGGGAACATCCCCTGGAGGAGGAAATGGCAAACCCTTCCAGTATTCTTGCCTGGGTAATCCCATGGACAGAGGAGCCTGGAGGGCTACAGCCCATAAGGTTTCAAAGAGTCAGACACGACTGAACACAGATGCATATCTTGGCTACTGTTGTAATTAAGACTGCAATAAATATTGATATGCATATATATGTTTTTAATTAGTGTCTTTGTTTTCTTCATGTAAATACCCAAAAGTGAAATTGTTGGATCATATGGTACAGGAGACAGGGATCAAGATCATCCCTGTGGAAAAGAAATGCAAAAAAGCAAAATGGCTGTCTGGGGAAGCCTTACAAATAGCTGTGAAAAGAAGAGAAGCAAAAAGCAAAGGAGAAAAGGAAAGATATAAGCATCTGAATGCAGACTTCCAGACAATAGCAAGAAGAGATAAGAAGGCCTTCCTCAGTGATCAATGCAAAGAAATAGAGGAAAACAACAGAATGGGAAAGACTAGAGATCTCTTCAAGAAAATTAGAGATACCAAGGGAATATTTCATGCAAAGATGGCCTCGATAAAGGACAGAAATTGTATGGACTAACAGAAGCAGAAGATATTAAGAAGAGGTGGCAGAATACACAGAAGAACTGTACAAAAAAGATCTTCATGACCCAGATAATCACGATGATGTGATCACTCACCTAGAGCCAGACATCCTGGAATGTGAAGTCAAGTGGGCCTTAGAAAGCATCACTACGAACAAAGCTAGTGGAGGTGATGGAATTCCAGTTGAGCTGTTTCAAATCCTGAAAGATGATGCTGTGAAAGTGCTGCACTCACTATGCCAGCAAATTTGGAAAACTCAGCATGGCCACAGGACTGTAAAAGGTCAGTTTTCATTCCGATCCCAAAGAAAAGCAATGCCAAAGAATCCTCGCACTATCGCACAATTGCACTCATCTCACATGCTAGTAAAGTAATGCTCAAAATTCTCCAAGCCAGGCTTCAGCAATACGTGAACCATGAACTCCCTGATGTTCAAGCTTGTTTTAGAAAAGGCAGAGGAACCAGAGATCAAATTGCCAACATCTGCTGGATCATCAAAAAAGCAAGAGAGTTCCAGAAAAACCTCTATTTCTGCTTTATTGACTATGCCAAAGCCTTTGACTGTGTGGATTGCAATAAACTGTGGAAAATTCCGAGAGAGATGGGAATACCAGACCATCTGACCTGCCTCTTGAGAAATCTGTATGCAGGTCAGGAAGCAACAGTTAGAACTGGACATGGAACAACAGACTGGTTCCAAATAGGAAAAGGAGTACGTCAAGGCTGTATATTGTCACCCTGCTTATTTAACTTCTATGCAGAGTACATCATGAGAAACGCTGGACTGGAAGAAACACAAGCTGGAATCAAGATTGCCTGGAGAAATCTCAATAACCTCAGATATGCAGATGACACCACCCTTATGGCAGAAAGTGAAGAGGAACTCAAAAGCCTCTTGATGAAAGTGAAGGAGGAGAGTGAAGAAGTTGGCTTAAAGCTCAACATTCAGAAAACGAAGATCATGGCATCTGGTCCCATCACTTCATGGGAAGTAGATGGGGAAACAGTAGAAACAGTGTTGGACTTTATTTTTTGGGGCTCCCAAATCACTGCAGATGGTGACTGCAGCCGACTTTATTTTTTGGGGCTCCCAAATCACTGCAGATGGTGACTGCAGCCATGAAATTAAAAGACACTTGCTCCTTGAAAGAAAAGTTATGACCAACCTAGATAGCATATTGAAAAGCAGAGACATTACTTTGCCAACTAAGGCAAAGTAATAGCCTTGACTAGACGGACCTTAGTCGGCAAAGTAATGTCTCTGCTTTTTGAATATATGATTTACAAATATCTTTTCCCTTTCAGTAAGCTGCCATTTCATTTTGGTGTGCAAAAGCTTTTAGATTGATTTAGTCTTATTTTTTTATTTTTGCTTTTATTTCCCTTGCTCGAAAAGAAAGATCCAGAAAAATGTTGCTAAGGCGTATGTCAAAGAATGTAATGCTATGTTTCTTCTTCTAAGAATTTTATGGTTTCAGGTCACACATTTAAGTCTGATCCATTTTGAGTTTATTTTTGCATATGGTGAAAGTAGTTTGATTTGATTATTTTGCATGCAGCTCTTTTGCTTTTCCACATCATTTACTGAAGAGGCTGCCTTTTCCCTCTTGTATATTCTTGCCTCCTTTGTCATAGAATTGCTGACCATATAAGTGTGAGTTTATTTCTGGGCTCTATCTTGTTCTATTGATCAATGTGTCTCTTTGTGCCAAAACCATAGTGTTTTGATTACTGTAACTTTGTATAATACTTTGAAGTCAGGAAGTGTTATATTTCTAGCTTTGTTCTTTCTCAAGATGGAGATGACTTAGGGATGCAAGGGTGGTTTAACATCTGCAAGTCAATCAAAGTGATAGCACATTAACAAATTGAAGAATAAAAAATTACATAATCTTCTCAACAGATGCAGAAAGGTCTGGTGAAATTCAAATCCATTCATGATAAAAACTCTCAACAATGTTGGTATAGAGGGAGCATATCTTGACATTATAAAAGTCATATATGACATACCCACAGCTAACATCATACTCTGGTAAAAAGCTGAAAGCATTTCCTCTAAGAATTTTCACTGTATTCATCCATCCTTTTCCCAAGTTTGTTGAACATCTTTTTAATCATTACCTTGAACTCTTTAGATGGCTTATCTCTACTTTGTTTAATTCTTCTTCTAGTAGTATATTTTATTTTACTTTGATTTTTATTAATTTAGTTAGCTGCACTAGGTTTTGGTTGTGGCATATAGGATCTTCCATCTTCATTGTGGCATACTGGATCTTTAGTTGTGGCAAGTGGGATCTAGCTCCCTGACCAGAGATCAAACAATGACCCCCTGCATTAAGAACACAGAGCCACTGGACCACCAGGGAAGTTCTGTTTAGTTCTTTTTTCTGAAGTTATGTCCCATTTCTTTGTTTGGAACATAGTCCTCCTGTCTCTACATTTTGTCCAACTCTGTGTTTATCTTTATGTGTTAGGTAGGTTAGTTATGTTTCCTAGTCTTGGAGAAGTGGCCTTATATAGATGTCTGATGAGGCCCAGCAGCATGACCCTCTCTGGTCACCAGAGTATATGCTCTAGGGGTGCCTCTATGTTGGCTGTGCGGGTCCTTCTCTTGTGGCAGGCTGACTTCAGTGAATGTGTTGGTAGGCAGGGCTGGCTCCTGGCCTGGTTGTCTGTGAGATCACGCCTTGTGTAATGGCTGTGGGCCACTGGAGGGCAGGGTATGCTTCCTACATGGTTGGCTGTGTAGCTCAGAATGTCCCAGGGCTGGTGCTGGTCCACTGGAGGATAAAGCTGGGTCTGCAACACTAATAGGCTAAAGAAAAGCTTCCAAGATGGTGTTTGCCAGTGCTGGTGTTTCATGGTAGAGTGAATATCCCTAGATGGCTGTTGCCAACTTCAGTGTTCCTTGGGATAAGTCTCAGTTGCCTCCTGCCTCTCTGGGAGGCTCTTCAAGATCAATAAGTGTCAGACCCAGGCTACTTTCAAACTGCCACCTCTGCACTGGGACTCAGAATGGGTGAGATTTTGCATGCACCCTTTGTGAGCAGAGATTCTGTGTTTCCTGTTGTCCTCCAGTTCTCTTGAACATAAGCCCTGATGGTTTTGAAAGCTAGATGTTCTCGGGGCTCCTCTTTCTAGAGTAGGACTGGGGAACCCACGTGGGCTCAGAATTCTCACTCCTTGGGGAGGACCTCTGAGATTGTAATGTTCCTCCTTATGAAGGTTGCTGACTCAAGGGTGTGAATCCAGATATGCTATGTCTCTGTTCCTCCCACACATCTCGTTGTGTCTTTAACTGTGGAAAATCTTTTCTGCTAGTCATCAGGTTGTTTTCATAGATAGTTGGTTTGTAAGTAGTATAATTTTGGCATACATTGATTGGTTGGGGTCTGAGTTAGTTGTAGGATCTTTTCAGTGGTGTGAATGTCCGGAGCAGAATTGCCCAACAGAAACAGAATGTGAGGCACATATATAATTGAAAATTTTATAGAAGTTACATTAAAAAAAAGAGAAACATTCAATTCTAATAAAATATTTTATTTAACTTATCAAGTAATGACTAAACTTATTATTAATGTGCTAATTAATTCTTCATCTTTAGTCTTAGAAATCTGGTGTGTATTTCACACTGAGAGCATCTCTTCATATGGACCGACCACACTGTGAGTGCTCACTGGACACATGGCCATGGTGATCGTGGTGGACAGTGCGGGTCTGGAGCCTCTTTGGAATTCTGTCTGAGAAGCCTAGGAGATTTATGACCCTCTGCAGCCAGGATCCCATAAACGCTGTTCTCCCTGGCTTTCCTCCTGGGCTGCATGGTCACTTAGCTCTCTTTCACTGCTGTCACAAAGTCAGATCCACAAGATGTGAGTGACCACCCTGAATTTATTTCTCAGAGGATTTGCAGCTCCTACAAGGTAAAAGACCAGAGGAACTGCAGCCCCAACCACAGAGGAGATAAAAAAGTATCCAAAGACGCCTCAGACCACAGATTTTTGCCAACAGACAATTTTCCATACCCTAGTAATGGCTCCATGGAAGCCAAAAATTGGAAACGCTTTGTTTTCACAATTGGGCTTCCTTGATGGCTCAGATGGTAAAGAATCTGCCTGCAATGCAGGAGACTTGGGTTCAATCCCTAGGTTGGGAAGATCCCCTGAAGAAGGGAATGGCTACTCACTCCAGTGTTCTTGCTGGAGAATCCCATGGACAGAGGAGCCTGGTGGGCTACAGTTTGTAGGGTCACAAAGAGTTGGACTGAGAGACTAACACTTTCAGTTTCATTTTATTTTCACAATGACGTTGATTATCTCAAAAAGCTAACACTGGAATGAGTATCTTTACCATCCTCTTGAGATGGAAAAAACAGTGCTTTTGAAATGACATTCCAGTATGAATCCTCTGGTTCTGAAGAAAGTGAACCTTTTTACAGTCAAAGAAGGTACCAGGAATTTGAATTTTGAACTTGACTGCTGAGGAATAAAGATCAGAATTTCAACTTGGAATGTGCTAAATCCACCAACGTCTCTCAGCATCTGCTGTGGCCACTTTGTTTTTACACATTTAAATCTTCCTTCCCTAATTTTACCTGTGTTCTGCTGAATGATCATATTCAGAGCCTGACTTAGAAATAAATGTAATGGTTAACAACTGGCCCTTGAGTCAGTAGAATTTTTTCTTTCTTCTTGTAGTGGGATGATCACGGCAGGATATTTCCTCATGGCCAGGAAATAGATAAACATGTTTCCCCATGTGTAAGGAGAGAAGTAATCATAGTTCTTATTTCCTAAATTTTCATGAGGGTTAAAAAATAATACACATGATGCATTTAGCACAGTGACTGCCCATGTCAAACTAAACAAATGTTGGCTGCTATTAACATCTCTTGAGCACTTGTGTCTAACTGGTTGACCACCTGTAGGTTGATGTAAATCTACTTCTTGGTATATGGAACTGGTTGATTCCTAAGTAAAAATCTTGACATCCTGACAATTTGATTCTGTCTCATTTGTATGAAGGTGAATCAGCCCAAGGTTCACCAGGTTTTGCCACCTATTTATTTTTTTTCTCCCTATTTTCTTTGTCTTCCTTTTTCTTCTCTTCACTATTATCTTCTCAGTTTCTCATCCCCCCACCCCCCACCGTTTGAAACATTTTAAAGCTTTTTATTTGTGTTAAAAATATGTGCATTGCAGTATTGAAAACATTGTAACAAAAAGGAAATGACACTCTAAACTGCACTTCACAGCCCACAGGACATCCTGGACCAGCTTGCTTTTTAATCTAGAGTTCACAGTCGTCCTATCCAACTCCTTTCTTCACTAACAATTTTTTTCCTTCCAGTCAGACGGGCAGATGAAAGAGGCAGGCTGTGGCCTACACATTGTTAGTAGTTCTCCTTTCTTTTATGTGTAAAAGGATGGCACAGTCATGTAAACTTGATCCGACCTCTTTGTCTCTTTCTTAACAAAGCTAAACAGCTAAAAGAAATAAAAGAAGAAGGCATTGCTTGTGGAATGTACAGCGCATACTGGCAGCGCATGCTTCATTACGACTTGCCTGCTTTCTTCTCCCGTTCAATAGTTTCTTTTGAAGGCAGTGGATTTTTCTCTTGCGTTTCTGTTTTCTTCAGTTTCGATTTATCGGACTTCTCAATCTCAGCCACATCGGGTTTGTCAGACATGGTTGCAGAGGGAGCAGAGTGAGCTGCGAAGGAGAGAAATACGGTCTGCGATGGCTGATGGGTGCTCTCTTTCTCCCTTTCTCTTGGTTATTTTCAGCTGTGACTTAAGGATATTGGTACCCTCAGTGGGCACTGCCTCACCTGCCAGGGCAAGTGCTGCAGATGACTCTTAAACTCTGCCTTTGCATGTTGGATTTTTTTTTTTTTCCTTTGGCTTGTTTCTTTTCTTGTAGATGATGGCCATGCAGTAATCCTGAGATGAGAGCTGAAACCTTCAATTGGCTCAGAGTGGGTTTTCCAGAAATAGTCTCTGATGATGTGCTAGATGATGATAATTGAAGGCAGGAACACTCTATTTATAAATTTCTTTCAGGGCTCACCTACCCCCTCATCCTGGCCTGGCCCCAGCCTCTTTGTGAAGCTGTATAATACTCCTCCACAGGGACACCTGTGGCAGATGTGATGCTGTGACAGGACAATGGAGTGGCTGCTCTGGGAAGAAACACAGGGGGAAGGGCCATCCAGGAGTGTTGTCTCAGTGAGACCATGGGTAATTAGGAGGCTGGCAGGGGGCACAGGTAGCAGAACTGGGGATACTGAGGCCCAGTGGGGATTGAAAGATCAAAGCCAAGGATGCAGGTGAGACTCAAAGGCCAAATGTCAGGCTGCAACCAGGTGTGCGAGAGCCCTAGGAATCAGAGGTCAAGGGGAACCAGTGGTCAAAAGTCAGGGGTGTAACTAGAGATCAACACTTCATCAGCTGTTTCCTTAGACAGGTGGCCTCCATCATGTTTCCTGCTGGGCAAGATGCTGATCATGCATGAGACAGATCAGGGTATGGAGGTGGGTGGAGGTATTGGACTGAGTGGTATGGGATCGAGTGAAGGCAGATTTGGGCATTTTGGTGAAAGAATTGGTGTTAGATGTTGTTACAGGCTGAATGTTTGTGTCTCCCCCAAAATTCATATGTTGAAGCCCTAAGCCCTCATTGTGATTACATTCGAAGATAAGGTCTTTATGGAGGTAATAAGTGTCCTTATAAGAAGAGAAAGACCTCTCCCTCTCTTTCTCCTCTTTGTCAACATATAGCCCAGAGGCAGCCAACTACAAGTTAAGGACAGGGCTCTCACCAGATCCCATCATGCTGGTGTTCTGATCTCAGACTTCAGGGCTCCAGAGCCACGAGAAACACATTTTTTGCTGTTTATAAGTCATCCAGTCTATGATATTTTGTTATGAAAGCCATAGCCCTAGGCTAAAATAGATGTAAGGTTTGGTTTTGAGGGTGTGTAGAGAAGGGAAAAAGTGTGCCCTTGGAGACACAGGCAGTGAGGGCCAGCTGTCACAGGGTTCCAGTTAAGACTGGCATCTCCAGGAAAGGGATGTAGAAAGCAAGATGGGGTCCCAGCGCCAAAGATATTTGGGAGACCACCAAAGGCAAAACAAATACTTTCCCCAAAGCAACTGAGTTTCCTTGGGACACAAGATCCAAATAGCAAGAAAACTTGGGCCAATCACTGAGGCTGGTCACATCTCTTTAAACTTGAACTGGAGAGCCTGAGTGGGAAGGGAAAGAAGGGGAGGATAAAGAATACCCAGATACAGAGAAAGTAAGGTACAGAGGTTGAGAGTGAGCAAGGACTGACAGCTAAAATTTTTTCCTGTTGAAGAGTGAAGCATGTAGAAAGGATGTAAGAGAGAGAGA
This sequence comes from Budorcas taxicolor, assembly GCF_023091745.1. Classification (NCBI taxonomy): domain Eukaryota; kingdom Metazoa; phylum Chordata; class Mammalia; order Artiodactyla; family Bovidae; genus Budorcas; species Budorcas taxicolor. Next base: position 118,013,776 of record NC_068911.1, read on the forward strand.
AGCCCAGATCTGTGGATGGCTGGACCCTTCCCTTCATCCAGGTTCTGTTCAAATATCTGTTGATCATTGTTTGATAAAATATAACATCTGACTGTGTATATGTGTATCTATATATAATACATATATATGTATATATACACATATAATGTACAGATGTATGTATGTGTAGATACACATGTAATATACATACTGCTGCTAAGTCGCTTCAGTCGTGTCCGACTCTGTGTGACCCCATAGATGGCAGCCCGCCAGGCTCCCCCATCCCTGTGATTCTCCAGGCAAGAATACTGGAGTGGGTTGCCATTTCCTTCTCCAGTGCATGAAAGTGAAAAGTGAAAGTGAAGTCGCTCTGTCGTGTCTGACTCTTAGTGACCCCATGAACTGCAGCCCATCAGGCTCCTCCATCCATGGGATTTTCCAGGCAAGAGTACTGGAGTGGGGTGCCATTACCTTCTCTGAATATATATACAGATTTATTGATTGATATGTGCATATATATTTCCCCATCACGAGGCCTATGGTCTGTGCTCAGGCAACAGTGTAGTCAGTGGATTAATCCCCATATGGAGGCAGAACCTGGCTAATAGTATCTGTTGGGATCTATGAGGCTGGAATCTGTTACTTCTTATAAGGACAGAGGACAGACTTTGTATTCTCAGAACCCACATGTTCCCTGGCTGCGCTCCTGAAAGTCTGGGCTGGAGACGGTGTTGGGCGGGCCTGAATCTCCGTGCAGAGGGCATCTGTGTGCACATGTATGGGACCCAGTGTTCACAGGCCACCCCAAGTCCATCTTTTCTCCCAGAGATTGAGGGGGATTCTTTGGTTTGGAATGTCCCTACCTGGTCATAGGGTGCCACCTTCTCTGGGATTCTCCTTTCCGTGTGTGTAGGCCACCCTTCCACTCTTGTTCCTTGTCCTATCTCTGATAATGCTGAAGCTGAGTAGGACCCTGTGGGGCTCCTGTGTATGCAAGCTTTTCAAGCAGTTGCTAATCAGGGAAGGGAGGGGATGCAGAAGATAGGGAGGAGCAGTCAAGATAAAATAGTACAGGCTTGGGGCAGGGTCCTAGTTCCATCTCAAGTGGTACGTATAACAGTATCTTTGAGTTTTTTTTTTTATAGAACTAAAACCACTGACAAAAGGAAGATGTTAGCATTCTTCATTCCAGAGAAGGTCACAGTTTGATCAATTTGAGAACCACAGGCCCTGCAAACACCCTGATCCTTATTAGCAACCCTGCCCTTATAGCAACCACCCTATAAAACTATAGGATTCAAGAACTGCCAGAGTCCAGCTCCAGCAGCCAGGGATTCAACTTGAAGGGAGGAATGGTGTCGGCGAGTAAGGAGACAGCCTCTCAGTTTTCTTGGATTGCCTATTTATTTCAAGTTTAAGATTTTCTTTATACTTTTACAAAAGCATTAGGTCAGAGGTTTGACATTTTCAGTTCCCCCTCACCCAGACTTATTATCTCCATAAATCATTGTTGCTCTTCAAACAGAGTTTTTGCTTCAGGAATTCTCTTGGAATCAGCTTTACCATCTATCATCTACTTCTTATGTGTCCTATAGTTAACTTGTGATTACATTGTAACTCATGCTACATTCCTCAGTTTATTTCTTATCTCTCTAAATTCTGTTTGTCCCTAACATCCTGAGCTCACTATCTCTTAAAAAGGCTTCTAGTTATAGTATCTCTAAAATTCCTAACCTCTATAAGCTATAGTAAAATATGCTAACATTACAACATTCCTTAAATCTTCAACTTCTAACTATTTGAATTATTTCTAAGCCCTAAATTCAGTAAATTCCTTTGCTATAAACATTTTCCTCACAAATAGGCTTCAGATAGCAATCCCTCCCATGGTCTCAAGCTGCGGCCTATGTGCTCAGCCTGGAACACTATTTTGTAAAAGTTCTTGAACAAATGTCAATGACTAACTTTATGAATTATTTTCTGAGCACAGCTACAGAAGGCTTTGTGCCTTCTCATGCTCCTCTCAAGAACAATAAGCACCTTAACATTCCTTTTCAGTCAACTCAGCCGAGGAAAGGAAAAAACAAGTCAGAATCACAAGGCCTAACTCCTTCATCCTGGGTCCATGCCTGCGGGACAAAGAGAGGGGGGGTTGGGGCCATGCCTCCATTTTGTCAGTAATGCCTAATGTGGCTCCCGACAATGAACTATAGGTTCATCCTATAAAACTCCTTACCAAGTCTTCCTGGGTTGGGACACAGTTTTTTAGGGCAGGAGCCTGCTGTGTTCCTCTTTGCCTGGCAAAGTAATAAAACTATTCTTTTCTACTTCACCCAAAACTCTTGAGTTTTGACTGGGCATCAGTGCAGAGAAACTGAATTTTTGGCCTCAGTACTTCAGAGCTGGTTTATTGTGAGCCTACCATGCACTGGCCACTGTTCTGAGCATGCTATGTGTATTGGAGTATTTAATCCTTGTTGCCACTCAAGAGGCAGCATCTTTCCACTCAGCAGAACCCGGGGGCAGGGAGGTGCAATGCCTTGCTGGAGTTTGTGTAGGTAGCCTATCCCATGCCCTTGGGACAGGCAGGAGGAAGAAGAAGCATGGACCACCACCCCTGTTACTCAGCCCTTCCTGCCACTCCTCATTTCTTCTTTGCTCTCTGCCTCAGTTTATAGGGACCAGGGATCTGCCTTTAGCCCAAGTGGCTGCAGGGGTGATGAAGAAGGGAGCAAAGCAGAGATCATCAAGTAGGATGATCTCTTGATGATCAAGTAGGATGATCCCTTGGCTTTGAAGGGAAAGAGAGAGGTGAGGCCACACTAACTTCTTAATTTCTCTTGGAGTCATAAATAGGAACCACAAGGAGGCATCGTCTTATGGCTCAAGTTGGAAAAACCTTAGTTGACCTGTGTATGTGTATGTGTGTGCACATGCATTAATGCTTTCCACTAACAAACACAGGGCTGGGAGAGCCAGACTCTGCTAAAGTGTGGAGGAGCTCATAGGCACTAGCATCAGCAAGGAACTTTTGTCCATTTTGGGAAACAGGATTTGAGTTTGAATCCAGCTTGACCCTGTGCCTGTTGTGGGAATGTGGACAGTGACTTAAGCACTCTAAAATTTCATTTTCTTATCTGGAAAATGACAATGGATACAACCTAGAGATGCTTGGAAGACCAGTTGATCTGTGGATGTAGAGCTTGGAGCCCTATTCTAGTGGGTGGCAGGTGTTCACAGTAGGCATCTGTCATATCTGCCAGCCCAACATCCATTCCGTTGTCTATCAGTTCAGTTCAGTTCAGTCACTCAGTTGTGTCCGACTCTTTGTGGCCCCATGAACTGCAGCATGCCAGGCCTCCCTGTCCATCACCAACTCCCAAAGTTTACCCAAACTCATGTCCATTGAGTTGATGATGCCATCCAACTATCTCATCCTCTGTCATCCCCTTCTCCTACTGCTGTAAATCTTTCCCACCATCAGGGTCTTTTCCAATGAGTCAACTCTTCGCATGAGGTGGCCAAAGTATTGGAGTTTCAGATTCCACATCAGTCCTTCCAATGAACACCCAGGACTGGTCTCCTTTAGGATGGACTGGTTGGATCTCTTTATAGTCCAAGGGACTCTCAAGAATCTTCTCCAACACCACAGTTCAAAAGAATCAGTCTTTCAGTGTTCAGTTTTCTTGATAGTCCACTCTCACATCCATACATGACCACTGGAAAAACCATAGCCTTGACTAGACAGACATTTGTTGACAAAGTAATGTCTCTGCTTTTTAATATGCTATCTAGGTTGGTCATAACTTTTCTTCAAAGGAGTAGGCGTCTTTTTATTTCATGGCTGCAATCACCATCTGCAGTAATTTGAAGCCCCCCAAAATAAAGTCTGACACTGTTTCCACTCTTTCCCCATCTATTTGCCATGAAGTGATGGGATCAGATGCTATGATCTTAATTTTCTGAATACTGAGCTTTAAGCCAAATTTTTCACTCTCTTCTTTCACTTTCATCAAGAGGCTCTTTAGTTCTTCTTCACTTTCTGCCATAAGGGTGGTGTCATCTGCATATCTGAGGTTATTGATGTATCTCCCGGCAATCTTGATTCCAGCTTGTGCTTCTTCCAGCCAGGCATTTCTCATGATATACTTTGCATATAAGTTAAATAAGCAGGGTGACAATATACAGCCTTGACGTACTCCCTTTCCTATTTGGAACCAGTCTGTTCCATGTCCAGTTCTAACTGTTGCTTTCTGGTCTTCATACAGATTTCTCAGGAGGCAGGTCAGGTGGTCTGGTATTCCCATCTCCTGAATAATTCTCCACAGTTCATTGTGATTCACACAGTCAAAGGCTTTGGCATAGTCAATAAAGCAGAAATAGATATTGTCCTGGAACTCTTGCTTTTTTGATGATCCAGCAGACATTGGCAATTTGATCTCTGGTTCCTCTGTCTTTTCTAGAATCACCTTGAACATCTGGAAGTTCACGGTTCATGTATTGCTGAAGCCTGGCTTGGAGAATTTTGAACATTACTTTACTAGCGTGTGAGATGAGTGCAATTGTGTGGTACTTCGAGCATTCTTTGGCATTGCCTTTCTTTGGGATTGGAAAGAAAAATGATCTTTTCCAGTCCTGTGGCCACTGCTGAGTTTTCCAAATTTGCTGGCATATTGAGTGCAGCACTTTCACAGCATTATCTTTTAGGATTTGAAATAGCTCAACTGGAATTCCATCACCTCCACTAGCCTTGTTCATAGTGATGCTTCCTAAGGCCCACTTGACTTCACATTCCAGGATGTCTGGCTCTAGGTGAGTGTTCACACCATCGTGATTACCTGTGTCATGAAGACCTGTTTTGTACAGTTCTTCTCTCTATTCTTGCCCTTTATTCTTAATATCGTCTGCTCTGTTAGGTGCCTACCATTTCTGTCCTTTATTGAGCCCATCTTTGCATGAAATGTTCCCTTGGTATCTCTAATTTTCCTCAAGAGATCTCTAGTCTTTCCCATTCTGTTGTTTTCCTCAATTTCTTTGCATTGATCACTGAGGAATGCTTTCTTATCTCTCCTTGCTTTTCTTTGGAACTCAGCATTCAAATGGATATACCTTTCCGTTTTTCCTTTGCTTTTCACTTCTTTTCTTTTCACAGATATTTGTATGGCCTCCTCAGACAGCTATTTTGTTTTTTTTTTTTTTTGCATTTCTTTTCCATGGGGATGGTCTTGATCCCTGTCTCCTGTACAGTGTCACAAACCTCCATCCATAGTTCATCAGGCACTCTATCCTCAGATCTAATCCCTTATATCTATTTCTCACTCCCATTGTATAATCATAAGGGATTTGATTTAGGTCATACCTGAATGGTCTAGTGTTTTTCCCCACTTTCTTCAACTTAGGTCTGAATTTAGCAATAAAGGGTTCATGATCTGAGCCACAGTCAGCTCCTGGTCTTGTTTTTGCTGACTGTATGGAGTTTGTCCATCTTTGGCTGCAAAGAGTATAATCAATCTGATTTTGGCAATGTCCATGTGTAGAGTCTTCTCTTGTGTTGTTGGAAGAGGGTGTTTGCTATGACCAGTGCATTCTCTTGGCAAAACTCTATTAGCCTTTGCCCTGTTTCATTCTGTACTCCAACGTTAAATTTGCCTGTTACTCCAGGTGTTTTTTGACTTCCTACTTTTGCATTCCAGTCCCTATAATGAAAAGGACATCTTTTTGGGTGTTAGTTTTAAAAGATCATGTAGGTCTTTGTAGAACCTTTCAACTTCAGCTTCTTTAGTGTTACTGGTCAGGGCATAGACTTGGATTACCATGATACTGTATGGTTTGCCCTGGAAACGAACAGAGATCATTCTGTCATTTCGGAGATTGCATCCAAGACAGCATTTCGCACTCTTTTGTTGACTACTATGGCTACTCCATTTCTTCTAAGGGATTCTTGCCCACAGTAGTAGAGATAATGGTCTTCTGAGTTGAATTCACCCGTTCTAGTCCATTTTAGTTCGCTGATTCCTAGAATGTTGACTTTCACTCTTGCCATCTCTTGTTTGACCACTTCCAATTTGCCTTGATTCATGGACCTAACATTCCAGGTTCATATGCAATATTGCTCTTTACAGTATTGGACCTTGCTTCTATCACCAGTCATATCCACAACTGGGTGTTGTTTTTGCTTTGGCTCCTTCCCTTCATTCTTTCTGGGGTTATTTCTCCACTGATCTCCAGTAGCAGATTGGGCACCTATTGACCTGGGCAGTTCATCTTTTTGCCTTTTCATACTGTTCATGGTGTTCTTAAGGCAAGAATACTGAAGTGGTTTGCCATTCCCTTCTCTAGTGGACCACATTCTGTCAGACCTCTCCACCATGACCTGTCCATCTTGGGTGGCCCCACATGGCATGGCTTAATTTCATTGAGTTAGACAAGGCTGCGGTCCATGTGATCAGATTGGCTAGTTTTCTGTGATTGTGGTTTCAGTCTGTCTGCCCTCTGATGCCCTCTGTTAGTGCCTAACATCTTACTTGGGTTTCTCTTACGTTGGACATAGGGTATTTCTTCATGGCTGCTCCAGCAAAGCACAGTGCCACTCCTGACTTTGGACGTGGTATATCCCCTCACAGCTCTCGCTTCTAACCTTGAACGTGGGGTATCTCCTCGTGGCTGCTCCTGTGCCGCACAGCCACTGCTCCTTGTCTATACTCCATCCAAATCCCCCTTCCGAATTCCTGTTCCCTTGCCCTCTCACTCACAGGTGGGTGAGTGACCCTGGTCTCAACAATCAGGGTCACAGAATTTGGTCCAGGACTGGGTATGAGACACAAGGCAGGACAAATAGAACTAAATTCTGAAACTTTTGTGGGAATGACTTGGACAGAGAAGACTTGGTTATGAGCTGCTGGTGGCTGTCTGGGACCCACATAAAGAGAGCTTGCCTGAGGATGAAGCTGACATGTGAGAGAAGAGTAGCCATCCAGAAAGAGACACAACCTGATGGCATCCTCAGGCCCAGGATCCAGCTGTGCTGCAATAAGATGTGCCCTTGCATTTCCCAGGAACATGAGCCAACAAACTCCCGTTTACTAGCTCAGCTACTCACAGCAAAAACTGTGGCGGTCCAGTCAGTGTTCAGAACTATTGAAGGGGAAAGGCGTGCTCAGAGAGTCCTTTCCCCACACCCTGCCCTCTGCATCTCTTCCATATGGTTATTCCTGAGTTATATCCTTTCATATAAACCAGTAATCTAGTAAATGAAACATTTCTCTGAGTTCTGTGAGCTGCTCTAGAAAATTAATTGAACTCAAGGAGAGGATCATTGGAACCTCTAACCTAAAACCTGCTGGTGAGAAGCACAGGTGACAACCTGGACTTGTGATTGGTATCTGAGGTAGAGGGAACAGTCATGTAGGTATGTGCATACATGGATACTCAATTGTGTCCAACCAACCTCTTTGCAACCCCATGGACTGTAGCCCTCTGTCCATGGGATTTTCCCAGTAAGAATACTGGAGTGGGTTAACCATTTCCTCCTCCAGAGGATCTTCCCAACCCAGGAATCAAACCCACGTCTGAGTCTCCTGCATTGTCAGGTGGATTTTTTACCACTGTGCCACTTGGGCAGCCTCAGTCTTGTAGGACTGAGCACTTACTCTGTGGGATCTGATGCCATCTCCGGGTATACCATATCAGAACTGAGTTGAATTGTAGGAGACCATGCTGGTGCTGGACTATTTCTTGTTGGAGTGAAAAAGTCCATACACACATATTGGAATTGGGTGCAGAACCCTTGGTAGCCAAGCTTGGTATGTTAGATGAAGCATCTCAGTCCAGTCTTAGTGTAATGTGCTCGGTTGCTCAGTCATGTATGACTCTGACACCATGGACTAGATAGCCCACCAATCTCCTCTGTTCATGGAATTTTCCTGGCAAGAATACTGAAGTGGGTTGCTAGTTCCTTCTCCAGGGGAGATTCCCCACCCAGGGATCAAACCCAGGTCTTCTGAATCTCCTGAATTGGCAGACAGATTCTTTACCACTGAGCCACCTGGGAAGCCTTGTCTTAGTGTAATAGGGAAGAACAAATTTGACTCCATATCAGCTCCGTTTCTTTTACTTGAACCTTTGTATTCTTTTGCTTTTGCTGTGAATTATGAATGTTGCCTATAGCCTGAAATATACAAGATACCCCATTCTCAAGGCTCTGATTTTTAAACGTATAACATTTTCCCATTTATATAGAGATAAAAAGTTGCAGAATGGAGAAAAACACTTGTCTTGTTGTAGGGTTATAGGAACATCGTGACCTGACCTACCTGGATAGATGCTGAAACAAAGAATTCCTGCACCAAGAAGTGTGCAACAACCAACCACACTCCTTCATCTTGCCTTTAAAAATGCTTTGCTGAAACTGTTTGGGGAGTTTGGGATTTTTTTTGTGTGTGTGTAATTCGGAGAAGGCGATGGCACCCCACTCCAGTACTCTTGCCGGGAAAATCCCATGGACGGAGGAGCCTGGTGGGCTGCAGTCCATGGGGTTGCTAAGAGTCGGACACGACTGAGCGACTTCACTTTCACCTTTCGCTTTCACGCATTGGAGAAGGAAATGGCAACCCACTCCAGTGTTCTTGCCTGGAGAATCCCAGGAACGGGGGAGCCTGGTGGGCTGCCGTCTATGGGGTCGCACAGAGTTGGACATGACTGAAGCAACTTAGCAGCAGCAGCAAGCCTCCATTTTCCTTGTGCCCTTGCAATAAGGCTTTCTCTGCTCCAAACTCCATCATTTCTGTTTGTTTGGCCTCACTGAGCTTCAGGCACATGAACTTGTGTCAGGTAACAGTTTGTCCATCATCGACACCTGGTCCATCACTGATGGTAGCCCTGGCCAACAGTTACTTTTTCTGGTCTCATTTCCCATTTGTAAAAGAGGTGGTTGTTCTAGGAAAATTTTCCAGGGCATTTCAGGTGAAACATTCTTGCCTCATTCAGGGGAATTTATGGCCCCAGTTATTGGCAGTGGAAATTATTCTGGCAGCACCTCTCAGGACCTCTTCCCTTGGGTTGAGTGTCTCCATCTCTCTATTTGTTAGTGTCTGCCCCACTCTTCTGCTTCTGTTTGCATGCTGCTGTGTGCGTAGCTAAGGGGCCACCAGTGTTGAATAGGCAGGGCACAACAATTCCATTGCCCATTCATGATTAGCATGGCTATGCCCCTTAATCCAGACACCAGGCAGAGACTATGTTTGATGGCTGGCATGCCAGTGGGTTGATTGGAGCTGTGTCAGGGATGACCCCAGGAAAGTAGAATCCTCTGGCTCACTGACTGCTCAATGGGGATGAAGAATAGGAGGTGGAGGCCACCCAGATCTGGCAGACTAAGTGACTGGCACGTCCATTACAGTGCCAGGCTTTCATGCTGAAAAGACCTGCACATTGTTGTTGCTACTGTTTATTTGTTTGGCCCATGGAGACTGTGCAAACCTAATGGCATTGACACTTGAGTTGAGGGTACTCACGGGGATCGTGACAGCCATGGGAGTGAGTGAAGAGAAAACAATTCTGAGGACAGACGGTCGAGACTGAGAAGGCTGTTTCCTCCCTCACTAATGACCCTAAAATTGACTCAATGATCCAGAAACTCCAAAGTGAAACCATTGGTCACAATGTTGTCAGAGTAAAAAAAGAAAGAAAGAAGATGACGTGCAGATCATTTTGGAGCTGATTCCACACAAATACCCATTCTGCATGCCTGAGTTCCCCAGGCCAAGCTGCCTGGTATAATTATTGTTTGCTCTGCATGGGATTAAGGCAGGCACGTGACCAGCACATTTGAGTGTTAGTAAAGAACCAGTGCCCAGCTGAGAAGTATGGCTCTCATTTTCTCTGTGGGGAAGGACCAGTCTTCCTTTCAGTGGGCTGGTGACTGTCTTGTTGAGCCATCATCCCATCAGTTTGGAGGGCTGTGGAGTACAGTCATGAATGGTGAGGCAGAAAAGGCCCCAGAGTGTCACACTGAGGATATCTCTAGGTTCAGAGGGAGAAGGAGAAGAAAATGATAAAACAGGAATGCTGGGGCTCCAGTCACACCCCTTGCTTGGGGGTGAGGACCTACTGTCCTCTACTTGCCTGTCATTTCTCTGAGACTGTAAATTCACAGAGGCAAGGCTCTTGTTTTCCCTTTGCAATACCAATAATAATAACAATAACAACAGTTCTTTTGAAATTTTTATTTTATTTTAAGTATAGTTGATTTACAAAGTTGTATTAACTTCCACTGTACAGCAAAGTGATTCAGTCATATATATATATTCATATATTTTTCTGTTATGGTTTATCACAAGATATTGAATATAGTTCACTATGCTATACAGTGGGATCCATTCTACATATAATAGTTTGCATCTGTTAACCCCAAACTCCTAGTCCATCCCTCCTCCATAGCCACAAGTCTGTTCTCTATGTCTGTGAGTCTGTTTGGTAGATTAATTCATTTGTGTCATATTTTAGATTCCACATATAAGTGATTTGAATGAATCATTATTTTGTGATAGCTCCTGGGAAGTGCTAGGCCCTGTAGGTGTGTTAGTTCTGCAGGGCAGAAACCCATAAACATTCCTCTCAGTTCAGTGGGAGAGTGGATGTGTAAACCAATAATTAGAATGCCAGGGGTGCCTGCTAGAGCCTAGGGGCCCAGGAGGCCGAACACAAGTCTACTTTAGTGGTATTCATAAGACTGAGCAGAATCTTTAGTCATTGACTGAAAAACTCTTCCTATGTGATTAAATTCAATTTGTAGGCTAATTGCCTATCTACTCACAAAACCAGTTTTTGGAAAAAGAAGGTGAGAAGGTTTCAATGGGTGAGTAGGAGGTATTGTTTATTAGGTACCTACAGTAATGGGCCTCTTATAGTACAGATTTTAACAAGGAACAAGAGACTCAGTGAGGTTAAGTGACTTGCCCAAGGTCACACAGCCAGGAAGTGTGCCAGTCAGAATTTCAATCTAGGTTGGACTGACTTGAGAGCTGACTTTTGAAAATATTTTTAAGTTTATTTTTAATTGGTGGATGGTTGCTTTACAATGTTGTATTAGTTTTTGTTTTATAACAGTGTGAATCAACCATATGTATACATGTATTTCCTCCCTCTTGAGCCTCCCTTCCACCCCTCCACCCCATTCTAGCCCACTAGGTCGTCACAGAGCATCACTGACTCTTAAGATACGCTATGAAAGTGGGCCCCGTTGTAAATGTACACTGCCTGAGGCCACTGCTACTAGCCCCATGTGGCATTGAGCGCTTGAACTGTGGCTACTATGATTGAACTAAAGTTTTACTTTTATAGAATTTTAAATAATATAAATTAAAGAGAAAAAACCTATACTTTATTCAGTTACCAAACTTTTATGTATGTGTACAGTAACTTGGGTATGTGAATCTGTTCTTCCCTGTGTAAATTTGATAAATGTTAAATAGGGATCAAGTATTTCTTTATAAAAAATATTTAGTGTCCATTTATTTGTTTATTTTGAATTTATCTTAAAATTGAAGTATAGTTAATTTGCAATATGTGAGGATCAAGTATTTCTGTTTTTAAATCAACACCCATTTATTTTAATGAAAAAAAAAAAGACCTCTGTATTCTATATGCTCCAAAAAGATTTACTATAGAAACAAATACACTATATGAACACTATCTGCCTAATTTCACTATGATAAAGACAGTGTGTGACTTCTAGCTCCTACAGAAGGCGAACTGAAAAGCATAGGTACAGACTGTATAAGAAAGCATGAGCATATGCGCACGTGCACAAATGTGGTTAAAATCCTTAGCAAGCAACTGCATTTAAATTTTCTAAGATGCCTGACCCTAGGTTGTGGTGAGCTCTAAGAAAAAGCCATGGGTTGTCACTAGTTTTATATGCTAAAAAAAATTTGCTATGAGGATCAAGTATTTCTGATGCAAATTTAATGTCCCCACGGAGATGTCCTTTAAGTGTAAAATACATCCCAAATTTTGGAAACATGCTGTTTACATGTTGAGATGATGGATATATAAAGGATTAAATAAAAACTGCTTTAAAGACAGCAATCAGAGCAGAAAAAGAAATAAAAGGAATCCAAATTGGAAAAGAAGAAGTAAAACTGTCACTGTTTGCAGATGACATGATCCTCTACATGGAAAACCCTAAAGACTCCACCAGAAAATTACTAGAGTTCATCAATGAATATAGTAAAGTTGCAGGATATAAAATCAACACACAGAAATCCCTTGCATTCCTATACACTAATAATTAGAAAGTAGAAAAAGAAATTAAGGAAACAATTCCATTCACCATTGCAACGAAAAGAATAAAATACTTAGGAATATATCTACCCAAAGAAACTAAAGACCTATATATAGAAAACTATAAAACACTGATGAAAGAAATCAAAGAGGACACTAATAGATGGAGAAATATACCATGTTCATGGATCGGAAGAATCAATATAGTGAAAATGAGTATACTACCCAAAGCAATTTACAAATTCAATGCACTCCCTATCAAGCTACCAGCCATATTTTTCACAGAACTAGAACAAATAATTTCAAGATTTGTATGGAAATACAAAAAACCTCGAATTGCCAAAGCAATCTTGAGAAAGAAGAATGGAACTGGAGGAATCAACTTGCCTGACTTCAGGCTCTACTACAAAGCCACAGTCATCAAAACAGTATGGTACTGGCACAAAGACAGACATATAGATCAATGGAACAAAATAGAAAGCCCAGAGATAAATCCACACACCTATGGACACCTTATCTTTGACAAAGGAGGCAAGAATATACAATGGAGTAAAGACAATCTCTTTAACAAGTGGTGCTGGGAAAACTGGTCAACCACTTGTAAAAGAATGAAACTAGATCACTTTCTAACACCGCACACAAAAATAAACTCAAAATGGATTAAAGATCTAAATGTAAGACCAGAAACTATAAAACTCCTAGAGGAGAACATAGGCAAAACACTCTCTGGCATAAATCACAGCAGGATCCTCTATGATCCACCTCCCAGAATACTGGAAAAAAAGCAAAAATAAACAAATGGGATCTAATTAAAATTAAAAGCTTCTGCACAACAAAGGAAAATATCAGCAAGGTGAAAAGACAGCCTTCTGAATGGGAGAAAATAATAGCAAATGAAGCAACTGACAAACAACTAATCTCAAAAATATACAAGCAACTTATGCAGCTCAATTCCAGAAAAATAAATGACCCAATCAAAAAATGGGCCAAAGAACTAAATAGACATTTCTCCAAAGAAGACATATGGATGGCTAACAAACACATGAAAAGATGCTCAACATCACTCATTATTAGAGAAATGCAAATCAAAACCACAATGAGGTACCACTTCACACCAGTCAGAATGGCTGCGATCCAAAAATCTGCAAGCAATAAATGCTGGAGACAGTGTGGAGAAAGGGAACCCTCCTACACTGTTGGTGGGAATGCAAACTAGTACAGCCACTATGGAGAACAGTGTGGAGACTCCTTAAAAAATTGCAAATAGAACTACCTTATGACCCAGCAATCCCACTGCTGGGCATACACACCGAGGAAACCAGAATTGAAAGAGACACATGTACCCCAATGTTCATCGCAGCACTGTTTATAATAGCCAGGACATGGAAACAACCTAGATGTCCATCAGCAGATGAATGGATAAGAAAGCTGTGGTACATATACACAATGGAGTATTACTCAGCCTTTAAAAAGAATTCATTTGATTCAGTTCTGATGAGATGGATGAAACTGGAGCCGATTATACAGAGTGAAGTAAGCCAGAAAGAAAAACACCAATACAGTATACTAACACATATATATGGAATTTAGAAAGATGGCAATGACGACCCTGTATGCAAGACAGGAAAAAAGACACAGCTGTGTATAGCGGACTTTTGGACTCAGAGGGAGAGGGAGAGGGTGGGATGATATGGGAGAATGGCATTCTATCATGTATACTATCATGTAAGAATTGAATCGCCAGTCTATGTCTGACGCAGGATACAGCATGCTTGGGGCTGGTGCATGGGGATGACCCACAGAGATGTTATGGGGAGGGATGTGGGAGGGGGGTTCATGTTTGGGAACACATGTAAGAATTAAAGATTTTAAAATTAAAAAAAATTAAAAAAAATCTAAAAAAATAAAATAAAAAAAAATTACAAAAAAAAATTAAAAAAAAACTACAACTACTATTAAAAAAAAAAGATACATGTCACCGCTTAAAGTGGTCATTACAAATCTGAAAATGTGACTTGAATTCTATTTCTCTTGGACAGTGTTGTTCTAAGAGTTTTAAATAAATAAATGAACTTTGTTAACTCCTCAGGGTTCCTGTATGCAGAACAAGATAGTAACAAAAGACATTCCAAAAATGTTTCTATTTTCCTGTCTTAGCTGACCTGGCTAGCACTTGAGTCATCGGAATTGTGGAGGCCTAAAGAATCCACCTGGAATGCAGAAGACGCAGGAGACATGGGTTCAATACTTGGGGTGGGAAGATCCCCTGGAGTAGGAAATGGCAGCCCACTACAGTATTCTTGCCTGGGAAATTCCATGGACAGAGGAACTTGGTGGGCTTCAGCCCATGAGGTTGCAGAGTCAGACACAACTGAACACACACACACAATTACAATGAGTGTACGCAGACGAATAACACCAGTTCCCGTGGTGTCTTTCAGAGAGGCTAGTATAAGGCCAGAGGTCTATGGCACAAAACATAGAACAACTTAGGGGGATGACCAGATGAGGAGGGGGGCAGGAAGTAAAAGAAATTGATGATGACTCTCATTGTGGTCTAAGAGATAGTTTTTATCAGAAGCTTTCAAAACCCAGATGATTCACACCCACATACACATTAGAGCCCAGTCAAAAGCTGTGAGGCTCCATATCACCTGAGAGCATAGCTGATTCCAGAAACAATTTAGGCTTCGCTATTCCAGCTGATTTGAGGGCTTTACTTTTGTCTGAGTCTATTATTACAAAGGTTTTCTGTCTGACTTTCCCATTACTACTCTATTTGTGAAGCTCAGATTCAATATTTAAAGCCTGAATTTTCCTTTCATACCGAACTTTAGTAACAGAGTAATTCAGATGGATTTGAGGGGAGAGAGGGAAATGAGATGAGGTAAACTTCAAAGTTAATGAAGAAAACACCAGTGATATTGGGTGAGCGTTGAGTTATTTTGAAAATTTTGAAAAAAAAAAAAAGAATTGTGGTAGGTGTTCTGATTTTCTTTTGAGGCTGTTTTTAGTACTTTTCTGAGGTGCTTGCCTCTATAGCATTATTAAAGCTATTGCTCAGGATTTTAATGTCTGCACTTTAATGGCTTTTCCCCCCGCCCAACGCTGTGGAGTGGGGGAGGGAGGGAGAGAGACATACACACACCCATACAGAGAAAGAAAGAGAGGTAAATTAATCTTGGAGTAAGGATGACTTTAGACTCTTAGCATTGGCTGATTTAATATTTGTGATTTCAAATATTGATTTGCAAAGCACTCCAAAAAGACCTTTAATACACAGTGTTTGGTCATTTTCAGAAGCAAACTGTGAATAGAGTGGTATGAAGCTGACCTGGAGAAGCTTGTGAATGAGACCAGCCAAGCCCTTGTCAACACAGTTCCCTTTCATCTTGGTGTTTTTGGAGTACATAATAATCTTCATTGAAAGTTTAGAGAGCCACATAGCATCAGTAATTATTAGGGAAATGCAAGTCAAAACTACAGTGAGGTACCACCTTCAGATGGGGCATCATTAATAAGTTTACAATTAACAAATTCAGGTGAGGATGTGAAGAAAAGCGAAACCTCCCACACTATTGGTGGGAATGTAAACTGCTGCAACCACTATGGAGAACAGTATGGAGGTTCCTCAAAAAACTAAAAATAGAATTACCATATGACACAGCAATCTCACTCCTGGCCTTGTATCCTGAAAAAATTCTGATTTGAAAAGATGCATGCACCCCTATATTCATAGCAGCACTATTTACAATAGCCAAGACATGGAAACAACCTAGATGTCCATTGTCAGATGAACGCATGAAGATGTGGAACATATATACAGTGACTATTACTCAGCCAGAAAATGTATGAAATAATGCCATTTGCAGCAACATGGATGGACCTAGAGATTATTATCCTAAATGAAATAAATCAGACAAAGACAAATACCATATGATATCACTTATATGTGAAATCTAAACTATGCCACAAATGAATTTATCTATGCAACAGAAACACTCACAGAGACAGAGAACAGACTTGTGATTCCCAAGAGGGAAGGGGGTCAGGGAGCAATGGATTGGGAGTTTGGGGTTAGCAGAGGCAAACTATTAAATAGACAATGGATAAACAACAAGATCCTACTGTATAGCACAGGGAACTATATTCAGTGTTCTGTGATAAACCATAATGGAAAAGGATTTTTACATATATATAACAGAATCACTTTGCTGCCCGCAGAAATTAACACAACATTATAAATCAGCTATGCTTCAGTAAAATTTAAAAAGGCCACTCAAGTGTTTTAGATGTGCTTTGTGAATTTAATGGAGATATCTTGTCCTGTGTATTCAGAAATTTGGGGATCACTAAATATCTGAAGAGACCCTTGTAAACGGCAATATCAGATGGAACTGGAAGCTTTGGGGGAACTCTGGACTGGCAGTGTTGCTGAGACAATTCCTTATTTGTCTATCTATTTATTTATTTTAAGTATAGTTGATTTGAAATATTTATTAGTTTCAGAGATATAGCATAGTGATTCCATATTTTTATAGATTATGCTCCAATTAAAGTTATTGCAAAAGGATGGCTGTATTTCTCTGTGCTGTACAATATATCCTTCAGTTCAGTTCAGTCTGTCAGTCGTGTCCGACTCTTTGTGACCCCATGAACTGCAGCATGCCAGGCCTCCCTGTCCATCACCAACTCCTGGAGCATACCCAAACTCATGTCCATTGAGTCGGTGATGCCATCCAACCATCTCATCCTCTGTTGTCCCCTTCTCCTTCTGCCCTCAATCTTTCCCAGCATCAGGGTCTTTTCAAATGAGTCAGCTCTTCGCATCAGGTGGCCAAAGTATTGGAGTTTCAGCTTCAACATCAGTCCTTCCAATGAACAGTCAGGACTGATCTCCTTTACTGTCCTAGGGACTCTCAAAAGTATTCTCCAACACCACAGTTCAAAAATATCAATTCTTCAGTGCTCAGCTTTCTTTATAGTCCAAGTTCACATCCATACATGACTACTGGAAAAACTATAGCCTTGACTAGATGGACCTTTGTTGAAAAAGTACTGTCTATGCTTTTTAATATGCTGTCTAGGTTGGTCATAACTTTCCTTCCAAGGAGTAAGCGTCTTTTTATTTCATGGCTGCAAACACTATCTGCAGTGATTTTGGAGCCCCCCAAAATAAAGTTTGCCACTGTTTCACTGTTTCCCTATCTATTTGCCATGAAGTGATGGGGCCAGATGCCATGACCTTAGTTTTCTGAATGTTGAGCTTTAAGCCAACTTTTTCACTCTCCTCTTTCACTTTCATCAAGAGGCTTTTTAGCTCCTCTTCACTTTCTGCCATAAGGGTGGTGTCATCTGCATATCTGAGGTTATCGATATTTCTCCCGGCAATCTTGATTCCAGCTTGTGCTTCATCCTTGTTGCTTATCTATTTTATACATAGTAGTTTGTACCTTTTAATCCCATACCCCTATTTTGCCTCTCCTCCCTTTCTTGCCATTTGTAACAACATGGGCAGGTCGCTAGTGTATTATGCTTACTGAAATAGTCAGACAGAAAAAGACAAATATTCCGTGTTGTCACTGATAAGTGGAAGCTAAAAAATAAAACACACAAATGTATATAACAAAATGCAACAGTTTCTATATTGCTTCCCTAGAAGATTTCAGAGAAACTGTTGGCTAAATGCCTGGAAGGCAATGCCACAGGGTGAAAACTGACCTGAGTAACCTGTCAGGGATTGATCACGTGTTGTGGTTAGATGTGGATGGTCAAGGTCTCTGTCAAGCCTTCTGCTACTCTGGTTCTACCCATGTCCAGCAGGGTGTGCTCTAGCTGTTGCCTTTCCTGGGTTGGTCTTAACTAATGCTGCGCAAAGCTCTCTTCTGTCTACTGGCCATTTATTTGCATTTGTAATAGTGATGCTAGTGCTACTTCCTACTCTGTAATTCTGCATAGTTCAGTCATTCCAGACCGTCACCACACTGCTTATTCATTTGCTTAGTCACTCATGTCTTAAAAAATTTTTTTTGATAGTTCTGAAGCTAACTTTATTTTATTTATTTTTTAAAATTAAAATTTATTTATTTTAATTGGAGGCTAACTACTTTACAATATTGTAGTGGTTTTGCCATACATCAACATGAATCCACCATGAGTGTACACGTGTTCCCCATCCTGAACCCCCCTCCCACCTCCCTCCTCATACCATCACTCTGGGTCATCCCAGTGCACCAGTCCCAAGCATCCTGTATCCTGCATCTAACATGGACTGGTGATTCGTTTCTTATATGATATTATACATGTTATATTGGAGTATAGTTGATTTAGAATGTGTTAATTTCAAGTGTACAGCAGCCATTCTCTTCTCCAGGGGATCTTCCTGACGTAGAGATGGAACCTGGGTCTCGTGCGTTGCAAGCAGATTCTTTACTGCCTGAGCCATCAGGGAAGCTCAAACACATAATTAGTTTACAATGTGTTAATTTCAGGTGTATAGCAAAGTGATTCATATATACAGACATATATATGTATATATGTTCCTTTTTCATATTCTTTTCCAATGTAGGTTATTACAGAGTATTGAACACAGTTCCCTGTTTTATAAGTAGGTCCTTTTTGATGATCTACTTCAGACATAGCAGTGTGTACATGTAAATCCCAAACCCCCAATGAATCACTCATCTCTTTATTCACCAAAGTTTTTATTGATTTCCTATGTGTGCAAGATCATTCTGATCACACAAGGGCATCTAAGACATTTCTTGCCATGTCTAGCTCTGCAGTTCATTTATTCACTTAGTTTAAGTAATTAAAAAAATTCAGTGATATTCATTGAACACACACTGTGGTGCTCGGCTGTGCGCCAGGATTCAGGGTCTCCACTGGGTGTAGATTAGGATCGCCCACCTCCTCATCCATAGTAGCTTTATTTTTTTGATTTATTTTTTAATTGAAGTGTAGTTGATTTACTTCAGATTCTTTTTCAGATTCTCTTCCCTTATAGGCTATTACAGAATATTAAGTATAGTTCTTTGTCTTATGTAGTAGATCTTTGTTGGTTATCTATTTTCTATATAGTAGTGTGTAGATGTTAATCCCACCCTCCTAATTCACCCTCCCTCCCTTCCCCTTTGGAAACCATTAATGCATTTTCTGTGTCTGTGAATCTATTTCTATCTTGTAAATAAGATCATTTGTATCTCTCCCGCCTAGATTACATATGTAAATTATATCATATGATGTATGTCTTTCTCTGTCTGACTTACTTCCCTTAGTATGATCATCTCTAAGTCTGTCTGTGTTGCTGAAAATGGCATTATTTCACTCTTTATTTACGACTGAGTAGTATTCCAATTGTATATATGTACCACATCTTCTTTATCCATTCATCTGAGTTGACTCCTCTTTAATATCATTATTTTTACATTTACATTATTTTATTTTTTAAAATATAAATTTATTTTAATTGGAGTTAATTACTTTATAATATTGTATTGGTTTTGCCATACATCAACATGAATCCACCACTGGTATACACGTGTTTCCCATCCTGAACCCCCCTCCCTCATCCCTCCCTGTACCATCCCTCTGGGTCATCCCAGCGACCATCCTCAAGCATCCAGTATCATGCATCAAACCTGGACTGCCATTCTCCCAAATCATCCCACCCTCTCCCTCTCCCACAGAGTCCAAAAGACTGTTCTATACATCTGTGTCTCTTTTGCTGTCTCACGTACAGGGTTATCATTACCATGTTTCTAAATTCCCTATATATGTGTTAG
Organism: Budorcas taxicolor; assembly: GCF_023091745.1. Lineage (NCBI taxonomy): Eukaryota > Metazoa > Chordata > Mammalia > Artiodactyla > Bovidae > Budorcas > Budorcas taxicolor. The sequence goes on from NC_068911.1 coordinate 118,033,821, forward strand.
TATACTGTATTGGTGTTTTTCTTTCTGGCTTATTTCACTCTGTATAATCGGCTCCAGTTTCATCCATCTCAACAGAACTGATTCAAATGTATTCTTTTTAATGGCTGAGTAATACTCCATTGTGTATATGTACCACAGCTTTCTTATCCATTCATCTGCTGATGGACATCTAGGTTGCTTCCATGTCCTGGTTATTATAAACTGTACTGTGGTGAACATTGGGGTACATGTTTCTCTTTCAATTCTGGTTTCCTCAATGTGTATGCCCAGCAGTGGGATTGCTGGGTCATAAGACAGTTCTATTCCCAGTTTTTTAAGGAGTCTCCACACTGTTCTCCATAGTGGCTGTACTAGTTTGCATTCCCACCAACAGTGTAAGAGGGTTCCCTTTTCTCCACACCCTCTCCAGCATTTATTGCTTGTAGACTTTTGGATTGCAGCCATTCTGACTGGCGTGAAATGGTACCTCACTGCGGTTTTGATTTGCATTTCTCTGATAATGAGTGATGTTGAGCATCTTTTCATGTGTTTTTTAGCCATCCATATGTCTTCTTTGGAGAAATGTCTATTTAGTTCTTTGGCCCATTTTTTGATTGGGTCATTTATTTTTCTGGAATTGAGCTGCAGGAGTTGCTTGTATATTTTTTAGATTAGTTGTTTGTCAGTTGCTTCATTTTCTATTATTTTCTCCCATTCTGAAGGTTGTCTTTTCACCTTGCTTATAGTTTCCTTTGTTGTGCAGAAGCTTTTAAGTTTAATTAGGCCCCATGTGTTTATTTTTGCTTTTATTTCCAATATTCTGGGAGGTGGGTCATAGAGGATCCTGCTGTGATGTATGTCGGCGAGTGTTTTGCCTATATTCTCCTCTAGGAGTTTTATAGTTTTCTGGTCTTACGTTTAGATCTTTAATCCATTTTGAGTTTATTTTTGTGTATAGTGTTAGAAAGTGTTCTAGTTTCATTCTTTTAAAGGTGGTTGACCAGTTTTCCCAGCATCACTTGTTAAAGAGATTGTCTTTAATCCATTGTATACTCTTGCCTCCTTTGTCAAACATAAGGTGTCCATAGGTGTGTGGATTTATCTCTGGGCTTTCTATTTTGTTCCGTTGATCTATATTTCTGTCTTTGTGCCAGTACCATACTGTCTTGATGACTGTGGCTTTGTAGCAGAGCCTGAAGTCAGGCAAGTTGATTCCTCCAGTTCCATTCTTCTTTCTCAAGATTGCTTTGGCTATTTGAGTTTTTTTGTATTTCCATACAAATTGTGAAATTATTTGTTCTAGCTCTGTGAAAAATACCTTTGGTAGCTTGATAGGGATTGCATTGAATCTATAGATTGCTTTGGGTAGTATACTCATTTTCACTGTATTGATTCTTTTGATCCATGAACATGGTATATTTCTTCATCTATTAGTGTCTTCTTTGATTTCTTTCACCAGTGTTTTATAGTTTTCTATATATAGGTCTTTAGTTTCTTTAGGTAGATATATTCCTAAGTATTTTATTCTTTTCGTTGCAATGGTGAATGGAATTGTTTCCTTAATTTCTCTATTTTCTCATTATTAGTGTATAGGAATGCAAGGAATTTCTGAGTGTTGATTTTGTATCCTGCAACTTTACTGTATTCATTGATTAGCTCTAGTGATTTTCTCATTCAAATATGAAGGAGAAATCAAAAGCTTTACAGACAAGCAAAAGCTGAGAGAATTCAGCACCATCAAACCAGCTCTCCAACAAATGCTAAATGATATTCTATAGACAGGAAACACAAAAAGGGCATATAAACTCAAACCCAAAACAATAAAGTAAATGGCAATGGGATCATACTTATCAATAATTACCTTAAAAGCAAATGGGTTGAATGCCCCAATCAAAAGACAAAGACTGGTTGAATGGATACAAAAACAAAGACCCCTATATATGTTGTCTATAAGAAACCCACCTCAAAACAGGGGACACATACAGACTGAAAGTGAAGGATTGGAAAAAGATATTCCATGCAAATAGAGCCCAAAAGAAAGCAGGAGTAGCAATACTCATATCAGATAAAATAGACTAAAACAAAGGCTGTGAAAAGAGACAAAGAAGGACACTACATAATGGTCAAAGGATCAATCCAAGAAGAAGATATAACTATTATAAATATGTACGCACCCAACATAGGAGCACCACAATATGTAAGACAAATGCTAACAAGTATGAAAGGGGAAATTAACAATAACATAGTAATAGTGGGAGACTTTAATACCCCGCTCACACCTATTGACAGATCAAGTAAACAGAAAATTAACAAGGAAACATAAACTTTAAATGATACAATAGACCAGTTAGACCTAATTGATATCTATAGGACATTTCACCCCAAATTAATGAATTTCACCTTTTTCTCAAGCACACACGGAACCTTCTCCAGGATAGATCACATCCTGGGCCATAAATCTAGCCTTGGTAAATTCAAAAAAATTGAAATCATTTCATGCATCTTTTCTGACCACAATGCAGTAAGATTAGATCTCAATTACAGGAGAAAAACTACTAAAAATTCCAACATATGGAGGCTGAACAACACGCTGCTGAATAACCAACAAATCACAGAAGAAATCAAAAAAGAAATCAAAATATGCATAGAAATGAATGAAAATTAAAACACAACAACCTAAAATCTGTGGGACACTCTACAAGCAGTGCTAAGGGGAAAGTTCATAGCAATACAGGCATACCTCAAGAAACAAGAAAAAGGTCAAATAAACAACCTAACTAGACACCTAAAGCAACTAGAAAAGGAAGAAATGAAGAACCCCAGGGTTAGTAGAAGGAAAAAAATCTCAAAAATTAAGGCAGAAATAAATGCAAAAAGAAACAAAAGAGACCATAGCAAAAATCAACAAAGCAAAAAGCTGGTTCTTTGAAAGGATAAATAAAATTGACAAACCATTAGCCAGACTCATCAAGAAACAAAGGGAGAAAAATCAAATCAATAAAATTAGAAATGAAAATGGAGAGATCACAACAGACAACACAGAAATACAAAGGATCATAAGAGACTACTATCAGCAATTATATGCCAATAAAATGGACAATGTGGAAGAAATGGACAAATTCTTAGAAAATTACAACTTTCCAAAACTGAACCAGGAAGAAATAGAAAATCTTAACAGACCCATCACAAGCATGGAAATTGAAACTGTAATCAGAAATCTTCCAGCAAACAAAAGCCCAGGTCCAGACAGCTTCACAGCTGAATTCTACCAAAAATTTAGAGAAGAGCTAACACCTATCCTACTTAAACTCTTCGAGAAAATTGCAGAGGAAGGTAAACTTCCAAACTCATTCTCTGAGGCCACCATCACCCTAATACCAAAACCTAACAAACATGCCACAAAAAAAGAAAACTACAGGCCAATATCACTGAAGAACATAGATGCAAAAATCCTTAACAAAATTCTAGCAATCAGAATCCAACAACACATTAAAAAGGTCATACACCATGACCAAATGGGCTTTATCCCAGGGATGCAAGGATTCTTCAATATCCGCAAATCAATCAATGTAATATACCACATTAACAAATAGAAAAATAAAAGCCATATGATTATCTCAACAGATTCAGAGAAAGCCTTTGACAAAATTCAACATCCATTTATGATAAAAACTCTCCAGAAAGCAAGAATAGAAGGAACATACCTCAACACAATAAAAGCTATATATGACAAACCCACAGCAAGCATTATCCTCAATGGTGAAAAATTGAAAGCATTTCCCCTAAAGTCAGGAACAAGACAAGGGTACCCACTTTCACCACTACTACTCAACATAGTTCTGGAAGTTTTGGCCACAGCAATCAGAGCAGAAAAATAAATAAAAGCATCCACATTGGAAAAGAAGAAGTAAAACTCTCACTGTTTGCAGATGACATGATCCTTGACATTTATATTCTTTTAAAAAGTCTGATGAGAGAGATGCATTATAGTCCAAGCACATAAAAAATAATAGAAGTGAAAAAAATGGCAAGGAATGAAGTCAGAGAAATAGTTCTTACACATACCATACCCACAGGGCTCTGATAGCTTTCTAGAGATGGACTAAAACTGTAGCTCTGTGTTTTCCTGAGTGCTGACTCAGGAGAAAAACAAAATCATTGACTGTCACTCCAAGGACCACACCATCAAAACCATCATCCCAAGAATACAGGGAGGAGTATCTTTTGCAGGATCATTTGTCTTGCATCCCTTGTGTTGGCTGAAGGTACATCATCTAAGTTCAGTACAGTAAAGGCAAATTGTGCGTGTGTGCTTGTGCATGCTAAGTCGCTTTAGTCATGTCTGATTCTTTGTGATTTTACAGATTGTAGCCTGCTAGGCTCCTCTGTCCATGGGATACTCCAGGTGAGAATACTGGAGTGGGTTGCCATGCCAATTGACATGGTAACAAATCAAGGACCCCCTGATAAGAAGCAGTCTGCATTTGAAATTACTCTGATGGTAACTTAGAAGCCCATGGTAAACAGGAGAGATGTAAACACAGATGCCCTTAGGGTGTGGCAGGTAGTAACTCTGTCTGTGCCTCATGTGTGTTACACAGGGAGTGATGGGTAAGGACTTTCTGGTTATACTCCAATCTCATACTCTCTTTAGTTCAGTTCATGTCACTCAATCATGTCAGATTTTTTGTGACTCCATGGACCGCAGCATACCAGGCCTCACTGTCCCTCACCAACTCCCAGAGTTTACCCAAACTCACGTCCATTGAGTCGGTGATGCCATCCAGCCGTCTCATCCTCTGTCATTTCCTTCTCCTCCTGCCTTCAATCTTTCCCAGCATCAGGGTCTTTTCAAGTGAGTCAGCTTTTTGCATCAGGTGGCCAAAGTATTGGAGTTTCGGCTTTAACATCAGTCCTTCCAATGAACACTCAGGACTAATCTCCTTTAGGATGGACTTCTTGAATCTCCTTACTGTCCAAGGGACTCTCAAGAGTCTTCTCCAACACCACAGTTCAAAAGCATCAATTCTTTGACACTCAGCTTTCTTTATAGTCCAACTCTCACATCCATGCATGACTACTGGAAAAACCATAGCTTTGACTAAACAGACCTTTGTTGGCAAAATAATGTCTCTGCTTTTTAAAATGCTGTCATAACTTTCCTTCCAAGGAGTAAGCATCTTTTTATTTCATGGCTGCAAACACTATCTGCAGTGATTTTGGAGTCCCCCAAAATAAAGTCTGCCACTGTTTCCACTGTTTGCCCGTCTATCTGCCATGAAGTGATGGGGCCGGATGCCATGATCTTAGTTTTCTGAATGTTGAGCTTTAAGCCAACTTTTTCACTCTCCTCTTTCACTTTCATCAAGAGGTTCTTTAGTTCTTCACTTTCTGCCATAAGGGTGGTATCATCTGCATATCTGAGGTTATTGATATTTCTCCTGGCAATCATACTCTTTACAAAATGCTATAAAGTACAAACTAAATATCCTTGAGGACCAACTTCAGCCTTGGGTTGCTTTTTCATGAGCTCTGACCTAGAAAAGTAAATGCACTGAAATTAATCAGGTTAAGTGTCCCTAAATACTACTTTCTATAGCTGAGCTATTGATAAATATTGGGTGGAAGAAATTCTTGATCTTTGACAGATACTGAGAAATCGGTGGGCACATGCAGCCTTCTGAAGGATAAGTCCTTGAAATAAATGTCACAGATGTTCCTGAAATAGTGTTATGCCTTGGAGTTATACATTGAGTATAATCTCTGCTTTCATGGAGCTTCAAGACATAAATGCAATAAATGTATACAATGAAGGGTGGCATATGCATAAATATGTACCAGGAATGCAAAGAGGAGGGGGAGACAGGCACTGAACTGTGAGTCTGGAGGTCAGGGGGTCAGGAAATCAGAGTCAGAAGATCAGAGGGTCAGGGATCACAGATGAGGAAAGACTTCATCCAGGAGGAAAGAGGGAGGTAGTTAGGTCATGGTGAAATAAACACCACTGCTTCATAATTTGTTTCTAGTTGCTGCCCTGGGTACCGAGAAGGTGTAATGTGTTTGAGGGAAGGTCGTTTGGTGGCAGTCCAGGGCTCTTGCATGTCAACATATCTTAAGGGATGCTGGGCAGTTTGACAGTCCTGGGTGAACCTTTGGGAGAGCTGTGGGTAGGGATTCTTGGGGTCCACCAAACTGAATTATCTCTCTGCGCAAGACTGGAAGATTCCCCAATTTATGGGTTAGAGACCAGTTTCTATAACCAAAACTAAAAATATAAATTCTCATGCTTGCCTCCTTCGGTCCTGGGAAGGACATGGTACTTAGAGTATTGTCAGTCAGGAGGTGGCCCAGGCTCTGATGACAAGCAGGGACCAAGAAGGCCCCTCTGGCAGAGTGGAGAGGGCAGGGCTGTGGAGATGTGGGCAGGGCCAGCCTAAATCCATTGTGAACTTGGGCTTTGCTTCCTGTTGCACAGTCTGGAGTGGTTCTCTGTCCTCTCCTCAGTGTTGGTCAATCTCCTATATACCTTTTCCCTCCAAATAGGATGCAAAATTTATTTAAGAAGTTGATAAAAGTGTTGCAATTTGAAGAAGTGTTTCAGAACATTCCAATAAAACATGTAATTATAAACTAATTGGGAGATGTATGAAGTGTATCATCTTTTGATGACTTTAAATTTATTTATTAAAGAAAATAGAGAAAATTCTGATAAAACAACAGTGAATATAAAAATATGACAAAGATGAGTTATGAGAGTAACAGATTTTTTTTTTTCTGAAACCAAGAAATCTTTTGAATCCAAACTCAATAACTAATAAACAAGCTGTCTGCCTAAACTGACCCTAAAACTGAGGGGCTGTTTCTGTCACTTATAACCAGGAACCATGGTTGTTGGTCTCCTTCTGTGTGGAGAGGTTATGGTTGAATGGAAAGAAACTCAGTTTTCTCATTGTTAAGTGAATACCGCTTCAGAACATGATTAAGAAGGTTATATGAGATCATATCTGGAAAGCTTGGGATATGATTGTTCTATAGTAAAGAATGCATATTAACTACTATAAGTATTAAGTTCTGGGGTTCACTTTTACATTTAATCAACAAATATTCAAACAAGCCATTTAACATTTTTGGCCTCACATCTCTGCAAAATAGGAATAATACATGCCCCATCTAATTCATGATGAATGTGGATGCCAAAAAATTATGACATGGGAAAAAGCTTTATAGGTGTATGTAATTCCATATGAATATAATACATTTCTATTACTTTTATTTAGCTCATCAACTGCTTTTTACTACCTACCCTGATCCCTGGAGACCCTCAGCTCATATTCATTTTATGTGATGGCTTACTTGTGCTGAGAGGGAGAGGCAGTCCAGAAAAATAATAGAAAAATTATAAGTCTTATGAACTTTAAAGTTTCACAAAAGCTTTATTGTTCCTGTGAGGCCAAAAAGAAATCTAATATCCTATCTTGAAATCCAGAGCTGCTTTGTTTTAAGTGTCAAAAGCATTTAGAACATTTAAATCCTTCCCTTACTCCAAGAGTGCCACAAGCCCCAGAAACAATTGTTAGGTTTTTCCTGTTGAGTTAGTTTCAAGATGTGCCCATGTGAGAAACTTACCTTCAGGTTCAGAGAGCACATTGGAAGGCAGCTGAGGCATCAGCAGAAGGTGGTTGAGCTGCTGATTGGCCAGGCCATGAGGCGGCATTTCAGTGAGCGGGGACTGCTTAAGCTGCATATGGAGGTGTGAATGGGGCCTGTCCTGGGAACAGAACTTAGCGACTGAGACTTGCCAGTGGTTAAATGGTAAGGAGGTGTGGGAAGGGGCAGTGAGGATGGTGGTGGAAGCAGAGCTCAGATAGTGCAAAGGGTGCACTTAATTTGAGGGTGATGGGGATTCAGGGGAATGCTGTGGTCGCTTCTTTATTCTAGAAAGAGTGACCTGCAGCATGGAGGATGTGCTAGAGGGGAGGACATGGGAGGCAGGAGGATTGATAGGAGCCTTGTGCTTTCCTCCAGATGGCAGACGGTAGAGAATGGCAGCTGGCGGTGGCAGGGGAGGCAAGGGTGGGTTAAAAGTGTATGTGAGGCACAGAGATAGCAGGCTTGTTGACTGACTAGGTGAGGGGATCGTATAGGGAGGAGCCCAGCATGGCTTTGTTGATTTGGACATTGGTGGTACCACCAACTAAAATGGGGCATATAGGAGGGGCAGGTTTGTGGGCAAGTGAAAAGGATGACAAAGACCACAGGGGATTCTATTATATTGAAGTTGTCCTGAGCATAACTTGTGGTAAATTCTCATTGTCTCTCAAAACACACTGTAGCTGTGACAGCCAGGAAACTCATGGAAATTAACCCTGTTTTTCACCTAATTTTCCTTACCTGCTTAGCTTCGCGGATCAGATTCTCAGGGTGCAATAGTTGCTTGTTATATGGAATTTCTCAGCACAGATGTTGGATCTCTTTTAGTTCAGCATTTCCTTAAGAGTGTTCTGAGGAACCCCAGGTCAGTGAGGTGAGATGCTGAAAAGTAGTTCCACGTTTGGATGAGTTTGGGATTTGCTGATATCCACAAAGTTAAACACATTTCCTTTACTGCAGGATTTTTCAGAGCATTGAGTATATTCACACATATCTGAATTCAAGAAGGGAGATTTACTTCCCTGGTGGCTCAGACGTTAAAGCGTCTGCCTACAATGCGGGAGACCTGGGTTCAGTCCCTGGGTCAGGAAGATCTCCTGGAGAAGGGAAAGGCAACCCACTCCAGTATCTTGCCTGGAAAATCGGAGGAGTCTGGTAAGCTACAGTCCATGGGGTTGCAAAGAGTCGGACAGGACTGAGTGACTTCACTCACTTCCCAAACATAACTGATGATGGAATCTTTTTAATCAGGGAGAACCACTCATACTAGCTTGCTGCACACACTGGAAATACTCTGGGGAAAGCTGATTAAGACTAGCCCCTTCTTTAAGAATATCATCATAAAAATTTCAAAATATTCTGGAAAATATAGAGTTAAGACAATGAATAAGTGTGTACCCATATCCCAGCTTTGATAAATTATAACATTATGCCCTGTTCATTCAGCTGTCTTGAGATATAATTTGACAGATGCAGTTAATGCGTACCCTCCTTGATCCTATCTCTTCCTGTCTCACCCCAGATGTAAACCACATACTATGCTGAACTTACATGCCATGCACATCTTATATACTTGCTAGATATCTATGTATGGCAGACAACATATACCTTTGTTGTAAAACATTAATGTTTAACTGTTATATACATGGTAGAACAGAACTGTATCCTTCTGCATCTTGCTCTTCTCCTTCAACCGTGTTGTTGGGCTTTCCATTGTACTTGCTGTTGTTTAGCTGTTCAGTCAATCAGTTGTGTCCAGCTCTTCGCAACCCCATGGACTGCAGCACGCCAGGCTTCCCTGTCCTTCGCCATCTCCAGGAGCTTGCACAAACTCATGTCTATCGAGTTGGTGATACCATCCAATCTTCACATCCTATGTTGTCCCCTTCTCCTCCTACCCTCAATCTTTCCCAGCATCAGGGTCTTTTCTAATGAGCTGACCCTTTGCATCAGGTGACCACAGTATTGGAGCTTCAGCATCAGTTCTTCCAATGAATATTCAGGGTTGATTTCCATTAGGATTGACTGGTTTGATCTCCTTGCTGTCCAAGGGACTCTCAAGAGTCTTCTCCAACACCACAGTTCAAAAGCATCAATTCTTCAGTGCTCAGCCTTCTTTATGGTCCAACTCTCACATCCGTACATGACTACTGAAAAAACCATAACTTTGACTAGATGGATCTTTGTTGGCAAAGTAATGTCTCTGCTATGTAATAGGCTATATAAGTTGGTCATAGCTGTTCTTCCAAGGAGCAAGCATCTTTTAATTTCATGGCTGCAGTCACCTTTCACAGTGATTTTTGACCCCAAGAAAATAGTCTGTCACTGTTTCCATTGTGTCCCTATCTATTTGCTATGAAGTGATGGGACCAGGTTCCATGATCTTCATTTTCTGAATGTTGAGTTTTAAGCCAGCTTTTTCATGCTCCTCTTTCACTTTCATTAAGAGGATTTTTAGGTCCTCTTCCCTTTCTGCCATAAGGATGGTGTCACCTGCATATCTGAGGTTATTGATATTTTCCCTTGCAATCTTGATTCCAGCTTGTGCTTCATCCAACCCGGCATTTCACATGAAGTACTCTGCATATAAGTTAAATAAGCAAGGTGACAATATACAGCCTTGACATATACTTTTCCAGTTTGGAACCTCTCCATTGTTCCATGTCCAGTTCTATTGATTCTTGAACTGTCTGCAGGTTTCTCAGGAGGCAGGTGAGATGGTCTGGTATTCCCATCTCTTTAAGTATTTTCCACAATTCGTTGTGATCCACACAGTCAAAGGCTTTATCATAGTCAATGAAGCAGAAGTAGATGTTTTTCTGCAATTCTCTTGCTTTTTTGTATGATCCAATGGATGTTGGCAGTTTGATCTCTGGTTCCTCTGCCTTTTCTCTGTTGGCTTGAACATCTGGAAGTTCTTGGTTCATGTACTGTTGAAGCTTGGCTTGAAGAATTTTGAGTATTACTTTGCTAGAATGTGAAATGAGTGCAATTGGGGTGGTAGTTTATAATCCACAACCCTGTAGAGAAACTGCTACTGTGTTTTCAGGGTGGTTTTTTTTTTTTTTTTTTTTTTGGTTATAAACAAAATTTCTGGTAACATTCTTGTCCACATGTCTCCCTGCACACAGAAGTGAGAACTTCTCTAGTGAGTATTTCCAGAAAGGAAGTTGCTGGAATCAGATTTTCAGGAGGCAATAGCTACTTGCTACATGGAGCTCCTATTTCTCCACTTTCTCACCAACACTTGTTATTATCATATTCCCCATTTCCCACCTTCCTTTTTGTGAAATGACAGCTCTTGTTTAATTTGCATTTTCTCGATATTTTGCGAGGCTAAATGTTTACCAGCCCTTTGGTTTCTTCTATGACTTGCCAGTGTTTCTCTTCTTTGCCTGTTTTTTCTTTATTGTGTCTTTTCTTTTTAAAATGACTTTTTCCCCCATCAGTCTGTATCCTGGCTTTTTATCTTGTTTATGATGGTGTTTGTGGTACAGAAAAAATTTAAAAGTTTTATGCAGTCAGGGTTATATGGTTGATGCAATCTGTGGCTTCTTTTCATAAAGTTTTCCCTACTCATTGGAAAAGACTCTGATGCTGGGAGGGATTGGGGGCAGGAGAAGAAAGGGACAACAGAGGATGAGATGGCTGGATGGCATCACTGACTCGATGGACGTGAGTCTGAGTGAACTCTGGGAGTTGGTGATGGACAGGGAGGCCTAGTGTGCTGTGATTCATGGGGTCCCAAAGAGTTGGACACGACTGAGCGACTGAACTGACTGCCTGACCCAAGTGTTAAAAGATAGCTTGTATGTTTTTTAAAAATCTTGTCATTTTGCTTTTCACATTTATGTCTTTAATTCTGGGTTTATTTTTAAGTATTTTGAGACAGAAATTGGATTTCACTGTTTTCCCTTAAATTATCAAATGTTTCAGCACCACATATTGAGTGATCTGTCCTTTGCTTCTTGATTTGTAAAGGCTTCTCTGTCCTAGGTCAAGTGTCCACTTGCTTGCCTTTCACATCCACTGTGTTGCAGTTGAAGAAACTACGTCCTTGAGGAAGCCAGCCTTATTCTTGCCTCGAGAACCCCATGAACAGTAGGAAAAGGCAAAATGATAGGATACCAAAAGAGGAACTCCCCAGGTCATTAGGTGCCCAATATGCTACTGGAGATATACGCTACTCCAATATGCTAGTGGAGAAATAACTCCAGAAAGAATGAAGGGATGGAGCCAAAGCAAAAGCAGTACCCAGTTGTGGATGTGACTGGTGATAGAAGCAAGATCCGATGCTGTCAAGAGCAATATTGCATAGGAAGCTGGAACGTCAGGTCCATGAATCAAGGCAAATTGGAAGAAGTCAAACAAGAGATGGCAAGGGTGAACGTCGACATTCTAGGAATCAGCGAACTAAAATGGACTGGAATGGGTGAATTTAACTCAGATGACCATTACATCTACTACTGTGGGCAGGAATCCCTCAGGAGAAATGGAGTAGCCATCATGGTCAACAAAAGAGGCCAAAATGCAGTACTTGGATGCAATCTCAAAAACGACAGAATGATCTCTGTTCATCTCCAAGGCAAACCATTCAGTATCACAGTAATCCAAGTCTATGCCCCAACCCACGCTGAAGAAACTGAAGTTGAAAGGTTTTATGAAGACCTACAAGACCTTTTAGAACTAACACCCCAAAAAGATGTCCTTTTCATTATAGGGGACTGGAATGCAAAAGTAGAAAGTCGAGAAACACCTGGAGTAACAGGCAAATTTGGCCTTGGAATGCGGAATGAAACAGGGCAAAGACTAATAGAGTTTTGCCAAGAAAATGCACTGGTCATAGCAAACACCCTCTTCCAACAACACAAAAGAAGACTCTACACATGGACATCACGAGATGGTCAACACTGAAATCAGATTGATTATATTCTTTGCAGCCAAAGATGGAGAAGCTCTATACAGTCAATGAAAACAAGACCAGGAGCTGACTGTGGCTCAGATCATGAACTCCTTATTGCCAAATTCAGACTGAAATTGAAGAAAGTAGGGAAAACCGCTAGACCATTCAGGTATGACCTAAATCAAATCCCTTATGATTATACAGTGGAAGGGAGTAATAGATTTAAGGGTCTAGATCTGATAGATAGAGTGCCTGATGAACTATGGACAGAGGTTCATGACATTGTACAGGAGACAGGGATCAAGACCATCCCCACAGAAAAGAAATGCAAAAAAGCAAAATGGCTGTCTGAGGAGGCCTTACAAATAGCTGTGAAAAGAAGAGAAGCAAAAAGCAAAGGAGAAAAGGAAAGATATAAGCACCTGAATGCAGAGTTCCAAAGAATAGCAAGAAGAGATAAGAAAGCCTTCTTCAGCAATCAGTGCAAAGAAAGAGAGGAAAATAACATAATGGGAAAGACTAGAGATCTCTTAAAGAAAATTAGAGATATCAAGGGAACATTTCATGCAAAGATGGGCTCGATAAAGGACAGAAATGGTCTGGACCTAACAGAAGCAGAAGATATTAAGAAAAGGTGGCAAGAATACACGGAAGAACTGTACAAAAAAGATCTTCACGACCCAGATAATCATGATGATGTGATTACCAATCTAGAGCCAGACATCTTGGGATGTGAAGTCAAATGGGCCTTAGAAAGCATCACTACGAACAAAGCTAGTGTGGGTGATGGAATTCCAGTGGAGCTGTTTCAAATCCTGAAAGATGATGCTGTGAAAGTGCTTCACTCAATATGCCAGCAAATTTGGAAAACTCAGCAGAGGCCACAGGACTGGAAAAGGTCAGTTTTCATTCCAGTCCCAAAGAAAGGCAATGCCAAAGAATGCTCAAACTACCGCACAATTGCACTCACCTCACAAGCTAGTAAAGTAATGCTCAAAATTATCCAGGCCAGACTTCAGCAACACGTGAACCGTGAACTCCCTGATGTTCAAGCTGGTTTTAGAAAAGGCAGAGGAACCAGAGATCAAATTGCCAACATCCACTGGATCATCAAAAAAGCAAGAGAGTTCCATAAAAATATCTATTTCTGCTTTATTGACTATGCCAAATCTTTGACTGTGTGGATCACAATAAATTGTGGAAAATTCTGAAAGAAATGGGAATACCAGACCATCTGACCTGCCTCTTGAGAAATCTGTATGCAGGTCAGGCAGCAACAGTTAGAACTGCACATGGAACAACAGACTGGTTCCAAATAGGAAAAGGAGTATGTCAAGGCTGTATATTGTCACCCTGCTTATTTAACTTCTATGCAGAGTACATCATGAGAAACACTGGACTGGAAGAAACACAAGCTGGAATCAAGATTGCCAGGAGAAATATCAATCACCTCAGATATGCAGATGACACCACCCTTATGGCAGAAAGTGAAGAGGAGCTAAAAAGCCTCTTGATGAAAGTGAAAGTGGAGAGTGAAAAAGTTGGCTTAAAGCTCAACATTCAGAAAACAAAGATCATGGCATCCGGTCCCATCACTTCATGGGAAATAGATGGGGAAACAGTGGAAACAGTGTCAGACTTCATTTTTTGGGGCTCCAAAATCATTGCAGATGGTGACTGCAGCCATGAAATTAAAAGATGCTTACTCCTTGGAAGAAAAGTTATGGCGAACCTAGATAGTATATTCAAAAGCAGAGACATTACTTTGCCGACTAAGGTTCGTCTAGTCAAGGCTATGGTTTTTTCTGTGCTCATGTATGGATATGAGAATTGGACTGTGAAGAAAGCTGAGTGCTGAAGAATTGATGCGTTTGACCTGTGGTGTTGGCGAAGACTCTTGAGAGTCCCTTGGACTGCAAGGAGATCCAACCAGTCCATTCTGAAGGAGATCAACCCTTGGATTTCTTTGGAAGGAATGATGCTAAAGCTGAAGCTCCAGTACTTTGGACACCTCATGCGAAGAGTTGACTCATTGGAAAAGACTGTTATGCTGGGAGGGATTGGGGGCAGGAGGAGAAGGGGATGACCCAGGATGAGATGGCTGGATGGCATCACGGACTCAATGGACGTGAGTCTGAGTGAACTCCGGGAATTGGTGATGGACAGGGAGGCCTGGCGTGCTGCGATTCATGGGGTTGCAAAGGATCGGACATGACTGAGCGACTGAACTGAACTGAGGAGGCCAGAAGTTTGCCCAGTCCCAGAAAAGATGGTGGCAGAATGGAGCAGCCCAGTTATATGGTCTGAAGTCCATGGATTTCCCAGCCACACCAGTGAGAAGGGCAAATTCACTCTGCTGGTATTTTCTTCTTATTAGTCTCTTGTTTCTTCCCTCCCCTCCTTCTCTCAACTTGTCTTCCTGCCTTCTTTCCTTCTCTTCTTTTTCTCCTGTATCTCAGTTAGGCTTATGTTTCAGCATTGAGATATATTTTTATGCATGACATAGACATCAGAACACAGCTATTCTTCAAGCGAATGTTTTATCAAAAATATGGCTGGGGAGATCACATTTCCTTTTCATGAGTTGGGGCTGGCAAGCCTGAGCTCTTTTTCATTTAGAAGAGATAGATGGTTGGGGCTATTAAAATCTACAGCGCTTTGCTTTGGCTTCAAGTGATTCATGGCTACTAATCCCTGTGGATATATTTTTATTTTCTTGGATGTATTGGATGTGCAGGTGGTGTATATTGGAAAAGCCTGTTGTTTATTGACACAAGCTCAGTAAAGACTCTGATTAATCTCAAAAATAAATAGAGAAAAGTGAAAGGTCACACTCTGGATCAAGAGCTCCGATTATAGCACTGATCCCTGAGTTATTTATTTCCAGTTGAGAGAAATCCTCCCAGCGGAGTCGCCAGGAGACGGATGGAGATTAACAGGTGAAGTGTGCACGGGACTCCTCTTGCTCTCTCTTCTCACCCTTTACTGTCCCTGCTGCTCAAATGTGCCTTCTCTAACTCAGCATTTTGGGGAGAAATTCAGCGTTTTCTATGATGACTCTCTTGTTTGATAGACTGTTTTCAGTTCCTTGGATATATTTTGTGTCTTCCCCTATACCCTCGAGGAACCCAGAGGTATACATTTTAGGCTTTTCTGACGTGCCTGGTAAGGCTCCTGTGATAGATTCAAGACTGTTTCCTGGGGTTGTTCAGAGTGGTGCCCAGAGTTCTCCTGGTCTCTGGTATAAGCAGGAGAATAGTACTGGCTGTGGGTTGGTGCTGTCTTACGTGGGCTGAGAGTGCCTGGGAGAATGGAGTGATGGAGGGAACATGAGACAGGAAATTGAATTTTGAGATTAAATGCTGGGGGACCTCTGTCACCCAGGCTCGATGCTCATTCTTCTTCCTCTCATGCTGGCATTCAGGCTCTGTCACCTCTGTCTCCTGGGTTCCTGACACTCCCTTCTCCTCCTCCACTAGTGGAGCTTAGGACATGTGTTGGCTTAAATTCTTTTTTTTTTTTTTTTTTTTTAAATTGAAGTATAAGTGATTTACAATGTTGTGTTCATTTCAGGTGTACAGCAGAGTGATTCAGTTATACACATACATTCTTTTTCAGATTCCTTTTCATTACAGGTTATTAAAAGATACTGATTATAGTTCCCTGTCCTTGTTGTTTATTTTATATATAGCAATGTGTATGTGTTAATCCCAAACTTTAACACAATGCTTTTGTCTGGAGGATAGAAGGAAATTTCTTGCAAATTTCCCTGGCTCTCATCTCTCTTTCTGACAATTCATCTGCCACACTGGCTGCCAGAGGAAACTTAAAAGAAAAAAAAAGGCAGATAAATAGCATCACTTCTTTGGTTCAAACCTTTCCTGAAAAGGTGCTGGTCTCTTGAGTTGGCTATGACTGAGAAGTTCCACACATCACTCCCATTCATGTCCTTTGGCCTGAACTTAGATCAGAGGGATGCTGGGAAGCGTGGTGCTTCCCAGTGCAGACGTATGCCAGCAACAACGCTGCAGCTGGAGAAAGGTTTGATGCTTTTGGTGGTCTACTACCTGTCTCTGCCACACCACTAGCCTCCTTGACGCTTGGGTGAAGTCCCTTGTATAGGGAGCCCTCCTCCCTTTTCCATCCATCTTGCTATCACTTCCTCCATGATGCCTCTCTTGCCTCCTCTCAGAGGTCCAAGGCTGTTTCCCCTTTGCACTCCAACTGCACCCTCACCTGAGCACAGATCCACTGCACTCAAATTCTGTTTCCTGTCTTTTGCCCCCAGTACCCCATGAGTGCCCCTTAGAAGGCAACTCTGTCTTCTCCATCCTTATCTCTCCTGTGCATAGCCAAGGGTGAGGCACAAAATAGGGGATCAGTTAAGGAATTATGGGTAGATTGATCCTGCAATACTTGGGGCTCCCCAGAGATACTCAAGACAAAATGTATAAAACACTTTTATTTTTTTTCAGAATAGTCTTTTTTTTATTTTTATTTTTTTTAAATTTTTATTTTTACTTTACTTTACAATACTGTATTGGTTTTGCCATACACTGACGTGAATCCACCATGGGTGTACATGCGTTCCCAAACATGAACCCCCCTCCCACCTCCCTCCCCATAACATCTCTCTGGGTCATCACCATGCACCAGCCCCAAGCATGCTGTATCCTGTGTCGGACATAGACTGGCGATTCGATTCTTACATGATAGTATACATGTTACAATGCCATTCTCCCAAATCATCCCACCCTCTCCCTCTCCCTCTGAGTCCAAAAGTCCGCTATACACATCTGTGTCTTTTTTGCTGTCTTGCATACAGGGTCGTCATTGCCATCTTTCTAAATTCCATATATATGTGTTAGTATACTGTATTGGTGTTTTTCTTTCTGGCTTACTTCACTCTGTATAATCGGCTCCAGTTTCATCCATCTCATCAGAACTGATTCAAATGAATTCTTTTTAACAGCTGAGTAATACTCTATTGTGTATATGTACCACAGCTTTCTTATCCATTCATCTGCTGATGGACATCTAGGTTGTTTCCATGTCCTGGCTATTATAAACAGTGCTGCGATGAACATTGGGGTACATGTGTCTCTTTCAATTCTGGTTTCCTCGGTGTGTATGCCCAGCAGTGGGATTGCTGGGTCATAAGGTAGTTCTATTTGCAATTTTTTAAGGAATCTCCACACTGTTCTCCAAAGTGGCTGTACTAGTTTGCATTCCCACCAACAGTGTAGGAGGGTTCCCTTTTCTCCACACCCCCTCCAGCATTTATTGCTTGCAGATTTTTGGATCGCAGCCATTCTGACTGGTGTGAAGTGGTACCTCATTGTGGTTTTGAAAATGGCAGAGGAGGGACTTCCTGGTGGTCCAGTGGCTAAGACTCTGCTCCTATTGCAGAGGTTCTGAGTTCAATCCCTGGTCAAGGAACTAGATTCTGAATCCTGCATGCCATGACTAAGACCCGGTGCAGCCAAATAAATAATTTTTAAAAATGGCAAAGGAAGGCTCAAAAAATGCAGTCTTTATGATGGCTTCTTGACTTTCCCTGGTGCAGGGATTCTGGAACTTGGCTGTGCACCTTAATCACCCTGGAAAGTATGAGAACAACAGTTTATGGGGCCCAGACCCCAGAAATTCTGATGAGAAGGTGCAAGTGTGGGCCTGGGATGTCTGTTGGCAACAGAGATTCCTGTGGGATGGTGCTGCAGCCAGTCGTGGGGGAGGGAGACATGAGGTTGCAGAAGCCCAAGAGAAGATGAATTATACAGTGATGCCTTGCTCCCTCCATCCAGAGATCAGGGTGGGGGTTAAATCATTGCCTGCCTTCCTCCCTCCCCACCTCCCTCCCTCTCTCCATCCTTCCTACTCTCTCCCCCTCTTCTCCCTCCCCACTCCCCTAGAGATGATTTTCATTATACTTAGTAGCTCAGGGCTGGAGAAATTCTAATCAGAAATATATCCACTTATCCTACAGCTTAACTCCATCTGGTCCCTATGGATACAATCTGAGGTGATTACTTTTGATGAATTGCTAATGCCTTTGTGATCCCTGCTCCAGCAGCCTCTGTGGGATCTGAGGCAGCACCGATGCCCGAGCTCTCAGTCCCCGAGGCTCTAGCACTGAGAATACTGGGAGTAGCTCTGAGCTGGGTGGAGAGCTGAGTCTCCCTGGAGTCTTCTGAGGACCCACGAGAACACTGCAGTTGAGGCTCTTCTTTTTCCTGCACTTCAAAGCCACTGTGTGTGATCTCTCCCAAAGCCATCCTTGGAGCCTGCCGGGGAAATGGTTAATTTGACAAAATACATTTAGGAACTTATGGTAAAAATCCAGACTGCCAGAATGTAAAGTTGTTTTCCTGAACCGTAAGCAACTGGAAAGGGTCCTATACTCAAAGGCTGCAGTGACCAGACTGTTAATGTATCTGAGTTGACTGAAGACACTAGGGAGGTGTGGGGACTGTGACAAACTAAACAGTGTTACTGAATCAGGTCTGGCTGCTCGCTTGTTCAAAAATTAGTATGAGAGAGAAAGAGAGAAGTTGGTGGAAAGGAGAGGTGCCTTTAATCAGAATGCCAGTGAGAAATAGAATATTTCTTGCATATCAGTAAACAAGGATGTCACAGTCACCAGCAGTTGCAGCCACCACTGATGGTAAGCTGATGAGCCCTGAGGGAACTCAGAATGTTGTGAAAACACAGAAAGATGGCCTCAGAAAGGTGAGGCGCATATCAAAGGAATGATTTCAGTGAGTGTAGATGCTTGTATCTTTCCATATATAGAAAAGGACTAAATTCCTTAGCTTGGGATATCCAGTTTTCTTTAATTAAATTTTTTTTTTGATGTTTAGACTACTTGCCCTTTGTTGTAAAACTTCTATATAACCTGGCTCCGCCTCTCACCTTCTTGGAGCAGTTCTCTCCGGGTTACTTGAGATGCTATCTCCTAGACCCAAAGTCCTAAAAATTCCCACTGAATAAAACATAACTCTTAAATTTTGATGCTAGTGGTAAAGAACCCACCTACCAGTGCAAGAGATGCAAGAGACACAGGTTCGATCTCTGTGTCAGGAAGATCCCCTGGAGGAGAGCATGGCAACCCGCTCCAGTATTCTTGCCTGGAGAATCCCATGGACAGAGGAGCCTGGCAAGCTACAGTCCATGGGGTTGCAAAGAGTCGGACAGGACTGAAGTGACTTAGCACGCGCATAGGCACTTAACTTTTAGGTTGTGAATATTTTTAAAGTCGACACCAGCAGTCTGGATTCAGCATCCCCCTAAAACCACCTTCAAAGAGTCTGCTCAGACGTGAAAGTTTTTAAAGGGAAACTGGGAAGTCATCTCAGTAAATCACTGAAATGAAAGGTCAGAGTGGTTGCATCCCTCACTGTGTGCAGGCTTGTTGATTTCTTGTGATATTTCCTTAGATGTTATCTAGTTCACACAGTTTATTTGGGAGATTACTGAAGGGGAAGCTAGGGAAGAGATCTAGTCATCTGTTAATTACTACTCTTCATTTCTCCTTCTTTGATCTATGGAAGGAACCCACACATTAGGCAAGGTATTATGTGATTAAAAGATTTAATCTGTGCTTAGGCCAGAGATGAGTGTATGTCATGGCTTGGGCCAGAGGTGGACTGTGGCCCACCAGGTTCCTCTATCCAGGGGATTTCCCAGGCAAGAATACTGAAGTGGATTTCCATTTCTTTCTCCAGGGGATCTTCCTGACCCAGGGATCGAATCTGTGTCTCCTGCATCAGCAGGGGGATTCTTTACCACTGAGACACTGGTATTTATTGGGC
Source organism: Budorcas taxicolor (assembly GCF_023091745.1). NCBI lineage: Eukaryota > Metazoa > Chordata > Mammalia > Artiodactyla > Bovidae > Budorcas > Budorcas taxicolor. The sequence continues at coordinate 118,054,164 of NC_068911.1, forward strand.
TGTGACCTTGATCTGAGTTGTGACTTTTCATCCTCAGAACACCAAAATGAATGGCTCTATTTCTTCTTCCACATTACAGTTGGGGTCCATAACTCTTTTTTAAATTAATTTTTATTGGAATATAGTTGCTTTACAATATTATGTTAGTTTCTGCTGTACAGAAAAATGAGTGAGCTATACATAAACATATATCCCCTCTGTTTTGGACTTCCCTCCCATTTAGGACACCAAGGTACATTAGGTAGAGTTCCCTGTGCTATACAGTTCTCATTAGTTATCTATTGTCTACATGGTATCAATAATGTATATACGTCAATCCCAGTCTCCCAATTCCTCGCACGCCCGCTTTCCCCTTTGGTATCCATACATTTGTTCTCTATGTCTGTGTCTCTATGTCTCTATTTCTGCTCTGCAAATGCAATCATCTATACTATTTTTCTAGATTCCACATACATGTGTTTATACATGATATTTGTTTTTAAAATATTGAATAGCGACAGCCAGCACTAACTTAGTGCCAGAAACTGCTTTCAGCACTGTATTTATATTTACCTATTTAGCCTTAAGTAATGGGTTTTTATTATTAGTAGTACCCCATCTTACACACGAAGACACTGAGACACAGGGACAATAAAAAGCTTGTCTCATATTACCCTGTTGGTAAGGGGAAGATTTAGGATTTAAACCCAGACAAGCTGGCTCCCAAATTCTTGTTCCTAAGTCCCATATTCCCTCCATAACTTGCCTGAAATCATATGGGTACTGAATGGTGGAGTGGGGATAATTTTCAGAACATGAACTGGGAGCTCTGGGTACAGTTCAAACTGCACTCGCCCACCCAAAGGGAAGGGCTCAGCTAGAGTGTGAGAAGATGTCTTTTTTTAAAAAAAATTTCTATCCACATGTTTATTTATATAAACTTATAGGCAATGGCACCCCACTCCAGTACTCTTGCCTGGAAAATGCCATGGATGGAGGAGCCTGGTGGGCTGTAGTCCATGGGGTCGTGAAGAGTCGGACATGACTGAGTGCCTTCCCTTTCACTTTTCACTTTCATGCATTAGAGAAGGAAATGGCAACCCACTCCAGTGTTCTTGCCTGGAGAATCCCAGGGACGGGGGAGTCTGGTGGGCTGCCATCTATGGGGTCGCATAGAGTCGGATACGACTGAAGCAACTTAGCAGCAGCAGCAGCATACTTTTAAGAATTTACATAAATTATATGAGGAAATATACTGCAGAGATTTTTCCCATCAATTCTTGTTAGAGCACTTTAAAACATTTTTGGGCCTGACATGCAATATGCAGGATCTTAGTTCCCTGATCAGGGATTGAACCTGTGCCCCTGCAAGTGGAAGCTTGGAGTTTTAATCACTGGACCACTAGGGAAGTCCTTACTTTTTAAAAAATTATTGAAGTATAATTGATTAACAATGTTGTGTTAGTTTCAGGTGTTCAGTAAAGTGATTCAGCTCTATATATACCTGAATCTATTTCTTTGCAAATTCTTTTCCCATTTAGGTTATTACAGAGTATTGAGCAGAGTTTTGATACAGTATGTACTTGTTTGTTATCTGTTTTAAATGTAGCAGTGTGTACATGTCAATCCCAAACTCCATACCTATCTCTCCACTCCACTTGATAACTTGCCCTTGATAACTATAAATTCATTTTCTGTGTCTGTGTGTTTCTGTTTTATAAATAGGTCCATTTGTATCATTTTTTTTTAGATTCCACATATAAGCAGTATCATATGCTATTTGACTTTCTCTGTCTGACTTATTTCACTTAGTATAATAATCTCCAGGTCCACCCATGTTACTGCAAATAGCATTATTTTATTGTTTTTAATGGCTCCATAATAGCCCATTGTATATATGTACCACAAGAAGATCTCTTTTTAAAATAAGAAGCTTAGTTATAAATGTTTGTCCAATGAAAACCAGGCAGCTAGTGCAGTTAATGCCTAGAAAGAAATAAGACCGGCTCATGGCAAGTCAGATGTAAAGAGTGCTGTGCAACCCCTGGCAGAGCCAGGAGGTTGGGGTGGGCATAAATGAGGCAGGTTGCAGGAGCCTATGAGGGTTTGGAGAGATGCCAGGGTCAGGCAATGGAATGCCACAGTTCATTTGAAAACAGGCATTTGCCTTGTAAGTTGATTACAGATTGTTTTAAAATATAGTACATTAATAGAATTTAATATAGTATGTTAATAAAATGTAGTATAGTACCTGAGGGATGGTAAAGCCAGCAGACCAGGGGATGGCTGCCACTGAAAAGACAGTTGTTACTCATGGTTCCTAGGAGGAGGGGACCTGCTGCATCGCCTGGCCACACACAGGCCACGCAGGGAAGCACCAGGGTTGGCCAGGAGGCAGAGGGAGTGGGGAAGAACCTGGGCAGGAGACTTCACTGTGGTTTCCACAGGAAGAAATGGGCAAGCAGGTTTAGCAGGCTATGGTTTGGCTAGTTTGAACAGTGTCAATGGGTTCTGAGGCAGAGCGGCTGTCCCTAGTGGTCTGGCACCAAGCTCTGGGGTATTCAGGCTAGCAAGACAGAGGCCTGAGTGTGCCAGTCCTGTGAGAACCCCATGGAGGAGGTGGTGGGCTCTGGCTTGGTTCATTTGTATTTGAAAAACACACTCACAGGTATTTTCTTTAGAAACTGGACATCCTTAAGAAGGGCAGTCCCCCCAGAGATGGCACAGCTCCAAATATCAAAGCATTGGAAAATAACAGATGTGGTTAATATCTGGGCCTGGTATGACTTCTTTTTTTTAAACAGTTTTAAAAACTGAAATATAGTTGATTTATAATGTTGTGTTAATTTCTGCTGTACAGATAAGTAATTCAGTTATAAATAAATATATAAATCTTTTCATATTCTATTTCTTTATGATTTATCACAGAATATTGAATATAGTTTCCCCATCTATTCTCTATGATAGTTCACCTGCTAACTCCAGGTCCCAGCCCATCCCTCCCCTGACTCCATCCCCCTTGGCCGCCACAAGTCTGTTCTCTTTGTCTGTAAATCTGGTTTCTGTCTCATAGATAAGTTCACTTGTGTCATATTTTAGATTTCATGTATAAGTGATATCGTATAGTATTTGTCTTTCTCTTTCTGACATATTTCGCATAGTATGATAACCTCCAGGTCATCTATGTTGCTGCAAATGGCATTATTTCATCCTTTTCTATGGCTGAGTAGTATTTCATTGTGTTTATATATATATACACACCATATTCTTCTGTATCCATTAATCTGTAGTCTGACTTCTATCCAGTATATAGTATCATTGGAGTTTTGTGATCTCAACCTATTTAAAATGAACTTTTCCAGGTCTTTGTTTTGCAAAGGCTATTTCATAAGCATACTATGAGGACCAGTTCCCTCCACCACCCGCCACCCTGAGCCATGTAACTATTCTTGGGCTCAGCAAGACTCTGGACACATGGTGAGAGGATGCTTGCCTTTGCTGTGCTGATGCTCAGATGCCATGCTGTGCACACTGGCCCTCCTGGTGTCTGCAGTGCCTGTGACTAGGGTCTGTCTTTTGGGATAAAGACAGGTTGTTATACTGTTGTGCAGGATGAGGACTGCACAATAGCTTCACACCTAAGGAGGTGCCATTCACTTGGTAGGTTTGTGTACTTATTATGAATTTCCAGCAGATGGCAGTGAAGTGTCTTGCTCCAACAAAGTCTGTGCCTGCATGCTGCCAAGCTGCTTCAGTCTCATCTGACTCTTTGTGACCCCGTGGACTATAGCCCGCCAGTTTCCTCTGTCCATGGGATTCTCCAGGCAAGAATACTGGAGTAGGTTGCTATGCCCTCCTCCAGGGGATCTTCCCAACCCAGGGACTGAACCCACATCTCTTATGTCTCTGGCACTGGCAGGTGGGTTCTTTACTATTAGGGCTACCTGGAATGCTAGGATGATTTTTCTGACAAATAGAAATAAAGTGCCTCTATATCACACACAAGTGCTGAAAGGGTCCACTGCTCATCAGTCCTGGCCTCACAGGTCACCCTGCTATAATTTCTCTCTGCAAGGGCTGCAGTCGTGCCTCATCACCCGTCAACAGACAGGCTTCTCAGCTTAGCTCCCAGTGAAGCTCCTTGTAGTTCTAAAGCAGCCTAACTTTAAACAATGTTAAAAGAATTCTTTTTTATAAAATTTCTTTCCATTATGGTTTATTACAAGATATTGAATATAGTCCCCTGTGCTCTACAGTAGGTCTTTGTTTATGTACTTTATATACAGTAGTGTGTATGTGTTAATCCCAGACTCCTAATTTATCCCTCCCTCCTTTCCCTTTGGGAACCATAAGACTGTTCTCTATGTCTGTGAGTCTGTTTTGTAAATAAGGTCATTTGTGTCGTATTTTAGATTCCACATATAAGCAGCATCATGTGCTCCCTGGTGGTCTGTTGGTTAGGATTCGGCGCTCTCTCCCACATACAAGCAATGTTATATGATGTTTGTCTTTCTCTGTCTGACTTACTTCACTTAGCAGGATCATCTCTAGGTCCACCCATGTTGCTGCAAATGGCACGATCTCGTTCTTTTAATGGTTGCCTAGTGTTCCCTTGTGTATACGTACCGCATCTTTATCCGTTCATCCATTGACCGATGTTTAGGTTGTTTCCAAGTCTTGGCTATTGTGAATAGTGTTGCTATGAACAAGCACATGCTAGAAGCATGTATTTTTCTGAATTAGAGTTTTCTTCAGGTATATGTCCTGGAGTGGGATTCCTGGATCATATTGGAGGTCTAACTTTTAATTCTGCTACCAGAGCTTTAGGGAGAGGGCAGGAGGTCTGGGAAGCTCGGAGAGGATACCACATAAGTCATGGGGGTAGTACTTGTGGTCGGGAGTCCTGATAACCTGGGAGAGTGGGAGGGCTCTGGGACCCTAGGATGCAAGGTGGAAGGGGTTCATGGTCAGAGAGAAAGGCAGGGCTTGGGAGGACACACGCAAGAAACCTGTGGGATACTCATTTAATAATGCATCCTGTCCTAGGGAGTGACCAGGATACTAAAGATTAGGTTCAGTTACTTGGACACAGAGTGCAAGGTGAGGCAAGCAAGGTGCAGTCTTGGCTTGTGCCCTTTTCTCTTGGAAAAGTCACTGTAATGGAGCAGGTGGGACAGATCCAGGCAGAGGGCCCTCCCAGCTCTTGGTGCCCTCAGTTCTAGTACAAGACCAGACCAGCAGTTATTTTAGCATCTGGCTCGTTTCCTTCTGGATAAGAACTGTCCTTGGGAAAAGGCTGTGAAAAACCACTGAAGAATGTGCGACCCTAAGGACATGGGTAACAGGGGGATCCCAAGACACCAGCTGGGAATCTGAACTACTCTGAGTGAGACAGTGAGAAAGACTTATTTTCCGTCCTTTGAAAGTGGAGGAAAGAAGTGGAGGGAGGCAGAAGGAGGAGGTGAGGGAAGCAGAAAGGCGGTGAAAACCCGAGTTTCCAGTGAGTGGGGAGCAGTCAGGGGAGGCGCCCCAGGGATGGACTCCTTGGGAGGGCACAGGGATGTTTGACCCACCACTTGGACTTGGCATGTGACGTGCTGTGGAGGCTGCCACTCGAGCACCACTCTGCCGTAGGCAGTGAACTATGCTGCACTCATCCGTGTTTTGCATGAAAGCTTTTGTATTTTTGTGTGTGTGTGTGTTTAAGAGAGCATAGAAGGCACAATGGCTCTGACCATGTAAGCCCCTCAGGATTCTACAAAATCTCGGTGAAGGTTTGCAACTTTACAGACTGTGGACTTTGGTGTTTTGCTTAGTATTCCTGGATGCCAAGAATTTGCATGTAGCAACATGGATGGACCTAGAGATATTATACTAAGTGAAGAAAATCAGAAAGAGAAAGACAAGCACCATATGATATCACTTACACGTGGAATCTAAAACACAACACAAATGAACTTATCTATGAAACAGAAGCAGACTCTCAGACACAGAGAACAGACTTGTGGTTGCCAAAGAGGAGGAGTAGGGAGAGAAGATCGGGAGTTTGGGGTTAGCAGTTGCAAATTATACACACAGGATGAATAAACAAAAAGCTCCTACTGTATATAGTACAGGGAACTACACTCAGCATCCTGGGATAAACCACAATGGCAAAGAATATAAAAATGAATGTATACATATGTATAATTGGGTCACTTTACAGTATACCTGAAACTGATACAACATTGTAAATCAACTGTAGTTCAATAAAAAAGATTTTTCCTCCATTTGTTTATTTATTTATTTATTTTTATTTTTACTTTATTTTACTTTACAATACTGTATTGGTTTTGCCATACATTGACATGAATCCGCCACGGGTGTACATGAGTTCCCAATCCTGAACCCCCCTCCCACCTCCCACCCCATCCATTTGTGTATCAGAAGAATTTTTCTGTCTTGCATCTTAACCTATGGCTATGCTGGGAAAAAGCATTCAGCAGGTATATTTTGTTCTTTAATAGATATATTTTTTATTTTTTTTAAATTTAAATTTATTTATTTTAATTGGAGGCTAATTACTTTACAATATTTTATTGGTTTTGCCATACATAAAGAAATGAATTTGGAATGGCTTTGTATTTGTCCATCCATTTATTAATTCAGCCTCTATTTATTAGCTGTCTAAAGTATGCTGGGATGTGTCCTGGGCACTGGGGAGCCATGGAGAAGCTGGCTGCTTTAGCAGATTTCAGGATGTAAGAAGGATTGATCAGAGGCACAAGAATATAGCAGTGCAGGGTTGCATTTTTTAGTAGCTACTTAAAAAATTGTTCTTATTGAAATATAGTTGATTTACAACATTGCAATAACTTCTGTTGGACAACAAAAATGACTCAGTTATACAAGAATTGGTGTTTTTGAGCTGTGGTGTTGAAGAAGACTCTTGAGAGTCCCTTGGACTGCGAGGAGATCCAACCAGTCCATTCTAAAGGAGATCTGTCCTGGGTGTTCTTTGGAAGGACTGATGCTAAAGCTGAAACTCCAATACTTTGGCTACCTCACGCGAAGAATTGACTCATTGGAAAAGACTGATGGTGGGAGGAATTGGGGGCAGGAGGAGAAGGGGACGACAGAGGATGAGATAGCTGGATGGCATCACCGACTCGATGGACATGAGTTTGTGTGAACTCTGGGAGTTGGTGATGGACAGGGAGGCCTTGTGTGCTGCAGTTCATGGGGTTGCAAAGAGTTGGTCATGACTGAGCGACTGAAATGAACTGGACTGATACATTCTTTTTCATATTCTTTTCTATTATGGTTTATCACAGTATATGGGATGGACTTTCCTGTGCTATACAGTAGGACCTTATTGTTTATCCATTCTCTGTATAATAGTTTACATCTGCTAACCCTAAACTCCCACTCTCTCTCCCACTCCTTTCCCCTTTGATGATCATCAGTCTATTCTCTGTGTCCCTGATTCTATTCTGTTTCATAGATAGGTTCATTTGTGTCATGTGTTAGATTCCACATATAAGTGATATCATATGGTATTTGTTGTTCTCTTTAGTAGCTACTTTTAATTGCTTGACAAATGAATTTGCTTGACAAACTGCTATGGAAAGATCCCTCGGGTAGAAATTAGTCTGTGCTGGAGAAAGCACAGGCCTCGGTTCAAGTACTGGTCTGACACGAGAGTTTTTGCTGAGATCAGGGAAGGCAGGCAAAAGATCAGTGTGCACCTGACCTAAAGTAATTTTTGGTGAGGAATGTAGGGCCCTTTGGCCTTGCCCTCTCTGCTTTTCCATTACTGATATTGTATGCATTCTTAGTCTCATGCTGGCTCTGTAAAAGGAGGACGAAATTGTTCTGGAAACCAAAGATAAAATGGCTTTGGAGAGCTCTCATTTTGATCTCCTGGTGAGTTGTAAGTAAACACATTCTTGGAAGCTGAGCCATGAAACCCTGTTGTTTTAGGCCAGGAGGGCTACATAGCTGCTAAGCTCATGCTGCCCTGGGACCCCCCACTGCCTGTGGGCCTATTGGAATGTCTCGTGTTGGGTGCTAAGGGCAGAGATGGGGAATCACAGGTCCATCCAGGGCATGGCTGGCACTCAGAGTGTGCACAGTAAGGAAACAGAAAGAGGACTGGTACACAATGTCAGACCCTTCCCACTCTTTTCCTCCTAGAGACGCATGTGTGTTTCCCCATTTTAAAACTTAAGTAAAAATTACCCATTTTATATAATTTTGAGAATCTTGAAAGCAGTATAGAGTTGAATAATTATAATCAGGTTACGAGATAATTCTGCAGTTCTCAAAGTTTCCTCATGTCTCAAGCTCCTGACAAACACTGACCTATTAGATGTCCCTATAGTTTTGTCTTTGCAAAAATGTCATGTATATGGAATCGTACAAGGAATTGACCAGAGGTCCAGTGGTTAGGACTCAGTACTTTCACTGGTTCTATCCCTATTCTGGGAACTAAGATCCTGCAAGCTACATGGGACAGCCAAAATAAATAAATACATAAGCAGACTCATATTGTATGTAACCTTTGAAGTCTGCCTTCTTTCCATTAGCAGGATGCACTTACCACTCATCCGTGTTGTATTATTAGTTGGTTCCTTTTTGATTGCTGTGCATTATTTCATCCTGTGGTTGTAGCCAGTTGCTTCTCCATTCACCAGTTGAGAAATGTTTCGGTTGTTTTCCATTTTTGGCAGTTATTGAAAAGTTGCAATAAACCTTTGTGTACAGGATTTTGTGTGAACATAGGCTTTCATTTCACTTGGGTAAATATTGAACAGCAGAATTTCTGGCTTGTAGATAAGCATGTATTTAACTTCATAAAAGACAGAAATTGTCAAAATGGATAGTAAAAACAATTATCATAGATAAAAAGACACACCATACAATAATAGAAAGGTCAATTCACCAAAGAGACATAAGAATCCTGAATGAATAAGTACCTAACAACAGAACTTCAAAATATGTGTCTTTTTATCTGTGGTTATTTTCTTTGCCCTGAAGTGTGTCTTAATATTATTACAACCACTTCAGCCTTTTTTAAAAAAGTAGTACCTGCATGAAATACTTTCCCCCATATCTTTAATTTACCTATGTCATTATATTTCAAGTCAGTTTCTTATAGAGAACGTGTAGTTTGGTCATGATGTTTTTATTATCCGGTTCTGATAATTTCTGTCTTTTATTTGACATGTTTAGACTAGAGGTTGGCAAACTATGACCTGTGGGACAAATCTGGCTTTCCTATGGGTTTGTGTATGGCTTTTTTTCACGTTACAATGGCTGAGTAGAGTGGTTGCACCAAAAAAGATATGGTCCAAAAAACTAAAAATATTTATTGTTTGCCCCTTTTACAAAAAAATTTTGTTAACCCTTGGTTAAAACCATATACTAGTACAGGTCGCCTTGGAGAGAATACCAAGTGGATCAGTGTGAGTGGCCACAGTACCTTGGTGTACATTCACAGAGAGACCTGCTCTGAGAATGGAGACGCACCAGAGAAAGGGAGATTCTGAGAACTCCAGCCCCTATTTCAGGGACTCAGGCGCCAGAAAAGTGAATCTGTGCTTTTGTACTGTTGTTGCTATCACCATTAGTATCTCCTGCTTGGCTAAAACTTGGTTAAAGGTACTGACAGACTCACTGGGACATGAAGATGATGGCCAGGGAGAAAGGCACTCAGAACTCAATTTTTATTCCACATTAATACTATAAAATGCATTCCAGTTTTCCTGGGCTTCCCTAAAAGAATCTGCCTGCAATGCAGGAGACCAGGTTCGGATCCTCTCTCAATAGCCCATGTTGCCATAACAAAAACCTGAGTGGAAACAAATTATTTCAGAATCTCAGTTACTCCAGTCAAGAAGCTCAGAAGACAAAGTCCTGCCTTTATTGGTGAAAAGTGGCAAAGGGTAGCGATGAAAAGGTAAAATTTTACCTCCAATTCCCTTAAGTTCCCTGCAAAAACAAATACAACAGATATCTTACAGTGTACTCAAAAAGCAAGAAAAACATATACCTTGGGTCCAGAAGTTAGATTTGCAAGCCTGAGGACATCAGAGGGCCTTCCACTGAAGTATAAGGCAGGTGCCCAAGTGAGCTGGTATCTAATGGTTGCCTGAGGGAAGCTACTGAGTGCAGTCTTATACAGTCTGAGTGGTGGTCACTGTATCTAAGAGTATTAACATTAAATACAAATGGAGTCTGGATTTGAGAATTTCCTGAACAGACAAGAACTTTTAAACCATGTAAAAAAACCTAAATCTGGCTTATTTCATGAATGTAAGTGAAATTCAACCTAAGTTATTTTTTGTAAATGGCCCTGACAGTCATAAAAGAAATATAGTCATTTTCCTAAAAATGGTATGAGAAACTTGCACTGTAATAAGCAATCATTGTAAAAATGAATAATAATGTCTTCATTTTTACTCTGTAAGTCATTCTGTAATGTCATGTCCCCAAGCTTCACATCAGTCTTTGAATTTGGAAGCTCCCTGTTTGTGAACTGCTTTTATATCCACAATAAACTCTTACTAAATATTAAAAAAATATACATTTAATGTAATTATTAATAAGTTTAGACATACTACTTTATTTGTTTTCTGCTTGTTTCCTCTTTTTTTTCTTCCTCTGTGTGTTCTTTTCTGCTTTCTTTTGGGTTATTTGAACATTTAAAAATATTCTAGTTTATCTATTAGGTTTTTGCCTATTGTTCCTTCTATATATACATACATAGAAATATATAAAAAAGTGCTTGCTCCAGGGATTAAAATATATTGTACAATATATACTTACTTTTTCAGAGTTTATTTAACATCACTGTTTGCCACTTCAAATGGGATGTATTAATATTACCACAATATGATGCCCTTTCCCCTTCCTCATTTGTGTTATAATTCTGTTGTGTATTATATTTATTCATGCTGAAAACTCAACTGTTATTAAATTTTTTTCTTTAAACCCTGCAGTATATTTTAAAGAATTCAAAAGGAAAGAATAGTCTACTATGCTCATCAAGATATTTTCCTTTTTTCTTTCTTTTTCTTCATCCCTGGTTCTCTAAAGTTGACTTCTGGTAGCATTTTCCTCTTGCTTGAATAACTTCCATCATCAATTAAACAGTTTTAAATTTAGATGTTACTGATAGGTAACATTCTGTTAGATTCAGGTGAATAGCATCATGATTTATATATGCATTATGAAATGATCAGCGTGATGTGTCTATATATATTGTTTTTCTTCCTTGTGATGAGAATTTTTAAGATCTATACTCTCAGTAGCTTTTAAAATATATAATACAGTATTATTACTAACTTCATCCATCATGCCCATGACTTATTTATATTATAACTGGGAGCTTGTAGCTTTTGACCATCTTCATCCATTTTCCCCACAAACCCCATCTCTGACAACCACGAATATGTTCCCTGTATCTCTGAGTTCAATTTGTGTAGGTGTGTGTAGGGCTTCCCTAGTGATTCAGTGGTAAAGAATCCGCCTGCAATGCAGAAGGTGCAGGAGAATCGGGTTCAGTCTGGAGAAGGGAAAGGTAACCCACTCCAGTATTCTGCCTGGAGAATCTTATGGACAGAGGAGACTGGCAGGCTGCAGTCCACAGAGTTGCAAAAAGTTGGACACAACTGAAATGACGTAGCATGTGTGCATTTTAGACTCCACATATAAGTGAGGTCATGTGGTATGTCTCTGTCTGACTTATTTCAGGTAATATAATATCCTCAAGGTTCATCCACATTATTGTAAATGGCAAGATTTCTCTCTTTATTATGGCTGAATCACAGCATTTTTTTTTAAAATATTTTTACCATGCATGTCTATTAGATTAAAAAGTATCTACAGTAGAATCATAATAGATAAAAGAAAGAGAAGACTTTTCTCACAATTCTCAAACACACAGCACAATAATATTACACAATAATAAACACACTTTATACAATCATAATATTTCAACATGTTTTCTTGATTTTATAGATATCTTAACATGTTTTACTAGTTTGGAGTTAGTCTTCCTAGGGACTTTCTGTATTTATTTATTTATTTAAAAATTTATTTATTTATTTTAGGTGGAGGCTAATTACTTTACAATATTGTGGTGGTTTTTGCCACACATCGACATGTATTAACTGTGGGTGCACATGAGTCCCCCCATCCTGAACCCCGCTCCCACCTCCTGCCTGACCCCATTCCTCTGGGTTGCCCCAGAGCACCGGCTTTGAGTGCCCTGCTTCATGGATTGAGCTTGCACTGACATCTATTTTACCTATGGTAAAATGTGTGTTTCAGTGCTGTTCTCTCAGATCATCCCACCTTCGCCTTCTCCCACAGAGCCCAAAAGTCTGTTCTTTATAACTGCATCTCTTGCATATAGGGTGATTGTTACCGTCTTTCTAAATTCCATATATATGCGTTAATATACTGTATTGGTGTTTCTGACTTACATCTCTCTGTATAATAGGCTTCAGTTTCATCCATCTCATTAGAACTGACTCAAGTGTATTCTTTTTTTTTATAGCTGAGTAATATTCCATTGCGTATATGTACCACAACTTCCTTATCCATTCGCCTGCTGATGGACATTTGGTTGCTTCCATGTCCTACCTATTATAAACCGTGCTTCAGTGAACCCTGGGGTACATGTACCTCTTTCAGTTCTGGCTTCCTTGGTGTTTATGCCCAGCAGTGGGATGGTTGGGTCATATGGCTGTTCTATTTCCAGTATTTTAAGGAATCTCTACACTGTTCTCCATGTGGCTGTACTAGTTTGCATTCCCACTAACAGTGTAAGAAGGTTCCCTTTTCTCCACACCCTCCCCAGCATTTATTGTTTGTAGACTTTTTGATGGCAGCCATTCTGACTGGCATGAGATGGTACTTCATTGTGGTTTTGATTTGCATTTTTTTGATAATGAGTGATGTTGAGCATCTTCTCATGTTTGTTAGCCATGAGTATATCTTCTTTGGAGAAATGTCTGTTTAGTTCTTTGGCCCACTTTTTGATTGGGTTGCATAACAATTCTTTTAAAGACGTTCTGTTTGGAATTGATTCTCTCAACTCCCCTTAATCTGAAGATGTCTTTATTTCAGCCTCATTTTTAAAGGATATTTTTATGTATACAGAGTTCTGGTTTGGCACTTCCTTTACTTTTGCCTGTTAGAAGTGGCTCTCCATGCCTTTGGCCTTCAAGGATTCTGATGAGAAATTTGTGGTTTTTTGAATATTATTCCTCCATAATTAGCATATCATTGTTCTCTATCTGCTTTCACTTTTTTTCCCTTTAGTTTTCAAAAGTTTGATGATAATGTATTTGTGCATGGATTCTTTTAGTTTTAATGAGCTTCTTGAATCTGTGACTTTATGTCTTTTGCCAAATTTATAAAGTTTTCAACCATTATTTCTTCACGCATTTAACTATTATTTCCCTGAGCATTTTCCTAATAGCTCTTTTGAAGTCTGTGTCATATAATTACAACATCTGTGTCATCTTGGTGTTGATGTCTCTTTGTCTTCCCATGTAAACTGAGATTTTTACTGGTTCTTTATGTGCTGAGCAATTTTGGGTTCTGGCCTTTAATGCTTTGAATATTATGTTACGAAACTCTGGGCCTTATTTAAGTCCTATGGGTAATGTTGCTAGGAGGCAAAAACCTGACTGGGTTTAGGCTGTGAGTGCTACCAGGCTTCTCTAGGTTTCAATTACAGGTTCATCTTCAGAGCCTTTGTGGTGCATTTCACATCTGTCCCACATGTGTGCTATGTAACTGGTGATCTGGGATGGGAGTGGTGGTCTATCTCTTAGTGCAGTTCTCCAAGTCTCTGGTTTGCTGTTTAAGAGCACATCCAGGCACGTTAGCTTGATGGTGGGGCTTATCTTGAGATTTTCTGGAGATTTCCCCCTCTGTGTGCATCATCTCTCTGGTACATTCTGATTGCCTGGGCCTCTTCGTTGTGATCTTCTGGTCAGAAAGCTGTGGTCTTAATTACCTGCTCTGCTGTGTACTTCCTCTGACTGCCATTGCTCCTGGCATCAAGTAGTAGGAATACAGAGAGTAAAAAGACAAGGACAATTGCTCCCACTTTCTTGGGTTCATCACTCGCCTGACCAGAGCAGAGGGCTCTCTTATTGGAGAGTTTCGGATTCCTGTGTAACCCCAGTGCTGTGTCTGTGGCTGCCTCTGCTGTCACAAGACTTCCTTGAGCCTGGGATGTATGAGATTGGAGAATGAAAAAAGAGAAGAAAAACCTGGGAGATTCACCCCAGTGTCTTTGAGCATTAGAACATTTCTCTCCTCTTTCACCCAGAAGTAGAGGGTTTTGCCTGGCTCTTTCTCTGTCCAGGCCCCAGTGTCTACTTCTGGGTTTTTTGAGTGTTGTGGGGGAAACTGGAGGAAACATGGGAAACTCATTGCCAATGTGATGGTACTTTGAATTCTGATCTTCTATAATTCCCCTGCTACTATTTTTATTTTTATGTTTTTTTACAATCCTCACATAACTTCTTTGTGAGATCTGTAAGGTTTTATAGTCTCATTCAACTGGAGAGCCATGGCAGAGTCGGTTTACTCCATCTTGCTCTGAAATGGGGGCTGTTGGTTTTTAATACCCAGCATTTAAGATGTATATGATTTGAAAGGATGAGGTAAGCCTTTCCATAATAACATGGAGAGGTCATGATATGTTGAAAAAAGAAATAAAGCAGGTCGCAGGGCACTTTATGTGCTATGTCCTCACTTCTCCATAGTTGTATATATTTATACATAGAAAATTTAGTGTTTTAACATGCTTGCAGTTGCCAGTAAGACAATACCCAAAAGTGCCTTGAACATTAAGGAAAATTTATTGTGTAATGGAAAGTCTGAGCATTGTTGGTTCTAAGGTGGGCTAATTTACTGGTTCAAGAATGTCAGGGCTCTTAGTTTCCTACTCAGCAATTCTTTGGACTTTCTCTAAAGGTTACAAGATGACCACAGTACTTCAGTCTTCCTTTCCTTGGGTGGCAATGTCCAAAGTCAGGAAGAACCATCTCTTCTTGTGTTTGTCTTGTATCAAGGAGGGAATGTTTTCCTTAACTAGCCTAGCAAACTTCCCTTATGCTAATTGACAAAGATTAAATCATACTTGAGCTTAGCCAGTCTCTAGCACCTATAATGAAATTTCCTGTTTGAACTGTACTAGTCTAAATTTATCTCCTAAGTCTGGGAAAGGAATTCTGAAGTCTGTTGGGCTGCCAATGCTGAATCAAGGTCAAATTTATCTTCACAAGATGGAAAAAGGGAAAGGAAAGAAGGGACAAATAAATAGAATGATATCTCATGCATGTTGGATTAAAAGACTTAATATGGTTAAAATGTTCATATTACTCAGATGATGTACAGAGTCAATGCAATCCCTTTTAAAATCCCAGTGGCATTTTTTACAGAAATGGAAAATACTCCTAAAATTCATATGGGAACATAAAGGACCTTAAATAACCAAAATAATCTTGAGAAAGAAGAACAAATCTGAAGGAATGCTTCAACTTCCTGGCTTAAAAACCTATTACAATTAAGAAACAATTTAATTTACAACTGCTTCAAAAAGAATAAAATACTTAGGAATAAATATTACCAAGGGGATGAAAGACTTGTACAATAAAAACTATAAGAAGTTGGTGAAAAGTGTTAAAGAAGATACGAACAAATGTAAAGATCTCCAGTGCTCATGGATTGGAAGCATTAATATTGTTAAAAATGTCCATTCTACCCAAAGCAATCTACAGATTCAATACAATCCTTATTAAAATTTGAATGTCTTTTTTTTTTTTAGAAATAGAACAAACAATCCTAAAATTTGCATGGAGATGCAAAAGACCTCAAGTAAACAAAATACATATGAAAAAGAATAATAAAGCTGGAGGCATCATGGTACCTGATTTTGAACCATGTTACAAGACTACAGTAATCAAACCAGTATAGTATTAGCATAAAAGCAGATTTAAAGTTCAGTGGAATAGAATAGAGAGCCTATTAATAAACCCGTGCACGAAAGGTCAATTGATTTACAGCAAAGGAGCCAAGATTTTACCGTGGAAAAAGAATAGTTTTATCAATAAATTGTGCTGAGAAAATTGGACAGGTACATGCAATAAAATGAAAACAGACCACTTTCTTACACCATATGAAAAACTATTCAAAATGGATTAGTGCCTGAATATAAAACCTGATATAAAACTCATAGAAGAAAATATAGGCAATAAACTCCTTGATGTTAATATTAGAAATGATTTTTTTTTTTAGACTTGACCCCCAAAGCAAAGGCAACCAAAGCAAAAATAAATAGGAGGGATACATTCAACTAAAAAGCTTCTGCTCAGCAATGGAAACAATCAACGAAATGAAAATCAAGTGTAAGAAAATATTTGTAAATTATATATCTGATAAGGGGTTAATAGGCAAAATATATAAAGATCTCATACTACTCAGTGGCAAAAAGTCCAAAGTGGGCAGAGAATATGAAGGGACATTTTTCCAAAGAAGGCATAGAAATGATCAACATATATATGAAAAGTTGCTCAGCATCACTAATCATCAGGAAAATGCAAATTAAAACCACTATGAGACACCTCACTCCTTTTAGGACAGTCACTATTTAAAAAAAGAAAAAGAAATTAACAAGTGTTGGTGAGGAAGAGGAGAAATTGGAAACCTTGTGCACTGTTGATAAAGATGGAAAATGATGCAGCTGTTATGGAGAACAAGGTGAAATTTCCTCAAAAAAATTAAAAGCAGAATTACAATATGATCTAAGAATCCCACTGCTGGATATTTACCCAAAACAATTGAAGTGAGTGTCTGGAAGAGATATCCACACCCCTATACTCAGTGAAGCATTGTTCACAGTGGACAAAGTGTAGAAACAACCTAAATGTCAAATGGTATATGAATGGATGAACACAAGGTTACATATCCATACAAGGGTAGTTAGGCATGAAAGAATTAGCCATCCATAGTTAGCCATAAAAATGAAGGAGATCCTATAACATGGATGAAATTTGAGGACATTATTCTCAGTTAAAGAAACAGTCACAGAAGGGCAAATACTGCATGATTCCCCTTATGTGAGGTGAATGGTGGTTACTTGGGGCTGTAGTTGGGGCAGGGAAGAATGGGAGCTTTTGTTTAATGGATATCAAATTATAGTCATGAAAGATGATAAAGTTCTAGTGGTCTGCTGTACAATATTGTGGTTATAGTTAATAATACTGTAATGCACATGCATAATTTTTTTAAGAAACAGATTTATGTTATGTGTTTTTTAATGTATATGTATATGTGTGTGCACAGTGAATGTATACATATAGCTGTTATACTCTGTTGTATAGCAGAAGCTAATATAATATTGCAAAGCAACTATACTCCAATAAAAAAATGAAAATAAAAGGGGAGTGGAAAATGGTTTGGTAGACAATCATCTGGCATGGATGTTTGTACCAAGGTTGACCTATTAATATCTCTGCTGTTGCTGCTGCTCAGTCGCTTCAGTTGTGTCCGACTCCCTGCGACCCCATAGATGGTAGCCCACCAGGCTCCCCTGTCCCTGGGATTCTCCAGGCAAGAATACTGGAGTGGGTTGCCATTTCCTTCTCCAATGCATGAAAGTGAAAAGTGAAAGTGAAGTCGCTCAGTCATCTCCAACTCTTAGTGACCCCATGGACTGTAGCCTACCGGGCTTCTCCATCCATGGGATTTTCCAGGCAAGAGTACTGGAGTGGGGTGCCATTGCCTTCTCCCACTAATATCTCTAGGGTGTGTTCATTGGAGGAAACTTTCACCTTCTTGGTTTTGCTGCTTTCTACATCCTTTTATATAACTACATAAAAATACATGTTTCCATTTTGAGAAAAGATAAAAAAAAAAATCCTTGCTTTTATTCATTTCTCCATGGAGTCTGCCCAGGCTCTCTCTGCCTGCTGCCTTCTCTGGATGGCTGGAAGCATTCAAGGTCAGTCTCATAGTTTAGGATTTCAGTCTAATCCATCTTGTATTGTTTGCTGTTATGCCCTCTGCTTTTCTTTGTCTTCTACCCCCAACTAGGATGTAAGCTCTTTGAGATCAGACGTATATCTTCTTATTTCTCTAGGGCATCCAGGGCTGAGAACTTGGGTGGGGCACACAAAAATTACTTATTAAGTGATTTGTAGAGTAGTCTGTTTCTGGGCAAACTGTTGGGAAAGGGGTTAATGTGTGGTCATTTGCTACCAATCCATTTATGAAAAAATATGATCGTTTGTATTTGGATCTTAGAAGATAAGGCGCAATTCAAAGGACTGAAATTTTACCAGAAAGATCTAAGTGGGAAGCAAATGATAACAAAAACAAATCCTACTTAAGTCATTCAATAGTGCCTCCATTGAGCAAGCCTGCCTCTCAAAGGATTTTTATGTTAATGGACCAGGTACTTTGGTTCAGTCGATGAAGAAAATCACATATCAGTAAACAGGATTTGTGGCCATCAAGCCAGCAGCCACTGTGGCCACCCGCAATTGTGCACCCCAAGGGGATTCAGGATGCAGAAATATAGGATACTGGCCCTAGATAGCTAAGATGCATATCAAAGGGATGATTTCACTAAGTCAGACTCTTGCACCTTCCCATACATTCAAAAGTGCTAAATTCATTAACTTAAGATGTTGGATTTTCTCTAATTAATTATCTAATTATCTTTGATATTATGACTATCTGGTCTTTGCTGTAAAAACTCCTATATATCTAGTCTCCTCCCTTACCGTTTTGGAGCAGTCACTCAAAACGTTCTGAGAGGCTGTCTTTTGGCCTAAGTCCTTAGAAAGTCTGCCAAATAAAGTTTAACTCTCAACTTTTAGGTTTTGCATTTTTTTTCAGTTGACTGTTTTCAAATGTTTTACTTTAGACTCACATGTTCTTTTCTGGTGTTCTGCAGGATGTATATTCAATTCGTAACTCCTTAGTTACCCAGAATTTTCTTTAAATTTTCCAGCAACACACCTTAAAAAAATCAAATGATGTTGTATAGCTTAGTATATCTATTTTGGTTCAGTTCAGTTCAGTTCAGTTGCTCAGTCATATCCAACTCTTTGCGACCCCATGGACTGCAGCATGCAGGGTTCCCTGTCCATCACCAACTGCTGGAGCCTACTCAAACTCATGTCCATTGAGTCAGTAATGCCATCCAACTATCTCATCCTCTATCATCTCCTTTTTCTCTGGCCTTCAATCTTTCCCAGCATCAAGGTCTTTTCAAATGAGTCAGCTCTCCGCATCAGACAGCCAAAGTATTGGAGTTTCAGCTTCAGCATCAATCCTTCCAATGAATATTCAGGATTGATTTCATTTAGGATGGACTGGTTGGATCTCTTTGCAGTCCAGGGGACTCTCAAGAGTCTTCTCCAACACCACAGTTCAAAAGCATCAATTCTTCAGTGCTCAGCTTTCTTTATATAAGATAGGATATCTACTTCAGTCCAGTTCAGTTCAGTCGTGTCCGACTCTTTGCGACCCCATGAATCGCAGCACGCCAGGTCTCCCTGTCCATCACCAATTCCCGGAGTTCACTCAAACTCATGTCCATCGAGTCAGTGATGCCATCCAGCCATCTCATCCTCTGTCGTCCCCTTCTCCTCCTGCCCCCAATCCTTCCCAACATCAGAGTCTTTTCCAATGAATCAACTCTTCACATGAGGTGGCCAAAGTACTGGAGTTTCAGCTTTAGCATCAGTCCTTCCAAAGAACACCCAGGGCTGATCTCCTTTAGAATGGACTGGTTGGATCTCCTTGCAGTCCAAGGGACTCTCAAGAGTCTTCTTCAACACCACAGTTCAAAAGCATCAATTCTTTGGCACTCAGCTTTCTTCACAGTCCATCTCTCACATCCATACATGACCACAGGAAAAACCATAGCCTTGACTAGACAGACCTTTGTTGGCAAAGTAATATCTCTGCTTTTGAATATGCTATCTAGGTTGGTCATAACTTTCCTTCCAAGGAGTAAGCAAGTGTCTTTAATTTCATGGCTGCAATCACCATCTGCACTGATGTTGGAGTCCCCCAGAATAAAGTCTTTACACTGTTTTCCCATCTATTTCCCATGAAGTGATGGGGCCGGATGCCATGTTCTTAGTTTTCTGAATGTTGAGCTTTAAGCCAACTTTTTCACTCTCCTTCACTTCCATCAAGAGGCTTTTTAGTTCCCCTTCACTTTCTGCCATAAGGTGGTGTCATCTGCATATGTGAGGTGATTGATATTTCTCCTGGCAAACTTGATTCCAGCTTGTGCTTCTTCCAGCCCAGCATCTCTCATGATATACTCTGCATATAAGCTAAATAAGCAGGGTGACAATATATAGCCTTGACGTACTCCTTTTCCTATTTGGAACCAGTCTGTTGTCCCATGTCCAGTTCTAACTGTTGCTTCCTGACCTGCATATAGGTTTCTCAAGAGGCAGGTCAGGTGGTCTGGTATTCCCATCTCTTTCAGAATTTTCCACAGTTTATTGTGATCCACACAGTCAAAGTCTTTGGCATAGTCAATAAAGCAGAAATAGAGGTTTTTCTGGAACTTTCTTGTTTTTCTGATGTTTCAGTGGATGTTGGCTATTTGATCTCTGGTTCCTATGCCATTTGTAAAACCAGCTTGAACATCTGGAAGTTCACAGTTCACGTATTGCTGAAGCCTGGCTTGGAGAATTTTGAGCATTAATTTACTAGCGTGTGAGATCAGTGCAATAGTGCGGTAGTCTGAACATTCTTTGGCATTGCCTTTCTTTGGGATTGGAATGAAAACTGACCTTTTCCAGTCCTGTGGCCATGCTGAGTTTTCCAAATTTGCTGGCATAGTGAGTGCAGCACTTTCACAGCATCATCTTTCAGGATTTGAAACAGCTCAACTGGAATTCCATCACCTCCACTAGCTTTGTTCCTAGTGATGCTTTCTAAGGCCCACTTGACTTCACATTCCAGGATGTCTGGCTCTAGGTGAGTGATCACACCATTGTGATTATCTTGGTCATGAAGATCTTTTTTGTATCTACTTACATAATGCTTTTTATCTCTGAAAGATAATTTTTTTTATTTCTTTACATTACAGAATGTCCAAGTGAAAAGTACCTCTGACATGACTATAATCCCTTTAGATAGGGAAACAGGCTTAAAGAGAGGAAATGTTTTTCCAAGGTGTGTAGTTAACTATTGACAGTTTTGAGGAGGAATGATTCTTGACTTTATCCCTTTGCCAGACTGCTTCAGAAAATCTCATTTCCTTGAAGGGTTACTGCTTGTTTTGGCTACTCAGTAGAGTTGTCAGGGCAAACTAATTAAGCACGATTGTGAAACAAGTTAGAATTAATGTATATATATTTCACTGCAAATGAGTGTACTAATTCTTTCTGGAAGAGATGCTAGAGAGTTCGAGGTGGTAGGCAGTTGAGTTTGAGATATCAGAGGGCAAATCAAGAGGATAAAGGCACTGGGAAGTTGAATGGGCAAAACTTAGGAGAAAAATGCCACCCACAGTGAGACTTCCCTGGTGGTCCAGTGATTAAGACTTCACCTTCTAAAGCAGGCGATGTGGGTTTGATCCGTGGTCAGGAAGCTAAGATACTAAATGCTTTGGGGCCAAAAACTCAACAACATAAGGCAGAAGCAATATTATAACATATTCAATAAAGACTTTAAAACATGGCCCACATTAAAAAAAACTTTAAAAAATATCAGCAACAGCTACAGTCATGCTGCATGAAACAGATGTTGGAGGTGGGCACATTTCTTGGGATTATTGAGCTAAGACTGCCCTTTTCGCATCTCCTGTCTTGCAGGAGGTCTAAAGCCTTCACCAAGGTTTTTGTGAATTCATTTTTACTCTTACTTCTAGTTACTTCTGGCTAGGATTCTGGCTTTCCCACATAGAAACCTAGCAGGACCCTGAGGGACCCTTCTATATACAAAAGACCCTCCATGTCCCCTGTTTATTATTTGTAGGACAAAAAAGGCTTATACAATTAAATGCTACTCAGCCATGAAAAAGAACAAAATAATGCCATTTGCAGCAACATAGATGGATCTAGAAATGATTATACTTAGTGAAGTAAGTCAGAGAGAGAAAGACAAGTACTATATGATATCACTTATAAAACAGACTCACAGACAGAGAACAGACTGTGGTTCCCAAATGGAAGGGAGGATGGGGAGGGATGAAGTGACAGTTTGGGATTGGCAGATACAAACTGTCATATATAGGATGGATATACAGCAAGGTCTTACTGTTTAGCACAGGGAGCTATAGACCATATCCTGTGGCAAACCATGTGTAAAAGAATATGAAAAAGAATATGTATATATATATATGTATGACTGAATCACTTTCTGTAAAGTAGAAATCAACTATACTTCAATAAAATAAAAAGAAAAGAAAAACACAAAGATGAAAGGAAAAAAAAAAAAGGCTTTAGTCTCTCGAGCCTTCCCCAAGTTCCAAAGAGCAAACTCGAGTAGTTAATGTTTAGGACATGAGGGTCACAGGAATCCTATTTCCTCCTGGATGGATATGTATAACCATGTGCTGTCTATCTCTGAGTTCTGTGGAACTAAGACTTCCAGTCAGATGGAGGCTGGTGACTACATGCTGAACACAAGCAGGCAGGCCCCAGATTGATTGGGACTAGAAGGTGGAGATTCCAGAAATATCACCCTGGCATCTCACCATGAACCAGTCAGAAGGCCCATGAGCTGATCACGCATGCTGGACCCTCTCCCCTTACACTGTCTTTAAAATCTCTTGCCTGAAAAACATTGGGGAGTTCAAGTCTTTTGAGCACAGTCACCCATTCTCCTTGCCAAATTAAACCCTTCTCTGCTTCAAATTCTGATAATTTAGTTTGTTTGGCATCACCAGCCTCCAGGCACAGGAACTTGAGTTCAATAACAAAATTGTCATTTTCTGTTGTGCTTCTGGAAACTGCTCCATTATTCTTGCGCTGGCCTTGATCCAAATGTGTGAAACAGATCTGTCTTATTTATTCATTTCCATTCAAGCAAACTCTCTAAGACTATTGGGCCATTTCAAAATGGCTCTTAACTGGTTAAATGTAGGACAATTATCCATCAGTAAAAGTAATAACTGGAAAATACTGACACATTAAATATGTTTAAATACACAAGTCCATAATGATGATTAATAATAATAACAATAAACCTCATTTATAACCTTTGGATTCTAGAGAAACTATTATTTTTAAACAGGTCATATAAAGGGAAAGTAACAATTCTTTACTCTGTCCTTTTCCTACTAACTGAACCTCAGAGTAATCAAATAGTTGACAAGGGGAAATTTCTCTATAAATAGGTACAGAAGGAACAATAAATCAGAATGCCTCTGTTTTAAAAACTCTAATGAAATAATGATATAGGCATTGATCATCAATAATATTGATACCATAAAATGAGAAACAGCTGGATATAATGTAAAGTTTTCTATGCCATTTATGAAGTAGTCTTGTCAAAAGACATAAAACTATCTAAAGGTTGCTTGAGTTACAGTTTTCTTTTGTTTGGCAAGACTGCTTCATAAGTGGTGTTGAATACTTCCATCAGGAAGAATTTGCTTTAGATTTCAAATATCCTAGGGAGGGAAAAAAATGGACAAAGGTGAAGATGAAATGAGACTGACCATGAGTTTGTAACTGTTAAATCAGAGTGATGGATACATAGGGCTTGGTTATTTTGCCTCACTAATGTTGGAAAACTTCCCTAATTTATATATTTCTCAATCGTCCTAGTGTAGAATAAACAAAACAAAACAAGCATACACATAGAGCAGTTCTTTATTGAAAACTCAGCAGTAATAGCAGGGGAGGCCACACCAAGCTTCTCACTGTGGTGAATTTAATACTGAATATTTAACTTCTTTGCATTAAAAATGCTCCTCAGCCTTTCCAACAACTCAAAATCTACTACTGTGTTTGGTCTCCCCTCTGCCTATGATGTGGAGAAGGCAATGGCACCCCACTCCAGTGCTCTTGCCTTGAAAATCCCATGGACGGAGGAGCCTGGTGGGCTGCAGTCAATGGGGTCACGAAGAGTCAAACATGACTGAGCGACTTCACTTTCACTTTTCACTTTCATGCGTTGGAGAAGGAAATGGCAACCCACTCCAGTGTTCTTGCCTGGAGAATCCCAGGGACGAGGGATCCTGGTGGGCTGCTGTCTACTGGGTCTTACAGAATCGGACACTACTGAAGTGACTTAGCAGCAGCAGCAGCAGCTGCCTATGATGACTCCCCATCTCCAGCAATGCCAGAAAAAAATCCTGCTGCTTTATTATGTAGAGATTTAGCAGGTCCTAACCAGGAATTCAGGCTTTCCAGGTAGCATCAGTGGTAAAGAACCCACCTGCCAATGCGGGAGACATAAAAGATATGGGTTTGATCACTGGGTCAGGAAAATCTCCTGGAGGAGGACATGGCAACCCACTCCAGTATTCTTGCCTGGAGAATCCCAGGGATAGAGGAGCCTGGTGGGCTACAGTGCATACAGTTGCAGAGTTGGACATGATTGAAGTGACTTAGCACACACACACACACACACAACCTGGCACTCAAGTCTAAACCTTCTTTGGCAAATCCATTGTTTCACTGATTGTAACCCCAGATTTCACAGCTCCCCTCTGGTCTTCAATAGGGTAAAGATGAACCTGCTACAACCAATGACGTCTTCAGGCAATGCTCTAAAACGAGAAACATATTTCCCACAGCTGGTATGGGGATGGATCATACAGTTCCACTGCATCGTCTAACTCAGGAACACAAGTTCTCTTGGGCTGGTGCCCCAGGCCTGGCCCAGGGAATTGTCTGGGATGACGAAAGGGAGTGTGGAAGAGACTACAACCAGTGTCCACAGGAGCAGACCTGGAAGCCACACCCATCACTCCAGATCACAGTCATCCACAGGAGTCTGGTCGCAGGACCCTACCAGCTACACACAACCTGGGGATATAGCCTCTCTGAGACCTTGTGCCCAGCTGTAGGTCTGCATCTACACAGAGGGGAGAATGAATTTGGGCAGAGACAACTCTCTGTTCTCAGTCTCTGCAAGGAGCGCAGAAGTTTAGTCTCCATTAAGATTCTAACCAATATGTCTGTTGCCAAAATTCAGCCTCTGTACACTGTGTGTGTGTGTGCTTAGTTGCTAAGTCATCTCTGACTCTTGGGACCACGTGGACTGTAGCCCACAAGGCTCCTCTGTCCATAGGATTCTCCAAACAAGTGGATTGCCATTTTCTCCTCCAGGCGATCTTACCAACCCAGGAGTCTGACCTGAATCTCCCGTTTCCTACACTGCAGTTGGATTCTTTACTGCAGAGCCATCAGAGAAGCCTTCTGTACACTGGTGCCATATTAAATCTCAGCAACAGAGTTTTGGGTGAAGAAGCTTTGTTGCTTTGCCAAGTAAAGGGGGCCGCAGAGCCCTAATGCACACCCTCAAGACTGTGTCCTGACCTGGAGGGGTGAGTGAGGAGTCCTGTTCAAGGAGCAGGGCATGATCAGCTCATGGACATCTTTCTGATGTTGATGGTGAGGTAATAGGGAGTCAATATCATCAACCTTCTGGTTCCAACCTGGCTGGGGTCTACATGCTTGTGGGCCGTGCACAGTTAACTTCTTCCTCCTGGTGCGAGTTTCATTTTCTGCAAAAAAGCTCAAAGGGCATGACTCAGAATATTGTCTATAGTCCTTGAAGAAGAACTAATATTGTCTATAGCCCCTGAGGAAGAACTAAAGGTCCTTGACTTTGTTTAATGGCTAAAGTATTATTATTTCCTTTCTGCATTTCCTCACTCCTCTGATTAAATTTATTCTTTGACTAAAGTTTTTCTATAGACCAAAGGCAGGTGGGGACTTGGGTAGAGATCTATTCTGGGAAGGCCTCGTAGGGTCCTGCTCTTACATGAGGAATGCATGCTGCTGGGACAAACGCAGCTCTGACTTTGTCTCCTGCTCCTCTTTAAAGGCTGCTCAGTGGTGGTTATTTGGCCTCACTCTTTCAGACCTGTGGCATTTCTGTTCCCTCATGGGTATGAATGTTTCCCATCGTTTCTATAAGAGTGTCCAATTCTAGACAATGACTCAATTTGGTAGAGCATACTCTCCTCTCTTCCAGCTTGGCCCAGAGTCAAGGGACACGAGGGACTTTCTCTCAGTTTCTCCATCTCTCCAGATTCCAGTCCACTGCAGACCCTTCAAAGCACGAAAGTGGAGGTGTGGGTTGAGGGAGGCGGGGTGCTGTCTCCTGGCAGCTGGCTGTGCTGGGAGCTTCCTGACCCAGGGCCCTGGCAGATGCAGAGATCTGACTTCCAGGGCTGGCGTTTGCAAGGCTCTTCAGAGCTGCTCCAGTGGGTCCTTTATCTGTGGTTGCTCTGAGCAGACCTTGCCTCTCTACTCTGGGTGGTGACTTGAGACATTGTAGTCCCAAAGAATGTCATCTTACATCCGATTTCTTGTTGCAGCCAGCTCTTTCCAGCCCTCTGAGTGGTCTTATTGGCCCTAAGACATCCCACTGGCTTCTCTTCCATGAGGCCCATGTGGGTCCTTGGGAAGCACCCATATATCCCTAGCTCTCTGGGAGAGCATACTGATCTTATCTCAGCACTGCTGTTTGCGCACCTGGACCTCTAGATTTCCCAGGTGGGAGTCAGAGCTCAGCCCGCCCTCTGGTTCTTGGGGGCATATACTGAGTTCTCCATGAAGTTCCGTTCACCCCACTTCATCAAGTCCTTTCTCCCCACCTCCACACCTCACTTTCGGGATACAGTACAGCTGGCTCCAAAAATGCCTTTCAGTATTCATGGGGTGCATGAGGGACTTCTCAGGTTGTGGATTGAGGTTCTCATCCGACCTTTATAAATTCTGCATTTGGCAATCTGTCTCCCAACAAGCTTGGTATTGAACATCTACTATCTTGGTGCTCAGTGGAAACTGAAGCAGGAAGAGTTCCATCCTATTATCCTAGGATATAAATGAATCATGCTGCCTGCAAAAGGCAAAAGCAGCCACTGTCAGTTTGGATTTTAAACAATGCTCTTTATCTCTCCACTACAGATGGATGCCTGACTTGCATACAATCCTTCCTACAGAAAGGCGAACCTGAGAGGGAGGCTGGCATGAGTGCCATTGGTCCCTTTCCCCCAAGCCTGTGCGTGCCCCAGAAAGCATGAACGACAATCTCTTTGAATAGAATTTTGATCCCCGGCTTTCCTCATGTGGCGTTGTCCATCAGGGGAGATCATGTTTTCATATTGGTACGGGCTGTTCATGTTTCCTTTAAACTCAGCAAAACAAAACCTTCGGATATTGTGCACCTTTCCTGTGGCATCAGTTTTAGTGATTAGGTCAGTGGAGAGGTAGCAGCAGGGGGCTGCCCAAGGCTGTGCTTATTAGACCCAATTAGTGTAGACCTTGGATTAATATGGTTCCACCTTCATGCGTCCAAGCCCCTTTCAAGGCTGTGAGTCCAGTAGAAGGATTTATGGTGTGGGCAGTGGGCTGAGTCACGAGCCAGGCACCTGCAGAGAGCAGCCTGTTGTTGCATCAACACGTCCTTGAGCCTCAGGGCTGAAGGGACACTCCGCACACCCTGGTTGGCTGCCTGCTGAGTGCCTGGCACGGAGGACCACATGCACAGGATGGGGAAGACAGCCCCTGATTGCAAGGAGCTCAGAGGCATCACGCAGAGAGAATGTGAATAGAAACAGACCTGCAGTCAGTCATTCTGAAGTCTGGTCCATTCAGGGCCCAGGCAGAAGCATCTTTGTTTGGGGGCTGTTCCTGCAGCCTTGACTCACCCAGCACTGCCCATTTCTAGATATACTCCTCCCCTTCACCTTCCCACCTGGCCTTCAGAATTCATGCCCGCATCTTTTCTTCTGCCCTCTCACTGCCTGTCCATCTCAAGGTCCTGAACTCCCCTCATTTGAGGTCAATCTTTGCCTCTCATTATTCTTGAAGTTTCCTTGATTGATGATACAAACTGGCTTGGATTCACCAGCTTTGACCTCCTACTCTATCCAGGATATGATTTCCAGGGTTCACCCTTCCATGACCATGGCATGTTATCTCCCCATAACAGACATTCTTCTGGGAAATTCTCTGTAGTATTGGTCCTCCTATGTTCTCTGGGGAAGAGGATGCAAACTAGGGATGCTGACCTCCAACATCCCAAGAGGGGAATGGCCAGTTATGTGATGCCAAAAATAGTGAGTTTTATTTAAAGGAAGCCTCCTGCTTGATATCTGATTATTTCGTTTATCATCTCACCTGGGTTTGGGATGCTTCTGATTAGAGAGTTTTGATCTTCCCCAGGGGATTGCATACACTCCAGGCTCCCCAGGACTATATACACGTATACCCCAGGGCTGGCACACACCTCATTACTTCACACCAAATTGGAGGGCTCATTGATCGCCAAAGTCTCACAGATCATGCGTCTCACTTGGGACCTGCTTTCTAGCTGTATCCCTGCCTGTGGTTCCCCAAGTATGCTGTGCTTTCCCCACCACCAGCCCTTGGTCCAGCTCTTCCCTCCATCAGTAATAATGTTCGCCCTTGTTCAGCAGGTGAGTTTTTGTTGTCTTCTGAGGCTCAGCTCTGGGTTCTTCAAGGGTAGATCTGATTCTATTTTCCCTTATGGGATCTCTTATACATCATATTTTCATTCAGCCACAGCTGTAATTTTATATTTTAATTTTTTGTAGAGCTCTTCCTTCCCCTGGAAACGTCATGGTCTGCCCTGCGCAGGGCATCAATGTGATGAAAGTGAGAATGAAGGGAGGAGGAATAGGGATATGAGGGTGGCTGGGGTGTGGCTGGGTCAGGATCAGGGCTCTTTCTGAATGAGGGTCTGTATGCTGAATTTTTTCAAGATCATGGTGGGACAGAGGCCCACATGCAAGCCTCTCTGGCCTGGAGAGGATCCGGGTTAGAGCGTGTGTGACTGTGAGCTTGAGCTGCTGACAGAGCACATGTGGGGATAGAGGAGGAAGGGGCCACGTGTGGGGCAGCCCAGGGCCTGGGCATCAGGGTCCTGAGAGTCACAGAGGGAATGTGCTGGAAACATTACCCCAGTGATGTCACTGGGTGGGGCTCCTGTGCACAGAACCAAGCAGAGATCTGTGGTCGTGCCCCTAGAACAAAGCTGTCCTCTCCTGCAATGCCATCATTGTGGAAACATGACCAAGCCTGAATTAGAGTTTCTTCTTCCACTTAAAGAGGGACTCTTCCTGAGTCATTCTGTATAAGCAAATTATCCATGGGGAAGCATCAGGTTTACTGAGGGACCCAGAAAGGTGTCACCAAGGCAATGGACCAGACCTGTGATCCAGGCCCACTGACTGTAAAGCCAACTTTCCCATGTTGCCTATTGTTTATATATTCTGATTGTTTCTTTTTTTAAAAATTGAGACATAATTGACATCTGACATTATATTAGTTTCAGATGTACAACATAATGATTCAAAATTTTATATGTATTATGAAATGATCATCACAATAAGTCTGGTTATCACACCTCATATGGTTACAAAAGATTGTCTTTAACATCTACTCTCTTAGAAACTCTTGAATATATTATACAGTGTTAGTGACTATAGTTATCATGCTGTACATTACATCCCTTGCTGTGGTTCAGTTACCAAGTCGTGTCCGACTCTTTGCAACCCCATGGACTGTAGCACTCCAGGCCTCCCTGTTTCTCACCATCTTTAGGAATTTGCCCACGTTCATGTCCATTGACTGGGTGATGCCATCAAACCACATTAGACCCCTAGGGCTTATTTATTTTATAACTGGAAATTTGTACCTTTTGATCCCCTCCTCCCATTTCACCCAACCCAGCCCAAACCTGCCTCTGGAAAAACTAATTTGTTATCTGTACTATGAGGTTTTTTTTTTTTTTGTTTGTTTCATATGTGAGTGGAAATCATGTAAGTGAGAGCATATGGTATTTGTCTTTCTCTGTATAACTTAATTTCACTTAGCATAGTGCCTTCAAGGTCTATTCATATTGGTGCAAATGGCAAAATTCTATTCTTGCTTATGGCTGAATAATATGTGTATATGTTTTCTTATCTATTCCTTTGTCAGTGGACATTTAGGTTGCATCCATGTCTTGGCCATTGTAAATAGTGCTGCCAGGGGGTACTGATATCTTTTCAAGTTAGTGTTTTCATCTCCTTCAGCTGATACCCAGAGTGGAATGCTGTATCATATGGTTGTTCTGATTTTAATTTTGAGCAATCACCACACTGTTCTTCATAGTTGCCGCATCAACTTACATTCCCACCAACAGTACCAAGTGCTCCTTTTGTCCATATCCTCCCCCAGTCCTTGCTATGTCTTATCTTTTTGATAAAAGCCATTCTGACAGGTGTGAGGTGATATCTCATTGTGGTTTTGATTTGCATTTCCTTGATGATTAGGTATGTTGAGCATCTTTTCATGAACTTTTTGGCCATCTGGAGTCTCCCTTGTTTATTCAGATCCTCTGTCCATTTTTTAATTGGATATTTTTTTTCTGCCCTTGAGTTGTATGAATTATTTATATATTTGCATATTAATCTCTTATCAAACATATGATTTGCATATATTGTCTCTTTATTCAGTAGGTTGCCTTTTCATTTGGTTGATGGTTTCCTTTTCTGTTCAGAAGCTTTTTAGTTGGATGTTGTCTCTCTTGTTCATTTTTGCTTTTGTAACCTTTGTTTTGTGTGTCAAATCCAAAAAATCATCAGCAAGACTGGTCAAGAAACTACAACCTGTGTTTTCTTCTAGGAGTTTCATGGTTTCAGGTCTTACATTCAAGTCTTTCATCCACTTTGAGTTGATTTTTGTATATATGTAAGATAGTGGTTCAGTTTCACTCTTTTGCATGTGATTGCCAGTTTTCCCAGCACCATCTATTAAGTAGACTGCCCTTTAGCTGTTATATAGTATTGATTTTGTTGTAAATTAATTGTCCATATATGTGGGAATTTATTTCTGGGCCCTCTATTCTGTTCCATTAATCTATGTCTGTTTTTAATGCTAGTACATACAGTTTTTATTAGTGTAGCTTTGTAATGTAGATTGAAATTAGGAAACATGGTGCTTCCAGTTTTGTTCTTCTTTCTCAAGATTGCTTTGGCCATTTGGGGTCTTTATGGTTTTAAACAAATGTTAGCATTGTTTATTCTGCTTCTGTGAAAAACTCTAGCTGTTTCTTATACCTACATTTTTATATCCCCTTGTCTATCAGTTTGTGTTATTTCAGCTTCAGAAATGGGTTTAAGAGCAAGTTCATTCATTCAGAAGGGCAAGAAAATGATGCAAAAGATGCAAAAGAGAAACCTCAGAGTGATTCCTTCCCCAGGGTGAAGAATTTAGGATATTTGTGCTCCATGTCCTGTCTACCATTGGTTGAGTCTTCCTCCCAGAGGTGTTGATTCCCAGATGCTTCTGATCTGCTGTGCAGATGAACAGAGCAGCCTTCCATGTTTTCAGAAGAGCCTTCAGGTATAGAGGTGTAGATGCTGGCAGTTGGTAGCTATTTGGAGCATCTAAAATAATGTAGCTTGCAGAAAAGATACAGAGCTTTGACAGTGTCTGCTACAATCCAAATAGCTGTGAACCCTGGATATCAATTCTGATTCTGTCATGAATAAATTGTTTGTTTGTTTTTTTCTTTTTAAAAAATTGTTTTATTTTTACTTTATTTTGCTTTACAATACTGTATTGGTTTTGCCATACATTGACATGAATCAGCCACCGGTGTACATGAGTTCCCAATCCTGAACCCTCCTCCCACCTCCCACCCCATATCATCTCTCTGGATCATCCCCGTGCACCAGCCCCAAGCATCCTGTATTCTGTATCGAACATAGACCAGTGATTCGTTTCTTACATGATAGTATACATGTTTCAATGCCATTCTCACAAATCATCCCACCCTCTCCCTCTCCCACAGAGTCCAAAAGTCTGCTCTACACATCTGTGTCTCTTTTGCTGTCTCGCATACAGGGTTATCATTACCATCTTTCTAAATTCCTTATATATGTGTTAATATACTGTATTGGTGTTTTTCTTTCTGGCTTACTTCACTCTGTATAATAGGCTCCAGTTTCATCCACCTCATTAGAACTGATTCAAATGTATTCTTTTTAATGGCTGAGTAATACTCCATTGTGTATATGTACCACAGCTTTCTTATCCATTCATCTGCTGATGGACATCTAGGTTGTTTCCATGTCCTGACTATTATAAACAGTGCTGTGATGAACACTGGGGTACACGTTTCTCTTTCAGTTCTGGTTTCCTCGGTGTGTATGCCCAGCAGTGGGATTGCTGGTTCGTAAGGCAGTTCTATTTGCAATTTTTTAAGGAATCTCCACACTGTTCTCCATAGTGGCTGTACTAGTTTGCATTCCCACCAACAGTGAAAGAGGGTTCCCTTTTCTCCACACCCTCTCCAGCATTTATTGCTTGTAGACTTTTGGATCGCTGCCATTCTGACTGGTGTGAAATGGTACCTCATTGTGGTTTTGATTTGCATTTCTCTGATAATGAGTGATATTGAGCATCTTTTCATGTGTTTGTTAGCTATCTGTATGTCTTCTTTGGAGAAATGTCTATTTAGTTCTTTGGCCCATTTTTTGATTGGGTCATTTATTTTTCTGGAATTGAGCCGCATAAGTTGCTTGTATATTTTTTAGATTAGTTGTTTGTCAGTTGCTTCATTTGCTATTATTTTCTCCCATTCAGAAGGCTATCTTTTCACCTTACTTATAGTTTTCTTTGTTGTGCAGAAGCTTTTAATTTTAATTAGATCCCATTTGTTTATTTTTGCTTTTATTTCCAATATTCTGGGAGGTGGGTCATAGAGGATCCTGCTGTGATTTATGCCAGAGAGTGTTTTGCCTATGTTCTCCTCTAGGAGTTTTATAGTTTCTGGTCTTACGTTTAGATCTTTAATCCATTTTGAGTTTATTTTTGTGTGTGGTGTTAGAAAGTGATCTAGTTTCATTCTTTTACAAGTGGTTGACCAGTTTTCCCAGCACCACTTGTTAAAGAGATTGTCTTTAATCCATTGTATACTCTTGCCTCCTTTGTCAAACATAAGGTGTCCATAGGTGTGTGGATTTATCTCTGGGCTTTCTATTTTGTTCCATTGATCTATATTTCTGTCTTTGTGCCAGTACCATACTGTCTTGATGACTGTGGCTTTGTAGTAGAGCCTGAAGTCAGGCAGGTTGATTCCTCCAGTTCCATTCTTCTTTCTCAAGATTGCTTTGGCTATTTGAGTTTTTTTGTATTTCCATACAAATTGTGAGATTATTTGTTCTAGCTCTGTGAAAAATACCGCTGGTAGCTTGATAGGGATTGCATTGAATCTGTTTGACTTTGGATAAGTTATGTGTCCCTTGTGCCTCAGTTTCCTCAAAAGCAGAGTGAGGGATTAATAATTTCATCTCTTCAACTAGGATACAGAGTCCTTGGGAGCAGGGACTGTTCTTTGGACACCCTGTCCTTCAGACATGGGTCCAGTTCAGTTGGATGCCTCTTCTTGCTGCTTATTCTATCAGTCACTTTATCTAAGGCCTTCAGGAAGCTCAAAACATGGAGGATGTTTGTGTTTCCAGGAGCCACACTATTACCATGTGTGGGACTAGTTCTCCTTCATTAGCCCATCCTTTGATGCTGAACACAAACTCTGGAAGCAGGTCGAGAAGATGGTCCTTGAGCCGTCTGATGGAGCAGAAAACAGGAACACAGGGCTTTGGATGGACTAGGTACTCAGAAATGCTTGCATAGGTAGGGAGTGAAGCATTTTCCAAATTTTGGCTGAACAGCAGGTGCTCCACACAGATTTCTATGTACATGTAACTTTGAGTGAACACATATTCTAAAATGTCACCCAGAGCCATTAGGAATGCAGAGGCTCTCCTTGGTATGGGCCATTAACTACCGTTTATGAACTGGTTTAAATCCCGTGAACGGTGCACCCAGGGATGACCTTGGCTCAGGTGTCAGTAAATTATGCTGCATAGCGCTTTGCCTCATGCTACCATCCCTGAACTGAAGGTGGCTAATTATTACCCAGGCAGTAGGCATGTCCTTTCCATATTCATGGGATTTCCACTTCTGGGTTTTCTGTTCATTTCCAAATACTTCTGAATTAGTCTCTGAATCTTTTCTGACTTCTCTAAAATGTAAGGTTTAATTTCCATCAAGAGTCACCCATGTCTATAAATAATTTCCAAAGTGACTCTGTATGTTCAGCCTATGGAAAGATATTTTTTGAGGTGCTGAAGATTTCTGAACAGGTTGCCTGGTGAAACTGTTTCAAAGTTTGAGGCTTTATGCCTTCTGTACTGTAGTTTCCATTTTGTATAATACTAAGATTATACCATAAGACACATGATTTAAAAAGTAAGATAAATTCATGGGTAGGCTGGTAAATAGATGTTGATTCTCGAGTTTGGGGAAGGTATTAAAGGTTGGTACAAATTTGATTCTGAACTTCCTAGCAGCCAAAGCAAAGAAACTCTATCCACAAAATCCATAGCATCATTAGAAAAATAAAATCCAACAATTTAGCAAAACCTAAGCTTCCTTTTATTGATGCTTATGGATTTTCACAAAAGGGTGGAGTATCCCACAATTGGCAACATAACTGCAATAAAACCAACAGGTTTGTGCTAGGGAGCTGATCTTAGTCACGTGGCCACTGCATGTGTATGTGTTAGGATGAGGGCAGGCTTGAGGAGTCTCTAGAAAGCCAAGACTGTGTGGAGGTGAGTGGGTTCCCTCTCTGTAACTGGTTTTCCTGAGTAATTCAAATCTTTTTTATTTTTATTTATTTTATTTTTTTATTTTATTTTATTTATTTATTTTTTTAATTTTAAAATCTTTAATTCTTACATGTGTTCCCAAACATGAACCCCCTCCCATCTCCCTCCCCATAACATCTCTGTGGGTCATCCCCATGCACCAGCCCCAAGCATGCTGTATCCTGCGTCAGACATAGACTAGCGATTCAATTCTTACATGATAGTATACATGATAGAATGCCATTCTCCTAAATCATCCCACCCTCTCCCTCTCCCTCTGAGTCCAAAAGTCCATTATACACAGCTGCGTCTTTTTTTCCTGTCTTGCATACAGGGTTGTCATTGCCATCTTTCTAAATTCCATATATATGTGTTAGTATACTGTATTGGTGTTTTTCTTTCTGGCTTACTTCACTCTGTATAATCGGCTCCAGTTTCATCCATCTCATCAGAACTGATTCAAATGAATTCTTTTTAACGGCTGAGTAATACTCCATTGTGTATATGTACCACAGCTTTCTTATCCATTCATCTGCTGATGGACATCTAGGTTGTTTCCATGTCCTGGCTATTATAAACAGTGCTGCGATGAACATTGGGGTACATGTGTCTCTTTCAGTTCTGGTTTCCTCGGTGTGTATGCCCAGCAGTGGGATTGCTGGGTCATAAGGGAGTTCTATTTGCAATTTTTTAAGGAATCTCCACACTGTTCTCCATAGTGGCTGTACTAGTTTGCATTCCCACCAACAGTGTAGGAGGGTTCCCTTTTCTCCACACCCTCTCCAGCATTTATTGCTTGCAGATTTTTGGATCGCAGCCATTCTGACTGGTGTGAAGTGGTACCTCATTGTGGTTTTGATTTGCATTTCTCTGATAATGAGTGATGTTGAGCATCTTTTCATGTGTTTGTTAGCCATCCGTATGTATTCTTTGGAGAAATGTCTATTTAGTTCTTTGGCCCATTTTTTGATTGGGTCGTTTATTTTTCTGGAATTGAGCCGCATAAGTTGCTTGTATATTTTTTAGATTAGTTGTTTGTCAGTTGCTTCATTTGCTATTATTTTCTCCCATTCAGAAGGCTGTCTTTTCACCTTGCTGATATTTTCCTTTGTTGTGCAGAAGCTTTTAATTTTAATTAGATCCCATTTGTTTATTTTTGCTTTTATTTCCAGAATTCTGGGAGGTGGGTCATAGAGGATCCTGCTGTGATTTATGCCAGAGAGTGTTTTGCCTATGTTCTCCTCTAGGAGTTTTATAGTTTCTGGTCTTACATTTAGATCTTTAATCCATT
Organism: Budorcas taxicolor; assembly: GCF_023091745.1. NCBI lineage: Eukaryota > Metazoa > Chordata > Mammalia > Artiodactyla > Bovidae > Budorcas > Budorcas taxicolor. The sequence goes on from NC_068911.1 coordinate 118,090,328, forward strand.
TTGAGTTTATTTTTGTGTGCGGTGTTAGAAAGTGATCTAGTTTCATTCTTTTACAAGTGGTTGACCAGTTTTCCCAGCACCACTTGTTAAAGAGATTGTCTTTACTCCATTGTATATTCTTGCCTCCTTTGTCAAAGATAAGGTGTCCATAGGTGTGTGGATTTATCTCTGGGCTTTCTATTTTGTTCCATTGATCTATATGTCTGTCTTTGTGCCAGTACCATACTGTTTTGATGACTGTGGCTTTGTAGTAGAGCCTGAAGTCAGGCAAGTTGATTCCTCCAGTTCCATTCTTCTTTCTCAAGATTGCTTTGGCAATTCGAGGTTTTTTGTATTTCCATACAAATCTTGAAATTATTTGTTCTAGTTCTGTGAAAAATATGGCTGGTAGCTTGATAGGGAGTGCATTGAATTTGTAAATTGCTTTGTGTAGTATACTCATTTTCACTATATTGATTCTTCTGATCCATGAACATGGTATATTTCTCCATCTATTAGTGTCCTCTTTGATTTCTTTCACCAGTGTTTTATAGTTTTCTATATATAGGTCTTTAGTTTCTTTGGGTAGATATATTCCTAAGTATTTTATTCTTTTCATTGCAATGGTGAATGGAATTGTTTCCTTAATTTCTTTTTCTACTTTCTCATTATTGGTGTATAGGAATGCAAGGGATTTCTGTGTGTTGATTTTATATCCTGCAACTTTACTATATTCATTGATGAGCTCTAGTAATTTTCTGGTGGAGTCTTTAGGGTTTTCCATGTAGAGGATCATGTCATCTGCAAACAGTGACAGTTTTACTTCTTCTTTTCCAATTTGGATTCCTTTTATTTCTTTTTCTGCTCTGATTGCTGTGGCCAAAACTTCCAGAACTATGTTGAATAGTAGCGGTGAAAGTGGACACCCTTGTCTTGCTCCTGACTTTAGGGGAAATGCTTTCAATTTTTCACCATTGAGGATAATGTTTGCTGTGGGTTTGTCATATATAGCTTTTATTGTGTTGAGGTATGTTCCTTCTATTCCTGCTTTCTGGAGAGTTTTTATCATAAATGGATGTTGAATTTTGTCAAAGGCCTTCTCTGCATCTATTGAGATAATCATATGGTTTTTATTTTTCAATTTGTTAATGTGGTATATTACATTGATTGATTTGCGGATATTGAAGAATCCTTGCATCCCTGGGATAAAGCCCACTTGGTCATGGTGTATGATCTTTTTAATGTGTTGTTGGATTCTGATTGCTAGGATTTTGTTGAGGATTTTTGCATCTATGTTCATCAGTGATATTGGCCTGTAGTTTTCTTTTTTTGTGACATCTTTGTCAGGTTTTGGTATTAGGGTGATGGTGGCCTCATAGAATGAGTTTGGAAGTTTACCTTCCTCTGCAATTTTCTGGAAGAGTTTGAGTAGGATAGGTGTTAGCTCTTCTTGAAATTTTTGGTAGAATTCAGCTGTGAAGCCGTCTGGACCTGGGCTTTTGTTTCCTGGAAGATTTCTGATTACAGTTTCAATTTCTGTGCTTGTGATGGGTTTGTTAAGATTTTCTATTTCTTCCTGGTTCAGTTTTGGAAAATTGTACTTTTCTAAGAATTTGTCCATTTCTTCCATGTTGTCCATTTTATTGGCATACAACTGCTGATAGTAGTCTCTTATGATCCTTTGTATTTCTGTGTTGTCTGTTGTGGAAGGAAATAATCACCCAAGTCCAAGAAACACAGAGAGTTCCTAATAGGATAAACCCAAGGCGAAACACCCCAAGACACATATTAATCAAATTAACAAAGATCAAACACAAAGAACAAATATTAAAAGCAGCAAGGGAAAAACAACAAATAACACACAAGGGGATACCCATAAGGATAACAGCTGATCTTTCAATAGAAACTCTTCAGGCCAGGAGGGAATGGCAAGACATACTTAAAGTGATGAAAGACAATAACCTACACCCCAGATTACTGTACCCAGCAAGGATTTCATTCAAATATGAAGGAGAAATCAAAAGCTTTACAGACAAGCAAAAGCTGAGAGAATTCAGCACCACCAAACCAGTTCTCCAACAAATTCTAAAGGATATTCTCTAGACAGGAAACACGAAAAGGGTGTATAAACCTGAACCCAAAACAATAAAGTAAATGATAATGGGATCATACTTATCAATAATTACCTTAAACGTAAATGGGTTGAACGCCCCAACCAAAAGGCAAAGACTGGCCGAATGGATACAAAAACAAGACCCCTCTATATGCTGCTTACAAGAGACCCACCTCAAAACAAGGGACACATACAGACTGAAAGTGAAGGGCTGGAAAAAGATATACCATGCAAATAGAGACCAAAAGAAAGCAGGAGTGGCAATACTCATATCCGATAAAATAGACTTTAAAACAAAGGCTGTGAAAAGAGACAAAGAAGGCCACTACATAATGATCAAAGGATCAATCCAAGAAGAAGACATAACAATTATAAATATATATGCACCCAACATAGGAGCACCGCAATATGTAAGACAAATGCTAACAAGTATGAAAGGGGAAATCAACAATAACACAATAATAGTGGGAGACTTTAATACCCCACTCACACCTATGGACAGATCAACTAAACAGAAAATTAACAAAGAAACGCAAACTTTAAATGATACATTAGATCAATTAGACCTAAATGATATCTATAGGACATTTCACCCCAAAACAATGAATTTCACCTTTTTTTCAAGTGCTCATGGAACCTTCTCCAGGATAGATCACATCCTGGGCCATAAATCTAAACTTGATAAATTCAAAAAAATCGAAATCATTCCAAGCATCTTTTCTGACCATAATGCATTAAGATTAGATCTCAATTACAGGAGAAAAACTACTAAAAATTCCAACATATGGAGGTTGAACAACACACTTCTGAATAACCAACAAATCACAGAAGAAATCAAAAAAGAAATCAAAATATGCATAGAAACTAATGAAAATGAAAACACAACAACCCAAAACCTGTGGGACACTAGAAAAGCAGTGCTAAGAGGAAAGTTCATAGCAATACAGGCATACCTCAAGAAACAAGAAAAAAGTCAAATAAATAACCTAACTCTACAACTAAAGCAACTAGAAAAGGAAGAATTGGAGAACCCCAGAGTTAGTAGAAGGAAAGAAATCTTAAAAATTAGGGCAGAAATAAATGCAAAAGAAACAAAAGAGACCATAGCAAAAATCAACAAAGCCAAAAGCTGGTTCTTTGAAAGGATAAATAAAATTGACAAACCACTAGCCAGACTCATCAAGAAGCAAAGAGAGAAAAATCAAATCAATAAAATTAGAAATGAAAATGGAGAGATCATAATTCAAATCTTGAAAGAGGACCTTGAACACCACCTTCTTGTCCAGCCAGATTGGACATCTGAGCAGACTTAGAAAAGGGCTCCTTGTCTACAGGGACCCGTTAGAGAGCATGCTTGCCAGGACTAGGTATAAGCCCTATCTGTAAGAGGGAAGAACAAATCTGACTCCATTATTATATCTGTTTCTTTTACCTTTGTATTTTATTGCTTTTGCTTCCAGTTAAGAATGTTGCCAGGCTTCCCTGGTGGCTCAGCGGTAAAGAATCTGCCTGCCAATGCAGGAGAGGTGGGTTTGATCTCGGATCCAAGAAGATCCCACATGCCATGGTGCAACTAAGCCCGTGTGCCCCAGTTATTGAGCCTGTGCTCTAGAACCTGGGAGCTGCAACTCCTGAGCCCATATGCTGTAACTTCTGGAACCTGCATGTCATAGATAGAGCTCATGCTCTTCAACAAGGGAAGCTACCACAATGAGAAGCCTGCATGCTGCAACTAGAGTAGCCTCCTGCTCACCACAAGTAGGGAAAGCCTACACACAGCAATGAAGACCTAGCATGGCCAAAAACAAAGAGATAAATAAAAATATATATACATATATAAAAGAGTGTTGTCTACAGCCTGAAATATACAGGGTAGCTCATTCTCAGGACTCTGAACTTCAGAGGGATAACACTTCTATTCATGAATATGTGCTCAGTCATGTCAGATTCTTTGCGACTCTACAGGCTGTATAGACTTCCAGGCTCCTCTGTCGATGGGATTTTTCCCAGCAAGAATACTGAAATGGGTTGCCATATTCTTTTCCATTTCCATTCATGTAGCTATAAAAATTTTCAGAATAGAGAAACATTTGTCTTGTTGGTCATTTACAGAAACACCGTGACCTGCCCTACATGGACAGCTGTGAGAACAAAGGATTCCAGCACCAAGAACTGTGCAACAACCAATTATGCTCTCCCCTCACTTTGCCTTTAGAAAGGTTTTGCTGAAACCTTTTGAGGACTTTGGAGTTTTGGGGTTCATGTGCCATCCATCTCCTTACATGTCCTTGCAATAAAACTTTCTCTGCTCCGAGCTCCAGCATTTGGTTTGTTTGGCCTCATGTGCATTGTGGTCACAAGAACTTGTGTTTGGTAACATATGTTGGCTGGCAGAGCACACCCCACCGCCCCCGCCCCGCACCCTCTTCCCTTCCCCCTGGTCTTTTGTTCTAGCCTTGAATGGCGTGGAATAGCTGAAGACCTTCCCCTGTACTTGGATTTCCTAGGACAAGGGCACTCAGGGCAGTCCTCACTGTGTGCAGCCTTGGACCCACTGGGTAAGGAGCAAAGCAGTTGCCAGCCACCTCAGGGAGACTGTGCTCTCCTAACACACAGGGTGCTGTTTTCACAGGACCAAATGTATCAACATGTTGATAAGATTTGTTTGGAGATGCATCCTGATTGTGAAATAGCCAGGTGGATGGGGTTATCTTTTCAGCCAGAGAGAAGGATCCTTTATTTTGACAATCACGCAGGATGCCCTAAACACCTTTGGCTTTCGGAGTCTGTGTGTGTGAAATTCTGTTCCCAAAGATGAGGGTGCCATGTGCGCTCTCTGATGGCCATCCCTCTACCACTGGTATCTGCCTTGCTCTGATGGTTGACCTCAGATTATCTTCATTTCCAGGAGCCATGCCTTGAGGTCACAGGTCAGTTCCCCACACTGCAGATAAACCTCTTCTCCTGGGGCTGGGGAATTTTCACACGTGCATGAGTGGTGGGAAACCCACGGCTCTGACTCCTGTGATTCCTGTGGTCTCAGTAGCTTTAAACAACAGCTGATATGGAAACTTCTGGTTCTAAGAGATATGTTCTGTTCAGAGATAATTTCCCTACAGGAGTGATCAGGCCTTAAGATATGAAAAGTGTTTACTGGGCGGCTGCTGAGTACTTTCTGCCGCATGACATTACCTGGGGTGTAGAGAGTTTTTGAGTGTTTTAGAGTGCTTTTCCTCACTTAATTCTCACCATGCCTCTGTGAAGAAGTACGTCAGTTAGCATGTGTCTGGTTGCAAGTGACATAAAATACTCCAACTGGCTTGATCTACAAAGGGGATTTAGTGGCTGGTTCACATAACTAATATGCTCAGAGGTGGTCATTATTCAGGGAAGGCTGATCTGGGCTCAGAAGGGATCCCTGAGGGGTAGGGCGTCTTTCTGTTCCTGCTCTGCCTTCCTGGCCTAGGTTTACCGTCAAGTTTATACTGAAGGCTGCTGGCAGCTCAGGATACCATGCAGTGTCAAAACAGTTGATGGAGTTCTGACCCTTGCAGCCTCTTATTGTGTCACCCAGTTGTCGATTAAAAAAAGTGGACAGCTAAAAAGTCGAGAATTATGTTTTATTCCATGGACTTTCTGAGAAGCTAAGCCTGCAAAATAGCTTCTCACATAACTCTGAGGGACTGCTCTGAAGAGGCAAAGGAGGAGACAGGATATTAGGGATTTTAGCAAAAAAAAAGAAAAAAAAAAAAAGAAGAAGAAGAAGATAGTTGGAACGTCAAAAGATGACTGTTGATTAAAGAAAGACATCTCAAGGTAAAAAAACATTAGCACTTTTCTATGTATGGGAAGATGCAGGAGTCTGGGTTCTTTGAAATCATCTCTTTGATATGCACCTTAGCATAGAGGGCCATATCCTACTTTTGTCCATCTGGAATCCCGGAATCCCCCAGGGTGCATGGTCAGGGGTGGGTTCGAGGGCAGCTGCAGTGGCTACTGGCTTGATGGCTACAGCATCCTCTGTTTACTGATGTGGTGCGTGAGAGTCTTCATTCACACAGTGGAAGAGAAAAGGTTTCCTATATCAGATTTATAGAATAAGGAGAGATTTTTTACTTTCCCACAAGCCCCAGCTCCTTGCCTCTGACTAATTTATGTGTTCATCCTTGAACCAATTCTTGATGGACAGTGGCCATTGCATGATTGACTCAAGAACATTTTCTGGCATCTGGGATGGGTTTCAGCCTCATCAGGTTGATCTCTGAGAGACAGCAGTGAGTGGTCCTGAAAAAAGATCTTAGTTCCCTGCCCAGGAATTGAATTTGGGCAGCTAGTGGCACAGATGGTAAAGAAACTGCCTGCAATGCTAGAGACCTGGATTTGAGACCTGGGTTTGACCCCTGGGTCAGGAAGATGCCCTGCAGAAGGGAATGGTTACCCACTCTAGTAATCTCCCCTGGAGAATTCCATAGACAGAAGAGCCTGGAGGGCTATAATCCATGGGGTAGCAAAGAGTTAGACACAACTAAGCAGCTAACACTTTCCCTTTTTCACTTTTCACTTGGATGAAAACCAAGAATCCTAACTGCTAGACCCCCAAGGGCTACCTTGACTTTTCCTTCCACCCCCCTGTTTGAAAGCAAGAATGTTTCAAGGAGGCAATAAAAACAGGTACTAAGTTAATTATTAGAGACACAACACAAGGTATGGGAGAGCACACACAGCAGCAATTGATTTATTTCAGTCAGAAGCAAGGCAAAAATACATACCTGGAGAAGAGTGAAGGCCTCCTGAGCTAGAAGGAGTGCAGTAAATTAATTTAAATCACTTATATAAGACAGTTCTTTCAGTTTTTTTTTTAACCTTTGACCAATTATCTTGCTTCATTTTTCACAACTGATTTGTTTTAGAACCTTCTCCAACATACTCATGCAACTTTTTGCTAAGATGGATCCCACTGCAGAGGTCTGTGGATGCATGTCCACACTTATGGGGTGGGACCCACTCTGTTTTTGACCTCCAAGAATCCTTTCTGCTAGTGTAGTTGGAGAGGTTTTCCTTGACCTCAGAAGTGGTCATCTTACCTCTTTAGCATATTACCTCTGCCACTAGCTTTGTCCTTGGAGTGTCTAGGTGAGAACAAAGCTTCAATTTTATTCCACTTGATGAATACCAGCTGTCCAGCCCAGGGGCCCATCTATCTCTATGAAACAAAGCCTTCTCTTCCTGAAAGAGAGGGATTGGTGAAGCTTACACCAGTTAATAGATGAGAATTTGGGGTTTTTCTAGGGTCAGATAGCAATGTGATGACATACACGAGGGCTATTTTCTCCTCCCTACCACTACCTGTGAGTTTACTGAGGGCCTGGGGCCATAGATTTTTTTGCCTAGGACAATGCAGTGCCTTTAAAGCATGCTTACTATTTGTTGAGGGTAGTTAGGCATGTGTGACTGGGCAGTGAGACTGGCTTGATGCAAGTGTAGGATTAAAATGGAGCCTAAGGAAGTGAATCTGAACTAACTTTGAAACTCTATAAAGCAGCTGAAAGTCCAGGCTTGATCGACAGAGAGTGAGATATTCTATAGCAGAACATGGGGATGATTTCATGACTGGAGGGGGACAGAATATGAGCTGAGCTGGCGAGAAGGCCAGGGAGGAGGTGGTGGGATGAGAGAGCCTGCAGTGCCTCCCCCATCATCTCCACCTGAAGAGGATGCTGTTCAGCCTTCCTGGGACAGACCTGTCCCCAACATGGTCTGCTGTAGCTCTTCTCTAAAGTACCCAGATAGTAGTGTCTTAGGAATATTTCCCAAGTTTTTCATATGCTAAAAACCACCATCAAATGGAAGAAATTAACTATTTGATGATCTTGAGCCCATAGCCCCCAGAACTTCTAGTGTCTAAGAATTGATCGCCATTAACCAGTCAGAGGATTGTGCATGAGTTCATCCCATACCCTATGATGCCCCTCCCTCATCTGGGTTTTAAACATGCATTGCTGTAACACTTTGAGGTTTCAGGGTTTTTTTTAGCAGAGAGAGAGGCATGAGCCATCTGTTCTTCTTGTGTGGCCCTGCAAAAACCTTTCTCTGCTCTAAACTCCTACATTTTGATACTGTTTGGCCTCACTATCCATTGGGCACACAAACTTGTATTTGGTAACACATTCATTCCAAGAAAGAAATGACTGCCTTGGAATGTAGGGCTCAACACATAGAAAATATTGACAGCAGAGCCCTGCAATTCATTTTTCTGTCTTGTAGGGGTGGATGTATTTGGATCTAAATAGTGAAGCTTGGGTAGAACTTTGGGTCCTGAGTTTTGAACCAAGAATATCTGTTGGCATTGACTCATTTGCCTGGAGTCAGGTGGGGAGATTTAGCCAAGTGGACTCCGATGGCTTCCCATAGGCCTGAACAGATGGCTAGGGGACCAAACATGAGGTGTGCCATTTAGCAAGAAATGTGACCTTTCTCAGTGTGCTTTGTGCCCTGGTCCTGTTGTGGGGCTCTGCAAGCTTCTTGGACCTGTCTGTGCCTCCCACAGTGTGAGGGGTGAGCGAGCTCCCTGGGCTTTCAGCCTCATGGTGCTGGGTCTTCTAGACCTTCAGTGAAATGTCCTGTCAAGGACACATTGGCAGCACTAGCAGGCCATGTCTCTAGGCTTATTCTGTCTTTCTGATCCAACACATAGTCACTGGCCTCCTCCATCAGGCTTAACTCAGCTGAGTCACAGAAAGAATATACCAGGCATGATTTACCAACTGATATCCTCTTGCTGGGGAACTATTCAGCCTCAGACTGGGATATGTTAGGATGCAGCCCTCTTTCTCTTTTTTTTCTGCTCTTAAAGGATTCAAACTGATTTTGCAGGTGACACACATTCAGGAGGCCCAGTGATAGAGAATTTGCCGGCTGGTGCAAAAGATACAGGAGGCACAGGTTTGGTCCCTGGGTCAGGAAGATCCCCTGGAGTAGAAAATGGCAACCCACTCCAGTATTCTTGCCTGGAAAATTCCATGGACAGAGCAGCTTGGTGGGCTACAGTCTATGTATGGGCTTGCAAAAAGGGTCAGATGTGGCTTAGAGACTGAGTGTGGATGCGCACATTGTGTAGATTAGTATAAACCTAGAATTCTGTCAGAGCTAAAAGGATATTAGTTATCTCTGAGATCACATTGGTCATCTCTCAGCTGAGGCCCCAGAGGAAAGCTGCAGCCTGGCAGGCAGGTGGTCAAGGGCTCTCTTTTAGTTTCATAAGACTCTTTTTTTAAAAAGGGTCAGGCTCCTTTTGTTTTTATTTACTCATGTCTGTGCTGAGTCTTTGTTGCTGCATGCAGGCTTTCACCACTCAGGCTTTCCCTAGTTGAGGTGAACCAGGGCTGCTCTTCAGTTGCGGTGCTCGGGCGTCTCTTGCGGTGGTTTCTCTTGCTGTGGAGCACAGGCTGCAGGGTGCTCAGGCTTCAGTAGTAGTTGCACATGGATGGGCGCAATAGCTATAGCACGTGGGCTTAGTTGCTCTGTAGCATGTCGGATCCTCCTGGACCAGAGATCGAACTCGTATCCCCTGAATTGGCAGGTAGATTCTCATCCACTTTACTACCAAGGAAGTCCCATAAGACTCTTACTTATATAGTGCTGTGCACTTAATCAGAGAAGGCAATGGCAACCCACTCTAGTATTCTTGCCTGGAAAATCCCAGGGACAGAGGAGCCTGGTGAGCTGTTGTCTCTGGGATTGCACAGAGTTCAACATAACTAATGCAACTTAGCAGCAACAGCAGTGTGCTTAATTGCTCAGTCACACCTGACTCTTTTCAACCCCATGGACTGCAGCCCCCGTGGACTGCAGTTCCTCTGTCCATGGAATTCTCCAGGCAAGATTACTGTAGTGGGTTGCCATTTCCTCCTCCAGGGGATCTTCTTGACCAGTGGTTGAATGCAAGTCTCCTGCATCTCCTGCACTGGCAGGCAAATTCTTCTACCACTGAGCTGCTTGGGAAGCTGAATTACATGGTTACTCTTTCTCCAAAGGCCAAGTGAAAGTGAAAGCGAAGTTGCTCAGTCGTGTCCAACTCTTTGTGACCGCATGGACTGTAGCCCACCAGGCTCTTCCTCCATGGGATTCTCCAGGCAAGAATACTGGAGTGGGCTGCCATTTCTTTCTCCAGAGACTCTTCCCAACCTAGGGATCGAACCCAGGTCTCCTGCAAAGGCCAAGAGGCAATTAAAACAGGAACACGTAAAAGAAAAAAATGTAATTATAACAATAAAGATTTAGGTGCCAGGAGAGGAAGAACAAGCAACAGGTATTCAGCCTGGAAAGGGAGGAAGAGCACCCAATGGCAGAGCCCTCCTTGTGGCTTTCAATCCGACTCTGGTCTCCCTGGCAGCCAAAGTGAAGAACGGCAGACCCTGTAGTACTTTCCTCTTCAGAAAGGAAAGGACAGCTAAACATGTGATCTCAGTTAATCTTCATAACAGTTCAACAAGCTTACATCCAGTTTATGGATGAAGAAATTCAGTCTTCTCGAGTTTAAGGGACCTTAGAATCACACAGTTGTTGAGTGGCAGGGAGGGGATTTGAATTCACCTCTGTATTCTATGCTCTTGATCACAGGCTCCACATTTCTGAGGTGAAGGGGGCAAGCAGATAGTGATGTTGGTGTTATCTGATACTCTTAAGGGACCCATTCTGACCCTCTGGCCTAGATGGATGGTCCTTGCACCTGGATCTTTAGAGGAGCTGCTAAAACAAACCTCAGTGATCTGTAGCCACAGGTAAGTCAGTGATGCTCATAGGACCATAGGGAAAGGAGACCCTTCTTTCCCTTGCCCCCCACCCTTCCTGGGTTCCCAAGTTCTCATTCTACATTTTCATATGACCCTTCTGAGGCAAATGTCCTGATGTTCATAATCCCACTGCCCTAGAGAGGATTTGGCTTGTTTTTCTTTGGGGAGGGGTGGATGGAGTCCTTAAGGTCATTGAGGTCTACCTATCTATAGGGCAAAAGACAGGTTCATCTGGATGAAAACTCCACTTGCTCAGTGAGTGACCTGGTTAAAGTAAACCCAGAAGTCTCTATCAGTCTCTTACCAGTTTTCTGTGTACAGCAAAGAGTTTTCCCTTCTGTGCAGGGGAAAGACTTAGCCGACTGAAGATGAGATCCTGGGACAGAGCCTCTCAAGGAGCTTTCAGAAAGAAAAGGGACTCATGGGGGCAGAAAGGGTCCAGAGGAGAGAGTGGTCTTGGGACAGTAGGCACACACTCGTTAGTAGCTGGACTAGGAAGGGTCCCCTGCATCCAAGCTATGGTCTCTCTGGACCCTCCACTTTGACCTACCAGAGGCAGTAAGAAGACACGGGGAGCCGGAGAGGAGCAGGGTTACCATCCTTCGCTCTCTTGCTTCTGGTGGGGACTCACCAACTTAGTGTGTCCTTTGCTGTCTCCACATCCTCCTGTTTTGCATCAGAGCATGTTTGGACCAGCCATTAGGTCAGGCCCTGTCTAACCCAGGAAGTAAGCTCACCATTGCCTGCTGCAGGGACATGGACAGGAGGGCAAAGGCGATGAGGCAGAATCGGAAAGGGAAAGAGAGGTGGAAGCATGTTCCAGGAATTATTCTAAATAGCCAGATCACTGCCAACTCAGTGTACACTATTTGAAGAGCATGCAGGGAAAGCTATGAGCTGAAGGAGGCTCTGAGTTGTGTTAATGCTCCCTTTAGAGGTGTTATCAGCCAAACAGATGGTAGACGCCCAACAGAACTGAAAGAAGTCAAGTATCCTTCATAGCTCACTTAAGGTGGCGTCGAGGGTGGTTTTATTATTTATAGAGTCATGGAAGCAAGGTCTACTACACCACAGTGTGTTGTTATGTAATTCCTTTCTCCTCCTGAATGCAACATTGGTACGCTCCATATGGTTATTACAGGTAGATTCGTTTTACTTTGGGTATATATTTGTTTCTGGAGTAACTAGCTGTTGGCAACTCAAAGTGAAAATCAGTTTGAAGCACTAAAGAGAGGTATGGGGAAGGAGAATTTCCATTTAGACCTACAATAGATACCTTCAATTTGGATAGACTCTCCTTTGTGGAACATTCAAAGGGATGTGAAATTGTGGAAGGAACTTCCCAGGGAACTTCCATCTAGGTGTGCCTCAGTGTATGAAAATCCAGACAAAGGAACATTTACTGCTTAGGGACAGTTGGAATGCTTGCTGGAATTTCAGAGGGATTTTTGCTTTATGAAAACATCTCTAGAAACTAAAACTTCCTTAGTGCTGAAAAGTCACCATGGATGTTGAAAACACACAAAGAAAGCAGAGAAAATGAGGTTCAGGGTTAGGAACCTCTGAACTTTAAGACAACCAAAGAAGGGAGATAATGGGGAAAAATAGGGCTCTGTAATAGGATGTTAATGAACTTGTTTTGGGATCCCTTATTAAACAATTATTTTTGGAAAATTACTTTGCAATATTAAAAATGTAATATATATTCATAATTCTATTCAGATTTTCTAGAAGGGTCTGAAGTATGCTTCTTTCCACCTTGTCCCTGTGAAGTTATTATGATGAACTGCTTATTTATTTCTTATGCAGATGAAAGGATGTACATTGTTATCATTAAAAAAAAATCACTTATGGGATCATTGTGTACGGATCATTGTGCAACTTACTTTTTCATTTTTTATTTTACCTTGAAGAACTTCCCATATCTGTGTAAAGATCAACATTGGTCCTTACAATGGCTGTACAATATTTCATTGTGTGGATGGGTTATGATTTTTTTTTTTACCTCGTTCTCTGATGACAAATATGTATACTGTTTCTTGGCTTTTTACCATTACCAAAAATGCTTCCAGCAGCATTTTCTTTCATGTATCTTTGTTCATATCTATAAGTACAGTTAGTAGTTGTATCCATTCTATTAGGTATTGTTTATGTTGACCTTGAACAACTTTTCTTGCTGGTAGTGTACAAGTATGTTTCATTCTCTCTGAACCTTTTAATATTTGCCAAAATCACAAGAAAGAAGAATTCTTTTATTTATTCAGCCACTGAAAAATATTTTCTTGAGCACCTACTATGTGTCAAGAATGTGTATTAGGATATGGGAAGCATGGAGGGCAAATAGCAAAATGGCAGACCCTTTCCCAGTGGAGCTCCTGGTCCAGATGGAGAGACAAACATTCAGTAATCACATTGGGTTAAGTGTAAATTATCATCTTTTAAAGTGCAGTAAAAGAGAAACACAGAATTGTTAGAAGAGCATGTAAAAGAGAGAGGTGATTTCATTAGGGATTAGGCTGGGTGGCCAAGAGTAGCTTCCTCCAGGAAGGACAACTGACCTGCCAAATGAGTACAGATTCACTGGGGGGAAGAGGGAAGGAGAGAGAAAGCATTGCAGAGAGAGGGAATGCAGTATAGATGAAGTTCCTGACCAGGTGTGGAGAAGTCAGAAGGAAGAGGTGGGTTCAGGGCCAGACCACACATAACTCATTCAGGGTTTACATCCTTTCCTAGGAGGATGGGGAAAGCTTTGAAAAGGTTTAAACACGGGAGATACATAATCAGATTTCTGTTTTGTAAAGATTGTTATGTTTGCTCTTAGAGGTAGACAATAGTAGAACATAATTCACACTACTGTAATTTGCACTTATGGTAAGTCTCCAATATACAAACAAGTTCGGTTCTGAGAATACTTTCGTAAGTCAAATTTGTTCATAAACCCAACAAAGTTAGCCTAGGTCCCCAACTAACACAGTCTACTATAGAGTGGTGTGCTGGTGGTGGTTCAGTTGCTCAGTGGTGTCCGACTCTTTGCGACCCCATGACTGTAGCCCACCAGGCTCCTCTGTCCATGGGATTCTCCAGGGAAGGATATTGGAGTAATTTGCCATTTCCTTCTCCAGTAATATATAGTACTATACTGTAATAGGTTTATAATACTTTTCATGCAAATAATGCATAAAAAACAAACACAAAAAATAAAACATTTTTAATCTTCCAGTATAGCACCTTCAGAAGTACATTGGTGTAGTATAACAGCTGGTATCCAGAGGCTGGCATCCAGTGAACAGGAAAGAAGAGATACTGACTTGAGGAGGGAGAGGAGGTGGGAGACAGTAGAAGCTGAAGGATCATCAGCAGTAGGAGATGCAGCTACATCACTGCTGCTTTCACACTTGCTTTCAGACATACTGGGCTTGAAATAAATATATTGTATTACTTTACTCTATACAGTACTGAACAGTAGAGTGCACAAAAGCACAAGCGTTGGTAGAGGATACATACATGGGACAATGCAACCCAGACACATGAACTAACTTGATTGTACATGAAAAGCCATGCTTGCATCTTTGAAAGTTCACAACTTGAGGATCCTTATGTAGGAGGCTTACTGTATTTAATTCTGAGTGATGTTGATCATTTATTCTTATGTGACTGATGGTCAATTGCATGATTTTCTTTGAATTGCTTGTTAATGGCCTTGACAACATTTTTCTATTGGTTTCCTCTTATGATTTATAGGAGCTATTTGTATATAAAAACATAAGCCTTTTTATTTGCAAAGATTTATAAATGCTTTCCCAATTCTGTCTTTTGGCTATTTTACATGCTCTTTAATATTTATATGGTCAGACTTAGCAGTATTTCCTTTATGATTTCTCAATTTTGTGTCATGTTTATAAAGGCCTTCTCTCCTCTAAGATTATCACTATTTCCTTATTTTCTAGTGCTCATATGTTTTTACTTCTTACCTTTTAATTGATTTATTAGAAGAAAGTAGGGAAAACCACTAGTCCATTCAGGTATGACCTAAATCAGATCCCTTATGACAATACAGTGGAAGTGACAAATGGATTCAAGGGATTAGATCTGATAGATAGAGTGCCTGATGAACTATGGACAGAGGTTCATAACACTGTACAGGAGGCAGGGATCAAGACCATCCTCATGGAAAAGAAATGCAAAAAAGGCAAAATGGTTGTCTGAGGAGGCCTTACAAACAGCTATGAAAAAAAGAGAAGCAAAAGGCAAAGAAAAAGAAAGATATACCCATTTGAATGCAGAGTTCCAAAGAACAGCAAGGAGACATAAGAAAGCCTTCCTCACTGGTCAGTGCAAACAAATAGAGGAAAAAACAGAATGGGAAAGACTAGAGATCTCTTCAAGAAAATTACAGATACCAAGGGAACATTTCATACAAAGATGGGCACAATAAAGGACAGAAATAGTATGGACCTAAGAGAAGCAGAAGATATTAAGAAGAGGTGGCAAGAATACACAGAACTATACAAAAAAGATCTTCATAACCCAGATAACCATGATGGTGTGATCACACACGTAGAGCTAGACATCCTGGAATGTGAAGTCAAGTGGGCCTTAGGAAGCATTACTACGAACAAAGCTAGTGAAGTGTGATGGAATTCCAGTTGAGCTATTTAAAATCCTGAAAGATGATGCCATGAACGTGCTGCATTCAACATGCCAGCAAATTTGGAAAGCTCACCAATGGCCTTAAGACTGGAAAAGGTCAGCTTTCATTCCAATCCCAAAGAAAGGCAATGCCAAAGAATGCTCAAACTACCAGACAATTACACTCATCTCACATGCTAGCAAAGTAGTGCTCAAAATTCTCCAAGTCAGGCTTCAACAGTACATGAACTGTGAACTTGGAAATGTTCAAGCTGGATTTAGAAAAGGCGGAGGAACCAAAGATCAACTTGCCGATATCCATTGGATCATTGAAAAAGCAAGAGAGTTGCAGAAAAACAGCTATTTCTGCTTTATTGACTATGCCAAAGCCTTTGACTGTGTGGATAACAATGAACTGTGGAGAATTATTCAGGAGATGGGAATATAAGACCACCTGACCTGCCTCCCGAGAAATCTGTATGCAGGTCAAGAAGCAACAGTTAGAACTGGACATGGAACAACAGACTGGTTCCAAGTTGGGAAAGGAGTACATCAAGGCTGTATATTGTTACCCTGCTTATTTAACTTCTAGCAGAGTACATCATGAGAAATGCTGGGCTGGATGAAGCACAAACTGGAATCAAGATTGCCAGGATAAACATCTATAACCTCAGATATGCAGATGATACCACCCTTATGGCAGAAAGAGAAGAAGAACTAAAGAGCCTCTCGATGAAAATGAAAGAGGACAGTGAAAGAGTTAGCTTAAAACTCAACTTTTACAAAACGAAATAATGGCATCTGGTCCCATCACTTCATGGCAAATAGATGGGGAAACAGTGGAAACAGTGTCAGACTTTATTTTTTTTGGTTCCAATCACTGCAGATTTTGACTGCAGCCATGAAATTAAAAGACCCTTGCTCCTTGGAAGAAAAGTTATGACCAACCTAGATGGCTTATTAAAAAGCAGAGACATTACTATGCCAACAAAGGTCTGTCTAGCCAAAGCTATGGTTTTTCCAGTAGTCATGTTTGGATGTGAGAGTTGGACTATAAAGAAAGCTGAGTGCCAAAGAATTGATGCTTTTGAACTGTGGTGTTGGAGGAGACTCTTGAGAGTCCCTTGGATGGCAAGGAGATCCAACCAATCCATTCTAAAGGAAATCAGTCCTGAATATTCACTGGAAGGACTGATGCTGAAGCTGAAACTCCAATACTTTGGCCACCTGATGCAAAGAACTGACTCATTTGAAAAGACCTTAATGCTGGGAAAGATTGAAGGCGGGAGGAGAAGGGGACGACAGAGAATGAGATGGCTGGATGGCATCCCTGACTCAATGGACATGAGTTTGAGTAAACTCCGGGAGTTGGTGATGGACAGGGAGGCCTGGCATGCTGCAGTCCATGGGGTTGCAAAGAGTCGGACATGACTGAATAACTGAACTGAACTGAGGTAGGTTTATTTATTATTTTTGCTGATTGCTGGACAGTGTGCATCACTATTTAATAAATCTCTTAATTTTTCTTGTCAATGTGAAATGCTACATTTATCACCTACTGATTTTCCATCTGTCAGTTATACATTTAGATATAACTTTATTATTTTTCTGTTTCATGTGATTTATTCTTGTATAGGTCCATGAATCAAGGCAAATTGGAAGCGGTCAAACAGGAGATAGCAAGAGTGAATGTCGACATGCTAGGAATCAGTGAACTTAAATGGACTAGAATGAGTGAATTTAACTCAGATGACCGTTATATGTACTACTGCGGACAGGAATGCCTTAGAAGAAATGGAGTAGCCATCACGATCAACAAAAGAGTCTGAAATGCAGTACTTGGATGCAATCTCAAAAACGACAGAATGATCTCTGTTAGTTTCCAAGGCAAACCATTCAATATCACAGTAAACCAAGTCTATGCCCTAACCAGTAATGCTGAAGAAGCTGAATTTGAACGGTTCTATGAAGACCTATAAGCCCTTTTAGAACTAACACCTAAAAAAGATGTCCTTTTCATTACAGGGGACTGGAGTGAAAAAGAAGGAAGTCAAGAAACACCTGCAGTAACAGGCAAATTTGGTCTTGGAATACGGAATGAAGCAGAGCAAAGACTAATAGAGTTTTGCCAAGAGAACACACTGGTCATAGTAAACACCCTTGTCCAACAACACAAGAGAATACTCTACACATGGACATCACCAGATGGTCAACACCAAAATCAGATTGATTATATTCTTTGCAGCCAAAGATGGAGAAGCTCTATGCAGTTAGCAAAAACAAGACCAGGAGCTGACTGTGGCTCAGATCATGAACTCCTTATTGCCAAATTCAGACTGAAATTGAAGAAAGTAGGGAAAACCGCTAGACCATTCAGGTATGACCTAAATCAAATCCCTTATGATTATACAGTGGAAGTGAAAAATAGGTATAAGGGACTAGATCTGATAGATAGAGTGCCTGATGAACTATGGACAGAGGTTCATGACGTTGTACAGGAGACAGGGATCAAGACCATCCTCATGGAAAAGAAATGCAAAAAAGCAAAATGGCTGTCTGAGGAGGCCTTACAAATAGCTGTGAAAAGAAGAGAGGCGAAAAGCAAAGGAGAAAAGGAAAGATATAAGCATCTGAAAGCAGAGTTCCAATGACTAGCAAGAGGAGATAAGAAAGCCTTCCTCAGAGATCAATGCAAAGAAACAGAGGAAAACAACAGAATGGGAAAGACTAGAGATCTCTTCAAGAAAATTAGAGATACCAAGGGAACATTTCATGCAAAGATGGGTTCAATAAAGGACAGAAATGGTATGGACCTAAAGAAGCAGAAGATATTAAGAAAATGTACAAGAATACACAGAAGAACTATACAAAAAAGATCTTCATGACCCAGATAATCACGATGCTGTGGTCACTCACCTAGAGCCAGACATCCTGGAATGTGAAGTCAAGTGGGCCTTAGAAAGCATCACTATGAACAAAGCTAGTGGAGGTGTTGGAATTCTAGTTGAGCTCTTTCAAATCCTGAAATATGATGCTGTGAAAGTGCTGCACTCAATATGCCAGCAAATTTGGAAAACTCAGCAGTGGCCACAGGACTGGAAAAGTCAGTTTTCATTCCAATCCCAAAGAAAGGCGATGCCAAAGAATGATCAAACTACCACACAATTGCACTCATCTCACATGCTAGTAAAGTAATGCTCAAAATTCTCCAAGCCAGGCCTCAGCAATACATGAACCGTGAACTTACAGGTGTTTAAGCTGATTTTAGAAAATGCAGAGGAACCAGAGATCAAATTGCCAACATCCACTGGATCATCGAAAAAGCAAGAGAGTTCCAGAAAAACATCTATTTCTGCTTTATTGACTATGCCAAAGCCTTTGACTGTGTGGATCACAATAAACTGTGGGAAATTCTGAAAGAGATGGGAATACCAGACCACTTGACCTGTCTCTTGAGAAACCTATATGCAGGTCAGGAAGCAACAGAAATGGACATGGAACAACAGACTGGTTCCAAATAGGAAAAGGAGAATGTCAAGGCTGTATATTGTCACCCTGCTTATTTAATTTATATGCAGAGTACATCATGAGAAACGCTGGGCTGGAAGAAACACAAGCTGGAATCAAGATTGCCTGGAGAAATATCAATAACCTCAGATATGCAGATGACACCACCCTTACGGCAGAAAGTGAAGAGGAACTAAAAAGCCTCTTGATAAAGGTGAAAGAGGAGAGTGAAAAAGTTGGCTTAAAGCTAAACATTAAGAAAACGAAGATCATGGCATCCGGTCCCATCACTTCATGGGAAATAGATGGGGAAACAGTGGAAATAGTGTCAGAATTTATTTTGGAGGGTCTCCAAAATCACTGCAGATGGTGATCGCAGCCATGAAATTGAAAGACACTTCCTCCTTGGAAGGAAGGTTATGATCAACCTAGATGGCTTATTCAAAAGCAGAGACATTACCTTGCCAACAAAGGTCTGTCTAGTCAAGGCTATGGTTTTTCCAGTAGTCATGTATGGATATGAGAGTTGGACTGTGAAGAAAGCTGAGTGCCAAAGAATTTGTACTTTTGAACTGTGGTGTTGAAGAAGACTCTTGAGAGTCCTTTGGACTGCAAGGAGATCCAACCAGTCCATTCTAAAGGATATCAGCCCTGGGTGTTCTTTGGAAGGAATGATGCTGAAGCTGAAACTCCAGTACTTTGGCCACCTCATGGCAAGCGTTGACTCATTGGAAAAGACTCTGATGCTGGGGGGGATTGGGGGCAGGAGGAGAAGGGGATGACAGAGGGTGAGATGGCTGGATGGCATCACTGACTCGATGGACATGAGTTTGAGTGAACTCTGGGAGTTGGTGATGGACAGGGAGACTTGGTGTGCTGCGATTCATGGGGTCGCAAAGAGTCGGACACGATTGAGCGACTGAACTGAACTGAACTGATTCCTGCACAAATACTAATATAAAAAATTATAGTAGCTTTGGGATATATTCTACTGTCTGCTAGTATTCAACTTCCTTTCTCCTTCCCTCACTGCCACAGATGCTTTTCTTGACAATACTGGCATGTTTCTTTGCAAGGCCTCATTAGGAAAAATGAGCAGCCAATGTGACCTCCATCACTAGTGTGAAGGGGCCTGTCACTCATGGTCTCATCCTGTGTGTGACATTCAGTGACTGTTAAGAACCTTCTCTTGTTTGTAGTGTGATCTGGTGCTCCCCACCTCTTGGTATCAGAATGCCACAAGGCTGCCACTACCCTGGTGATCCATTGCTTAAGAATACACCTGCCAATGCAGGGACATGTGTTAGATCCCTGGTCCATGAGGATTCCACATGCTACAGGGCCACTAAGCCCATGTGTCACAGCTATTGCACCTGCACTCTAGAGCCCAAGCTCTGTAACAAGAGAAGCCACTGCAACCAGAAGCCTGTGTACCACAGCTGGTGAGTGGCCTCCACTGGCCACAATTAGAGAAAGCCTGACACAGTGATGAAGACTCAGCACAGCCAGAAATAAGTAAGTAAATATATAGTAAAAAAGAGATGCCATCAGGTTCACAGTTCCTCCGCTGTGTTTAATATCAGTGGAACAGTCAGATTAAATTCTGTTTCATCTGGAAAATGGGAAACACTGGCAAGTCTGAACTCTTACCTAAAGAAGCAAGTATCATCAGTAGTAGCAAAACTCCCACCGTAGATCAAAGAGGAGAAAAATACCACCCAGGTAGGCTGGACTGCAGACCGCTCTCCCCTCCTCTTGTGCCCAAGCCTGGTTTCTCTCAGCCTGGTCTAGAGCACCTGTTTTAAGTCTCCTTCAACAGACAGAGCATGGACTTAAAAGTCAGGTCCAGGGGCAAACTTATCCACTTGCTCTGTAACCTTGGACCTCTTAACTTCTTAGAACTCCAGATCCTTCTCAGGACAGAGGAGATCCTGACGTTTGCTTTGAAGAGTTGCTGTCAGCCAAAAAGAGATCGTATCTGGATTGCACCTGGCACAGTGGAGCTGCTAATCAGAAACGATGGTTATTCAGCACATCACACGTCTGCTTTATAAAAAGAAGCCTGTCCTCATCATACTCAATCCTTCTGAATGTTGATGCAAATCAGACACCAGACTGGAGTTTTCAAGGCCACTCCAGTCATTACTGGGTCTTCTGTAGGTAGTATTTAATAAAAAGGTGGGGAAGGGGATTCTAAAACGTGAAACCAGGCCGTGAAGAATCATCTTCCAAATATCAGGTTTTACCCCTGGCTCCCATCCCCACATTCCCATGGCTGTGCCAGGCAGGTGATAATGAAATAATACGCAGGCAGCCTGCAGCATCTCTCTTTAGTAGGGGCTCAATTAGCATGCAGAATTGATGCAGCCTGTACCTCTAGAATGAACTTTTACCCACTTCCTCATTTTGAAAGTTTAATTAGCCAAAACTAAGCCAGTGGTCTGGCATAGATGAAAATGCTTTCAGGATAAAAATATCAGTTACCCTGAAAGTGTTTATGATAAGTCAGGAAATGACGTGAACGAACAACAACAAAAAAGGGAACTAACAATAACAAAACAAAACCCAAAGTCCAAAGCCTGTTCTCTTGACCACTCTCCTTCGAAAAAAAAGAAAAAGAAAAACAAAACAAAACAAAAAATAGCAGGCGTGGGTCAAAAGGAACTTCTCCCAAGTGATGGAGCTTTCCAGGTGGTTTGTGAAGTGTGTTCTCTAAAAACCCCTCAGTACTTTCAAACATCAAACCTGATGGAGGTTTTAATTACCATGGCATTTCATTAACAGAGAGGGTGACCAGGCAGTCAGGTCAAGGGTAGATAATGTAATTTTGACAGGAATATAGAAATGCAGGGTTGGCTCTAGTCAGATGGTTCCCCTAGATTTGAGAGGCTGAAGGCATTCATTAGGTGGTAAATACCAAGTGATGGGGGTTCATGATGGGCATTCAGTGATATGGTTAGAGGGGTGGTAGGTGGTGTGGTCTGGGGAAACCCAGAGCAGACTTGGAGGGCAGTACCATCGGGGAGACTTCAGGTGGAGATCAGGCCCGGCTCTCCTTACCTCCCCACCACTCAGCTCAGTGATGAAGGGTGTAGATTCCAGGCCCACTGCAAGGAAGCAGCAGAATGGTGAGGGCGTGTGCAGTCCAATGCCCTCTCTGATCTTCCAGCATAAGAACCCTGGGTGCAGGTCCAGGGCTCGGGAGCTGTGTCTCATCTTCCTCTCTATGGTTTGCCTCCTGTTCCCTTGGATCCTCTGGGTCTGCCTCAGCTGGTCCCTGCTCACCTTTCCAGCTTTGTCTCCCTGTCTCATAATTCATCCCCAGTGTCCTATCCCCAGTGATCCTCCTGGCTTACTCTCGCTTGTTCCTCAGAACTGAGCTTAAGCAGCATTTTCTTTAGGAAGTTCCCCTGTATTTCTACCTGGCTGGGTGAGAGGACTGGAATGGCTGTGTATCTTCCCCCACCATAGTTCTATCCCAGCGCTGTAACTAGGGGCTGATTTGTCGCATGTCTCCCTAGGTGTGAGCACCCGCTCTTGCATTGCTGTGATGCCACACCTGACATGGTGCTGAGCACTAGAAGGGGCATCTTGTACAGTGGACTTCCCAGGAAGCAGACTCTGGATGGAATTTAGTGGTCAAAGAGGAGTTTTAGGGGGGTGTCCTTGGGAAGTGCCTCTGTGGATAGAAGGGGGAAGGAAGCAGGAAGTGATCTGTTTTCACCAAAATTATAGAAACAGAAACCTGACTGAAATAAAAGGTGCTTTAAAAAATTAAACAGTTAATTAATTTTAAAATTAATTTCATTGAAGTCTAATTGATATACAGAGTTGTGTTAGTTTCAGGTTAGTTACATAGATCTGCTGCTGCTGCTGCTGCTAAGTCGCTTCAGTCATGTCCGACTCTGTGCGACCCCATAGATGGCAGCCCACTAGGCTCCCCTGTCCATGGGATTCTCCAGGCAAGAATACTGGAGTGGGTCGCCATTTCCTTCTCCAAAGTATGAAAGTGAAAAGTGAAAGTGAAGTCACTTAGTCGTGTCTGACTCTTAGCGACCCCATGGACTGCAGCTTACCAGGCTCCTCCACCTATGGGATTTTCCAGGCAAGAGTACTGGAGTGGGATGCCATCTAGTTACATATAAATCTATTCTTTCTCAGATTCTTTTTATTATTTATTATTATAAGATATTGAATATAGTTCCCTGTACTATACAGTAGGACCATGTCAGTTCTCTGTTTTATATATAGAAGTGGGTATACGTTGATGCCAGGCTCACAGTCCACCCCTCCCCAGCCCCTTGGCAATCTTACGTGCGTTCTCTATGTCTGTGAGTCTGTTTCTGTTTTATGGGTAAGTTCATTTGTGTCATATTTTAGATCTCACATTTAAGTGATGTCATACAGTATTTGTCTTTGTCTGACTTACTTCACTTAATGTGATAATCTCTAGGTCCATTCATGTTGCTGCAAATGACATTAGTTTGTTCTTTTTAATGACTGTTGTATTCCACTGTCTATATGTACAGCACCTCCTTTACCATTCATCAGTTGACGGACACTTAGGTTGCTTCCATGTCTTGGCTATTGTAAATAGTGCTGCTATAAACATTGGGGTACATGTATCTTTTCAAATTAGAGTTTAATAAAGGTGTTTATTTGGGATTTGTTAGGACTGTAGCCTGGAAGACACAGACTTAAGAAGAACTTGTATTGTGTTTCAGTGGACTACAACAAGGGGGAGGCTTATAAAGGCAAAACCTCCAGGTGACAGTGGTTACTTGAGTTGTTTATCAAGAATTATAGTTGGAGCTGACAAGAAGTAAGGGAGTTTGTTAAGTAAGGATTGGTGGGTGTCTGAAATGGTGGCATAGTTACCAGGGGAGATCTTGAGACCATAAGTTTGCAGCTGGTGATGCTGTTCTGAATACGGCTGGTAGTGTCCTTGGATCTGGTATAGTTCAAAGAGAACTATAGTTCAAAGAGAGTTCAAGTTGTCAGTGGGTCAGAGACCTGTCTGAGATCACCTGAACTGCAATCCCCCCATTATAATTTTAATTTGTCGTCAGCTGGGAGGCAGGCCTGACCACAGCCCTGCCTAGCTGTGTGGGGAATGCTGGGGCTGAAATAAACCCTTAGAGAAATAAACCTCCTTGGCCTGATTTGGCTGGGCCTTTGTACCCTCACCTCTGTCAGTCCTTGGATGAGGGCCACTCTGAGAAAGGGGTAACCTGAGATGAGGGGTCTGGGTGATGAACCTGGAGGGGCAGAGAGCTGTTTGGCCTGCTGATAGCACCCCAGCAGCTGGAGGTCCCCAGTGGAGCGGGATCTGGTTGTCATGTCCCCCTGTTCACACAGAGCCTGAGAATATCAGGATGAATTAATGCACAGACAAGCCTGGCAGGCCAGCTATCTGGGGATCCTCAGCTAGACCCTCTCCTCTGCAGACATTCTCTGTGGTCATTCATTTTCACCCCACAAATATCCAGGCACCAATTAAAGTTAGGCCCTGCTTTGTGCACTGGGACCCATGGGGAACTAGACAGACACAGTCTCTGCTGTTCAGGAGCCTGGGTTCTAGTGGGGAGACCAACAATAAACACATCAGTGTATACATATAGTAAGTCCCTTACATGCAAATCTTCAAGTTGTGAACTTTCAAAGATATGAATGCGCCCCTGTATGCGGGCTGTTATACTCTTCTACTGTACTTTTCAAGGTATGAAACTGTAAGATTAAAAATATTTTCTTTATTTTTTGCTTGTTTTTTTTAATGTATTACTTGTATGAAAAGTATTATAAGTCTCTTATGATACAGTACTATATAGCTGATTGTGTTACCTGGGTACCTAGGCTAACTTTGTTGGAAGTGTGTTAGTCACTCAGTCGTGCCCAACTCTTTGTAGTCCCATAGACTGCAGCCCACCAGGCTCCTCTGTCCATAGGATTTTTCCCTGCTAGAATACTGGAGTGGGTTGCCATTTCCTTCTCCAGGGGATCTTCCCAACTCAGGGATCGAACACAGGTCTCCTGCACTGCAGGCAGATTCTTTACTGACTGAGCTATGAGGGAACTTTGTTGGACTTATGAACAAATTGGACTTAAGAATGCACTGTTGGAATGGAGCTCGTTCATACGTACAGGACTTACTCTAATGCAATTTCCCTGCTTCACTGAAGTTCAACAGAAAATAAAGAGGTGATATGAGCATGTCAGGGAGTAGGACGAGAGAGTTGACTCTTCTAGATGGGTGTTTGAAAAGTCACCCATGAGGAAGTGACATTTGACTTGCCACTTGAAGGTGAGGAGGATTTGACCAGGAACATTTGCAACAGAGGCAGGCAAGTGCCAAGGCCCTGAGGAAGAAAGAAGGCTCATGAGTCTGGAGAGCAGAAGATGGGATCAGACAGAAGGCAGACACCAGTCTTTGTTTCTATGGCAGAAATGATAAGAAGTTTTTAGAGTGTGTAAACCTACTTTGAATAGGTCATTTTCCTGCTATTAGGCTATGAATTAGAAGCACACAGATTGGTCAAGAGGGAACACTAGGCAAGAGGTGACTTGGATCCCTGCAGGGGATGGAGAGAGTGGACAGAGGGGATGTGAGGAGGGCATCGGTTGGTCCTGCCCATGGACTGAATGCATCCTGTGAAGGGGATGGGGAAGATGGGAAACGTCTGGAGCTGGGTGTCAGCCCTTGGATGTTCAGGGGGGCCATTTCCTGAAGTGATGTGGGTCTGTCTCCCTCCTTTTCCCCGTTGCTCTTTTCCTGTCTTATATCCCATTTCCTTGCAGAGTTTTTTACTGAGAAGATAAACCAAGTCACTCATACTAATTGTTACCATGTGCCTGACACACAGTGAGGCCAAACAACCCAACATGTCAGAGTTTGGAGCAGAGAAAGATTCATTGCAGGGCCGTGGGAGGAAAATGGGTAGCTCATACCTCTAAACTCCCAAACTCCTTGAAGGGTTTCAGCAAAGCACTATTAAAGGCATGCTCAGGGAGAAGTGTGGCTAGTTATTGCAAACTTCTTTGTGCAGGAATCCTTTGTTCTTACAGCTGCTCGGGTAGGTCAGGTTACAATGCTGCTGTAAACCTCCAGCTATATTAAAGGAAAAGTAAAGGCCATCGACTTGAGATGGGCTATCCTGTATATTTCGGGCTATCCTGTATATTTCAGTCTATAGGCAAGATTCTTTTTTTAATGTCAGTTTTATTTTTGGTCATGCCACATGGCTTGGGAGATCTGAGTTCCCCAACCAGGAATTGAACCTGGGCCCTTGGCAGTCAAAGTGCAGTGTCCTAACCACTGGGCCACCAGGGAATTACCTGGGCAACACTCTTAGCTTGAAGCAAAAGCAATGGAACACAAATGTTAAAGTAAAAGAAACATATCTAATATAGAGTCAGACTTGTTCTTCCCTATTACATGTTTTGATTGACTGACAAGTGCTTTCTCCTGAAACTCCATCTACAGTGGTGGAATTTGTGCACAGCAGTGGTTTACCAGTCCTTTTTTTTGTTTGTTTTTCTTTACAAGTTTGTGCTTTCACTACATTTTATCTTCTGTTTGTGTGGAAATAAAAGTAAAGCAGATAAATGCCTAAGAGATGGGAATCTAAAGTCAATTTCATGGAATGTTCTTAATAGGTGAGCTGTAAAAAGGAAGGTTCAGGTAAAGAATATTTAGCATTTCATAGCCTCTTCAGTGATGGGGATGTTGGTAGATGCTATTTCTGAGTTTTCCAGTCTCAGGGCCCATGTCTAAAAAGGATTAGCTGACAGACTAGTCTGGGGGGCAGTCAGGAGGTCTGGTCATCTGTGGAGTTGGTAGAGATCACTGCTGGGGACCAGTGGATGTGTGGTTCCCCTGTTTGCCCTTCTGCCCCTCAACAGCACAATGAGTTTCCTTTCAGGGTAGGTGATGTATAATGTTTCTCAGGGCCATGGATGCTCCATGGGGCTAATCTCTAGAGCATCCAGATTCTGGACTTGGGGGCCACAACCAAGATATGGAGGAGTCAAGGGTATAACTATAGCAGTGCTGCTGAGAAATCTCACCCGAGGAGTGATTTGAGGATGAGCATGGGAGACTCAAGTAGTTAAGATGTGGCTGGACCAAATGGACTGAGCCCCAGGCAGGCTGGGACTATCAGAGCTGAGAGTACGCTTGCAAAGTGTGTGACCCTGGGAGAGGTGGAAACGGGCTTTCAAGGAGAATGCAGACAGGACAACAAAGAAAGCTCTAGGCCTTTCAACAAATAAAAAAGTGAGGCCAGATGGGCTGCCCTAGCTGTGGGATATTTAGGAAGAGCTCTGTGGGATGGAGGTGGGCTTAAAGGTCTGAGAGGTCCCAACAGGATCTCCCAGTGATATGACTGAGCTCCAGAAAGAGAGGGTGGTGGCACCTGATGGTGGGAGAGCCACCTTGCTTTCTGAGTCTGGGAGCCAGTGTGGAGCACCCCACCCCCACCTGCTGCTGCAGCAGGCATGAGGTGTGGGCTCAACCTTCATTCTCAGGGCCTGAGACTGACCCAGCCTGTGGCTGGCATGAGCCTGTGGCTGATCAGTCCTGCAGTGAAAAAGAACCTTCTTTAAGTGGTCACTATAAGGAGGCCATTATCGTCGGCATGTATCAGGTAGTAGCGGCTACAGGATTAGAGCACAGCTGACTTGCAAGAGCTGCTCAAAATTGGGCAAGACAAGGAATCTTGTGGAGCTTTTATTTCTTTGTCAGAAAACCAGGATAATGATTGCAACTTCCTTTCAGGTTGTTACATGGATTCAATGAGTTGATAAGCACTTAGAGTAACTTCTGACACATAGCAAACACTCAATAGATGTTATCTCTTATCATCATTGCCACTTATTGAGTATGGGGACCATGCCAAGAGCCATGCTAGGTGATAATACACATAGAATTATTTCAGCCTCACAACAATCCTGAATGTGATCATCCCATTTTGTACAAGAGGAATCTGAATTGCAAGTATGTAATGCTTATGAGAGTCGGACTGTGAAGAAAGCTGAGTGCCAAAGAATTGATGCTTTTGAACTGTGGTGTTGGAGAAAACTCTTGAGAGTCCCTTGGACTGCAAGGAGATCCAACCAGTCCATTCTGAAGGAGATCAGTCCTGGGTGTTCATTGGAAGGACTGATGCTGAAGCTGAAACTCCAATACTTTGGCCACTTCATACAAAGAACCGACTCATTGGAAAAGACCCTGATGCTGGGAGGGATTGGGGGTAGGAGGAGAAGGGGACAACAGAGGATGAGATGGCTGGATGGCATCACTGACTCAATGGACATGAGTTTGAGTGAACTCCGGGAGTTGGTGATGGACAGGGAGGCCTGGAATGCTGCAATTCATGGGGTTGCAAAGAGTCAGACACGACTGAGCGACTGAACTAAACTGAACTGAACTGAATGCTTTGGGATCAGAAGGCTGTAAATAACAGTTACCCTGTTATGTGGTAACTGAAAGGGTGTGTAGGAAATAGGGTTAGTATCATTTGGAGTTCATAAGAATTATTATTTCAGGGTTTAATACTAGGCTCAGAAAATGTCTTTGATGCCTATTACTGGAGCAGGTGCCAACCCCAGGGTGACCTGGTCTTCAGGTGGTGGGCAGGTGGGCTACCTGCTGGCAGTGAGGGGATCTGTGGGACTGCAGGGAACAGCATGGGGTTGGAGCCAAAGACAGGTCTTGACCTCAGTGGGAGAAACATGAGCTCAAGCCAACTCAGAAAATTAAGACTGCTGTTTTTCCGTCGAAGGATCTTTTAATTAAAAACACTACGGCAGCCCTGAGAATTGGGGATGTGCTAAGTGTCCTGTAAAGGATAAACGGTGTAGCTCGGCTGGCTGCCAGGGTCCACCATGTGCTTCTTCCCAGGTCTGGGAGACTTGGCAGGCTCACATGCAGGCTCTGCAAGGCTTGGCTCCAGACTTTGGCTGTCTCCCTGCTAGCCAGGCTGTGCAGCTGCCACACATGAGGTTTTAGTTAAAGCGTAACTGGCGAGAAAGAGGTGGACTCAGCTCATAAACTTTTATTTAAAGGAGATTGAAGACTGCTCAGATGACTGTTTCGTAGCCCAGAAATCTGCATGTAGCATTGGAATGGTGCTTCCTGCAAACACAGCCATTTACAGATTGCCCGCTACATCCTGCTTAATGCTAGGTGTTCTGTAGAAGCCATCTCTGCTCCTTACCCAGGTGAGCAAGGTCAACTTCACTTGGGAGGACTTGAAGGCTCAGAGAGGCTCTGAAAGTTTGCTAAGACCCCACTGTAAGAAGCTGCCAGGCTGGAATGTCATCACCAGGACTCAAATTTGTCTAGACCCCCATTGTTTTCAAAGTTTACTGATAGCACATCTCTCATTTTGATCAAACTTGGTTCAGATGAGACTGGAATGTCCCTTTTGTGAAATTTCCAATCATAAAGTGAGCTGGTCTGAACTGCAGCACAGAAGGATCCTTTTTAAAGAAATGACAGAGGAGATAGTGGGGGTCAGAGGAGAGATACCTTGGGAGCTTGGGATTAACATACACACATTACTATACATGGGCTTCCCTGGTGGCTCAGAGGTAAAGAATCCACCTGCAATGTAGGAGATGCAAAAGATGTGAGTTCCATTCCTGGGTCAGGAAGATCCCCTGGAGAAGGGAATGGCTACCCACTCCAGTATTCTTGCCTGGAGAATCCCACGGACAGAGGAGCCTGGTGGGCTGCAGTCTGCTGGATCGCAAAGAGTAGGACACAACTGAGTGACTTCACTTCACCCACTCCAGTATTCTTGCCTGGAGAATCCCACAGACAGAGGAGCCTGGCGGGCTATAGTCCATAGGGTCACACAGATTTGGACACTACTGAAGTGACTTAGCATGCATATACTACTATACATAAAACAGGTAATCAACAAGGACCTACTGTATAGCACAGGGAACTATACTCAATATCTAGTAATAAACTATAATGAAGAAAATCTGCAAAAGAATATATATGTGCATATATGTATAACTGAATTTCTTTACTGAAACTACATTGTAGATTAGCAATGCTTCAACTAGTAAAAGAGCAAAAATAAAGACATGACAGATCACAGGTTTATAACGGATGTTTACAAACTGGGATATGGGTGGACTGGCCCTGTGAAACCTTCCATTGAGTTTTCATTTAACATGCTCTGATGATTCACTATGATGTAGATTTGATGAATTGGGCTCCTTTTCTGAGACAGAATTACGCAGTTTAGGCAACATTCCACAACTTCTGTCATCTGCTCCCTCTGTGTTTCCAGCTTTAATATGTTGCATTGGTCCAAATGTTTGTGTCCCTCACAAATTTATAGTTGAAAGCCCAGCCTTCACAGTGATGCTATTAGGAAGTGGGGCCCTTCGGAGAGAGCTTAGTAGAATTAATGACCTTATAAAAGTGGCCTGAAAAAGTTCCCTTGTTCTCTTGTCCACCATGAGTGGTTACAGAGAGAAGATGGCCAAATGTAAACCAGGAAGACTTCACTAAACATGAAATCTGCCAGAAACTTCCCAGCCTCTAGAACTGTGAGAAAGGAATTCTCTTGTCTCTAAGTCATTTACTCTATGGTATTCCGTTTACAGTAGCTCAAACAGACTAAGACAGGTGCCCTAGCAGAACCCAGTCATTGGTGCACTCTGAACTTTTCTCACATTGCCTTTCCCCATGAATTCCTGTAACATCCTTCCCCTCGGATGTACTAGTTTACTGACATCCATCCTCCTAGCAGAAGCTTGACTTTCTTTCATCAGCCAGATAAATACAGGATGCTAGTTATATTTGAATTTCAGATAAACAATGAATACCTTTTTGAGTATAAATGTGTCCCAAACATTCTGTGTCCTGTATTTTTAAAAATTAATTTATTTTTAATTGAAGTATAATTGCTTTACAGAATTTTGTTGTTTTCTGTCAAACCTCAACATGAATCAGCCATAGGTATACATATATCACCTCCCTTTTGAAACTTCCTCCCATCTCCCTCCCCATCCCACCCCTCTAGGTTGATACAGAGTCCCTGTTTGAGTTTCCTGAGCCGTACAACAAATTCCCATTGGCTATCTATTTTACATATGGTAATGTAAGTTTCCATGTTACTCTTTCCATACGTCTCACCCTCTCCTCCTCTCTCCTCAGGTCTATTCTCTATGTTTGTTTCTCCATTGCTGCCCTGTAGATAAATCCTTCAGTACCAGTTTTCTAGATTCTAACACATAGATATATGTGTTAGAATACAATATTTATCTTTCTCTTTCTGACTTACTTCACTGTGTATAATAGTCTCTAGGTTCATCCACCTCATTAGAACTGACTCAAATGCGTTCCTTTTTTTTGGCTGAGTAATGTTCCATTGTGTATATATGTACCACAACTTCTTTATCCATTCATCTGTTGATGGACATCTTGGTTGTTTCCACATTCTAGCTATTGTAAACAGTGCTGCAATGGACAGCGGGATACATGTGTCTTTTTCAATTTTGGTTTCCTCAGGGTATATGCTATTGCTGGGTCTTATGGTGGTTTTATTCCTAGTTTTTAAAGGAATCTCCAAGCCGTCTTCCATTTTGGCTGTATCAATTTATGCTCCCACTAACAGTGAAAGAGAGTTCCCTTTTCTCCTCACCCTCTCCAGCATTTATTGTTTGTAGACTTTTTGATGATGGCCATTCTGACTGGTGATTGTAGTTTTGATTTGCATTTCTCTAATAATGAGTGATGTTGAGCATCTTTTTATGTGTCTGTTAGCCATTTGTATGTCTTCTTTGGAGAAATGTCTATTTAGGTCTTTTCCCCACTTTTTGATTGGGTTGCTTGTTCTTCTGCTATTGAGTTGTATGAGCTGCTTGTATACTTTGGAAATTAATCCTTTATCAGTTGTTTCATTTGCTATTATTTTCTCCTATTCTGAGGGTTGTCTGTTCACTTTTGGAGCAGGAAATAGCAACCTACTCCAGTGTTCTTGCCTGGAGAGTCCTGTGGATGGAGGAGCCTGGTGGGCTGCTGTCCATGGGGTCACATAGAGTTGGACACAACTGAAGCAACTTAGCATACATGCATGCATTGGAGAAGGAAATGGCAACCCACTCCAGTGTTCTTGCCTGGAGAATCCCAGGGATGGGGGAGCCTGGTAGGCTGCCGTGTATGGGATCGCACAGAGACGGACACGACTGAAGTGACTAGCAGCAGCAGCGGCTGTTCACCTTGCTTATAGTTTCCTTTGCTGTGAGAAAGCTTTTAAGTTTAATCAGGTCCACTTGTTTACTTTTGTTTTATTTCCGTTACTCTAGGAGGTGGGTCAAAGAGGATCTTGTTTTGATTTATGTCATGGAGTGTTCTGCCTATGTTTTCCTCTAAGAGCTTTATAGTTTCTGGTCTTACATTTAGGTCTTTAATCCATTTTGAGTTTATCTTTGTGTATGGTGTTAGGAAGTGTTCTAATTTCATTCTTTGACATGTAGCTGTCCATTTTCCCAGCATCATTTGTTGAAGAGGCTGTCCTGTATTTTTGTTTGCTAAATCTGGTCGCCTTGCTACAGGCCCTTTAGCCTCTTACTTTTAGAGCACTGAGCTGTCTGAAGGACTCTGTCGTGTGCTGGGTTACTGTTTGTCTTCTCTCCCTCAGTAGGTCATCAGCATTCAGAGATTGGGAACTAGCTTCTGTGTGGGACTCTTCATAAGGTCTGGTGCATAATATATGCTCAGAAAATTTTAAAGGAGTGAATCAGTCTCCTCATTGTTTCATAGTGTTTAGACTGTAGCCTGAGTTGGACGGGAGGCTTCTGAGTGGACATTTGCATCCTAAGGTTTGGGTGTTGGGGTGCGCACAGAGTGGGGCTTAGGGAAATGCTCTGTTTACTTCTATTTTCAGGAACACACCACATATTCAATATCCATTCCTAAAATGCTGATTTTTGGAGTAGTTTGTAGCACTCTCGTTTGTCCCCAGCCTCCAAAACAAAACAAAGTAAAGCAAAGCCAAGCAAACAAACAAACAAACAAAAATTACACAACTCAAAATAAAACAAAATGAAAATGAAACTAAACCAAACCAAACCAAAGTCAACAACTGGGAGGGCTCTTCTGGTGGGTACTGTTGGGTCCTGGCATGCTTTTGGCATGTGTTTGGGACAGTATGATTCAGAGAGCCTGAGTTTAGTTTGTATCCACTTCTCTACTCAAGTTTATCATTCTGTAAAATAGGTAGAGGAAGGACAACCCACAGTATAGGATTTTTCAGAGTTAGGGAAGGCTTATTTATTTAAAATTTTGAAACTCAGGACTGATCATCATTCCCCTCAACAGACAGGACCAAGGCTTATTGTATTGTTTTGAAGAAAACATTTGTTAAACAAATTGAGTATAAACAAGATTATAGCGGTGTCCTTAATCTATTGAAAAGATTTTTTTTTTTTTTTGCTTTTAATCAAATTTACACTACTAATGTGGAATGTGTTTTATTCAATAAAGCTGGGTCAGCCAATATCTCTTTGGTAAGACAATGCCAGAGGCAAGGCCTGGAGGTAATGTGGGTGCATGGAGCAATTAAGCACACTTTTACATGATCAGCATGCAGGCTGACTTCTCTTCAAAGACTGAACAGTGAGCATGGAGTGTTTTAGACCTTTGGTGGGAGAAGTTGGAAGTTCATCCAGTTCCCCTTTGTGCAAGACTGGTCCATGCCAACATCTTGGACTGGTGTGGAGTATACCATTCTACAGGTGACTGGTCCAACGTGGGACAGCTCCCACGACAAGAAAGATCTGTTCTCTCCTGAGTTACAGTGCCCATCCAGGTGCTTTTTGTGGCTACACGCCACGCACCGCAAGTCTATTCTCTCTGGCCAAGACAGCCCCTTGAGAGCTGTCAGCTGCTCTCACGGGCCATATGAACCTTTCATGAGTAGCCAAGCCTGAGATGGTTCTGAGGTAGTGAAGTCGATAGAGAGAAGGGCTGTTCCATTTTTATTCTTCTTCATCTCCACAGATGTTATGAAAGGAATGTGGGACTATTAGGTGGGAAGAGCTTCTTTTACATGAATTTTTCCTGATCCAGCACCATCTGTGTTCGAAAGAGAGGATTTCATAGGCTGTTTAGGGTAGAGATTGGGAGTAAGATGTGGTTGGTAGCTAAAGATGGTTGATAAACTCTCTTCCATAGGGTTGAATTTGACCATAAAAAAAGCACACTTTAAAGTTAAGATTTATGTTTTATTTGGTACACTTAAGCCCAGGATAAAATCTCTCAGAGAGCTCTGAAGGACTGTTTCGAAGAAGCAAGGGAGGAGCCAGGGTATAGAGGAATTTTTTGTTTTTGGTATTTTTTTTGGCAGATAAAAGCCCAAGCAACTGAACATCAAAAGAGTGTTGTTGTTGTTCAGTCACTATATTGTGTCTGACTCTTTGCAGCCCCATGGACTGCAGCATACCAGGCTCCTCTGTCCTCCACAGTCTCCGAGTTTGCTCAGACTCACGTCCATTGAGTTGTTGATGCTATCCAACCATCTCATCCTCCGCCACCCCCTTATCTTTTGCCTTCAATCTTACCCAGCATCAAGATCGTTTCCAATGAGCTGGCTTTTCACATCGTGTGACCAAAGTAGTAGAGCTTTGGCAACAGTCCTTTCAATAAATATTCAGGGTGGATTTCCTTTAGGATTGACTGGTGTGATCTCCTTGCTTTCCAAGGGACTTTCAAGAGTCTTCTCCAGCACCACAATTCAAAAGCATCAATTCTTTGGTGTTCAGCCTTCTTTATGGCCCAACTCTCACATCCGTACATGACTATTGGAAAACCATAGGTTTCACTAGATGGACCTTCCCTATCAAAATGACCACGTTCTCTGCTTTTTAATATGCTGTCTAGGTTGGTCATAGCTTTTCTTCCAAGGAGCAAGCATCTTTTAATTTCATAGCTTCAGTCACCATCTGCAGTGATTTTGGAGCCCCCAAAATAAAATCTATCACCGCTTCCACTTTTTGCCTTTCCACTTGCCATGAAGTAATGGGATCAGATGCCATGATCTTAGTGTTTTGAATGTTGAGTTTTAAGCCAGCTTTTTCACTCTCCTCTTTCACCCATCAAGAGGCTCTTTAGTTCCTCTTCACTTTCTGCCATTAGAGTGATATCATCTGCCTATCTGAGGTTGTTGATATTTCTCCCAGCAGTCTTGATTCTTGCTTACGAATAATCCAGCCTGGCATTTCACATGATGTACTGTTCATATAAGTTAAATAAGCAAGGTGACAATATACAGCCTTCATGTGCTCCTTTCCCAATTTGGAACCATTCAGTTGTTCCATGTCCAGTTCTAACTGTGGCTTCTTGAACTTCATACAGGTTTCTTAGGAGACAGATATGGTAGTTTGGTATTCCCATCTCTTATTTCCATAGTTTGCTGTGATCCACACAGTCAAAGGCTTTTGCATAGTCAATGAAGCTGAAGTAGATTTTTATTTTGGAATTCCCTTGCTTTCCCCATGATCCAACAAATATTGGCAATTTTTTCTGGTTCCTCTACCTCTTCAAAACCCAGCTTGTACATATGTAATTTCTTGGTTCATGTACTGTTGAAGCCTAGCTTGGTGTGCAGTCCACTGGGTCATAAAGAGTCCAACATGACTAAGTGACTGAACAACCACAAGGATTTGTTGAAGGATTTTGAGTATTACCTTGCTTGCATGTGAAATGAGTACAATTGTATGGTAGTTTGAACCATTCTTGGCATTGCCCTTCTTTGGAACAGAAATGAAAACTGATCTTTTCCAGTCCTGTGGCCACTGTGATTTTTCCAAATTTGCTGAAATATTGAGTGCAGCACTTTAACAGCATCATCTTTCAGGATTTGAAATAGTTTATCTGGAATCCAACACTTCCACTAGTTTTGTTCATAGTAATGCTTCTTGTTCATAGTAATGCTTCCTAAGTCCCACTTAACTTTACACTCCAGGATGTCTGACTCTGGGTAAGTGACCATACCATTGTGGTTATCCAGGTCATTGAGAGCTTTTTTGTATAGTTCTGTGTATTCTTGCCATCTCTTCTTAATCTCTTCTGCTTCTGTTAGGTCCTTGGTGTTTATCATATCTGTACTTGCATGAAATGTTCCCTTGGCATCTCCAATTTTCTTGAAGAGATGGCTGGTCTTTCCCAGTCTATTGTTTTCCTCTATTTCATTTAAGAAGGCCTTCTTATCTCTTCTTTGAGAGAAGAAGTCTATCTATTCTCCGAAACTCTGCATTCAGTTAGTTAATCAGTCATGTGTGATTCTTTGTGACCCCATGTAGTTGCTGCCAGTTTCTTCTGTCTATGGTATTCTCCAGGAAAGAACACTGGTGGGTAGCCATTCCCTTATCCAGGGGTTTTTCCCAACCCAGGGATTGACTCTGGGTCTTCTGCATTGTAGGCAGATTCTTCACTGTCTGAGAGGTATAGTGTCCCCTTTCTCTCTTGCCTTTCACTTATCTTCTTTGCTCAATTATTTGTAAAGCCTCCTCATGCAACCACTTTGCCTTCTTGTGTTTCTTTTTCTTTGGGATGGTTGTGGTCACTGCCTCCTGTACAATATTACAAACTGCTCTCTATAGTTCTTTAGGCACTTTGTCCACCAGACCTAGTTCCATTGAGTTACACAAGTCCTTTCCTCATGCCAAGGCAGTGATCCATGAAGGGGATCAAAACATTACTGCTAATTAAAGAAAAAGAGACATTCAAACTTAATGAATTTAGTGAAGGAAAAGGCAACCCCTCCAGTATTCTTGCCTGAAGAATCCCATGGACAGAGGAGCCTGGTAGGCTGCAGTCCATGGTGTCTCAAAGAGTTGGACATGACTGAGAGACATCACTTTTTTTCACAAGAAAAGAGCAACGTCCCTTCTTTCACAAGAAAGAGTGACTTCTTTCTTGTGTATGGGAAGATGCAAGAGTCTGGGCTCATTTAAAACATTCTTTGATATGCATCTTAACTATCTAGGGCCCTTTTTTCTCCATCCTGAATCCCCTCAGGGTGCACCTTTGGGTACAGTTGCAGCGGCTGATGGCTTGATGGATGTGACATCTTTTGTTTACTGATATTCCTTGACATTCATTGTGCACAGGATGCACACAGCCACAAGTACAGAGGAGGTGCTGGGAAGGGAGAATTGCTCTCAACAATACAGAGAGAGGAGACTGAAATCCAGGAGGAAGGAGCCTGGGAAGCAGGGATTCCTATGGGAGCAGACCAGCAGCTCCCTGGGGTGAGAACCCAAGAGGGACTCTGAGAACCAAAATGACAAAGGAAAAACTTAGAGCTGTTTGCTGTTCAGGATGTCAGGTAAAGTAGACATAAGTAGCTCAGGAGCTGCTTTTGAATGAAGAGATACTTGGTGGGGAACATCTGGGTTGTGATAGGATCAGCCCAAGAGAAGCAAATGTGGGTGTGTTGGGACAGGATATGGGGTTTAAAGAGAAAGAGGTCCCTCAACCAATAACTCCAAATTGCCATAAGAAGTGACAGTTTCAACTAATTGGCCCGAGGCAGTGGTGATCAGGGCTGAAACAGGATGAAAAACAAAAGCTTCTGGCTGTTGTAATTAGTGTTGCAGTAAATATTGGGGTGCATACATCTTTTGGAATTATGGTTTTCTCTAGGTATATGCCCAGGAGTGGGATTGCTGGGTCATATGCAGCAGAAAATAGCATAACGTTATAAAGCCACATTATTCCAATTAAAAAAAAAACCAACAAAACACCCCCAAACAAAAGGTCTACTCATCAGCAACATGTGAGGCTACCACTAACTAGTAGGTAAATATTGAAATATCAGGGAGTTTGTTATCAGGGACCAGAAAGGTAGCATCCTGGTGGGGGAGTTATTTAGATGCTGAAATTCTGGGGGGTAGACCTGTTTCAGCAACCCCTCTTGTAAGAACATCTGGTCATTGTGTAGTGCGAGAGTTCTAGTCCTGGTCTAGCTCTGCATTCCTGACCTGGAGATTAGCATGCCAGTCCCCACCACTGGTACTGCCTGGGGAAGTTCCTCTCCTGGGCCTTGTTGCTTAGGAGATCCTTTAAGTGAAGTAAGGGAAGAGATATACTGGATTATATAGTACCCTCTTCAACAGATGTTGTAATCATCAAAGCTGTATTATTATTTCTTTTCATTCTCTTCCTTTGCCCTTTAATTTTGTGACCCTGGAGCAAATTGCTTAACTTCTCTGTTTTGTTTATTTCCCCATCAGTTAGGAATGTTAATTCCTGTCTTTAGGGTTGTGAAGAATATTAGGTAAAACTGGGATAAGGATGTCAAGAAGATATACTCAGTATCTGGCGCAAAAAAGATGTTTAAGAACAGTGAGTTTTTTTTTTTTTAACTTCTTCCTTAAAGGTTATGATGGGTTCACTCCCTCCCTCTAAGAATTTCATGTTTGTTTACAGCTTCTTTTTCTCCCCTGACTCAGGAAGGAGAGGGCGGGAAGTTAGTCATCATGTTGTAGAAAAGACAGCCCTCAGAAAGGGAGAAAATATTTTCAAATGAAGAAAATGACAAAGGGTTAATCTCCAAAATATAGGAGCAGCTCATGCACCTCAATATAAAAAAAAACAAGCAAACAGCGCAATTAAAAAATGGGCAGAAGACCTTAACAGACATTTCTCCAAAGAAGACATACAAATGGCTAACAAACATGTAAAAAAAAAAAAACAAAAACCAAAACTCAACATCACTCATTATTAGAGAAGTGCCAATCAAAACCACAATGAGGTATCACTTCACACCAGTCAAAATGGCCATCATCAAAAAATCTACAAACAATAAATGCTGGAAGAGGGTGTGAAGAAAAGGGAACCCTCCTGCACCGTTGGTGGCAATGTAAATTGATACAGCCACTATGGAGAAAAATGTGGAGATTTCTTTAAAAACTAGGAGCAAAGTTACCAAATGACCCAGCAATCCACTACTGGGCATATACCCTCCTGAGAAACCATAATTGAAAAAGACATATGTACTCCAATGTTCATTGCAGCACTATTTACAATAGCAGGACATGGAAGCAACACAGATGTGCATCAACAGATGAATGAATAAGAAGTTGTGGTAGGTATATACAATGCAATATTGCTCAGCCAGAAAAAGGAATGTATTTGAGTCAGTTCTAGTGAGGTGGATGAACCTAGAGCCTGTTATACAGAGTGATATAAGTCAGAAAGAGAAAAAAACCCCAAATATCATATATTAATGTGTATACATGGAATCTAGAAAGATAGTACTGATGATTCTATTTGCAGGGAAGGAATAGAGATGCAGACATAGAGAACAGATTTTTGGACTTAACTTGGGTCGGAGATGGCGGGACGAATTGGGAGAGTAGCACTGAAAGATATACATTACCATATGTAAAATAGAGAGCTAGTGGGAAGTTGCTGTTAATGTATAATACAGGGAGCTCAATCAGGTGCTCTGTGACAACCTAGAGGGTGGGATAGGGAGGGGCGGGAGGGAGGTTCAAGAGGGAGGGGACATATGTATGCTTATGGCTGATTCATGTTGTTGTATGGCAGAAACAAACACAACATTGTTATGCAATTATCTTCCAATTAAAAGTAATAGACAAAGATACATGAACCCCTGTGTTCACTGCAGCCCTATTACTACAGCTAGGACCTGGAAGCAGCCCAAATGTACATTGACAGAAGTTTCTAACTGCTTTAAAGCTGGGAGGTCCAACCTGGTAACTTGGTTCCCCTTCTTTGTGGGTGGCAAACTCCACCCCCTCAAAAAACCCTGCTAGAAGCTGAGTCTTAACAGATCGTGGTTCTTCAGCCCTTTTACTCCTTTGTCCTCCTGAAGGAGAACTGCTCTTGCTAAAGGATTCTGGCTGCCTTGCTTGGCATTTACTGCCCTCCTTGTTATTTTCAAAATCAAGCAATTTTTCAACTGTGAGCACGCATGCAGATCATTCTAAACAGAAGCCTGTCATATGCTTTATATTCATGGAAACTTCAGAGAAAATGTTTAAAAGCCAAGCCATCTTGGAGTAATTTGCATTTTAATTAATACTTCAAATAAGTTGCCCTTTAGAAAAGAATTTCTGTTTTTGGCTTTGGGAATCTTTAAGAGCAAAGACCAGGTATGAAAGTGCCTGCTCCAGCAGCCCTGTGGCTGCCTCTGGCCCCTGCTTTGTCTGCCTGGGACTATTGTGATGCTGGGAGAGAGCCATGGGATATGGAGGGGACCCTGAGATCTGCTGGTCTGCCAACTGCTCTTTTGCGGGAGCTGAAAATCCTTATTCAGTTCCTTTCTTAAAAGAATAATGTGTTAGAGTTGCTGTCTAATTGAAAAAAAAATTAGAATTGTCAAGGAGACTAGAGGTCATGAATAAAATAAACAGCTATCAAAATTTCTCAAACTATTATTTGAAGGTGGCTTGATGATTTTATTACTTTTCATAATCCTTCAGGACTTTCTATAAATGCATGTATACACATAGTGAAGAACATATATAGATCTTTATGATTTTGTTTTTATATAAATGGGGTAGATTTGTTTTCCAACTTGTGCATATTGATCTGGAATTTGCTTTGTTTTTTTAAACTCAGGTGTTGGCAAACTATGGCCTCTGGGCCAAATCTGGCCCCAAGCTTGTTTTTATAAATAAAGTTTCATTGGAACATAGCCTTGCTTTTTTGTTTGCTATTGTCATGGGCTGCTTTTGCACAACTGTGGCAGAATTGAGTAGTCACTCCACTCCAGTACTCCTGCCTGGAAAATCTATGGATGGAGGAGCCTGGTAAGCTGCAGTCCATGGGGTTGCTAAGAGTCAGACACGACTGAGCAACTTCACTTTCACTTTTTACTTTCATGCATTGGAGATGGAAATGGCAACCCACTCCAGTGTTCTTGCCTGAAGAATCCCAGGGACGGGAAAGCCTGATGGGCTGCCGTCTATGGGGTCGCACAGAGTCGGACACGACTGAAGCGACTTAGCAGCAGCAACAGCAGCAACAGAGTCAGAATGGCCTGCAAAGACTAAAATATTTACCATCTGACCCTCTAGAGAAAAGTTTGCTTATCCTTGTTTTAAAATAATTTGTTTTAAGGTCTTTCTCAGAACCTACAGATAATCATTTTAACTTCAGCACAGTGTGGCAAAATAATTTGGTCATTCTTCTAGGGATGGATGTTGGGTGGCTCTCAGCTTTTTCTATTATAAATAATAAATGCCAGGAATGATTCTAAATACAACTTTTTGTGTACACATGCAAAGATTTTCTGAGATAGACAGCTAGAGGGGGGTTGCCAGATGGAAAGATAGACCTACTGTATTTTAGATTTGGATTAATTGCCTTGCCCTAAAGCTGTTCTTATTTATACATTTGCCAACAACTGTGGATGAAAAAGATGAATTTACCTGTATTAAAAATAGTTACACTCTATGGAGAAAAGAGAACCTTTCCAAATTGTTGGTGGGAATAAAAATTGGTGCAGCCACTATATGGAGAACAGTATGGAGGTTCCTTAAAAAACTAAAAATATGGTTGCTATATGATACTACAATCCCATTCCTGAGCATATATATGGATGAAACTACAATTCAAAAAGATACATGCTCCCCTGTTTATAGCAG
Organism: Budorcas taxicolor; assembly: GCF_023091745.1. Lineage (NCBI taxonomy): Eukaryota > Metazoa > Chordata > Mammalia > Artiodactyla > Bovidae > Budorcas > Budorcas taxicolor. The sequence goes on from NC_068911.1 coordinate 118,131,989, forward strand.
CACTATTTACAATAGCCAAGACATGGAAACAACCTAAATGTCCATCAACAGATAAGTGTATAAAGAAGATGTGGTACATATATAAAGTGGAATACTATTCAGCCACAAAAAAGAATGAAATAATGTCATTAGCAGCAACATGGTTGGACCATGTTGCAGAGATTAACATACTAAGTGAAGTAAGTCAGACAAAGAAATATCATATGACATCAAATATGTGGAATCTAAAATATGACACTAATGAACTTATTTATAAAACAAAAATAGACTTAGAGACATAGAAAATAATCATGTTTTCCAAAGGGAAAGGGCAGAAAGGGATCTGGGATTAATATATACACACCACTATGTATAAAAGCAGAGACATTACTTTGCCGACTAAGGTCCGTCTAGTCAAGGCTATGGTTTGTCCAGTGGTCATGTATGGATGTGAGAGTTGGACTGTGAAGAAGGCTGAGCGCCGAAGAATTGATGCATTTGAACTGTGGTGTTGGAGAAGACTCTTGAGAGTCCCTTGAACTGCAAGGAGATCCAACCAGTCCATTCCGAAGGAGATCAGCCCTGGGATTTCTTTGGAAGGAATGATGCTAAAGCTGAAACTCCAGTACTTTGGCCACCTCATGCGAAGAGTTGACTCATTGGAAAAGACTCTGATGCTGGGAGGGATTGGGGGCAGGAGGAGAAGGGGACGACAGAGGATGAGATGGTTGGATGGCATCACTGACTCGATGGACGTGAGTCTGAGTGAACTCCAGGAGTTGGTGATGGACAGGGAGGCCTGGCGTGCTGCAATTCATGGGGTCGCAAAGAGTCAGACATGACTGAGCAACTGAACTGAACTGAACTGATGTACAAAATAGATAAACAACAAGGTCCTACTGTATAGCATATGGAAATACATTCAGTATCCTGTGAGAAACCATAATGAAAAAGAATATGAAAAGGAATGTGTGTATATGTATAACTGAACCACTTTGCTATACAGCAGAAATAGGACATTGTAAATCAACTATACTTCAATAAAACAAAATTTAAAAAGTTACCCTTAATGTTAGGATTTTGGAAATGCTTTCCAACCACACCAAGTCTGGTGTACCCTGTTCTTTGAAGATGGCCCTCCTCTCCAAATGCTCAGAGGAGAAGAAAGGTGAAAATCAGTTGGGAAGTGAAGGTGATTCAGAAACATCAGTACCAGCATGATAGAAGCCTCCTAGGATTCAGAGAGGGGAGCATGCCTATAGGTCCCTGTTGGCAGGGAAGTTTCAGAGGGGAGGCTGTGCTTGGTCTGGGGTGGAGGAAATTGTAGGGCTCAAAGAAGAAAGGACAGCCATGTGGGTGAGATGTGAACTGGCTTCTGTCTTCTCTGCAGCCTGTGGCCACCCACACACCCTGTGAGACAGGAGGAAGGTAAACAGTCTTCATAAGTAGTTCCCACACCAAATGCTTCTTTCCATCACTCGCAGACCAGTGGGAGGTGAGGGCAGGCAGATGGATGAGAGAGTGAAGCCCTTGCTGCAAGCGGGGATGTTTAACATAGACAGGAAATGTGGCCACAGCTATATTTCTGTTCAGTGGAGGAAAATCCATTCTTGGTGAAGAGGCCACTAAGAAGGCACTATGCCCAGCAAGCCAGCAGGACCTCTCTTCTTACTGTGCTTGAGTGGGCGAGATGCATCACGCAGGGGAGGGAGAGGGGAAATGGTCCCTGCCCGACAAGGTAGCTTAGACACTCAGGTTGGAGCCAGCGCAGGGGCTCTGGGCATTTGTGGGAAGGGATGCTGCTCCTGGGGTAGGGTGTTTGCACAGACATGTCACAGAGCACTCGAGGGGATAAACTTCCTTTGGAATACTGTACCACAGCAATAACAATAATAGCATTTACTGAATACCTATCATGCACTAGCAATGCTCCAAGTATTTTGCTGTTAATTCATCCAGCCAGCCTCACAGCAGTTTTATTATTATTATTGTTGCTCTTTCTTAGATGAAAGAAATGAGAATTAGAGCAGTTAAATAATTCCGTCAGTTCAGTTCAGTCGCTCAGTAGTATCCAACTCTTTGTGACCCTATGACCACAGCACGCCAGACTTTCCTGTCCATCACCAACTCCTGGAGCCTACTCAAACTCCTGTCCATTGCATCAATGATGCCATCCAACCATCTCATCCTCATGCCCTTCACCTCCCTCCTTCAGTCTTTCTCAGCATCCGAGTCTTTTCCAATGAGTCAGCTCTTTGCATCATGTGGCCAAGGTATTGGAGTTTCAGCTTCAACATCAGTCCTTCCAATGAATATTCAGGACTGATTTCCTTTAGGATGGACTGGTTGGATCTCCTTGCCATCCAAGGGACTCTCAAGAGTCTTCTCCAACACCACAGTTCAAAAGCATCAATTCTTTGGCACTCAGCCTTCTTTAGAGTCCAAGTCTCACATCCATACATGACTACTGGAAAAACCATTAGTTTTGACTAGACAGACATTGGTTGGTAAAGTAATGTCTCTGCTTTTTAATATGCTGTCTAGGTTGGTCATACCTTTTTTCCCAAGGAGCAAGCATCTTTTAACTTCATGGCTGCAGTCAAAATCTGCAGTGATTAGAACCAAAAAAAATAAAGTCTGTCACTGTTTCCACTGTTTCCCTATCTATTTGCCATGAAATTATGGGACTGGATGCCATTATCTTAGTTTTCTGAAGGTTAAGTTTTAAGCTAACTTTTTCACTCTTCTCTTTCACTTTCATCAAGAGGCTTTTTAGTTCCTCTTCACTTTCTGCCATAAGGGTGGTGTCATTTGCATATCTGAGGTTATTGATATTTCTCGCAGCAATCTTGATTCCAGCTTGGATGAAGCCCAGCTTTTCTCATGATGTACTTTGCATATAAGTTAAATAAGCAGGGTTACAATATGCATCCTTGATGTACTTCTTTCTCAACTTGGAACCAGTCTGTTGTTCCATGTCCAGTTTTAATGGTTGCTTCTTGACCTGCATACAGATTTCCCAAGAGGCAGTTTGGGTGGTCTGGTATTCCCATCTCTTTAAGAATTTTCCACGGTTTGTTGTGATCCATACAGTCAAAGGCTTTGGCATAGTCAATAAAGCACAAGTAGATGTTTTTCTGGAACTCTGTGGCTTTTTGGGTGATTCAGCAGATGTTGGCAATTTGATCTCTGGTTCCTCTGCCTTTCCTAAATCCAGCTTGAACATCTGGAAGTTCACAGTACATGTACTGTTGAAGCTTGGCTTGGAGAATTTTGAGCATTACTTTGCTAGTGTGTGAGATGAAATAATTCCATAGAAAGAGTTAAAGTCAGGATTGGAACTCCAGTTACACTGATTGCCAAACCAGCACTCCAATGTCAACCTTTATATTGGCAATGGCCAGCTATGTGTCCTTGGGCAAGTTTCTTAACCTCTCCTTACCCACGTTTGTTCATTACAAAACAAAATAGATGTGGCACTAGTCCCTCACAGGAATGCGGAATCTCAATGATTATTATTACACCTCCTACTCTATCTACTTAAGAATGAGTACTAAAGATGAAGAAACTGGGAATTTTATTTTGACTTATTCAATTCTCTTATTTTAAATTTGGGCTTCCCTGATTGGGGGCAGGAGGAGAAGGGGACGACAGAGGATGAGATGGCTGGATGGCATCACTGACTCAACGGACGTGAGTCTGAGTGAACTCCGGGAGTTGGTGATGGAAGGGGAGGCCTGGCGTGCTGCGATTCACGGGGTTGCAAAGAGTCGGACACGACTGAGCAACTGAAGTGAACTGAACTGATGGCTCAGATGGTGAAGAATCTGACCACAATGCAGGAGACCTGGATTCCATCCCTGGGTTAGGAAGATCCCTGGAGAAGGGAATGGCAACCCACTACAGTATTCTTGCCTGCAGAATTCCATGGACAGAGGAGAGCCTGGCGGCTATAGTCTATGGCGTGGCAAACAGTCAGACATGACTGAGCAACTACACACAACAACAACACATTTTTAATATACTTGCATCATCTTACCTAATGTGAGTTCCTCATACACAGCATATAATTATAAGCATATAGGACAATTGTCCTATGTTCTTTATATATTAAAAAAATCTTTTAAAACATTTTTTAATTTTAAAATTTATATATTTTCATACATCTGTGATTTTTTGAAGTACAGTTAATTTGCAATGTTGTGTTAGTTTCAAGTGTACAGCAAAGTGATTCAGTCATACACATACCTGTATTCTTTATCAGATTCTTTTCCCTTCCAGGTTATTATGCACTTTTAAAAATTGAAGTAGAGTTGATTTATGGGGCTTCCCTCATGGCTCAGATGGTAAAAAATCTGCCTGCAATGCAGGAAACCAGGGTTTGATCCCTCGGTTGGGAAGATCCCTTGGAGGAGAGTGTGGCAATCCACTCCAATATTCTTTTCTGGAGAATCCCATGGACAGAGGAGCCAGGTAGGGTACAGTCCATAGGGTCACACAGAGTCAAACACAACGGAAGCAACTTAGCACAGCACAGCAGAGAGTTGATTTGCAAAGTTTCAGGCATTCAACGAAGTGATGAGACTGATGATTTTTCTATGTGGTAACAGGGGCTTGAACTGAGCAGACAGGCTTGGGAGATGATTAGGTGGGGAAAAGAGCTCCAGTAGAACTTGACAGTGATGGGAGACTTCCATCTGACTGAGGACAGGGAGCAGACTCTTAGCAGACTGAGCTAAAGAGCTTCACTCTTTTCTGAAGAGGAAGAACCAGAGGGCCATCGAGGGACGCCTTGAGATGGCCATTTACAGAATGCTCTATTATTATGGTCAAATTAATGCTCTAGGTCCTCCTACCAGACCATGTGTGCCCAGCCATTTGCAACAAGCCCATTTACTGTCCTCTTAAAGTTGTGGAACAACCCTTACCTCCAGATGGTTGCAGAGAGCTGACTGGATGGGAGGGACCTGCTTCCTGGATGTTGACAAACTACCCATGCTTGGTGTGAGTGAGAGGGAAATGGGAGCCCTGATTTAAATCAGAATCACCTGGGCACTTGTTACCTTGCTATCTAGGCCCCACCCATAGACTCTGATTCTGTAGGTCCGGAGACAGGGAGTGGTTGTGCATGATCAATGAGCTCAAGAGTGACCTAGGCTCGTGGTCCTCACCCCCACCTTTGAGAAGATGGTAGGCAGGAAACCAACTCCTTAAGGCAGGTTTTACGCTATGTGCAACAAGGCACCAGAGCTGAAGTGTACATGGGTACACACATGCTTAGGTGCTTGTCAATTTCATTTTCTTACAGAAACAGGTGTGTTCCCAGGTTGGACTCCCTGCTGGTTTCATTTCTAGTTTTGAAGTTCTGTTGGAATGTTAAGACTTAAATATTTGCCATATATTGTTTTCATCAGCTGAATTGTCCTTGCAAATGTCTCTCTCTTAGAGCCTCCCAAAAGTCCTTTAAAAGAAGTTTGTGATTAACATATACACAATACTATGTATCAGATAAATAACCAACAAGGACCCACGCCATAGCACAGGGAGCTATACTCAATATATGCAATATTTTGTAATAACCTATAAGGGAAAAGAATCCATAAAAGAATGAATATGTGTATATATATAATTGAATCACTATACTGTACACCTGAAACTAACAGGACAGTGTAAATCAACTATATTTAATTAAAAAAGAAATAGGTTGAGCCCACTCATTCTGTAGAACTCTCTAGGGGTGAATCTGTGGGTTGGAGGAGTGGGTTCAGTTATGACACGTCAGGGGTGAGTTATCTGAGGAATATGGGGGCATCGTTTTGACATTTTAAACACAGAGAACATTTAGAATCAAAGAGGGAGAACGACTTTTATTAATTACCCATGTCTCCTCCTGCCCGGCTGTCCTCCGCCCCCCACCAGCTGTTAAACATTTGAGAAAATGGTAAATGAACATGATTATAAGCAATTATGAGGTTTTCTTTTTAAAGAGACAGATGGAATCAAGGTTTCCATTCGAAGAGGTTTTCAAATTTAGGTTGTGTCTACACAATGCCACATTATTACCAGGGAACCATATGTTTTCTTTCACTGCCATTGAAATTTCATTCTGGAATGGGCCTGAGCCAATGGTCAACAGTATGTATTGCTGCAAGTTCACAGATGCTTTTCTAATACAGACTACTTCACATCCATAATTCCCCTTTTCCCCACATTAATTTTTTAAATTTATCCATATATTTCCCTTTCAACAAGCATTAATTCTGGACCAGTTTTGTGCTGTGCTGTGAGGATATGGAGGTGAAAACGGTATGATGATCTGCCTTCAAAGAGCACCTTGTTAACTTCATATGGTAATTTGAGTCAGTTCAGTTCAGTCGCTTAGTCATATCTGACTCTTTACAACCCCATGGACTGCAGCATGCCAGACTTCCCTGTACATCACCAGCTCATTTGCTCAAACTCATATCCATTGAGCCAGTGATGCCATCCAACCATTTCATCCTCTGTCTTCCCCTTCTCCTCCTGCCTTAAATCTTTCCCAGCATCAGAGTCTTTTCCAATGAGTCAGTTCTTTGCCTCATGTATTGGAGTTTCAGCCTTAGCATCAGTCCTTCCAATGAATATCCAAGACTGATTTCCTTAAGGACAAATTTCCTTTGGATAATTTGAGTGGATTCAGCTTAATATGATAACACTTTTAAGTTTCATATATCTGTCTGTACATATAAAACACTGAAGAATTACTAATTAGCTCATGTGTTAAATTAAGTTTGTAGTAAATCATAGGCTTATCAACCCCTTTGATAGATTAATATACAAATTAGCCCGCAGAGGAATGTGGCCTCTCTTCTAGGGGCATTTGTTTTGAGCCTTTGTGGTTGAATATTCAAGGTCCATTAGGGCATCTGGGTTAAATGTCTGATTCTTTAGATTAGTTCTCAAGCTTTATTGTGGATCCATGGGCCTGTTTTTACATAAATTGCTGGATTCCTGTCCCAGATTTGTTCAATAGGTTTGTGATCAGCCCTGAAGATTTGAATTTCTAGAAAGTTCTAGGGTAAGGGGAGTTTTTTGATGCTGAGTTAAGGACCATGCTTTAAGAAGCATTGCCTTGGAAATTTTAGAAGGTGTGTGGATTCTCCATTGACTTGAATACAAATGCTTTTCAGTAAATAAAAACATACCCTTACGGGACACCTGTCAGATGCTATCTCAGTTCTGGGCAGTTTGTAGGTAAAAGGAGAGTCAGGGCAATGAAGGCAAAAAATAAGAAGTCCCATTCATAAGGGAGACCCGCATGGCTCCGTGAAGAGGGCTGCACACACTGTAAAGTCCCAGCTGTGCCCTTCATGCCTTCTGCCATGTGGCTCTGGGGAAATGACACTGCTTTCCATACAATGACTCTTCCCTCAGTGTGTAAGTAAGTGACATTTTGTCATTGCACTTAGCACAGATAGGTAATTGGTAATTGATATAATCTCTATTTCTAGGACAGTTTGAATTTATGCTTTTGAGGATGAACACAAACTCTGGTGAATGAATGTGTTGTCAAGCAAGGGGGAAAAAGAGGTTAGATTTTCTATATCTCTTCAGTCTGCAGAATCCATGTGTTCTTTGCTCATCTTTTGAAACTCTCCCCCCCAAACACGCTTTAAAAAAATATTTATTTATTTGGCTGTACCGGGTCTTAGTTGTGGCACGTGGAATTTATTTCACTGACCAGGGATCAAACCTGGGCCCCCTGCATCGAGAGCGCTGGGTCTAAGCCACTGGACCACTAGGAAAGTCTCACCCATCTTTTTAACCTATAGATTCCATGTTTTCTACAGGTGTGTCTTCCACATCGGGAGATTCTTCTAGTTTTAGTCTGAAGGAAAAGGAAGTTATCACCAAGCTCACCTGATTTTGATATGAAAGGCCTGCCTGAAAATCAAACACCTAACTCTCTACCACGTTTCAGACGGTGACCCCTCTCAGCCTCCCATCACCCATCGCTATACTAGTAAGCTTCACCCCTTCTTTCATTGTGTTGCATTTCATGTATAAATTTTCAAGTTGCTGTTTATGACTTAAACTTATTTTCCAGGTTCAGTGAATATGTTTGTCTATCTACAAAAACTGCAAACATTTTCCATTAAAATCAATGAAGATTTTTCCCATGACTTTTCTCTGTGTTAGGGGTTTCAGGAATGAATGAGGTGGTGACACAGAGGAGGGATGTGTTTGTCACTGAGAAGATAAGAGAGGCATAGAAGAAGAACATGGCCAAATTCACCATCTGCCATGAATTGTTCCAGCTAAATATGTTACTCTTCAAAGTAAAAGATAAAACAGGAGGAGGGAAGAAATAGGAAAAGATACTTTACCTTCCTTAACCTTCTTCCTTAGGAGGCCAGCTGAAATGTGGTCAAGGTCACCAGAGAAGAGTGACCTTCATGGTGATGGCAGGGAGGGCTTGAGGGATGAATATTAGCTCTTGCAGTTCATGGCAGTCATGGCTTAGGAAGCTGGCACCTTCATCTGTAAATGGCCTTGGAAATTCTGTTCCCATCAATCTTCATTCAATTAGGGCTCATTGCAGATAGGTCCTCAGGGGTATCTGGCTCATGGTGGGACAATATAGATGACATACTCATTTAACTTTGAGTCGGAGCAGCAGCCAACAGTTGATGGCTCCTGGGACAGCAGTCACTTGAAGTGAGTTGGACCTACCTCTATGGCTGGCACCTGACTCTTGTCATTTTTTTCCATGGGCAGCTGTGTCTTCCAACCTGGCAGATGTCTAATGTCTTCAAATAAACCTCCATGAACTCCCCAGCAGGTGCCACAGATGATTCTGACCCCAATGAAGAGGACTGATGGTTATATGGTAAGGATTTAAAGACCATAAACACCAAACAAATATTTCTGGACATTTCTTTGCAGGCTAGCTTGCCTGTGGCCCAGGGTTCTTCTTGGTTGTGATATGGGGTAGCTGGGACAGGAGTTGTGCATACATATCTGCTTCACTGATGGCTGCTTTTTGCCCCATCTGCATCTGCTCCGTGCCTGAAAAAGTAAAACATTACTGCACAGAGCTTTGGCACGTGTAACACTGTGGTTGTATTTCGTATGCAGGTAGAAAGCTGCCTAAGTGTAGTATTATTTTTTTTAAGGTAATTGGGCTTTAAAAAAACTCCTTTTTGAAACAAAGGTAACCTGGCTTTTTAAGCTAATGAACTTGTTCCCTTTATCTTGTCCCGCTCCAAGTTTGACTGGATCTGTGTATAAAGTGCAGACTCTTAATTGCTATTCTTAAAAGGTCATCTTGCTAGGATGAGTCCGGATAAGGAATGGCCTTGTTCTTAATTAATAGTAAGCAAGGAGGCTGCTTGACCTCCCCCAGTGAGGCTGGGAGAAGGCTGACCTCTTTAGGACCCCATGCCAACTTTCAAGGCTTCAAGAGCAGAAGGAAAACACAGGTTTTGTAATTGGACTAACATGGCAAGGAATCCTGTCTCCACCACTTAAGGGGTAGTGATGTTATCAAAAGTGGGGTCCAGCTGCTTGCCACTAGAAAGTCTATCCTAAAGAGGCAAGGTTGGTAGAAAGGAATGTTTGCTTTATTTTGGAGGCCAGTAACTAGTGGAGAGAGTGGACTCATGTCCAAAGGCTGACACCCCGCTGACAATCAGTGGGCAAGAGCTTTTATAGGCTGAAGGAGGGGGCTACATGCAGAAATAGCACAGTCAGTTCTGACAGTCATCTTGATTTTTTTTTTCATTAAAAAATACTTTATTGCTAAAAATGTTAACTATCATCTGAGCGTTCAGTTCAGTTCAGTTCAGTCGCTCAGTCGTGTCTGACTCTTTGCGACCTCATGAATCGCAGCACTCCAGGCCTCCCTGTCCATCACCAGCTCCCAGAGTTCACACAAACTCACGTCCATCGAGTCAGTGATGCCATCCAGCCATCTCATCCTCTGTCGTCCCCTTCTCCTCTTGCCCCCAATCCCTCCCAGCATCAGAATCTTTTCCAATGAGTCAATTCTTCGCATGAGGTGGCCAAAGTTTTGGAGTTTCAGCTTTAGCATCATTCCTTCCAAAGAAATCCCAGGACTGGATTTCCTTCAGAATGGACTGGTTGGATCTCCTTGCAGTCCAAGGGACTCTCAAGAGTCTTCTCCAACACTACAGTTCAAAAGCATCAATTCTTCAGCACTCAGCCTTCTTCAGAGTCCAACTCTCACATCCATACATGACCATAGGAAGAACCATAGCCTTGACTAGACGGACCTTCGTTGGCAAAGTAATGTCTCTGCTTTTTACTATGTTATCTAGGTTGGTCATAACTTTCCTTCCAAGGAGTAAGCGTCTTTTAATTTCATGGCTGCAATCACCATCTGCAGTGATTTTGAAGCCCCCCAAAATAAAGTCTGACAATATTTCCACTGTTTCCCCATCTATTTGCCATGAAGTGATGGGACCAGATGCCATGATCTTAGTGTTCAGTGAGTCATAATATTTTCTTGGTGGAGGGTCTTGCCTCCACGTTGATGGCTGCTAACTGATCAGGGTGGGTATTCCTGAAGGTTGTGGTGGCTGTGGCAATTTCTTAAAATAAGAAAACAGTGAAGTTTGCACATCAGTTGATCCTTTCATGAACAATTTCTCTGCAGCAAGCAATGCTGTTTGATAGCATTTTACCCACAGTAGAACTTCTTTCAAAATTGAAGTCAGTCCTCTCAAACCTGTCAGTATTCTATCAACTCAGTTTATGTAATATTTTAAATCTTTTGTTGTCATTTCAACCATCTACATGGTATCTTCATCAGGAGTAGATCCTGTCTCAAGAAACCACTTTCTTTGTTCATCCAGAAGAATCAATTCCCTATTCAAGTTTTATCATGAGATTGCTGCAATTCAGTGACATCTTTAAGCTCCAATTCTTTTTTTGTTTTTTAATTTTTATATATTTATCTGGTTGCACTGGGTCTTAGCTGCAGTAGGTGGGATCTAGTTCCCTGACTGAGGATTGAACCCAACCCCCCTACATTGGGAGCATGGTCTTAGCCACTAGACTACTATTGAAGTGCTTAGACTCCAATTCTAATTCTAGTTCTTTTGCTATTTCTACCACATCTGCATTTTGACAGGCATCTTGAAACTGGTCATGCAGTGATTGAATCAGTGTCACCTTTATTGCTTTACGTACAGTTAGTCTTCAGCTTCAGGGTTGGTTTGTTCCCATTTCCATGAGGCCAATTCTTGGGATTGTGGCAGCTAATGTCAGGGATACAAGTCTGGTCATCATGTAGTTAACTTCTTCTACCTTGTGGGCGTTTCAACATCTGTAAGATAGCTCACAAGAGATGGCTCAGAATATTATCTATAACTCTTGAGGAGCAAGTGAAAGTCATTGACTTTGCTTAATGACTAAACTCTTTATATTTTGTCCTATTTGCCTGCTTTCCTTTGCTTCTGCATTTTCTTACTTCTCTGACTAAACTTACTCTTTGGCTAAAGTTTTTCTACAGACAAAAGGCTGGTGGAGGACCATAGGGTTCTGTTATATTTCAACAATGAGCAAGACACTCAAATTAAGTCATTACTTCCTCATCTTTAAAATGGGAACGATAACTGACATCTCTCCTACTGAGTTGTTGCATGGAAGGGGCATGATGTTTGTAAAGCACCTGCATGGTGTGGAGCACCTACAAGGGTTTGGTAGATGGTGGCCATTACAAACTGGTTCGGCTCCCACAAGAGCCAGTTCCTGCGGAGGATGATACAGGTTCTAGGACATGTAGCTGTGCACAAGGAATCATCATGGACACATTTGGGACTAGGTTGGGAATAGCATATGATGACTTAGTAGTAGGATGTAATTCTCCATGATGTTCCTCCGTTTCTTGGACTATCTGTTCAAGCTTGCCTGAATAGTAGCCAGCCTTGGAAGCTCAAGCTGATGAAATGAAACTGCTTCCTTCTTTGGAAACATTCCAGGATGGTAAATTCTCTGGAAGAGAATTGCTTACATTCCAAGTTTTTTGTTTTTTTTTTTAAAGTCTCTCTCTCTCTCTCCCACCTCTTTTGCTTGCAGGAGTTGGAGTTTAGGTAACTGACACAAGATTCTGCTCTTGCTGCATCTTTTGCCATGACAAGTAATTTGTCTTTGTCTCTGCACCCGAGGTCTTGTGTCTTCCATTAGTATACATTGATAAACTGGGGGAAGCTTTCAAGGAGGGTGAAATCTCAGGCTCTCCACAGTTTATGATTTAACACTTTCACATTTGGTGCTGGGTCTTTGAAAAACAGGAAATTCTCCAAACCCAGAAGGGTTACATATGTATGTGGTAGTGGTGGCGGTTTTGTTGCTAAGTCATGTCCGACTCTTGCGACCCCATGGACTATAGCCTGCCAGGCTCCTCTGTCCATGGGAATTTTCCAGGCAAGAATACTGGAGTGGGTTGCCATTTCCTTCTCCAACATATGTATGCATAAGTTTATATATATGTGTGTATATGTATATGTATAGCTATAGTTTCTAGCTCTCTGTCCATCATCTATCTGTCTAACTACATATCTATCTATCTCCCTATCTGTCTGTCTAGATGGATGAGTGAATGGACAGAGAGATAAACAGATGGATCTCCATATAAGCATGATGTCTGGTACATACCTGGCTCTCAAAAAATGACTGTTTGATAGCCTGTTATTAGTGCATCTGCTGAGACTGCTGGGTGGCACTTGCACATGCAAATAGGGATGAGATGATGCTAAAAGAGGGGAAAGATGATGGAGCAGCAAAGTGGGTTGCAAGCCATGCCTAACAGTCCCTCCACTCCACCTGTGATTCAGGTTTGGTGGAGAGGAGCATCCTGGCATGGGGGGTCTCCCTGATGAAGCCAACATTGTGCCTACCACAAGGATATAAGGCAGGACCAGGAAATAAGAGCCCCTGGGTTGGGGGAGGGCTATGAGTAAGAAATGAGGTTGTCACATCTGGTAATCGGGACTATTCATTTTCAAAGAGAGTCTTCCCTTGACACCTGAACTGAACCTTATCTGAATATGCTGGCATGGTCTTCAGCAATTCACTGCTTATATCAATTACTCTATTCCTCCATTGATTATGAATATCTCTTCACAAGTGTGATTCTTTGGCTAGATCATAAACTCCTTGAGAATAGGAACTACTTCTTTTTATCTCTTCATAGTCCAGTAAAAGTTTACTAGCTACAAGAATGGATGCTGGGTGATCCAGGGCTGCCCAATTCCCTCAGAGCACCTCATGCTCCACCTTTCTGCAAGACCACATTTTAAGACATTTCACCTGTGTCTTGATTTCAGTCAAGTGGAACATTCTGTTGACAGAATGGGATTGCCCGTGGCAATTTTCTCAGTGCAGCATGCAAGATCACTTCAAGTTTTCCATTTTATCAGGTTCCCCTACCGCACTCCGCCCGCCCTCTAAAATTGCTTCCCCATGGCTTTTGTTAATGGTCCTGTACCTTGATGTCAGAGAGAGAACCTTAATGGAAGAAAATAGAAGTGCAGAAGTTGTCTGTAAGTAAACTCCAACAATGGGTATGTGTGTGTGGGGGAAATGGCATGGTAGGAGTATTTTCCCTTAGTTTGATGTGGGTGTCAAAATATCAGGATAGTTTCTTTCTTTCTTTCATATTTATTTATTTGGCTGCACCTGGTCTTACTTGTGGCATGTGAACTCTTAGTTGGGCATGTGAGATCTAGTTCCCTAACCAGGGATTGATCCCCGGCTCCCTGTATTGAGAGTACAGATTCTTAGCCACTGGACAACTGGGGTAGTCCCTCAGGCAAGTTTCTTATACATTTACTGGGCCCCTAACATGAAATATAATCTTTTTTAGCACCTCTGTTAAACACAAAATGTATAACCAAATTGTATATTAATTGATTCAAGGAATGTAAGAGTCTGTCTCCTCCACTAGTCTAAGAGCAAGTTACGGGTGTAGTTTGATGTTTCATTTGTCTCCACTTTCCCAAGATTTCTTACTAAATATTTCCATGTAGTAGGTACTCAATAAATGTTGATGACCTACTGCTGAATGAGGAAGTCTTTTCCACCTGGATTTCTCTTGTTCTGTGGCATTAGGACCATAACTACAACCACATCTCCATAGCAACAGTGGAGGTAAAGGAGATGAATAATACAATAACTTGCAACTTCTAGGTCTCTGAAGAAGACTGTGACTGTTTGGAGTCACAGTAACGAGGACAGCAGATGAAAGAATGATGGAAGGCAGAATTAGCAGGAAGCCTTAGGTCGGTGCTTAATCTCCAAACAGCCCATCCACCCCCGTTTTCTTTGTAAATCAGGAACTCCCAATGTCAAGGGCTTTACTTCCCCACAAAGGTCCACACCAGCAGTTGAACTCAATACAGCTTCTGAAATATTGGGAGCTTCTATTAGAGTCACTCCAACCTTTTGCTGTCACTTTGTATGGGCAGGCATCTCGTAGGCAGAGTGTTGTTTGATCTCCCAACTGTCTTTTGCTCACTCTTGGTCTGAAGTCAGGATTTAAATAAAAGGGGTGGGTGGGGGGTTGTACGAAACAGATGGCAGCCTTGCTGCTGTGATCTGCAGACATGGCATGCCTATGACAACTTCCTTTTTCCCAAGAGTTCCACTTTTGGGGAGTGCAGAGCTGAGAACTCTCTTATTGATCTTGAAACTGAAAGACTTAGTTCCCAGTCACTGCAATTGACAAAGGCTTTTGCAGCTCATTACCCGCCAGATTACGTGGCACAATTCATTAAAATTCTGTTTCATTAACTGCATTTGTAAATAGGCTTGGGGAACTTTATCACTTTTTGCCTCTTGCAGAGCTTTCCTTCAGTGAGTGCATTTTTCTTCTCCTTTTCCTGCTAGAAAAAGTCTGCAATAATTTGCCGCAAGATGTGTTATCATTTAAATACAAATGCAAATGAAATACTAACTGGGAATCACAAGTTCCTAGATTCCGGGCCCCTCCTGCTTTCTATTTGCTGCTATCTGCTTAGGTGGGTTACTTTAATAAATACATTGGCTTTGAGCTCCTGTGACATTAATTTTGTATAATGGTCAGATTTTTTAGTGGGCCTCTGCCCTGTCATTGCTGTTGTTTGAATACAAGCAGAAAGGGAAAGATGAAAGAGAATTTTTCTTTTAGTAATACCTAAGTGTTAAAGAAATGATTCTTTGGATAGTGCCCATCTTCAGATGAACCCAGAGCATTGGACAAAGGGCACGAAACCAGGTGAATGCTGCCCCTTCAGGTGTACTGTGAAGTGGTTGGCTCACCCTAGGATAAGGTTTTCCTGTAAAGGAAAACACGGTGAACATTTGTGAACTAGATAGGTCCTGATGCAACGACTCAGTTTTGCTGTTGTAATACAAAAGCAGCCATAGGCAGCGTGTAAGTCTGCCTCTGTTTCAATAAACCTTTATCTATGGACATTGAATGGAGAACTTCATACAGTGTTCAAGGGCCGTAAAATTCTTCCCCTCACCCTCTCCCAACCGCTAAAAAATGTAAAACCATTCATAGTTCATGGGCTGAATAAACAGGTGGCAGGTGGGGTTCAACCCACTGGCAGGTGGGGTTCAACCCACTGGCAGGCTGTAGTTTGCTGACCCTTGCCCTAGATCAGTGGTTTTTCTTTTTTTTCCTCTTGGTCATGAGGCATGCTGCATGTGGGATTTTAGTTGCCAGACCAGGGATGGAACCCATGCCTCCTGCACTGGAAGTGTGAAGTCTTAACTGCTGGACCATCAGGGCAGTGCCAGCAGTGGTTTTTCAACTGTGGTCCCTAGATGGACTTGGGGACTTGTGCGATGGGCTGATGGGTCTTTATCCAAGTTGGAGAGGGTATAACACCATGGTCTGTGGTTGGAGTAAGAATTTCTCCAGATATTGTCTTGTGTTCTAACACTTCTAAGAAGATCATCCTCTGTCTGGGTTATCCTGACCGTACCAAGGGGGCTGGTGGGTAGAGCTCTTTTGACAAGGACATTGCTGTGATAAGGAATGGCACTGTGGTATCAAAGGTCATCTGTTATTTGCCCATTTTCATCAGAGGCAGAGCAGGTAGAGTCCTGATATTTTAGCATCTCCTGAGCATAACAAATAAGATTGACATCTTTTTCATGTTGAGTTACCCAGGCTGTTCCCTGTCTCCCGGACAGAACATCGAATGAGCACCACCCCATCCTGCAACTCAGTATCGATGTCTCCTACCTCTGTCAATACCCAGTGAATCTTAGGATCAGTAGCTTGGATTGTCTAATTAAATGTCTCTGCAGCTGAGCCCGGCCATCCCAGCTCTTAATAATGATGTGATCCTGACTGAACATGTGAACAATGACAACAATAACTCCTTATCGCCCTGGGATCTGTTAATGTTCCTGGAATTTCATATTTATTAACTCAGAGCCCTAAAGTGGGACTCTGGGAATGGAGGATGTATGTTAATATCCTAATCCCGGAAATGAAGACTCCAAAACTCAGAGTTTAAATTGGTTTGCTAAGCTCTCAACAGTTGGAAAGTGACTGAGCCAATTTGTATGTTCAGATTCATCAGAATTAAAAGTTTCTGTTTTTTTTTCTTCTAGGCCTCTCTAGGTTGGAAACTGCCAACTTACTACATTTTCTAAAAAATAGGCATCAGGAAAAAGTAAACTGCTTGAGGTATGAATCTGCTTATGAAATTTCCATTTCCTCTGGGAGCATCCCAGTGAGGGTTCTGTGGGCCCCAAGAGCCAGGGTAGGAATTTCCTCCCCACCCTGACTGTAATGAGCTGCCTCCAGGGTTCTTAAAGTTATGCAGAGCTGCCATGGAGGCAACTGACCACTCATGCTGGGCTCTGATTGCTGTATTTCTTAAGCATGACTGAGTCTGGAAAATAATTCATTGTAGGTTCCGTTTCTGTGACTTTTCTGCATGCTTTGAGGGGCTATAATTGCACAACACTATTGGAGGTCATTTTTCCTTTCTTGTAAAAGAGAAAACACGGCTTGTTTAAGGGATGACTACTGGAATTGTATTTGCGAAGGTTGAGATTCACTATTGGAGTGAAAGATGGCCTTGCAATAGTTCTTTTCCTCTTTTACAGGCATCAGTAAAGCTGAGAGTCAGACCCTGCGAGGCAGTGGTAGACGGTGCGTCTGGAGCTGGCTGTCCCTCCCGTATCTTTTGCATTCGGATGCAGTGTGGGAATTAGGTTTTCTCCAAATCTACCTCCTCTCCCTTAGCCTTATTGCCAATAAGTCTAGACTTGGAGGGTGACACTGATTGCCCAGGAAAGGGGGAAGTGGTTGTTGCCTGGAACAGAAATGCCAGTTTTCAGCTTGAGTGTTAAAGACTATAAAATCTTGAGAGCCAAGCTTGCAAAAGAGGAAAACAGGATTTGATTGGGTTTTCCTGAATTGTGTTTTTACATATGGTCCCTGATTGCTTTTTTTCCTTTCGTAGTAATAGGATTCTTGCCTGGCACAGTACCACCCAGAATAAATCTGCTTTACCCAGCCTCCCTTGCAGCTGGGAGAGGATGTCACAAAATCACAAAGCTGGACCAGTGGGATGCAGGTAGAAGTGTCACGTGGCAGCTGCTGGGAAACTTCCTTAAAAATCTGGTCAGAGTGAACCCCATGCTGCCTCCTGGACCATGGTGGGTAAGGGCCCCTTTCCATGGGTGGTGAGTGGTTCAGGAAGGAATCTGATCCTAAGGACCAGGGCAGAACTGCCTCACCAGCATGGAAGGCAGAACTTTGGACCCATGACCTTGCCCCTGGTGTTATCCTATGAGTACGTTACATTACATGGCAAAATGGACTTGGCAAATGTAGTTAAGGTTACTAATCAGTTGACCTTAAGGGGAAGAGTATCCTTAACTAATCAGGTGGACCAAATCTAAGTTGTGTGGGTCCTGCTAAAGAGAGATCTTTCTCCAGTTGTCATGGGAAAGGGGAAATCAGAGATTCAAAGCAGGAGAAGATTCGACTTGTGGTTGTTGGCTTGAAGATGAAGGGGTCCACCTGTCAAGGAAACAGGATTTCAGTCATATAGCTGCAGTGAACCGAGTTCCAGCAACAACCTGGATGAACTTAGAAGTGGATTATTTCCCGGAGTATCCAGGGAAGAGCTCAGCACTGCCAACACCTGTGTTTTAGCTCTAAGAGGCTCTAAGCAGAGGACACAGCTGAGCCACACTGTGCCTGGATTTTTGATGTATCAACACTGTGAGGTAGTAACTTCTTGTCATTTAAAGCTGCTACATTTGTGGTAAATGGTTATATGGCAATAGAAAACAGATATACTAACCTTCATGTGAGTGGAAAAAAAATCTCAGTATTTGGATCTTTTATCAATTGCAGGCAAACCTAATCATGACTAATGCAAATACCAAGACTCCAAAGTTGAAATGTTGACCCTGGAGACAGTGTTGGAGCAGCAAAGAATGTTCTCACATGAGGGGCTGAGCTAAGTGAAGGTGAGCACGTGGATCAAGCATCCTTTATGTGCCCATCATCTGGTGGGGAGGAGGCAGATGAACAGAGGCTTCCAGAGAGGTTTGGGTGAGTCCTAGAGTGTGTGGTTTGTTCTGATTCTTTAGGCAGAGCCTGGAAAGACCATGCACCTCTCAGAAAAACAAATAAAAACCTGGGGGTTGCCACTTCTCACCTGCCACCAGAAGGCAAAGAAAAAATGCTTGCAGATGGGCGTGAGATGTGACTCTCAGGTTCTCAGGGTCTTGGTCAAGCTGTCGCTAGAAGGTAGGGACCTCACGGGAGTGATGCTAGCCTCGAGTTCTTCAAGGAATGGCAGTTCCAGTGAGAGGGCTGAGTCAACAGAAAGGACCACGGACACCCAGCTTCCTAGATGGTCCCATGGAGGAAGCAGCTCCTTTCCTGGAGCATCAGGACCCTAACCTTTCCTGGCATCCATAAACCATTTATGGATGTAGGAAGGAGAGATTCTTAAAGAGCCAAGACATTCAGGAAGACTAATTGCCCAAATACTTTCTATTGACAAGATAGAGCTTTTACAGGCATCCTACAATCAATAAAGTTTCAAGAACAAGATAAGCTGATGAATAGAAAATAATGGTGGTGAGCAACGTTTTCCTTTTTTTAATGCTTTACTCATAGTTTATAGTTTTCTAGCCTGCGACATACAGATTTATCCTCTCCACATTTTTGGTTCTTTCCCCCCACCATTTTCACCCTTTATTTTAAAAGACTTTTCTTCTTATGAGAAAAAAAACATAATTCTATGTCACCACTGTACTGAGTGCTATTGAGTTAGTCTGCTGGTTTTCCTTTTTAACTTGTGCACTATATTGGCATACAGAATAGTCTTTGCAGTTTAAGAACTCAGAATAAATATCCACCCTGAATTTTGGTTGATTACATCTTTGTTTTTCTTTCTTTCTTTATTTTTAACCACATTTGTATATACTCTTCAATAATACACTATTTAGTTTTACCTGCTTTTTACTCTGTGTTGACTGAATCCTGTAGTTTTCCATGGGCTTCTTTCATTCAACTGATGCTTCAGTCCATCTATGTTTGTATATGCCTGTGCTGGTTTTTACTGCTATATTGTATTCTGTTGAATAAATATGCCAACATTGATTTATCCATTCTATTGAAGAGGGCCAGTTAGGTCACTTCTAAGGTTTTTGCTGCTGGGAAAGCATTGTGAACACTCTCACAGTTTCCTGACGCACATTAGCAAACCTTGCTCTAGGGTGAAACTTGGGCAGGAATTGCTGGGTCATGGTTTACGTGCATGTCCGTGTCTGCCATATCATGCTGAAGGGTCTTCCAACAACGGGCAAGTATTTTCTCCTTTATGGGACTCACAGCACAGCTGGGGAGACAAGAGTAGACTTCAGGAATAAACTAGTGTCCATACTGGGTAATTAGAAGCTACAGGGTTCATTTAAGATATTAAAGAGAGAGCCCTATCCCTCAGCCATAGAGAAATAATGCCATTTGCAGCAACATGGATGGACCTAGACATTATCATACAAAGCAAAATAAGTCAGAAAGAGAAAGACAAATACCATGTGATATAAATTATATGTGGAGTCTAAAATAGGACACAAATGAACTTATCTTTGAAAGAGAAATAGACTCACAGACATAAAGAACAGATTTGTGATTGCCAAGGGGGATGGGGAGTGGGAGAGGGAAGGATTGGGAATTTGGGATTAGCAAGTGCAAGCTACTATATATAGGATGAATAAACAATGAGGTCTTACTGTATGGCACAGGGATCTGTGTGATAAACCATAATGGAAAAGAATAATACACACACACACACACACACACATACACGCACACACACATATACACACACACACGAATCATTTTGTGTACCTAACACTAGCACAACATTGTAAATCAACTCTATTTTACTTAAAAATAAAGAGAGCCCTGTGAATGTCTCATGATATTTCTTCAGAAAGTCAGCCCATGGTGGGGAAGTCTTCCTTGGGGACAAGAAGTGATTACTTGACACAGTGGAAGAAAGCTGGAAATAGAACAAGGAAATTGGGAAGGAAGAGATGACAACTATCAGGGTAATAAATAATCCTCCTTTGGTGAAAACGGATGGAGCATATGGGCAGTAGTGAGCATGTTGCCTCATTCCTTTGGAGCCCCGGCCATGGACTGGCTGCACCCAAGCACACTGAGACCTTATCAGGAGCTGCGGTCCCCTCTGTCTGTGGAGGCTGTTTGGCCTTGTCATCATCTGGTGACGCTCCCTGGTCACATCCTCTTCCTGCTTCTCTGCATCACTGTACTCTACGGCTGGCTTGAGTAGGTCTGGGCAAGCCATTTAAGGTTCCCTTATCTTGCCGCTGACTCTGTTCTAGTCCTCAGGATGTCTAGTGTATCCCTCCACTGAAGCCAGTGGGAGGTACAAAAGTAAGTGTATTTTCACATATGAGGGTGTAAGCTTTAGAGTGTGGTGAGCAAGCATGCTAGAACAAAGGCATCACATTTAGGTATCAGATAAGACTGCTGAGGAAGGGACATTTTATACAAGAACTTCAGAATGAACAGGAGAGAGCCAGAGGAAGGGGTGGCAGCGGTGGTGTGGGGTAAGGAGCCTTCCAGGCTTGGGGAGTAGCATGTGCAAGGGCCCTGAGGTCAAATGGTTTGGCCAATGTGACTGGAGCATGTATGTGAAGGGCGGTGACCTCATATGATGCTGGAAGGGTGTGAGATGAGGCAGCGGGGCTCATGTAGAGATTCTGTCCTAAGTATAAGGTGGAAGTGCTGAGGGCTTGGGCAGACAGTAAGGCATCCTCTTGGTGGTATGTGGGATGCTGGGCAGGACAGCGGGGATGTGGCTGCTAGGCTGCTGGGGTCACTGCTGCAGTGGGCAGACTAGATCGGAAATCCTGGCTCCCGGTCCTCCTATCTGCTACTGGAGTCAGTGTCCCTTCAGCACCCACTGCTCTCTTTCCTCCTTCTTTTTGTTTGTTAGCTTCTGTTTCATCTTTTGGATCTCACTGTTTCAGTGATCATCGTAAGTTCTTCCAGAGTCCCTGGACTTCTGTAGACATCACCCTGGCAGTCAGAGGGCCCCTTCTGGTTGGGAAATTCACCACCACAGGGATGTTTGGTATTTAAGTGTGATAATGAAAAGTTTTGTTTTTCTTATTGTAAAATCTTGAACTCCTTCTTTCTTTCTTTTTATTTTGTGGCCATACTTCACGACGTGTGATGGCATGCAGGATCTTAGCTCCTGGACCAGGGATGGAAGCCCTGCCTCCTGCAGTGGAAGGGCAGAGTCCTAACCACTAAACCACCCAGGGAAGCCCCCTTCCTTCCGTCTTTTATTTGAATACATCTGTGCTCCTAACCCTAATCTTCATTCCAAGCATCTGATTAAATTTGGCCCGAGGGCTCCTGTTTAGAAAATGACCTGGGACTTGGGGCATCCCCGGCTGTCCAGTTGTTAGGACTCTGTGCTTCCACTGCAGTGGGCAGGGTTTCCATCCCTGGTCTGGGAACTGAGATCCTGCATGTCATGTGGTTCAGCCAAAATAAATAAATGAAAACAAACAGTCATATTAAAAAAAAAAAAAAGAGAAACAAGTGGGACTTTAGATTTCCTTTGTGTCTGTCACTCAATGGCCATGGCCAGGTGTGCACATAGTGTACGTAAAGACAAGTATACATGCTTGTCTTTGGCATTCCTGCCCCCCGCTAGCCCCTCACTGTGCCAACATCTCTATTTTCAAGTGGAGGTAACCACTGTAAGTAGACCCTAAAGTGAAGAAAGAAAAAAATGTCAAATTCCAGATTCTCTCTCCCCAGGGGTAAAAAGCAGAGACCTAGGCATCAGAATTCCTTCTCTACTTACTTACTGAGTACATGGTGCCACGTGAAACATGAGTACCACATGACACACCATTCCTGCCAATCTCCCTGCTGATGGAGAGAAGACACAGAAAGAAACAGGAGCCTGGTAGGCTAGAAGTGGTAAGGAAGGGCCAAGGAGGGAGTGGTCACCCCTTTTGCAGGTCAGGAGGACTTTCTAGAGGAGATGGTGGCCTTTCAATAGGTCTCTCGTTGCCGTCCTTGGGAGCTTATCTAAGCTTGGAGAGCCTCCTTTTCTTAGCAGAAAGTAGAGGAAAACAGTGCTCTTGAAATCATATGCAGTAAGCCCCCTACATGCGAACTGTTCTGTTCTGAGAGCGTGTTCATAAGTCCAACTGTGGCGCAGTGGTAAAGGATTCGCCTGCCAGTGCAGGAAAGACAGGAGACTCGAGTTCAATCCCTGGGCTGGGAAGACTCCCCTGGAGAAGGAAATGGCAACCCACTCCAGTA
The DNA here is from genome assembly GCF_023091745.1 of Budorcas taxicolor. Classification (NCBI taxonomy): domain Eukaryota; kingdom Metazoa; phylum Chordata; class Mammalia; order Artiodactyla; family Bovidae; genus Budorcas; species Budorcas taxicolor. Next base: position 118,154,820 of record NC_068911.1, read on the forward strand.
TTCTTGCCTGGGATATTCCATGCACAGAGGAGCCTGGAGGGTCTGTAGTTCATGGGGTTGTGAAGAGTTGGGCACGAATGAGAACACCTTAAGCTTTCTCCAACAAAATTAGCCTAGGTACCCAACTGATACAACCAGTTATATATGTAGTACTGTACCGTAATAGGTTTATAATACTTTTCACACAAATAATACATAAAAAACAAATAAAATATTTTTTAATGTTACAGTACAGTATCTTGGAAAGTACAGAAGTCCAATACCCCAGCTGGTGCTTCTTAGCAGTACCAGGTACATTGCTGATGTTTTTATCCTTGCTTTCAGACATCCTGAGCTTGAAATAAAGAGCTGTACTGCTATACTCTATAGCACTGTAGTGTATACTCTAAAGTACACAAAAGGACAGCTACTTGTAGAGAATGCATGTGTGTGACAACGTATGCCAAACATGAGCTAACTTAATGTGATTGGACATGTGAATGCATGTTTCCATCCTTGAAAGTCTACAACTTGAAAAGTTTGTATGTAGGGGACTTACTGGACAAGTCCATGTCTCTGTCCTTTGAAGTAAAAGGTTTTAATTTCCCAGGCCTCCCTGGAGTCTCAAAAGCTGGCTCAGGAGTTATTGGTTAGGCTTTATCTTTTGCCCTACCTTATTGCTGGCAGCCGGTGCTCTGTGACAACCTAGAGAGGAGGGATGGGGAGGGAGGTGGGAGGGAGGTTCAACGGGGAGGGGACATATGTATACCTAAGGCTGATTCATGTTGATGTATGGCAGAAACCATCACAATATAGTAAAGTGATTATACTCCAATTAAAAATGAAAAGATTAAAAGAAGAGTTAATTTTTAGGAATGTGAAGACGTAGGAAAAAAGAATAGCTGCTGGGCTGGGGAACTGGGAACAGTTCAGACTATAAACCAGCCATACGGCACAGCCACCAAACTCACAGTCCCTTGAAAATACAGATAAAGACACGACACACATTCCTAAGCAGTTATTACAGGTAGCAGACCTCCACCAGATGAAAACTGCTGACCACAAGCATATAGATCCTAGACTGGTTGAAACCAAAAGGTTGATGATGCTTGAAAAATTTCCTTGATGCCCGCACATCTGAAAACTGTGCACAAGCTGATCACATACCCTGCAGCTCCCTCCCTCACGCTATCTTTAAAAACTGGGGAGTCTGGGTCCTTTGAGCTTGTGCTGCCTGTTCTCTCCTTGCACCTTCAATAAACCCTGTACTCACCCTCCCCCCCCCCCCCTCCGCACTGCCCTGCAACCTGGTGTCTGTAGATTGGCTTTGTTGTGCACAGGTGAGCAGACCCAAGACTGGTTCAGTAATACACTTGCCTATCACTTCCACAAAAGTGGAAGCCAAAGCAAATAATGTACACAAAATGCTTTGTTGTAATTTTTTGGATATAAAACTTTCATGGAGGTCACATACAGCTCTGGTCACTCTGCCCTTCTGCAGAAACTCTTGGCCTTTGGTTCCTGTCCATCATTTCAACTCCAAGCCTACCAGGTCCGGGGCAAGTCCCCTGTTCATACAAATGGTCCTTCCAATAGAACGGTCACTCCCTCAGCTCCTGTAAGTCTTTTTTTTGCTCCACCTCAGGCCTCCCCCTAACCCCCACCAACTGATTACATGATAGAACTCACCAGAAGTCCAGCGTTCTGCTAATTCCCGCCTCCTTCTGTCTGATCATGACTTTCCCCTGCTTGGTTGTTTAAGGATTCCCTCTATGCTGGTTCTTCAGTCTAATCAGACCCTCTGGAGCTCTGACCATCACACCCTCTGCCCATTTATCTGCTTGTTTCTTAAAGAGATTAGATTCCCATGCATATCTTTTTGATGCTTCCTTGGCAAAACTCTCCCTTCCATGAAAGTGGCTACTGATTTTCACCCCACCTGCAAAAACATGGCAACATTGACATCACAAAAAATTTTTGACTGTTGATCTCAGAGATTCACCAGGTTTCTCAGAACAATGTACTCTCCCCAAAACAGCCCTCTACCCTGGCCAATTCGAGGAGAGCATCTTGCCTCTTCACAGACAAAAGTGAATTCTGAATTCTTCTGACTTTCCCACCATCTCACATCCACACCTGCTCACAGCATTCTTTCTCCCTGTCTTCTTGTTTCAAAAACACATTACTTTTTATTATTTATTTCATTTATTTTATGGAAGTACAGTTGATTTATAATGTTGGGTTAATATCTGTTATACAGAAAAGTGATTCAGTTATACATATATATGTAATACATTCTTTTTTTATGTATTCTTTTCCAGTATGGTTTATCACAGGATATCGAATATATTTTCCTGTACTCTACAGAGGACCTTGTTGTGCATCCATTCTATATATAAAAGTTTGCATCTGCTAATTCCATTCTCCCATTCTATCCCTCACTCATTATTTTTTAAAAAATGTATTCTCGTGGCACCACATTCCTTTCCTTCAGGGCACTCAATCTGTCTGTAATTACTCATTCAATTGTGTGACTCTCTCGGAAGCCTCCCTCCTACTGGACCTTGAGTGGTGGGCCAGGTCGCTTTTTGCCCAGCGTTTTGTTCACTGGATCTTCTGGCGCAGGAAACCTTGGTGAGTGATTGGCCGACTGATGCACGTACCGCCCTGCTTCACCCCACCCACTCCATGCACTCCATCTAGGCAACAGGGCACCAGGAGCTGACAGGGGCTGAGACATCCTGAAGGAAAAAAACATCAGTGTGCTAGTTACGGAGAAGGCAATGGCACCCCACTCCAGTACTCTTGCCTGGAAAATCCATGGATGGAGGAGCCTGGTAGGCTGCAGTCCATGGGGTCGCTAAGAGTCAGACACCACTGAGCCACTTCACTTTCACTTCTCTCTTTCATGAATTGGAGAAGGAAATGGCAACTCACTCCAGTATTCTTGCCTGGAGAATCCCAGGGACAGGGGAGCTTGGTGGGCTGCCATCTATGGGGTCGCACAGAGTTGGACACGACTGAAGCAACTTAGCAGCAGCAGCAGCAGTGCTATTTACAGGGTGGAGACAAAAGACTAAATCTGCACTAATTTCTAAAGAGTTGGGTTGTTGGTTTTGTTTTGAAATTATCTGCTGAGAGAATTGAGGAGCACACACCCTAAGGGGCAGTGATTATCTGCTAATTAACTTTGTTGATTAATGACAAATGAGCGTTGGGTTGCAGTTACAAACTTGTGAGCCCACATTCACTTGCTTTTGGGTAGACAGCTCTGCTTTCAGGGAGATTCCCCTGATTTAAAGCCTGCTTTTGGTGACACGCTCTAGCCTGCAGGGCCAAATTGGGAGATGATGTCCCTTCTTCACAATGGTCCTGCGTACACATTTTGTACTTCCGGGAAATAACAGCCGTGCAACCCTCCCTCTGTCACCAGCATTATTTATCTTTCTATCCCCTTCCTTGCTTCCGCTGACACAGGCTGGGACCTGGGGCCTGGGACCCTTTGCTGCAGTGCTTGCACCTGGACAAACATAGAGCAGCAAAATACAATAAATTATAAGGGACTAAAAATACCTGCTTGCATGTGCAGCTGTAGCGAATTATGGACAGTAAGTAATTATGGACAAAAAAGACTAAAAAGACCAATGGCCACTTCTGAGGAGCCAGGAGAAAAAGCAGGCGTTTGGGAGGAAAAGCAGGTACTGGGCATGCCACCTGCATACAGTGCCACCTAAGGGGTGAGCAGACCATCTAAGCCATCTCTCCAGCCCAGCCCCTGAACGTAACCCTACCCTCACTCCATATAGGGAACCAGCTCGCCTCCCCTTGGGGAGCGACTGAGCGAGGGAACCTGCCACTTGTTCTCACTGCCTCCTACCCTGCTGTAGCAGGGACCCCAGTAAAGCCTGGCCTGAATTTCTTCTCTGACCTCTGATCAGTTTCCATTGATTATAGAAGCCAAGGACCCTGGTCAGTAACACCAAATCTGGTTGAATGATCTGTTTATTTTTGAGAAAGTCAGAGGCATTAAGAAATTTGAGCTAAAACTTGGAGACATGTCAAACAGATGACAGCTTATCTTTTCAACATCATGCTGGAGAGAAGCGCTTCCCAAAGTGTGGGTTAGGGAATCCCTGGGGATCCCGACACCCATGCAGGGTGTCTGTGAGCTCAAAACTATTTTTGTGATGACATGAAGATAGTATTTGTATTTTCCACTGGATTGACATTTCCAACTGGGACAAAACCAACAGTGGATAAAACTGCTTGTGTACCAGCACAAATCAAAGCCCTAGTCATGGCATACTTCTTGCCATATACTCACAGTAAAAAAAAAAAAAAAAATTGTTTCACTGATAAAATCGGTGGTGATATTAATGAATTTGTTGTTACAGCATAATGAAGTGTGCCAGCATTTGGAAGATCTGTAGAATTCACTGAATTAACATTTTCTAAACGACCAATCATGATTTCTCATGCATGGGTAAAATACCCATTGAAAATATAAGGCAGACCAAAGGACCTTACCGTAACAATATAAAAAGTTTTCAATGTGATTTCAGAACAAAAGCGACTCATATTGTTCATTGCCACTTGCAAGGAGAAACGACCATTTGTTTAGTTTTAGTAAAGTGTCAAAGAAAATGATCCAGAATGATCTAGAAGGGTTATTAAAATACTCCTCCCTGTTATGACAGCATATCTGGGTGAGGTTGAATTTCCTTTGACTACTCAACCAAAATGGCACACGGAAACAGATTGAATGTAGAAGCAGATATGAGAGTCCAGCTGTGTTCTATTAAGACAGACTTCAAAGAAAATTTACCAAGATGTAAAACATACCCGCTTTTCTTACTAAAAATATTTTTTTGTTGGAATTTATAGTTATTTTTTACAAAAGTATGCTATTTAAAATTTACATTAATCTATTGCAGCCATGAAATTAAAAGACGCTTACTCCTTGGAAGAAAAGTTATGACTAACCTAGATAGCATATTCAAAAGCAGAGACATTACTTTGCCAACAAAGGTCTGTCTAGTCAAGGCTATGGTTTTTCCAGTAGTCATGTATGGATGTCTGAGTTGGACTGTGAAGAAAGCTGAGTGCCAAAGAATCGATGCTTTTGAACTGTGGTGTTGGAGAAGACTCTTGAGAGTCCCTTGGACTGCAAGGAGATCCAACCAGTCCATTCTGAAGGAGATCAGCCCTGGGATTTCTTTGGAAGGAATGATGCTAAAGCTGAAACTCCAGTACTTTGGCCACCTCATGCGAAGAATTGACTCATTGGAAAAGACTCTGATGCTGGGAGGGATTGGGGGCAGGAGTAGAAGGGGACGACAGAAGATGAGATGGCTGGATGGCATCACCGACTCAATGGACATGAGTCTGAGTGGACTCCGGAAGTTGGTGATGGACAGGGAGGCCTGGTGTGCTGCAGTTCATGGGATTGCAAAGAGTCGGACATGACTGAGTGACTGCACTGAACTGAACTGAATAGTGGGTTTATGGGTTTCCCAGGTGGTTCAGTGGTAAAGAATCTTCTTGCCAATTCAGGAGACACAGGAGACACGGGTTCAATTCCTGGGTCGGAAAGATCCCCTGCAGGAGGAAATGGCACCCGCTCCAGTATTCTTGCCTGAAAAATCCCATGGAGAGAAAAACCTGGTGGGCTACAGTCCATGGGGTTGCAAAGAGGCAGACATGACTTAGCAACTGAGCATGAATACATAATGGGCTTATTATTATTATTTAAAATAGTATTTTAAAAACCCTTAATTTTTATTGCATCAAGTATTACTAGATATAACTCACATCCACAAAGCTCTCTGGGGTGCCGTTCTGCTGGATTCTCCAATGATCAGTTTTGTAAAACTTTGATGTGTGCTCACATTTGACATGAAAACTATGTTTCTTAAACACATGATGAGAATTTCATTTTGATAAGGGGCAAAGGCAAAAATGTTGGTAGAACTGTCCACCTCTCCTCACCTCACAGTTATGCACATTGGGAAAGACCAGCCCAGAGTCCCCTCTGAATGCCCAGGGCCCACCTCTCTAGCTGTACCCTTATCTACGTCCCAGACTGAGATGTCTCACCTGGACACACGGTTCCAAAATCCATCACACAGAGCTGTGACACAGATAAAGTGACTGGCTCTTGTCTAGCTAAGGCTCAGCAACCTGGGTGTATTAGTCAACATCATCTGCTACAAAAGAATAACACAGCCTTAAACAAAAATCACTTTTCTCACTGTTCTGAAGACTGGAAATCCAACATCAAAATGCTGCCATTTGGTTTTCTCTGAGGACCATCAAATTCAGACTTAAATTGAAGAAAGTAGGGGAAACCACTAGACCACTTAGATATGACCTAAATAAAATCCCTTATGATTATACAGGGGAAGTGACAAATAGATTTAAGGGATTAGATCTGATAGAGTATCTGAAGAACTATGGATGGAGGTTTGTAACATTGTACAGGAGGCAGGGATCAAGACCATCCCCAAGAAAAAGAAATGCAAAAAAGAAAAATGGCTGTCTGAGGAGGCCTTACAAATAGCTGTGAAAAGAAGAGAAGCAAAAGGCAAAGGAGAAAAGGAAAGATATACCCATTAGAATGCAGAGATCCAAAGAATAGCAAGGCGACATACAAAAGCCTTCCTCAGTGATCAGTGCAAAGAAATAGAGGAAAACAATAGAATGGGAAAGACTAAAGATATCTTCAAGAAAATGAGATACCAAGGGAACATTTCATGCAAAGATGGGCCCAATAAAGGACAGAAATGGTATGGACCTAACAGGAGCTGAAGATATTAAGAAGAGGTGGTAAGAATACACAGAACTATACAAAAAAGATCTTCATGACCCAGATAACAATGATGGTGTAATCACCAACCTAGAGCCAGACATCCTGGAATGCAAAGTCAAGTGGGCCTTAGAAAGCATCACTATGGACAAAGCCAGTGGAGGTGATGGAATTCCAGTTGAACTATTTCAAATCCTGAAAGATGATGCTGTCAAAGTGCTGCACTCAATATGCCAGCAAATTTGGAAAACTCAGCAGTGGCCACAGGACTGGAAAAGATCATTTTTCCTTCCAATCCCAAAGAAAGGCAATGCCAAAGAATGCTCAAACTACTGCACAATTGCACTCATCTCACATGTTAATAAAGTAATGCTCAAAATTCTCCAAGCCAGGCTTCAGCAATACATGAACTGTGAACTTCCAGATGTTTCAAGTTGGATTTAGAAAAGGCAGAAGAACCAGAGATCAAATTGCCAACATCCACTGGATCATTGAAAAAACAAGAGAGTTCCAGAAAAACATCTATTTCTGCTTTATTGACTATGCTAAAGCCTTTGACTGTGTGGATCACAACAAACTGGAAAACTCTTCAAGAGATGGAAATACCAGACCCCCGACCTGCCTCTTGAGATATCTGTATGCAGGTCAAGAAGCAACAGTTAAAACTGGACATGGAACAACATACTGGTTCCAAATAGGGAAAGGAGTACGTCAAGGCTGTATATTGTCATGCTGCTTATTTAACTTATATGCAGAGTACATCATGAGAAACGCTGGGCTGGATGAAGCACAGGCTGGAATCAAGGTTGACGGGGGAAATATCAATAATCTTAGATATGCAGATGACAGCACCCTTAGGCAGAAAGTGAAGAACTAAAGAGCCTCTTGATCAAAGTGAAAGAGGAGAGTGAAAAAGTTGGCTTAAAACTCAACATTTAGAAAAGTAAGAATGGCATCTGGTCCCATCACTTCATGGGAAATAAATAGATGGGGAAACAGTGGAAACAGTGGCAGAATTTTTTTGGGGGGGCTCCAAAATCACTGCAGATGGTGACTACAGCCATGAAATTAAAAGACACTTACTCCTTGGAAGCAAAGTTATAACCAACCTAAACAGCATATTAAAAAGCAGAGACATTACTTTGCTAATTAAGGTCCAGAATCCCAAGGATGGAGGAGCCTGGTGGGCTGCAGTCCATGGGGTCGCGAAGAGTCGGACATGACTGAGCGACTTCACTTTCACTTTTCACTTTCATGCACTGGAGAAGGAAATGACAACCCACTCCAGTGTTCTTGCCTGGAGAGTCCCAGGGACGGGGGAGCCTGGTGGGCTGCCGTCTATGGGGTCGCACAGAGTCGGACATGACTGAAGTGAGTTAGCAGCAGCAGCAGCAGTCAAAGCTATGGTTTTTCCAGTAGTCATGTATCGATGTGAGAGTTGGACTATAAGGAAAGCTGAGTGCTGAAGAATTGATGCTTTTGAACTGTGACATTGGAGAAGACTCTTGAGAGTCCCTTGGACAGCAAGGAGATCCAACCAGTCCATCCTAAAAGAAATGAGTCCTGAGTATTTATTGGAAGGACTGATGCTGAAGCTGAAGCTCCAGTAATTTGGTCACCTGAATTGAAGAACTGACTCATTGGAAAAGACCCTGATGCTGGGAAAGATGGAAGGTGGGAGGAGAGGGGGATGACAGAGGATGCGATGGTTGGATGGCATCACTGACTCAATGGACATGAGTTTGAGTAAGCTCTGGGAGTTGGTGATGGACAGGGAGGCCTGCCGTGCTGCAGTCCACGGGGTTGCAAAGAGTTGGACACGACTGAGAGGCTGACTGGTCTGACTGACTGAACTGAGGACCATCATGGAAGCGCTGGATCCAGGCCTCTCTCCTTGGTTTGTAGGTGGCCAGCTCCTCACTGTTTCCTCATGTCATCTTTCTTCTGTGTATGTGAAGCCTTGGTGGCTCTTTGTGCCCGTATTTCCTCTTCTTAGAGGGACATCAGTGATAGCAGATTAGGGCCCACTCTGAAGATCTTGTTATAATTTAATCACCTTTCTACAGGCCTTTTCTCCAAATACCATCACATTGTGAGATCCTGAGAGTCAGGGCTTCAACATATGAACTTGAGGTGGACACTACTCAGCCTGGGGATTTCCTGATGGCTCAATGGTAAAGAACCCATGTGCAATGCAGGAGATGTGGCTTTGATCTCGAAGTCGGGAAGATCCTCTGAAAAAGGAAATGGCAACTCAGTATTCTTGCCTAGGAAATCTCATGGACAGAAGAACCTGGCGGGTTCATGTGGTGACGTGACAGTGGGACACAACTTAGCAATTAAACAACAGCTCAGCCTGCAGCACTGGGTCAGCTATCTATTACCCCTTGGGTATAGCACAAACCTAGAAGAGCTCAATGGCACTCAACAGTAAATGGTTATTTAGCTCACTGGTTGGGCTTGTTCTTGCAGCAGGGGTCCGCTGCAGGCTGGCCAGGTGGCCCTGACTTGCTCACCCAGATTCCTAGGGGCTGGCTGGCTGTTGGCCTATCTAGAATCGCCTTGGCTGCGACATTCAGGTAGCCAGGCTCCACTCCCCTGTGTCTTCTCTTTGAGCAGGCTACCCCAACCATGTCCTTCTCAAGGGGACAGGAGATGGGAAACCAGACCAAGCTCAGAGTGAAGACACCTTGAAGGCCTCTGCTTGTGTCATGTACACCTACATCCCACTATTTTAAGATAGATGCTGTAGACTGAGTATTTGAGTCTCCCCAAATGTATCTGTTGAGACATAATGCCCAATGCAATGGTCTTAAGAGGTGGGCCCTTTGGGAGGTGATTAAATGAGGGTGAAGTCCTCATGAATTTGATTTGTATCTTTATAAAGAGACTGCAGAGAGCTCCCTCACTCCATCTGCTCTGTGAGGAAACAAGGACAAGACTGTGGTCTGTGAACCAGGAAGTAGGCTCTCAGCTGTCACAGAACCTGCCAGTTTCTTGCCTTCGTTCCTTAAGAACTGTGAGAGATGCATTCTTATTGTTTATAATCATTCTGTTACAGCAGCCCAAGCAGACTAAGACTTCAGTAATATGGCCAAGCACTGAATTGGGGCAGGAGGGTACCACGAGGTCACAGAGCAAAGGGTGGGAGTGAGGGGGTGGGAGGGTTAAAAGCTGGAGCCACTAATGAAGTCAGGCTCACAGACCCTTAGCTTAGAGCTGTCATTTTTCTTCTAGTTAAGCCCTTCTTGAGTCTAGTCAAGGCTATGGTTTTTCCTGTGGTCATGTATGGATGTGAGAGTTGGACTGTGAAGAAGGCTGAGCACTGAAGAATTGATGCTTTTGAACTGTGGTGTTAGAGAAGACTCTTGAGAGTCCCTTGGACTGCAAGGAGATCCAACTAGTCCATTCTGAATGAGATCAGCCCTGGGATTTCTTTGGAAGGAATGATGCTGAAGCTGAAGCTCCAATACTTTGGCCACCTCATGTGAAGAGCTGACTCATTGGAAAAGACTCTGATGCTGGGAGGGATTGAGGGCAGGAGGAGAAGGGGACGACAGAGGATGAGATGGCTGGATGGCATCACGGACTCGATGGACGTGAGTCTGAGTGAACTCTGGGAGATGGTGATGGACAGGGAGGTCTGGCGTGCTGTGATTCATGGGGTCGCAAAGAGTTGGACACGACTGAGCGACTGAACTGAACTAATCTGAGTCTAGTTGAATTTTCATTTGGTTCCATTTTATGCAATGAGGAAATAGAAATGTGTTTATCATGTATCAGCTATTCTAGTCATTTTATCATACTGTCTCATTTAATTTTCCCAACATCCCTAAGAAGTAGGCACTATTATTATTTTTAAATTTGTTTTGTTGAAGCATGGTTGATTTATAATGTGTTAATTTCTACTATATAGCAAAATGACATATATATATGTATACATACATTCTTTTTCATATTTTTTCATTATAGTTTATCACAAGATAGTGAATAGAGTTCCCTGTTCTATACGATAGGCCCTTGTTTATCCTTTCTTCAATAGTTTACATTTGCTAATCCCAAACTCCCAACCGTCTCACCTCATTTTCCCCTTTGGCAACCACAAGTCTGTTTTCTATGTCTGTGAGTCTATTTTGTAGATAAGTTCATTTGTATCATTTTTTAAAGATTCTACATAAAAGTGGTATAATAAGATATTTGTCTTTCTCTGTCTGACTTAACTTCACTTAGTATGATGCTGCAAATGGCATTATTTCATTTCTTTATAGCTGAGTAGTACTCACCACATCAAGAAATAGGCATTATTATCCACATTTAACAGATGAGGAAACAGGCTTAGAAAAAGTTAAATAACTCATCCAAAATGACTCTGTAGGAAAAAAATTTTATCTAGATCTTGAGAGCTTTCTCCCTTACCAGTACTTTTTAAACCTTTCCATCTGAATTATTCTATGTGTGGAGGAAAGTGAAATTGCACCCCTAGGGAGCCTGAGGGCTACTGCCCAAATTGCCCATAGGAGTCTGAAAATTCTTCAAGTTCTACATTTTCTCTTAAAAATTAATATCTATTTGGCATTCTACTTCATCACATATCCTTTTAGCTGTAAAAACTGCTGATATCTTTAAGCAGAATAGATGCTCCTGTAAGAAATGCATGTTTATTGAGTATCCTGCAGACCCCTGGCCTGCAGCTGCGTTCCTTGGGAGTTTGCCCAACTCAGTTTGTGAAGCATGGCATTGCACCAGGCAGTTTTCCTGGAACAATGAAATTGAATGGCAGGCCTTGTTTGGCTGTTAGTATGCTCCCTGGAAAATGGATATGACAGACTTTTGGCATCTCCTGTCACTTTTTCTTGACATTGTCGGACACTTCACTGGTCTTACGTTTAATTTGTCAATGGTATTTCCTTAAAGAAGTAAGAGTAGCCTAGCAAGAAAAGGGTAGCGGATCCTGGGCTTTTGAGGTCTGCTGCTTATAAGCTCCTTTAGAACTGACCCATTTTCTTTCAGAGCTCTATTAAGTATTGACATCAAAGCTGGCTTGAAGGGTGCATTAGAGGTGAAAAATCCAGTTCAACATCCTGTTAGGGCACAATATTTCTATGCCTTCAAGGAGCTCAGAGTTTCTTTTTAACAGCATTCAAGATCACCTTGTGACCTCAAGGTAGATTTGGGTATCACCTGGTGGATTTTTACAGTTTTGACCAAGGCAACATGTAAATGAGTCTCTGGTTAGAACCTTGAATCTCTGGTTAGAATCTTGAGTCTCTGGTTAAAACCTTGGGTATCTGCCACCCATGGAGTAATGGATAAAGAAGACGTGGTACATATCTGTTAATACAGTGGACTATTACTCAGCCACAAAGCAGAACAGAATTGTGCCATTTGCAGAGATGTGGATGGACTAGAGACTGTCATACAGAGAGAAGTCAGAAAGAGAAAAACAAGAATCATAAATTAACAGATATATGTGGAATCTAGAAAAATGGTACATATGAACTTATTTACAAAGCAAAAATAGAGACACAGACATGGAGAACAAATGTATGGATACCAAAAAGAGAGAGGCAGAAGGTCGGATGAGTTGGGAGCTTGGGATTGACATATATACACTGCTATGTATAAAATAGAAAACTACTGAGAACTTACCGTATAGCATAAGGAACTCTACTCAGTGCTATGTGGTAACAAAAGGGAATATATGAATACATACAGTTGATTCATTTTGCTGTATAGCATAAACTAATACAACATTGTAAAGCAAATACATTCCAATTAAAAAAAAAAAAACAGACCCTGACTATCTGGTTAGAACCTTGAGTATCTGGTTAGATGGTTATGATAGGAGTATGGGCTTTTTAAGTCAGATGCATCAGGTCATTGTCACACACCTGTGATCCACATAGTATGCATTGGGATCAGCTCAAAATTTGCTGTCTGTGGTAAATGACTCTGTGATTTGCTTTGCATTCTCTTGACCTCACCTCTGAGTTCAGTCATGACTGGAGTGGACAGTTCTGTTCAGGCTTTTGTTCTCTTTCTGTTGATGGTATCTGGCTTTTAGGATATGCCTCTTGACTTGGCCTTCTGCCCTAGGGCTTTTTCGGTCATGCACAGGGTGTGTGCAGATATGCAAAGGAGTTAAAACTTTCAGGGACAATCCTTTACTACTCAGAAAAGGACGTGACTGGACCAAGGCTCCTGTCTCATCTTTCTGGCAGATAATCCTGAGCGGCACTGTGTATACTGCTGAGGGGTCCTTTTGGACTAGGAACTCCCGTTGCCCATAGCAGTGACCTTGACAATGCCTTCTTTGTTTGACTTTTATCCTTCCCTGTCTCAGTCTCCACAGATCTTGTTTCCTTGGATTCCCTCCAGCACAGATGGTCTGCACCCAAGCCTTTGCTCTCCAGGGAACTGAAGCTAAGACACTGTCCTCTCTAGTTGGGTTCCTCTAGGCAAGGTGCTTTGCTTTTTTGGGTTTTCTCAGTTGCCTCAACCCTTTGAGGACTGAAGTCCCTTCCAGCTTTGAAAGTCTATAATTCTCTTTGAATGTCTCTTCCCTCCTGGGGACTCTTTCTCTTCCCAATTCATTCATCAGCCAAAACTTTGACATCCAGATTGGTTGGTTCTTCAGTTTCAGACTAGCCATTTCATACTCCTGGGTGTTCTGAAAGGATTCCAAGCATGGCCTCCTTGGAGACCTTTCCTTCTTCTCTGTGTAGGACTCTCGTGGCATCCCATTTTAGAAACAAAATGCAGGTACTCTTTGAATTCTGGGCTTTAGCGCCAAGACACTGAGCCTGACTGTGAAGTTTATAGTCAGTTATTTCTCAGTTGACAATTTTTCTTCCTTTAGAGAAAATATCTGCCTCTTCGTCATTATATTTGACTAATGAAAGCCTGCCCATCTAGAAAAGGTTACTTGCTGCCTGACATGGACATTGGTCTCACTGATTGTACCAGATCACTCAGGATGGGAAGTGGTGTAGAGTAATAGGCAACTTTGTGCTTCTGTCTGCTGCCACCTGGCTCCGATTATGTCCTTGAAGGTCCTTCACTGTGAGCTTGTGCCTGTGTATGTGACAGGGGTGGAACTAGGGGATTGCAAGGTGCTGGGGAACGACTCACCTCATTTCTGATTTTTAATAGACATTTTCTGTGTTGTAAGAATTCACTCTACTTCCTGAATATGAATTCTTATATTGAACCCCTATCTAGAGTTCCAGCCTACAGCAACAGGAACCTCTTACCAATTGTGTTTGATGAGCCACATGCCATGTGCTTTATAATAACTCTGCAGATAGATATTATTGTCTTCATTTTGATTAGTGAGGAAACAGCTAGTTCGATAGACTCTAGTCCTCTAGTTCTTTTTAAAAAATTTTTTTAAAGTTTGAAATGTAGATGGTTTACAACATGTTAATTTCTCCTGTACAACAAGGAGAAAGAAATGGCAACCCACTCCAGTATTCTTGCCTGAAAATATCCCATGTACAGAGGAGCCTGGCAGGGTACAATCCATGAGGTTGCAAGAGTCAGACACAACTTAGCGACTAAACCACTCATCCACAACAAAGTGATTCAATTATAAATATATATTATACTATATTATTTTTCAGATTCTTTTCCATTTTGGGTTATTTCAAGACATTGAGTACAGTTCCCTGTACTATACAGTAGGACCTTGTTGTTTATCTATTTTGAACATAGTAGTGTGTATCCATCTTTCATGCACTGGAGAAGGAAATGGCACCCCACTCCAGTGTTCTTGCCTGGAGAATCCCAGGGACGGGGGAGCCTGGTGGCCTGCTGTCTATGGGGTTGCACAGAGTCGGACACGAATGAAGTGACTTAGCAGCAGCAGCAGCAGCAGTGTGTATCCACAGTAGACCTGTGTATCTCCTAGTTTATTCCTCCACCTACTTACTCATCAGTTCAGTTCAGTTCAGTCACTCAGTCGTGTCCGACTCTTTGCAACCCCATAATCGCAGCACACCAGGCCTCCCTGTCCATCACCAACTCCCGGAGTTCACTCAGACTCACGTCCATCGAGTAAGTGATGCCATCCAGCCATCTCATCCTCTGTCGTCCCCTTCTCCTCCTGCCCCCAATCCCTCCCAGCATCACAGTCTTTTCCAATGAGTTAACTCTTCGCATGAGGTGGCCAAAGTACTGGAGTTTCAGCTTCAACATCATTCCCTCCAAAGAAATCCCAGGGCTGATCTCCTTCAGAATGGACTGGTTGGATCTCCTTGCAGTCCAAGGGACTCTCAAGAGTCTTTTCCAACACCATAGTTCAAAAGCATCAATTCTTCAGTGCTCAGCTTTCTTCACAGTCCAACTCTCATATCCATACATGACCACTGGAAAAAACATAGCCTTGACTAGATGGAACTTTGTTGGCAAAGTAATGTCTCTGCTTTTCAATATGCTATCTAGGTTGGTCATAACTTTTCTTCAAAGGAGTAAGTGTGTTTAATTTCATGGCTGCAGTCACAATCTGCAGTGATCTTGGAGCCCCCCTCTAAAAAAGTTTGACACTGTTTCCACTGTCTCCCCATCTATTTGCCATGAAGTGATGGGACCAGATGCCATGATCTTCGTTTTCTGAATGTTGAGCTTTAAGCCAACTTTTTCACTCTCCACTTTCACTTTCATCAAGAGGCTTTTTAGTTCCTCTTCACTTTCTGCCGTAAGGGTGGTGTCATCTGCATATCTGAGGTTATTGATATTTCTCCTGGCAATCTTGATTCCAGCTTGTGCTTCTTCCAGTCCAGCGTTTCTCATGATGTACTCTGCATATAAGTTAAATAAGCAGCATGACAATATACAGCCTTGACGTACTCCTTTTCCTATTTGGAACCAGTCTGTTGTTCCATGTCCAGTTCTAACTATTGCTTCCTGACCTGCATATAGGTATCTTGAGAGGCAGGTCAGGTGGTCTGGTATTCCCATCTCTTGAAGAATTTTCTACAGTTTATTGTGATCCACACAGTCAAAGGCTTTGGCATAGTCAATAAAGCAGAAATAGATGTTTTTCTGGAACTCTCTTGCTTTTTCCATGATCCAGCAGATGTTGGCAATTTGATCTCTGGTTCCTCTGCCTTTTCTAAAACCAGCTTGTACATGTGGAAGTTCACAGTTCATGTATTGCTGAAGCCTGGCTTGGATAATTTTGAGCATTACTTTACTAGCATGTGAGATGAGTGCAATTGTGTGGTAGTTTGATCATTCTTTAGCATTGCCTTTCTTTAGGATTGGAATGAATACTGACCTTTTCCAGTCCTGCGGCCACTGCTGAGTTTTCCAAATTTGCTGGCATATTGAGTGCAGCACTTTGACAGCATCATCTTTCAGGATTTGAAATAGCTCAACTGGAATTTCATCACCTCCACTAGCTTTGTTCATAGTGATGCTTTCTAAGGCCCACTTGACTTCACATTCCAGGATGTCTGGCTCTAGGTGAGTGATCACACCATCGTGATTATCTTGGTTGTGAAGATCTTTTTTGTATAGTTCTTCTGAGTTTCCTGCCGCCTCTTCTTAATATCTTCAGCTTCTGTTAGGTCCGTACCATTTCTTTCCTTTATCGAGCCCATCTTTGCATGAAATGTTCCTTTGGTATCTCTAATTTTCTTGAAGAGATCTCTAGTCTTTCCCATTCTGTTGTTTTCCTCTATTTCTTTGCATTGATCACTGAAGAAGGCTTTCTTATCTCTTCTTGCTATTTTTTGGAACTCTGCATTCAGATGCTTGTATCTTTCCTTTTCTCCTTTGCTTTTTGCTTCTGTTCTTTTCACAGCTATTTGTAAGGCCTCCCCAGACAGCCATTTTGCTTTTTTGCATTTCTTTTCCATGGGGATGGTCTTGATCCCTGTCTCCTGTACGATGTCACGAACCTCATTCCATAGTTCATCAGGCACTCTATCTGTCAGATCCAGGCCCTTAAATCTATTTCTCACTTCAACTGTATAATCATAAGGGATTTGATTTAGGTCATACCTGAATGGTCTAGTGGTTTTCCCTACTTTCTTCAATTTAAGTCTGAATTTGGCAATAAGGAGTTCATGATCTGAGCCACAGTCAGCTACTGGTCTTGTTTTTGCTGACTGTATAGAGCTTCTCCATCTTTGGCTGCAAAGAATATAATCAGTCTGATTTTGGTGTTGACCATCTGGTGATGTCCATGTGTAGAGTCTTCTCTTGTGTCTTTGGAAGAGGGTGTTTACTATGACCAGTGCATTTTCTTGGCAAAACTCTATTAGTCTTTGCCCTGCTTCATTCTGCATTCCAAGGCCAAAGTTGCCTGTTACTCCAGGTGTTTCTTGACTTCCTACTTTTGCATTCCAGTCCCTACTTACTCATAGTAGGTGCTTAGTAAATATTTGCTGAAGAAACCAGTGAACAAATATGAGTCAGGAGTTATGAGTTTATCCTAGGTGGCAGAGCTGGCTGGGATAAACCCACATCTGGCTGACACCTATGCCTGCCCTTACTCCCAGGGGATCCGTTTCTCTCCATCCAAGTGTCTACTCTCTCCAGACATTTTACCATTGCTATCTGTGTACCCAACTCATTTCTGAATCAATATCTTCTCCTTTCTCTACCAATCTACAATATCTCTCTCCTTTCCATTTATCCAGTTTCTTGCGTTCCTTGGAAGTCATATGTTGGTTAAACACACACAGTAGCTGAGATTGTTTTGCACATATAATTTCACAACATTTTCCATTCAGTTCCAGTTATTAAAGATTCTGTAAATATGACACTTTAGAGCTGCCTGAGTGGAAAGGCAGGGTTCGAGTTGGCTCAGTGGAATGCTGGTTAATAGCTAAAGGGCTCAGAGGTGACAGAACTGGTATCAGTCTAATATCTTATTCTTGCCTTAGGAAGTTGACCTCCACACACCTTATTTTTTTCACTTGTGAGAGAAGGGGACTGGCTGCCATAATTTCAGCTCTCTTGCACTCTAAATCACTTGATTTTGTGAAGCCAAGGCGAGCAAAATGAATGTGATAGCAACGTCCATTTATAGAACAAATTTTGCCCTAAAGATGTTTCCACTTCGGTCCTGCCCAGCTGATGTTCATTCACAGTTTCTGTGTCAGGAAGACAGGGCTGTGCTGAACTTGAGATCTGTAACTTTCTGTCCCCTTCCGGGCATGGTATTGTCTCTTCTCTGAACTGTTAGACCTCATGATGTCTGTTTTCAAGCAGGGTGAAAATTACAGCTTTACCCCTGCCTGGTCCCACAGGGGTGAGGGTAGGGGAGGCGTCCGGGGGTAGGGGAGGCATCCAGGGGCAGGTACAATTCCAGTCCTGCACAGCCACTGCCCACCCAGCAGTGGGCCAGTTACCCTGGGAGGCAATGCCTGACCACAGCCCCATGCATGGTCTCCCAGCATTCTTTCCACTACAGGAATTTGTTACCACTTCCTTATAAACTGAAAGGAACTGAAAGTCTGCTGTCCATTGCCGTATTAAGTGTCCCCAAGTACTTTAACTAATGGGGTACCGAGCTATTGCTCACGTTTTCAAGTCAGGAATTGCAGTCCACAACAATAACATCTTCCCAACATCTGATCAGCCATCACCAGGTTGATCCCCCTGGGACATTCTAATCAGTGGTAATTTCTTCCCAAATGAAACATTTTCATACTACAGTTGCCTTTTAATTAAACTATCATTGTCTCTAGAATTTAATGATCCTAATCTTCCAGAAAAGGAGGAAAAGACAAGTTTTTATCAGGTGGTGTTCCTGGGTTTACACAGACCTGTTGACTTAAATGAGTTCAGTTACTTCGAGTAAGTAATGGGTGTCAGTGAATGTGTATCCTATTCCATGGACGTCTTAGGATTGTTTTCTCACATTGTGTGAACAGTTAAAAGTGGTGGGTACATGCACAGGCTCTGGACTAGCCTGCCTGGGTCCTAATATTACTTCTGCCACTTACTTGCTATGTGATGTGGGCAAAGTAGTTAACAATTTTGTGTCTTAGGTTTCCTCATCTGAAAAATGGCAGTACTCCTGGTGCCTAATTTGGGAGGTTGTTGAGAGGACCATGTTAATTAAAGCTTCAAATGCTTAGAACAGTTCCTGGAATGCAGTGCTATGTAAGTGCTAAATATATTTACCTCGGTTTTCACCATCATATCATTATCATCATTAGGATCCCAGTTCCAGACTGCCTATATCAGGACTGGTCAAAGACCAAACACAAGCAAGGGTCTTTATTACTAATGGTTACTGTTAAGGTTATTGTATGGTTACTGTTTTGTTTTAATGGAAAGAGTTCTATGTGAAGTATAACCCTGACTTAAAAAAATTTTATTTAATTTTAATTGAAGGATAATTGCAATGTTATGTTGGTTTCTGCCATATATCAACATGGGTCAGTCATAGGTATATATATATATCCCCTCCATCTTTAGCCTCCCTCCCAGCTCCCATCCCATCCCACCACTCTAGGTTGTTACAGAGTCCTGGTTTGAGTTCCCTGAGTCATACAACAAATTCCCACCAGCTATCACTCCATTCATCCCATTCTCTTCTTCCTACCCCCTTACCCCTTGTCTATGAGTTCTGTTCTTCATGTCTGTGTCTCCACTGTTATCCTGCAAATAGGATCATTGGTACCATCTTTCTAGAGTCTGTGCTGCTGCTGCTGTTAAGTTTCTTCAGTCCTGTCTGACTCTGTGTGACGCCATAGACAGCAGCCCACCAGGCTCCCCTGTCTCTGGGATTCTCCAGGCAAGAACAGTGGAGTGGGTTGCCATTTCCTTTCCCAATGCATGAAAGTGAAAAGTGAAATTGAAGTTGCTTAGTCATGTCCGACTCTTAGTGACCCCACGGACTGCAGCTTACCAGGCTCCTCCATCCATGGGATTTTCCAGGCAAGAGTACTGGAGTGGGGTGCCATTGCCTTCTCCCTAGATTCCATCAGTTCAGTTCAGTCACTCAGTCGTGTCCGACTCTTTGCGACCCCATGAATTGCAGCACTCCAGGCCTCCCTGTCCATCACCAACTCCTGGAGTTAACTCAGATTCATGTCCATCGAGTCAGTGATGCCATCCAGCCATCTCATCCTCTGTTGTCCCCTTCTCCTCCTGCCCCCAATCCCTCCCAGCATCATAGTCTTTTCCAATGAGTCAACTCTTCGCATGAAGTGGCCAAAGTACTGGAGTTTCAGCTTTAGCATTATTCCTTCCAAAGAAATTGCAGGGCTGATCTCCTTCAGAATGGACTGGTTGGATCTCCTTATGTATGCATAAATATATGATATTTGTTTTTCTCTTTCTGATTTACTTCACTCTGGTGGCTCAGACGACAAACAATCTGCTGTAATGCAGGAGACCCAAGTTTGATACCTGGATTGGGAAGATCCCCTGGTGAAGGAAATGGCAACCCATTCCAATATTCTGCCTGCAGAATTCCATGGACAGAGGAGCCTGGTGGGCTACAGTCCATGGGGTTGCAAAGAGTCAGATACGACTGATCGACTAACACTTTCACTCACTCTATATAATAGGCTCTAGGTTCATATATCTCATTAGCACTGATTCAAATCCTTTTTTGGCTGAATAATATTCTGGTTCCATCACTTCATGGCAAATAGATGGGAAAAAAATTGAAACAGTGACAGATTTTATTTTCCTGGGCTCCAAAATCACTGTGGATGGTTACTGGAGCCATTAAACTGAAAGATGCTTGCTCCTTGGAAGAAAAACTGTGAAAAACCTACACAGCATATTAAATAGCAGAGCCATAATTTTTCCAACAAAGGTCTGTGTATTAAAGCTATGGTTTTTCCAGTAGTCGTGTATGGATGTGAGAGTTGGACCATAAAGTAGGCTGAGCACCAAAGAACTGATGCTTTTGAACTGTGGTGTTGGAGAAGACTCTTGAGAGCCCCTTGGACAACAAGGAGATCCAACCAGTCAATCCTATAGGAAATCAACCCTGAATATTCACTGGAAGGATTGTTGCTGAAACTCCAACACTTTGGCCACCTGATGCCAAGAGCCGACTCATTGGGAAGGACCCTCATCAAAAGATTGAGGGCAGGAAGAGAAGGGGGTGACAGAGGATAAGATGATTGGATGGCATCATCAACTCAATGGACATGAGTTTGAGCAAATCCTGGGATAGTGAAGGACAGGGAAGCCTGGGGTACTGTAGTCCATGTGGTCGCAAAGAGTCATACATGACTGAGTGACTGAACAACAACAATATTCCATTGCGAATATGTGCCACACTTTATCCATTCATCTGTCGATGGACATCTAGATTGCTTCCATGTCCTTGCTATTGTAAAGAGTGCTGCAATGAACGTTGCAGTACATGTGTCTTTTTCAATTATGGTTTTCTCAGGGCATAGGCCCCATATTGAAATTGTTGGCCATATGATAGTACTCTTGCCTGGAAAATCCCATGGATGGAGAAGCCTGGTAAGCTGCAGTCCATGGGTTCGCTAAGAGTTAGACACGACTGAGCGACTTCACTTTCACTTTTCACTTTCATGCATTGGAGAAGGAAATGGCAACCTACTCCAGTGTTCTTGCCTGGAGAATCCCAGGGACAGCAGAGCCTGTTGGGCTGCTGTCTATGGGGTCGCATAGAGTCAGACACGACTGATGCGACTTAGCAGCAGCAGCAGCAGCATGATGGTTTTATTCCTAGTTTTTTAAAGACTCTCCATACTGACTTCCATAGTGACTGTATCAATTTACATTTATACCAAAAGTGCAAGAGGATCCCCCTTTCTCCTCACCCTCTCCAACATTTATTGTTTGCATATTTTTTGATGATGGCCAGTGTGAGGTGATATCTCATTGTAGTTTTGATTTGCATTTCTCTAATAATGGGCTATGTTGAGCATCTTTTCATGTGTTTATTAGCTATCTGAATGTCTTCTTAGGAGAAATGTCTGTTTAGGTTGTTGACCACTTTTTGATTGGGATATTTCTTTTCTGTTTCTGAGATGCATAAGCTATTTATATATTTTGGAAGTTAATCCTTTGTCAGTTATTTCATTTGCTATTATTTTCTCCCATTCTAAGAGTTGTCTTTTCACCTTGCTTATAGTTTCCTTGGGCTTCCCTGGTGGCTTAGGTGGTAAAGACTCTGAATGCACTGCGGGAGACCTGGGTTCAGTCCTGGGGTTGGGAAGATCCCCTGGAGGAGAGCATGGCAACTGGAATCCCATGGACAGAGAAGCCTGGCAGGCTGTAGTCCATTGGGTCACAAAGAGACAGACGTGACTGAGTGACTAAACACAGCATAGTTTCCTTTGCTCTTTGCTGTTTAAATCTTTTAAGTTTAGTTAGGTTCTACTTGCTTTTTTTTCTCCCATTGCTCTAGGAGATGGATCATAGAGGATCTTACTGTGATTTACGTCACAGAGTGTTCTATGTTTTCCTCTAAGAGTTTTATAGTTCCTGGTCTTATATTTAGGTCTTTAATCCATTTTGAGTTTATTTTTGTGTATGGTGTCAGGAAGGGTTCTAATTTCATTCTTTTACATATAGCTGTCCAGTTTTCCCATTAACACTTATTGAAGAGACTATCTTTGCCACACTGCATATTCTTGCCTCCTTTGTCAAAGATAAGTTGCCCGTAGGTGTGTGGGTTTATCTCTGGGCTTTATATATTGTTCCATTGGTAACTTTGATTTTTTTATTTAAAGTATTTTACTGAAGTATAGTTGATTTACAATGTTGCATTAATTTCTGCTATACAACAAAGGTATTCAAATAAATACATACATATATTCTTTTTCATATTCTACTTCATTCTGGCTTATCACAGGATATTGAATATAGTTCCCTGTGCTATATAGTAGGACCTTGCTGTTTATACATTCTCTATATATTAGCTTGCATCTGTTAACCCCAAACTTCCAGTCTGTCCCTTCCCCTTGGTGGCCAGCATTCTGTTCTCTGTGTCTGAGAGTCTATTTCATAGATAAGTTTATTTATATATTAAGTCATATTTTAAATTTCACATATAAGTGATATCATATGGTATTTATCTTTTTCTGACTTACTTTAACTCTGACTTCTGAGCATGTCTATTTATGTATTATTTTAGGGTCTGGAAATAATTATTTGAATATATAGAATTCTATGAAGATTTCTGGGGGTCATGGGTGCTTTGGGGGTAGAACAGATGAATGTTTGAAGGGGAAAGGCATGATTGCTATTCCATCTTCGACCAAGAGGACTTGAGAGGTAACTCTTCTCAGTGAGATTCCCCAGGGCTCAGCAAGATTTCACAAAGTGACCAAAGAGTCTGCTCCAATTGACTCTGCCTTCTCTGTGTCCTCTATCTGTGGTGTATTAGGTTCTTGGTGCCAGTTCTTCACTTTATCCATGCCATTTGCCCTATAATTTGTTCTTTCAATGCAATATGGAATCTTCTTTCTTGTTCCTGGATGTTGTACTCAGTCATGCGCCTTTCTTTAGCTAATGGAATGTGGACGGAAGTGACCGGCCCAGGACTTAAGACACACTGCCTGTTCTGTTCAACCTATTTTTCATCTACTATCACCATCAGAATGACATGCCCTGGCTAGCCAGCTCATCCAAGGTGGATGAGAGCCATGTGTAGCAGACCTGCACCCAACTTGAGCACAGCCAAGATATCAGAATCACCCCAGTGGACCACAGATGCATGGGAAGTAGATGCTTATTATTATATGCCAAGAAATCTTGTGATTGTTTGTTACATAGAAGTCGCTGATGATAGATTATTTTTTACTAATATGATAATTCTCTACCCCATCATGCTGATGGCTGTATTCTCTGGAAGACTTAAATATATTAGCTAGGGAGGCATTCAGTTGAACATAATGCATCAGTTAGAAAAGCATGCATTTGGAGGAAGTTAATCCATGGCTAGTACAGCTTCCAAGTGATATACTGGAAACCAGAGCCTTGGTATATCATTCTCTGCTGTTCTTAGCATGTATCTTCCATTCTTATTTATGTTGACTCATGTATACAGATTGCTGTTCCAAATCCATCCAAGTTCTGACAGGAAGCAGAAAAAAGAAGCACATAAGTTTGAATGAAAGCATGACAACTGAGGCTGCCCATCTTAAAAAAAACTCTTTTCCAAGCCCTATCTGGAGATATCCATTTACATCTCATTGGCCATAATTGAGTCTCATGGTCAACCTGGAATAGTGAGCAGTTTCAATTCATGAATTGTTATTGTAAACAAATTTGGGGTTATGTTATCAATAATGGAGGCAAGAGAGAGCA
Source organism: Budorcas taxicolor (assembly GCF_023091745.1). Lineage (NCBI taxonomy): Eukaryota > Metazoa > Chordata > Mammalia > Artiodactyla > Bovidae > Budorcas > Budorcas taxicolor. The sequence continues at coordinate 118,178,872 of NC_068911.1, forward strand.
TGGAGTAGGCAGCTCACAGAGTTTGTTAGGAGGATCTGAGGTCAGGGGTTGGCAAACAACAGCCCACCAGCTGCCCATTGTTGTATATAAAGTCTGTTGGAACACAGTTCATTTATAGGTTATTGTTTTATTGCTAAGTAATATCTGACTCTTCATGACCCCATGGACTATAGCCAGTCAGGCTCCTCTGTCCATGGAATTCCCAGGCAAGAATACTGAAATGGTTTGCTATTTCCTCCTCCAGGGATTGAACTTGTGTCTCCTGCATTGGCAGGGGGATTCTTTACCACTGAGCCACCTGGGAAGCCCAATACAGTGGTGTGTATTTTTTAATCCCAAACTCCTAGTTCATCTCCCCCTGGCAACTTCTGCTATCCCCTCTGGTAACCATATAAGTTTGTTTTCTATGTCTGTGAGTCTGTTTCTGTTTTGTAAGTAAGTTAATTTCTAAGTTTTAGATTCCACATAGCAGTAATATCATATGATATTTGTCTTTGTCTGACTGACTTCACTTAGTTTGATCATTTCTAAGTCCATCTATGTTGTTGCAAATGGCATTCTTGTTTTCACCTTTTTAGTAATAGATTAGTCTCTTCCTAGCTTGTCTTCCTTAACTTCCTTGTCCTTGACCTGATTTATTTTCTTTGTAGAGCTTATCTCTGTCTGTTTATTTGTTTGTGTGCTTGTTTATTGGCTATCTTTCCTTCTGGTTTGCAAACTCCATGAAAGCAACGATCTTGTATGTCTAGTTAGTGGCTGAAACCTCTGCACCCAAAACAGATCTAACCACATGACAAGAGCTTGATGATTCTTTGTGACTGATCTTGCTTCCAAATGTCAGGAGATTTTATTAATTCAATGATGTCTATTGCTGTCACAGCAGCAGATGATGCCATTCTCCAAGCCTGGCTTAAAGAGGTGTAGTTTTTATATGTAAGTAAATTCTTCTTCATAGGAACCAACATTCCCTGAAATTGGGACAGTGAAGCAAAAAGTGTGACCTTTGCATATAGTTCAGGGAAGCTGGAAGGTCCTCCAAAATTCAGCCATGAGTCCAAGTTCTTATCATATTTGGGGCATCCTAGGGCATCTCCTTTTTATTTAGAACTTGCTGGTGGGCCTCTACTCCTTCATGATAAAGTACACAAAGCATTTCTCATTTTGGTTCTGCCCATTTCTAATTGCTTCATGTACAACATGACATTCTCAGACTGACAGGAATGCATGCTTTCACTGGTGACTCTGTGTCATTGCTAAGACCTTGATAAATAGATTCCATACCTTATTCTGGGGCAAAAAATTGTATGAGGTTATTCTGAACAGCTTTATATGAAAAGAGAGGAATTTTAGATCATCGAGGCAGGTGTGACTCCAGAGTCTCAACTCCCTCCCTTCAGACATTTGTATAGCTTTCTAAATCCAAAACTGAAGCCCTCTTCCACACTAACCATTTCTAGGATGATGCATCACCACAGAGAAAGTGAAATATCTTTCTGTGTTTCTAAGAATTTAACTTGACATGAATGATACTTTCATTCAATCTACCAACTTAAGTTTATACTATAAGAAAATATAATACAGAATCATTAATTAGTTAATTAATAAAATCAACCAAATTTTACTAAGTAGGTCTCAGGGTGAATATGACAAATACTGTTCTTGACTTCACAGAGCATACTTCTATGTGGGAAGACAGATAAAACACATAGCAAAGAATAAGTTTGCTGGTAAAGAGACAGCTAGATAAAAATTTGCATATGGTTTGTGGCTCAGATGGTAAAGCATCTGCCTACAATGTGGAAGACCAGGGTTCGATCCCTAGGTTGGGAAGATCCCCTGGAGAAGGAAATGGCAACCCACTCCAGTATTCTTGCCTGGAAAATTCCATGGACTGAGGAGCTTGGTAGGCTACAGTTCATGGGGTTGCAAAGAGTCAGACATGACTGAGCAACTTCACTTCACTTCACTTCACTTCACTTAAATGTTGCAGAGACAACTGAAAAAGGACTGAGAATTGAAACATGGTTAGCATGACTGAGGAACTGAATGTTAAATCTTATTTAATTATAATTAATAATTTTTTTAATTAACAATTTTGAATAACCATATGTTCCTATGAGAAACATATTGTACAGTGCACCTCTTTATGATTTTAACCTTTTGAAGTTTGTGAAGACTTGCTTTATGGCTCATAATGTAGCCAATTAAAAAAAATTAAGTATTTTTCAGTTGTTCAATATGATATTTTGTATGTTTATTTCAATCAGGTCAGATTGTTCTATAGCCTTACTTTAAAAAATGTCTGCTTATTTTATCAATTACTGAGAGAGCATGTTAACATCTGCCATTATATTATAAATGTGCCTATTTGTCCTTATAATTCTGTAAATTTTTGCTTTATATATTTTGAGGCCAATGTTATTAGGTGCATCCAAATTTAGAAAGCTTGTAATTATTAGTGAATTGATCCTTTTTTTCATTGAGAAACAGTCTTCTTAATTTCTAATAATACTTTTTTTTTATTGCTGATTTTATTTGAGCCGTTATTAATATAGTGCACCAGTTACTTTTATTAGTGTTTGTATGGATCCCCTTTACCATTTTTTACTCTCAAACTTTTTTGTATTCTTACATTTTAAATGCAGTTCTTCTGAATAGTATATAGCTTGTGTATTTCCTAATCCAGTGTGATAATCTTTGTCTTTTAACTGAAGCATTTTTATTGGCATTTACTGAAATTATAGCTGTACTCACCTTTAAATCTACCTTCTCATGATATGTACTACGTATTTGTCTATCCTGCTATACTTTTCATGCTTTGTTGTTTCTCAAATTATTCTGGATTAAAAAAATTCTATTCTCCCACCCTTTTGCAACACAGTGCTTAATTCTGTATATGGTTTTAGCTTACCAACATCTAATTTACTACAAATCCATTCCAGTTTTAAACTATTGTATATTTCAGGTCTAGAACTTCTATTTGACTGTTTAAAAAATCTATGATGTCATACTTTAGATTTCCTAATATTTTTTGTGAAATTTTAAAACTTGGTTCATGGCATTGAGGATAAAGTTGTTTCATAATCTGTATCCAATAATGTCAATATCTGGAGTCTCTGTCTGTTTCTGTTGCCCAATTTTTCTGCTTGCTCATGTTGTTTGTCTTTACATGTGCTTAGTTTTGAATATTCTGGACGGTACAGTGAAAATTTATTTGTTGAAATAACTAGAGGCCTAGCATGGTATTTTCTATATCTAGAAAGGATTTCCATTGTTTTCACCATTAATCTAGAGGTTCTACTTCTTTTGGGCCATCACAATCTAAATTCATTTAAATTGAGGTTTGCTGGGCCAGCAGGTGATGTGATACCAGACTGCTGTCCATAAAAGAGAGTCAGCATCCAGTTTACTCTCAGTCCTGAGGTATAATTCTTTCTTGACCTTCCCAGACCAAAGTGAAAAGTGGTTTACATGGGTCTCTTCCCATGATTTTGCCTCACTTGTTCCACAGGGTTTCAAGGTACAGCTCAGCCTTTTGTCTGTCTCAGCTTGACCAGCAACTATTCCATGCCTAAAGTCATCTTAAATGCCAGGCTCAATACAGTTCTTAATATCTGTTAGTGGATCAGTGCTTTCAAGAAAATTTTTCTTTTTTTTTGTTTTGTTCAGATTTTAATGGTCTTTAAAGGAAAGATTGTTCTGAGTTATGTAGCTCACTCTTGTTAGAAATAGAAATTTATGGTGTGCCTTTAAGCAGAAAGAATCTTTCTGAGTCTATTTTTTTCTGAGCCTTGTTTTCTATTATTATTATTTTTTAAAAGCTAGTACTCTAGGTGACAATTCTCATTCTCACTGATATAGCAGTTTGGCACCTTATTCTTAGACCTCCACTATAGCATGTTCCCAGAAATCAATTAATGTTCCCTTATTGAATGGCAAATTTGGCATTAGCAACAGGTTATGAGGCCAATGCTAATGTGATGCTCCATTGAAAATTTTGCAGAATATTCTCTTTTTAAAATGGAATCAAGAAAGTAAATAAACATGTTTTAATTTTTCTTATTTTTCATTATGCTGCCAAAGATGTGCACAAGGGAATTTGTACAATGAGCATGTGTGGGAGATGACAGCTGTTACTTAAGCCACTGAGGTGGAGATTGTTAGCAAATTACATTTGGCTGCTCCCCACACATGAGATGGGAACTCCAATATGAGTAGATGCCTATTAGTACAATGCATTTTGGGACTAATTCAAAAATGTGTTCATACAGCATAAATTGGTGCAGCCGCTATGAAGAACAGTATGGCGATTCCTCATAAAACTGCAAATAGAACTGCTGTATGACCTAGCAATCCCTCACCTGGGCATGTACCTGGACAAAAAGATAATTCAAAAAGATACACACACCTGTATGTTCATAGCAACACTATTTATAATAGCTGAGACACATAAACACCCTAATGTCCAACAACAGATGAATGGATAAAGAAGATGTGGTATGCATATACAATGGAATATTACTCAGCTATAAAAAGAATGAAATAATGCCATTTGTAGCTATGTAGATTTATCTAGAGATGACCAAACTAAGTAAATCAGAGAAAGACAAATACCATGTGATATCACTTATATGTGGAATCTAAATATGACACAAATGAACTTATCTATAAAACAGAAATGGACTCAAACATAGCATACTTGTGGTTGCCAAGGGGGAGATGGGGTAAGGGAGGGATGGATTGGGAGTTTCGGATCAGCAGATACAAACTACTATATATAGAATAGATAAACAACAAGGTTTGTTGCTTATAGCACTTCATAGCACAGGGAACACTATTTAATATCCTCTGATAAGTAAGCCATAATGGAAAATAATGTGAAAAAGAGTGTATGCATATGTATGACTTAATGACTTTGCTGTACAGCAGAAATTAATTTTGTAAATCAACTACACTTCCATAAAATTAAGTAAAAAATACATTCACACAAATTAAAAGTTTAAATGTGAATAAGTTTTGAAATATAAGAAATCAGGTCCAGCTTGGTGTGAATAGTTTTCTTTAGCTTTGATAATGGAAAAGATTGCAGCCATCCTTTTTTTTCCTTGCATAGAAAATATAGACCAAAAATAGTAATGCACTGTGGTTGTGAAACACTAGCTATGTGAGAGGAACTTTTAAAAAGGCTTAGCCAATGTAAACTCTTGTTAAATGCTATTAAACCCATTTTCTAGATGAGCAAAGTGAAGCTCAGAGAAGTTGCCTTTGTTTGTACACTTAATGCATCAGAACCAAGGTGCAAGAGCAGCAGCTTGAGCTCTTGTCTACTCTGCCATGGTGTTCATTTCTTCCTGATTTACTCTGTAATTCTGTTGGTCCAAGGGTTACCCCTCCAGGGGCCTATGCCTACCTTCTGTGGAATCATTAGAGTAACACATATAGGACCTATTTGAACACATTATCTGGTCACTTTTATTTAGAACTTGTCCTGGCGGGTGGATGATTCTGAGGGTATGAGGCTCTGATGTGTACCCACAGACCATCCCACTTTTCTGGGGTTACAGGAGCCCATAAATACCCTTCAGCTCCCTCCCTTGTAGTTGTATAGCCTTCACCAGTCCCAACCCTTTTCACCAGGCTGTGAAAGATCAACACTGTCCTTGCCTGGAGAATCCCAGGGACAGGAGAGCCTGGTGGGCTGCCATCTCTGGGGTCGCACAGAGTTGGACACGACTGAAGCGACTTAGCAGCAGCAGCAGCATTGTTTTTGATCTTGGTGTGGTCAGTCCTTGGAATTGCAGCAGTCTGGGCACATGTGACAGCTGTTCGCTTGCCACTTGTCACCTCTTTCCTCCTTCACTGTCAGAGATCATAGACGTCAAAACCTGACTGGGAAAATGAAGCAATAGCAGACTGATACAAGGTGGCAAACCATTAACTGTTCTATTAATTCTTTCAAAAGTTAATTTTCATATTGAATGGAAGAGTCTTTAAATTCTATAATACTTTGCAATTTTCAAAACTTTCTCACAGAGGACTTTATGTAATCCCACAATAATCCCTTCCCCCCCTTACCTCTATGTACCTCTCCCACCGTCCCTCTCCCCACTAGTAACCAACCACTAGTTTGTTCTCCATATCTGTGAGTCTGCTTATTTTTAGTTTTCTTTTTCTAGTCTATTGTATGTTTTAGATTCCACAAATAAGTACTACCATATTGTTTGTCTTTCTCTGTCTGACTTTTTGCACTCAGCATAATGCCCTCCAAGTCCATCCATGTTGCTGCAAATGTCAAAATTTCATTCTTTTTTTTATGGCTAAGTGGTCATGTATGGATGTCAGAGTTGGACTGTGAAGAAAGCTGAGCGCCGAAGAATTGATGCTTTTGAACTGGGATGTTGGAGAAGACTCTTGAGAGTCCCTTGGACTGCAAGGAGATCCAACCAGTCCATCCTAAGGGAGGTCAGTCCTAGGTGTTCATTGGAAGGACTGATGTTGAAGCTGAAACTCCAGTATTTTGGCTACCTAATGCAAAGGGCTGAATCATTTGAAAAGACCCTTATGCTGGGAAAGATTGAGGGCAGGAGGAGAAGGGAATGACAGAGGATGAGATGGTTGGATGGTATCACTAACTCAATGGGCATGAGTTTGGGTGTGCTCTGGGAGTTGGTGATGAACAGGGAGGCCTGGCATGCTGTGGTTCATGGGGTCTCAAAGAGTCGGACATGACTGAGCGACTGAACTGAACTGAGTATTCCATTGCATATGTATATATCACATCTTTATCCATTCATCTGTTGATGGATACCTAGGTTGCCTCCATACCTTGGCAATTGTAAATAATGCTGCTATGAACTTTGAGGTGCATGTATCTTTTTGAATTAGTGTTTTTTGTTTCTTTCTGATTTATACCTAGGAATGGAATTACTGTATCATACTGTAGTTCTATTTTTAGTTTTTTGAGGAAACTAAATACTGTTCTTCATAGTGGCTGTACCAAAGTATAATCCCGCCAAAACAGGAGGAGGGTTCCTTTTTCTCCACATCATCACCAACATTTGTTATTTGTTTTCTTTTTGATGATATGTGCTATTGATTCTTACAGTCAATTGATGCTAGCGGTTTGGCTGTCAGACCTGTGGGTGGTGCTTCTGAATGCCCTGAGGCTGAAGGGTCATAGTTACTGGTGGGATGGTGAGCAGCTGGGTAGCAAAGCCTGCACTGTGAGAGGGAGCCTAGAGGCTTTGGGAAAGAGGCTGCAGTGGAGGATCTTCTGGGGAGGAGTGAGGAGTTCCACTGGCAGATAGAGTTGCCCACCAGGAGGATGACATGTGGGGAAGAGCTGACACATGGAGTTGACCTGACCTCTGGCAAAGAGAATAGCCTATGGCTTGGAAATATAAGGAGCTGTACTTTGGGTCTTGAATAGACCACTTACCAGCTATGTGGATTTGTGGACATCATTAGTTTCTCTTGGCCTCAAGTTCAGCATACATCAGATGGAGATAAAGCACCTTTATTCTTGTTCTTTCTGAATGTTGAGCTTTAAGCCAACTTTTTCACTCTCCTCTTCCACTCTCATCAAGAGGCTTTTTAGTTCCTCTTCACTTTCTGCCATAAGGGTGGTGTCATCTGCATATCTGAGGTTATTGATATTTATTCCAGCAATCTTGATTCCAGCTTCTGCTTCTTCCAGCCCAGTGCTTCTCATTATGTTCTGTGTATATAAGTTAAATGAGTAGGGTGACAAAATACAGCCTTGACATATTCCTTTTCCTATTTGGAACCAGTCTGTTGTTCCATGTCCAGTTCTAACTGTTGCTTCCTGACCTGCATATAGGTTTCTCAGGAGGCAGGTCATGTGGTCTAGTACTCCCATCTCTTTCAGAATTTTCCACAGTTTATTGTGATCCACACAGTCAAAGGCTTTGGCATAGTCAATAAAGCAGAAATAGATGTTTTTCTGGAACTCCCTTGCTTTTTCAATGATCCAGTGGATGTTGGCAATTTGATCTCTGCTTCTCTGCCTTTTCTAAAACCAGCTTGAACATCTGGAAGTTCATGGTTCATGTATTGTTGAAGCCTGGCTTGGATAATTTTGAGCATTACTTTACTAGCATGTGAGATGAGTGCAATTGTGCAGTAGTTTGAGCATTCTTTGGCATTGCCTTTCTTTGGGATTGGAATGAAAACTGACCTTTTCCAGTCCTGTGGCCACTGCTGAGTTTTCCAAATTTGCTGGCATATTGAGTGCAACACTTTCACAGCATCATCTTTCAGGATTTGAAATAGCTCAACTGGAATTCCATCACCTCCCCTAGTTTTGTTCGTAGTAATGCTTTCTAAGGCCCACTTGACTTCACATTCCAGGATGTCTGGCTGTAGGTGAGTGAGCACACCATCATGATTATCTTGGTCGTGAAGATCATTTTTGTACAGTTCTTCTGTGTATTCTTGCCAATAGATGGGGAAACAGTGGAAACAGTGTCAGACTTTATTTTCTGGGCTCCAAAATCACTGCAGATGGTGAATGCAGCCATGAAATTAAAAGACACTTACTCCTTGGAAGAAAAGTTACGACCAACCTAGATAGTATATTCAAAAGCAGAGACATTACTTTGCCAACAAAGGTCCGTCTAGTCAAGGCTATGGTTTTTCCGGTGGTCATGTATGGATGTGAGTGTTGGACTGTGAAGAAAGCTGAGAACCAAAGAATTTATGCTTTTGAACTGTGTTATTGGAGAAGACTCTTGCGAGTCCCTTGGACTACACGGAGATCCAACCAGTCCATTCTGAAGGAGATCAGCCCTGGGTGTCGTTTGGAAGGAATGATGCTACAGCTGAAACTCAAGTACTTTGGCCACCTCATGCGAAGAGTTGACTCATTGGAAAAGACTCTGATGCTGGGAGGGATTGGGGGCAGGAGAAGAAGGGGATGACAGAGGATGAGATGGCTGGATGGCATTACCGACTCGATGGACGTGAGTTTGAGTGAACTCCAGGAGATGGTGATGGACAGGGAGGCCTGGTGTGCTGCAATTCATGGAGTTGCAGTTGGACACGACTGAGCGACTAAACTGAACTGAACTGAACTGATTCTTGTTCTTATAAGACTGTATGATGAGAAAAGCTCTGAGATTGTTCATGGCAATTTTAGGGGCTCAGGAAATGCTGAGTGTAAGAGAACCAGGTTTGCTTTCTTTGCTCAGGGCAGTTGCCCTTCTGCAGTTTTGTTCTATGACAGTGAAGGTAAGGGCACAGCAGTTTTACAAGAGGGAGTGGTCATATCTCTTCTCTGGTTTTCAGGCTGCCCTCCAGATGCAGCCAGTGATTTGCTGGTATATTTGGCAGCTGCAGCACCTCAGTTGAACATTGTCTTGGGAACAGCTTACTGAGACTTTCTTGTTCCCAGTCTGAGAATGTTGACAGCTCAGAGGCCATCACTTTAGAAAGATGGTACCATGGGTCTCTGGGCTTATTACTTAAAATTGTTCAAGCCTCAGTTTCCTCATCTGTGAAATGGTGATTAGAATACATGATTCATAGGGATATTATAGGAATAAGGTATCATAAACTTTGTTCATGTTAACATTCTTGTTTCTTAGTTGAGCCTTAGCAAAATTAAGAGATATAGAAATAGACAAATAACTAAAGAAATAATTGAATCTTTTCTCTATATATTTACTCAAGGACTTAAAAAAATTTATTGGAGTATAGTTGACTTACAGTGTTGTGTTCTTTTCAGTATAGCAAAGTGAGTCTGTTTATATATGTGTGTGTGTGTATCTATCTATCAATCTATATGTATCTCTACTCCTTGTTAGATTCTTTCCCAACATAGGCCTTTACAGAGTATTGAGTAGGGTTCCCTGTGTTATACAGTAGTGCCTTATTAGTTACCTATTTTATTATTCCAGGGTTTCTAGATGAATGAGTTATCACTTCTTTATGTTAGGAAGACAGATTTTTTGCCTGCTGCTCCCCAGTAGGTTATGCTGGATGGGTTTGTATAGCACAAGGCTTATCACCAAGGACCCAGGAGCCAGGTTGCCTGCTTGAAATCCTGGCCTGACTGCTCCCTGGCTGTGTAATACTGTGCAAGTTACTTACCATTTCCACCTAGTGTGTGCATGCTCAGTTGCTTTGCGACTCCATGGACTGTAGCCTGCCAGGCTCCTCTGCTCAGTGGGATTCTCTAGGCAAGAATATTGGAGTGGGTTTCCATGCCCTTGCCCAGTGGATCTTCCTAACCTAGGGATCGAACCCGCATCTCTTACGTCCCTTACGTTGGCAGGTGGGTTCTTTATCACTAGTGCCACTTGGGAAGCCCCTATAAAATGAGGAAAACAATAGTTCCTTCATAGTGTTGTTGCATGGATTAAATTCATATGTTCAAATTTTGATAACAGCTTGTTAGTTTGCTTCCTTCCTCACCCTCACAGAATGTCTCCTAAATAGCAGGCAGAGAAGTGGGACCAAATCTTCCAGGCAGATGGTTCCTTTCCTCTGTTTGAGCCCACCAAGGGGCTCCCATCAACTGAGAAGAAATCTCCAGTCCCTACTGAGCCTATGAGGCCCTGCCAGTAATCTTCCTTGGTTCCCTGTTTGGCATCTTTCCCTGCTCTCCACAGACGATGCAAGCCCAGATTCCCTCCCGAACCCCGCCCCAGGTCCAGCCACCTCGGTCACATCCTCACTGTGGTGAAATCTTTGCTTCAAAGCTGCCTCATCAGAGAGACCTTGGCTACCTATTCTGTGGAAACCAGCCAATTCTTCTTTCTCCATCTCCCTAAATTGCATTTTATTTGTTTAATTGGAATATGATTGCTTTATAATGTGTTAGTTTCTGCTATACAGCAAAGTGACTCAGCTACACATAAACATATATCCTCTCTTTCTTGCAATTCCTTCCTATTTAGGTTACCACAGGACATTGAATAGAATTCCCTGCACATACATCCAGAGAAAACCATAATTCAAAGAGATGCATGCATACCAAAGTTCATAGCAGCACTATTTACAATAGCCAGGACATGGAAGCAACCTAAGTGTCCAAGAACAGTGGAATGGATAAAGAAAATGTGGTAAATATATACAATGGAATATTACTCAACCATGAAAAGGAATGAAATTGTGCCATTTGCAGAGACATGGGTAGACCTAGAGATTGTCATACAGAGTGAAGTAAGTCAGAAAGAGAAAAACAAATAATGTATGTTAATGCATATATGTGGAATCTAGAAAAATGGTATAGATGAACGTATTTGCAAAGCAGAAATAGAGACACAGACATAAAGAACAAATGTATGGATACTGAGGGGGACGTGGGTGGGATGGATTGGGAGATCAGGATTGACATGTATATACCACATTCTTTTTAAATGGTACCTATCAGTACCAAATGTATTTTAGACTTTCTTATTTATTAGCTTATTTTCTGACTCCTCCCATTACCATGTAAACTCCATGAAGATAGGCCATTATGTACTTTCAGTAGAGAGAACAGTTCCTGGCATCTTGTAGAAATTCAAAATGTAATTGTGATGGTGAATAAATGAATTACCTGTAACTCAGCCAATTGCTGGTTGGCTGGTGTTAAATTGTTGTCCATGCACTAGGCTCCTAGGCTCCCCAGTGGTGTGTCACATAATGCATGTGGATGCTTAGCAGGTAAGCCAGGCCCCTTAGAATCTCAGTGGGGCCTGTTATGAGCATTGGGGTACATATATCTTTTTGATAGTATAATTAGTTTTGTCCAGATATATGCCCAGGAAGGGGATTGCTGGATCATACGGGAATCATGTTTTTAGTTTTCCGAGGAACCTCCATACTGTTTTCCATTGTGTTAAATTCTACATTTTGACCTCTACAAACTGGGCTAAGCATATTTATTCTTTCTGAAGAGTTGTTTCTCTATAAATTTCCTCTTTATGAATTCATCCATCCTCCCATTCATATAAATCATGGATATTTCGTAAGCAGGTACTGAGCACAGAGCATCTCAGGGTGATGGTAAGAGCTATTGCTTATTGGTGCCTGCTATGAGCTGGGCCTGCTGCCACCCTCTCCTAATAGTTGCAGCAATGTAAGGTAGGTATCCTAATCTCCTTTGCAAAAAGGCAGAAACGGAGGTGCAAAGAAATTCATTTGCCCAAGGTCACATCTAGTAGACAGCAGTGTTGGAGTCTACCCCAGGCCTGTGACCTGGTGCTCTGCTCCCTGTCTCTCATGTAACCCCTCTCTGGTGCTGTGCACATCTCACCTGGTAGGGTACCACTGACAGGGCCATGCCTGGGGCCCTGCTCCTTGAGAGCTGCCCATCTGCAGCTGGCAGGTCCTGGTGGTTCCAGGGCTGGCCATGAGGAAAGCATGCCCATCCTATCAGTTTCCCACCTTCACTTTCAAGCCCCCATGCCTCTCCAACAGAAGCCTATCAGAGGCCTGGAAGAGAGAGAACTGACTTTCCAAAGAGTTCAAGAAACCTGAACACACTGTCGCATGAGGCTCCAAAGTCCAGCTCAACCATCAGCCATCTGCACTGCATGAAGCCTCCAGGTGAAGCTGGGCGGATCCAGGGCTTTCTATCACCTCCTGCCAGGTGGTGGACCAGGCATTTGGCACCGAGCTGTTCCCGTGAGATGCTCTAGGCAGATGCTGGCCGAAACAATGGGTCTGCTTGACCTATAAGCGTGGCTGCACATTGGCTCATGGTATCATGGTGTTTTCAGAAGCAGAGTTTGCCCAGGACCCTGAGAGCCAGATGGGGATGTCTGGAGCAGCAGCAGGGCCCCGCTGCTCCCCCATCCCTCCCAGGAAGCTGATGTTGCTTTATTGCGATGCTCCTGTTAGGCTTGTGATGGAATGTCTGTAGCAAATGGCAGTATTTAAGAACAATTAACAGCATTCATTCCCGGTGAGCTGTCAGGGTACTGAGATGCAGACGATATGGTTCCTGCTCCCCAGGGCCTCACAGGTTAGAACCTGTGGATTTCTCTTCAGAGACAGACAACAGCATCTGCTGCTAAACACCAGATTCATATGCTTGTGCTGCAGTCATGGCCAAAGACTCTTCCTGATCACTCCTTCATCTCAGGGACATGAGATGCAGAAGAATGAGTGCAGCCTTTGGCTCCTAAGAGGGCTCACCCTGCATGTTAGAAATCCCTAAGCTCTGGCTCCTGCTGGAGATTCGGATTGAACTGGTCTGTCAAGGTCCCCACAGTAGTGTTTTAAAAGCTCTCCAGATGAACCTGGTGTGTCCAACTTTCTGAGTATCAGCACTGCCTGGGGAGCTTTCTAAACATCACAAATGCTTGCACTCACTCCAGACCCACTAACTCACAGCCTCAATGGGATAGGGTTTGAACAGTTATTCTAAAAGAGTCCTTCTGTTGCTCTCATGCAGAGCTGTGATTTATAACCATGAATTAAATTTAATTTTGTATCTTGCTCATGCAAACTACCTTTCTGAGATTCAGTCCACATTCTGTGACATGGGCTGCGCTAGAGGTGGGCTGCTGTTCAGTGGGATCATGTATGCTATGTGCTTGGAACACATTCATGGATCTGGATGTTTTACAAACTGTCCTCTTGGTACTTTTTGTCTTCAAGTGGCCAACTGCTTCTGGATGGTTTAAAGCAATGCATTTGATTCACTTGAATATGTTCTCCTTGTTTTATGCATGAAGTCTAAATGATGTGGAGCTTGCATCCCACTGCTAATAAAGTCATTTAAGACTATAAAACTTCTATTCTTTGAAAGAAAATCTATTACTTTTCTGTCACTATCTTTGGGGTCCTTGATCTCACCTTTTCACTCAGGAAACACAGGTGAATGTTCATCTTGTGTCAGACATGGCTCTGGGATGGAGACCCATCCAGCTCTTCATGGGGCTCACCACTAATGAAAGGGACAGATATCTAAACAAGTAATGATGCTTAACATTGGGTGAAGTTTCTATGAGGTCTAGAGGGACAAAACATAAGAAGCACTTATCCTTTCCCCCATTTGAACATTTTTTTTTTCACAAGCAAACCTGCAAAGTGTTTTGAAACAACAATGATGTGATCCTCAGGTACCTCATAATCAGTTGCTGTTCCCTCCACACAGTTCCAAAATAAAGACATTTACATTATGTTCAAGAGGACTCTAGCTGACAAATGTGAGCCACTTACATTCCCAGTGTGGGGAAGATGTTAGATTTTGTGGGTGGAGGGTCTGGTGATAAAGGTAATGATCTATGCTCTGGCTGGGCCAGGAAAAAAAAGTGATATGAAGAGATAAATATGTACCTGGAAGGACATTCTGAGGGGCAGTGCATTGACCAGGCAGGCTAAAGAGGCTGAGATACCTACTTTTAATATAATTAAATAGATTTTGTTTCTACAGCTGTTAACTGAGTGTAGAACGTTGCTTCAGACGTGGTCATGATTGCAAGCGTACACTACTATGTATACAATAGATAACTAATGAGGATCTACTGTATAGCACAAGAAATTCTACCTAATGCTCTGTGATGACAAAGGGGATCACTTTGCTGTATAGCAGAAACTAATAACATTGTAAAGCAACTACACTCGAATAAAAACAAAACAAAACAAAACTTGTCTACTTTGTCTGTATCTGGACCCAGGAACCACATTCCAGATCCTCCTTTCCTTAAACTCAGTGTTTTTAATACAAATATTTTAATAATAATTATACCTATACCAAGGAATATTCATTGAAAATGTATTTTTCAGATTAAACCCTATTATCCAATTTAATTTCTTGGTCAATTTTCTGTGAAGTGCAGTTAAACTGCCTCCAATTGTTTCCACATTTATTTCCCTGAAATTATTTTTATCTAAATCAATTCTTTATTTTTTTTCATATAATTCTCTTTGGTTTTGAAGATTTAATTTGTTTGCCAGCTTTATTGTTAATAAGAAATTTTACTGAATATGGGTCCTGTCATTGCGAATTTTCTTTGTTGTCATTAATTCTACAAAGTCCAATTTTTCTGGGTCAGATTTTACCATGTGCAGTGTTAACCATTGCCAGCTTTATTTAGAGCTGATTATTTCTACCACTGTTTCCACTGTTTCCCCATCTATTTGCCATGAAGTGATGGGACCTGACGCCATGATCTTAGTTTTCTGAATGTTGAGCTTTAAGCCAACTTTTTGACTCTCTTCTTTCACTTTCATCAAGAGGCTCTTTAGTTTCCTCTTCACTTTCTGCCATAAGGGTGGTGTCACCTGCATATCTAAGGTTACTGATATTTCTCCCGGCAATCTTGATTCCAGCTTGTGCTTCTTCCAGCCCAGCGTTTCTCATGATGCACTCTGAATATAAGTTAAATAAGTAGGGTGACAATATACAACCTCGACATACTCCTTTTCCTATTTGGAACCAGTCTGTTGTTTCATGTCCAGTTCTAACTATTGCTTCCTGACCTGTATATAGGTTTCTCAAGAGGCAGGTCAGGTGATCTGGTATTCCCATCTCTTTCAGAATTTTCCACAGTTTATTGTGATCCACACAGTCAAAGGCTTTGGCATAGTCAATAAAGCAGAAATAGATGTTTTTTTTCTGGAACTCTCTTGCTTTGGGGGAAACAGTGGAAACAGTGTCAGACTTTATTTTTTTGGGCTCCAAAATCACTGCAGATGTGATTGCAGCCATGAAATTAAAACACACTTATTCCTTGGAAAGAAAGTTATGACCAACCTAGATAGCATATTCAAAAGCAGAAACATTACTTTGCCAACAAAGGTCTGTCTAGCCAAAGCTATGGTTTTTCCAGTGGTCATGTATGAATGTGAGAGTTGGACTGTGAAGAAAGCTGAGCGCCAAAGAATTGATGCTTTTGAACTGTGATGTTGGAGAAGACTCTTGAGAGATCCAACCAATCCATCCTAAAGGAGACCAGTCCTGAGTATTCATTGGAAGGACTGATGCTGAGGCTGAAACTCCAATACTTTGGCCACCTCATGTGAAGAGTTGACTCATTGGAAAAGACCCTGATGCTGGGAGGGACTGGGGTCAGGAGGAGAAGGGGATGACAGAGGAGGAGAAGGGGATGACAGAGGATGAGATGGCTGGATGGCATCACCGACTCAAAGCACATGAGTTTGGGTGAACTCTGGGAGTTGGTGATGGATAGGGAGGCCTGGCATGCTGTGATTCATGGGGCTGCAAAGAGTCGGACATGACTGAGTGACTGAACTGAACTGAACTGACCTGTTTCTACCACTATTACTTGCTATGAGTTGGATAGAGGACTTATTTTATTTATTTCTTCCCTAATTAGTGAGAAAATAAGAGCAATTTTCTGCACACAATTCCAAGTATGCCCAACTAATCAGGATGGTCCATTACTGGCTAATCCAGATTTTTCATGTATTTCTATTTGTATCCTGTGAATTAATGTGTCCACACAGCTCTTGGTTGGATTGGTGAATAGATTCTGGGGTCAAAGCATCATATTTTTAGGCAATCTTGGCATATTGATGAGCTTTTCTAACTAGGTGATATTATTAATACTTGATCCCAGAAGAGAGACTAGTGCCTCTGGTCCTTCTTGTGCCTCAAGTCTCAAGACAGACTTGTGCCTCACTCAGACCCCAAAGTCTAAGTAAATACTAGACTGAGAGAGCTCTGGGCTTCTAAGCCAACCTACCAGGCTCTTCTGTCCATGGAATTCTCCAGGCAAGACCACTGAAGTGGGTAGCCATTCCCTTCTCCAGGAGATCTTCCAGACACAAGGATCAAACCCAGGTCTTCTGCATTGCAGGCAGATTCTTTACTGTCTGCCATCATGGAACCCAACTGGAAATAATACATTTTATCTAATGAGAGGTCAGAAAGCAGAGACAAGTGTATGCACCAGAATTCCATTCAGGAAGAGCATTGTATTCACTTGGAAGAATTATTTCCGAAAGTCTCTTGGGATAGACCTCATCCTCTACCACCAGAATGTAGTGGCTGAACTGACCAAAAAACCAAGAAGAAGGTGATAAGAGGTGATCCTAGAGGAAGAAAAACATGGAAGATGGAGAGATGAGGATGGAGGCTGTGTTCGTCTTACTGGGCTGCTATAACGACTTACCACAGACTGGGTGTTAAATAGCAGATATTTATTTTCTCACTGTTTTGGAGGCTAAGAATCCAAGACCAAGTTGCCAGGTAATTCACTTTCTGGTGAGGACCCACGTACTGGTTTGTTGGAAGCTGCCATCTCACCCTGTGCCCTCATGAGAGGGTGGAGGCTGGGGGGAGGATCTCTCTGATGTTTCTTCTCATGAGGACACTAATCCTACCAGCTCAGGGCCCCACCCTCATGACTTTACTTAATTTTCTTTGGAAGCCTGGTTTCCAAATGCAGCTGCACTAGGGGCTGGGTTTCAACATACAAATTTTGACGGTGTTACAAACATTCATCTCATAACAGAGCATGTGAGTGGTGGGTTATCAACAACTCCCCATGGAAATTGACCCTTGAATATCAGGGTCTTTGATAAAGTTGACTAAATTCACAAAAGCTGGGGGATATTGGATTTCCCATGGACATCAGTGAGGGAGCTCACTGGAAGTTTTCTTGAGACTTGGTGGAAATTAGAGACAGGGCTTTGAAATTATATAAACCATAGAATCAGGGATTCGGAACAAATTCAATTAATTTTGTGAGAAGTATAAAATGAATCTGGACATTATAAAGCATATATATGTGTACATGTATATGTTTATCTACTATTAACCTGTCTGTCTATTTATACCTATCCTCACCAATAGAATTGATGAGACTTATAGAAAAATAAGAGAAAGCAAACAGGTGAGAAAATCAGGCAAGAATGACAATCAAGGTAGGAAAGTGAATTAATATTTATAAGTTCAGCATATAGAAACACAGAGGGCAATAAAAATTTCAAGTTTTATAGACTTTACATTGGTGCTAAGCTTCCTGGTAGCCAAGGAAAAGAGGGAACAATAGCTGATAAAACATTTTATAAACCTCTAAGTAATGCTGAAAAATTCTCCAAGCCAGGCTTCAGCAATGTGTGAACTGTGAACTTCCAGATGTTCAAGTTAGTTTTAGAAAAGGTAGAGGAACCAGAGATCAAATTGCCAACATCCGCTGGATCATGGAAAAAGCAAGAGAGTTCCAGAAAAACATCTATTTCTGCTTTATTGACTATGCCAAAGCCTTTGACTGTGTGGATCACAATAAACTGTGAAAAATTCTTCAAGAGATGGGAATACCAGACCACCTGACCTGCCTCTTGAGATACCTATATGCAGGTCAGGAAGCAACAGTTAGAACTGGACATGGAACAACAGACTGGTTCCAAATAGGAAAAGGAGTATGTCAAGGCTGTATATTGTCACCCTGCTTATTTAACTTATATTCAGAGTGCATCATGAGAAACGCTGGACTGGAAGAAGCAGAAGCTGGAATCAAGATTGCTGGGAGAAATATCAGTAACCTCAGATATGCAGATGGCACCACCCTTATGGCAGAAACTGAAGACAAACTGAAAAGCCTCTTGATGAAAGTGAAAGGAGAGTGAAAAAGTTGGCTTAAAGCTCAACATTCAGAAAACTAAGATCATGGCATCAGGTCCCATCACTTCATGGGAAATAGATGGGGAAACAGTGGAAGCAGTGATAGACTTTATTTTGGGGGGCTCCAAAATCACTGCAGATGGTGATTGCAGCCATGAAAGTAAAAGACAATTACTCCTTGGAAGGAAAGTTATGACCAACCTAGATAACATAGTAAAAAGCAGAGACATTACTTTGCCAACAAAGGTCTGTCTAGTCAAGTCTATGGTTTTTCCAGTGGTCATGTATGGATATGAGAGTTGGACTGTGAAGAAAGCTGAGTGCCGAAGAATTGATGCTTTTGAGCTGTGGTGTTGGAGAAGACTATTGAGAGTCCCTTGGACTGCAAGGAGATCCAACTAGTCCATCTTAAAGAGATCAGTCCTCGGTGTTCATTGGAAGGAATGATGCTGAAGCTGAAACTCCAGTACTTTGGCCACCTCATGTGAAGAGGTGACTCATTGGAAAAGACTCTGATGCTGGGAGGGATTGGGGGCAGGAGAAGAAGGGGATGACAGAGGATGAGATGTCTGGATGGCATCACCGACCCAATGGACAGCAGTTTAAGTGAACTCTGGGAGTTGGAGATGGACAGGGAGGCCAGGTGTGCTGAGATTCATGGGGTCGCAAAGAGTTGGACACGACTGAGCGACTGAACTGAACTGAAAATATATATTATGTGCAAATGGCCAGTGATCTTTATATGTATACACAATAGTTTAATAATCATTTTGCAGCATGAAGTCTCAATGCAGTTTGATGAGAAGATCTAAAAATGCATATTTTTTTGCATACAGTGAATTACTTGTAAGATGAGAAAATTTAATATATGGCTGGTAACAAAATGAAAGCATACTTTGATTTTGCTCCCACAAAGACATTATTTTTTGTACTATTAATAGAAAGTGCAGCCAACCAGTGATCTTAATTTGTTTCATATTCTCCACAGTATTTGATGAGAGTAGATGAGGGACCCTGATGGGCTGCCCTCTGTAGGGTCGCATAGAGTCTGACATGACTGAAGCGACTTAGCAGCAGCAGCAGCAGCAGCAGCCGCCGCCGCCAAATTTGGGTTTCCCTGGTATCTCAGTGGTTAAGAATCTGCCTGCCAATGTGCCAATGCAGGAGATACGGGTTCAATCCCTGGGTCAGGAAGACCCGTTGGAAAAGAAAATGACAACCCACTCCAGTATTCTTGCCTGGGAAATCCCATGCACAAAGAGGCCTGGTGGGCTCTAGTCCACGGGGTTGCAAAGAGTCAGACATGACTTAGGGATGAAATAAAAACAACAGCCAACTGTAGCAGCAAAGGGGACGTTTTAAACCTGACATATACACACTAAAATTTTAACGACGCTTCTATACTTTAAGTAGAGTTCCAAGATACAGACTTCAGCCACTGAGGAAATTCTAGAAATGGACACCTCCCAGTGGAATCCTCGTTAATTTGGATTAATTCACCAAGTGTGTGTTGATGCCTGCTTTGCATTAGACCAAGTCCTGGAGACACTGTAGCCTGTGCCACTGTGTTTTCTGACATAAACACACATAGGTAATGATGAACCACAGACATCTTTGTTTATTTTCCCCTTGTTCATCTTTTCCATAAACATTTGCTGGGCCTGCTCTGTGGCAAGAGTAGATCTGGATGCTAGAGGCTGAGAAGAACCAGGTCCATGGCCTCTTAGGTCACAGCAGGCAGACAGATGAGCAGATAGAGATGTTGGCAATGGGCAATGATCTGAGATCTGAGATCCTGTTAGATGTCTAGGGGCTGACCATGCTCTCTACCTTGACTGGTGGCTGTGGGCCCCACTGAACTTCCCCTTTTTCCATGACATTGGCTTCCTCCTCTAGACCTTACTCTTTAGGGATGCAAAAGTTCATCCAGGTGTAGCTACGAGGGGTAAGCCCTGGCCTTTTGTCATGCTTACACTTTATGTTGGGGGATTTATCCATTCCAGGAAATCCTGCGATATTTCTGCTCAAATCTGTTTTTCTGATGTGGGCTCAGGGACTCCTCCTGGGTTTGGCCACAGAAGGAATGACCCAGCCTGATATGGTTTCTGAGACAAAGAAATTACCAAAGGAGGGGCTTTTCTGATGGTCCAGTGGCTAAGACTCTGTGCTCCCAGTGCCCAAAGCAGGGGGCCTGGGTCTGATCCCTGGTTAGGGAACTAGGTCCCACATGTCACAAATAATCCCTGGTGCAGCCAAATATATAAATTAAAAAATATTAAAAAAAGAAATTACCAAAGGAGGGAATTTCCTGGTGGTCCAGTGGCTAAGACTCCATGCTCTCAATGCAGGGGGCCAGAGTTCCATCCTTGGTCAGGGAACTAGGTCCCACATGCTGCAACTGAGACCCAGTGCAGCCAAATATATAAATAAATAAAAATAACTGTTTAAAAAAGAAATCACCAAAGGACATTAATCCTCTCAACTGGGAGTTCCAGGAGGCCCTGGTCAGGTATGGTCAAAGGGATTAGGTCCCACCTCTACTTCATCCCCAACCCTACCTACTCATAACTTTCTATATCCTGGACACCAACAGCCAATTGAACAGCCTGTTTTCTTCTCTGATGATAAAGTAGGAAGCCAAGAACCCAATCCACTAAGTCAATCATTTTCTTCTGATCAAATGCCTTTTTTCTTCCCTTACATCTATGTAATGACAGGGCCCCTCTCTGTTCATATCTGGGTCCACAGATAAAGGTAGTGCTTATGTAACACTCACTATTTACTCTGTGCCATGCTTACAAACATCTCACACATCTCAGGGCATCTCATGATGTCTGTATGAGGAGGTGCTGAATGCTCTCCATGCCAGGCAAGGGAAGCTGAGCTATGGGGAAGGGGTGGGATGGGATTTGCATTCTGGCTGCTGAGTTAGGGCTCCTCTGCACTCACTCTGCTGTCTTTCAGGTAGCCAGAGCTTGAGAGAGGTTCTGAGAGATTTATGGCCTGTTGAACGACTTACTTTTGGTTTCAGGTTTAGAGGATTCACTGGCAAAATAATCACTCTACACTTTGGTAAGAAATAAAGAAGTTTATTATGTTTATAGTAAGTTACATATGAGGGTAAGTAATATAATAGAAGAATGATTACATATATGTGTGTATATATAATTATAATCACTAAATTGGGGAAACAGTTCCCAATACACCAATAGTATCAGTTCAGTTCAGTCACTCAGTAGTGTCCAACTCTTTGCAACCCCATGAATTGCAGCACACCAGGTGACCCTGTCCATCACCAACTCCTGGAGTTCACTTAGACTCACGTCCATCAAGTCGGTGATACCATCCAGCCATCTCATCCTCTGTCGTCCCCTTCTCCTCCTGCCCCCAATCCCTCCCAGCATCAGAGTCTTTTCCAATGAGTCACCTCTTCCCATGAGGTGGCCAAAGTACTGGAGTTTCAGCTTCAGCATCATTCCTTCCAAAGAAATCTCAGGGCTAATGGACTGGTTGGATCTCCTTGCAGTCCAAGGGACTCTCAGGATTCTTCTCCAACACACAGTTCAAAAGCAACCAATAGTGTAGTAAGAAACAAATGTATGCATCTCCAAACTGGGGAAACGTGTCTAGATCCAAACGGGAGTCCCCAGTCCCAGTTGATGGAATTCTCCAGGCTAGAATACTGGAGTGGATAGTCTTTCCCTTCTCCAGGGGAATCTTCCCAATCCAGGGATCGAACCCAGGTCTCCTGCACTGCAGGAGGATTCTTTACCAACTGAGCCACAAGGGAAGCCCATGAATAGTGGGCAGTCTATCCCTTCTGGAGTGGGTAATCTATCCCTTCTTCAGAGGATCTTCCTGACCCAGGAATCAAATTGGTGTCTCCTGCATTGCAGGTGGATTCTTTACCAACTGAGTTATTGAGGAAGCCCCAAAGATATGCAAACAATATATTAACAAAATGAAGTCAAACGCACATCAGCATATTTGGGGAAACACTTAAATCCAGATTCAAGCAAAGTAGGAGTTCCCTCAAACAGCAAACTGGAGTCCCCAGTTGAAAGGTCTCAGACAGTGTGTCCACCTCACGGGTGAGACCTCAGAGCACCATCTGAAGGAGTCCCAGAAAGCTTACAGCTTGGTGATAAAAGTGGGATTCCTTACGGCTTAGCTGGTAATCATCAGCTTACATGCAAAGATGCAGTTCTGGCTATTATGTTAAATGCTTGCATTTCTAGTCGTAAGTCTCAGAATGTTTGCTGATCCCTGGGAACTGGCCAGATTCCCATGCCCAGAAAGCTTCATGACTTACTCCCTTCCTTATCTGTTGGTTCCCAAGACCTGTTTTCAGTTTGTGCAGCTGGGCATGTAACTCCTTTCAGGGCGTCTGTTCAGTCAAAGGTCTAGTGTTGCCTCTGCAGTCTGAACAAGACTACTTCTTTCCCCAACAGAGGGCCTTGGCTGTCAGCTGGTGGATGAACAGAGATCTTTGGCTGCACGGTTTCTCAGGGACCGTAGGCGGCCCAGATAGTACAGTGTCTATCGGGGCAGGTGGTCGAAACTGTCTGTTCTCAAACATCCAAGAGGGTTCTCTGGGCCATGCAGGCGGTGAGGTCACTATGGTTGGGTAGTAGGACATTTTACAGATGGACCTGTTGGAAGCATTCACATCCTTGAGTGTATGACTATGTACGTTTGTTGAAATTCATTGAACTCGATGAAAAAGAGATGCATTTCAGTGTGTGTAAATTATAACTCAGTGAACCCAAAGCCAGTGCTTGGTGACAACCTAGAGGTATGGGTTGGGGAGGGAGGGGCAATCAAAAGGAGGAGACACGTGTCTCCTTTGGCCTATGGCCAATTCATGTGATATATGGCAAAAATCATAACAATATTGCAATTATCCTCCAATTAAAAATAAATAAAGTAAATAAATAAGAAAGTTGAAGTAAAAGCATATCCTAAATGCTAAACAGCCAGAGTCCCACTCCCTGGGTTGCTCAGGCTGGTCGTCTCCAACCAAGCTACCCTCGACCTCTGGGCTGATGCCATTCTTGACTACCTTCCCTGGTGATTGGGAGCTGGTGTGTGATGGCTGAGGGAGAGTTACATGTGTTTAGTGATGACAGTGGAACTGGGAGTTCTTTGATAAGCTGTGCCCCTGTCTGTTTTATCACCTAAAGCTGCTACTGTGGTTGCCAGCTGAGCGGCCACAGAGCTGTCACTCAGGTGAGCTCAGATCCTGCGAGGGGAGGCAGCCAGCTGAGCCTGACAGAAGCCACTGGTGCTGCTAGAGCTGGAGCTGCAGATTTTACAGAGGCCTGATGTTTTCAGGAG
This sequence comes from Budorcas taxicolor, assembly GCF_023091745.1. NCBI lineage: Eukaryota > Metazoa > Chordata > Mammalia > Artiodactyla > Bovidae > Budorcas > Budorcas taxicolor. The sequence goes on from NC_068911.1 coordinate 118,202,756, forward strand.
AACTCCTCTCACCTTTCCTGCCATATGAAGCATGGAAGGATAATGCTTAAGACCTTGTTCTCTAAAATTTGGGTGCTGAGTGCTCATCTGAAGGGCAAGGGCATCAGATTTTCATGAGCACTGGGTAGCCAAGACTTGGCACTATTCCTGACCAGCAGCAAACCTTGAGCAAGTCACTTAATTTCTCCAAGCCTCAGTCTCCCCCTTGGTAAAATGGGTATGATAAGATCTGGCTCATGAAAGGGGCTGGCTTTTGCTAACTCTCTCTGAATTACTTGTAGTTCAGGACTGGTTCCAGGACACTCTCTTCCTGGATGCATCTCAAGTAATATCACTATCCCTGTCTCCCATCCTTTCCTGTGAAGTTCACATCCCTGATGGCCTCGACCACACTAAAGCGTGTTGCTTTGGACTCACCGTTGTTGAGTCAGGAGCTCTCCTCCATTAGAATGTAACCCACTGTGGGTGAGGACCAACTTTTATACCACCTTATCAATCACACTCTCCTTGGTGACTGCATCATTACCTGGTTGAATTTTTTCCATAACTCTCACCATTATCTGAAATAATCTCTTTATTTATCACCTGTCTCTCCCGCTATACTGTAATCATTTATTTGCATTTACCTCCCTATCCCCTAGTATCTAGAAAGGTGGGTGCCACAGAAATCATGGGTTCTCAGTGACTATCTGGGAAAAGATGGATATACCACTTCAGCATCCCCCGACTCCCAGCGTAGAGCTGAGCATACCTTGGACTCAGCATGTACTTTCTGGTCTGTCGGCTGGTTGATTGAATTATATGTAGAGCCAGGCCCTGTCAACAGATGGTCAGGCATGGGATTATAAAGGTCTCAGGTGTCTGGCCTGAATAAGGGAAATGGCTGATTTTATGAGCTCATTTGTGGTTGCTGATTGTAGCAGTATCAACAGAAATGGCTTCGGTTACAAAGGACAGTATCATTTATCACTAAGGTCTTTCTTGTCAATCTGCTTTGAAAACCAATTTTTATGAAAGAGGATTTTAATGGGAATGCCAGGCTTGTGAAGTGGAAGTCAAAGATAAAGATGGAAGGATGCTCTTAACGCCTTTGTGTACCTATGAGTAATTTTTTTTTTAATTAAAGGCAAATTCTAAAGGGGGAATTGGCAGGTTTTATCCTCCCTTAGTTTTCAAATAACATAAATCTTGTTTCCTCAATAAGATTCTAGGTTAGGCCATCAATTTCATTTCTTTTTCTTTTTCATCATTGTTTATACCAGGATATTGAATATAGTTCCCTGTGCTATGCTGTATCCTTGTTTGTCCATTCTCTCTACAATAGTTTGCATCTACTAATCCCAAACTCCCAATCTATTCCTCTGCCACCCACTCCCCATCTTGGCAACCAAGAGTTCTCTGTGAGTCTGTTCTGTCTCATAGATACGTTCATTTGTATCCTGTTTTAGATGCCACATGTAAGTGAGATATAGTATTTGTCTTTCTCTGTCTGACTTATTTCATGTGGCATGATCATCTCTAGTTGCATCCATGCTGTTGTAAGTGGCTCAATTTTCTTTTAGGCAGAAATGCATTTTGTGGGAATGACCTTTGTCCCAGCCTATGTGATAAGACAGGACGTTGCTGCAGTGCCATTGATGGTCAACAGGACCATGTCCAGTTCCTCCTTTAGGTCGCTGGGTCATTTTTGCACTCCAACACCCCCCTGCTGCCCCTTCCCGCCAAGGGTAGAAGTTTCCAGAATCAGTGAGCCTGCCTCTGGATCATCTCCTTCTCTTGGTATGTAGAACTTCTACTGCTTGACCCTGAATGATGTCAGTTCATACTCCTGAGACCACACAGCTCGTAAGTGATGGGGTGAATTTGGCCACTGGGCAGTTAGACAATGGACCCCATAGTAACCACCTATTATGCCATCCTGCCTCTCAGGGGAAAGGGAGTAGTGAGAGAACACCACAGTCTCTTGGACCCAGGCTGGACCCTTTCAGCCCAGGAAGTCTCTTCCATAGGAGCTATTACTTATCTGCACATGATGGCCTCTAACAGAAACCAAGTGAAACCCAGCAGGAACCAGAAACGTCCTAGGACATAGCTCCTGATTCCACCTGAACATGCAGGCAGGGTGTCTACAGAGCCAAGTGAACCTACTGAACAGAGCCTGTCACCTAGAGAGAGAGATCTGTGAGTTGCAGGGGGAACTATAGACTTTCTGGAGGAGGCAGATGGATGGATTTCGAAAGATGGGTGGGGCTTCAGTGTCTATAGAGGTTGGTGTCCTCAGAAAGTGTCCCAGCTGTTAAATCTAAGTGCCCAGGGGGAGGCAGGTGTGAGCATGGGATGGGGACGGGGAAGGAAACAGGGAGATACATTTGAGTTTGTGTCCAGCCTTGGTCTGTCACCTCCAGCGGGGTCCTGTGCTCTCTTGGCACTCCAGGACATCCAGATTCAAACTGTCTTCTGAGCAGGGTCTGGAGCCAAAACCATGCATTCATCATCAGAAAAGTGTCTTTGGATGGAGGGTCCAGGGCAGAGACCATCAGGGAGCCATCAGCTGCATCTTTCTGCTCCTGCTCAGATCCCATTTCTTTCACAGGGAGATGCTCTCAGCTTTCAGCATGGCTATGGTCCCAGGACAAAACCAGGTACAGTCAGAGGACAACGTGCCTGCTACAGGGCCTCTCTAGCTCTCTCCTACTGAACTTGTGATCCTGCCAAGATGGAGATGATCACAGTCAGTTGTTTAAGGTTTGAGATAAAATTCAACTTTGCTCCACTGGATTAGAGACTCTCCAGGAAAATTCACAGAAAGAAAGAGATTAAAATGAGAGGCATCCCCTCATTTTCAGTGAAGGCTGGTCCCTCCAGTCACAGTGTGTGAAGTGGAGACTGTCAGGGGTGGACCCTCCGGCTCCATTTCCTATCCCTCCTCTCCTTTTAGCCATAAAAATACACTTTTAAATGGTTTTGCTCTTGAATGCTTTTTTCCTTTCTGTTGTTGAAAATGACAATGCTGAAAACCAAGGAGAAAAAAATATATACCCCATATCCTGGAAAATTGTATGATTTGGTGTTGCAAAAACCTATTTAGTGCTTCACTGGAACTCTTGTGGTCCAGAGCCATAATAATCAGTATAATTTCCCGTAGGAGAAATATTTAAGAGAGATCTAAGTGTTCTGTCTTTCTCTGGTGTTGCTGATGATGACAATAATATAAAAATGCTAACTTTCTAGGCATGGTGTAAACCCATTTAATCCTTCCAACAACTCATGAGCTGCTACTATCTTTTTCTCTTCTTCCACACTGTGCACATGTAAGATCCTAGTTCCCTGACCAGGGATTGAATCCACACCCCCTGCCTTGGAAACACAGAGTCCAAACCACTGCACCAGAAGGGAAGTCCTTTTTTCCCCTTTTTTTGGCTTTGCCTAGAGGCATGCGGGATCTTAGTTTCCTGATCAGGGATTAAACCTGAGCCCCCTGCATTGGGAGTGTGCAGTCTCAACTGCTGGACCACCAGGAAAAGTGAAAAGCGGACACAACTGTGTCCAACTGTTTGTGACCTCATGGACTGTAGCCTACCAGGCTCCTCCATCCTTGGAATTTTCCAGGCAAGAGTACTGGAGTGGGTTGCCATTTCCTTCTCCAGGGGATCTTCCCGAGCCAGGGATCAAACCCAGGTCTCCTGAATTACAAGCAGATGCTTTACCTTCTGAGCTACCAGGGAAGCCCAGACCACCAGGGAAGTTCCCATCCTTATTTTTCAAAAGAGATCACTCAGGTTCAGAGAGATTGGCAGGCAGGTAAGGTTCCCCACGTGGGAGATTTCACCTGACATTCACACCCAGGTTCACCTGATTCCAAGACCATGAATCTTTGCCATTACACTGCCAGCCATTGTCAAGTAGAATGGCCACTGCTTTAGCAAAGAATTCCCCACCTCTCTCCAACTTGGTGATGTTTTCAGAACATGGTATCAATAGCAATTAATTCATAAAGTCACCAATCTCCTTCAGAAAATCCACTGATCAAGAATTATTACCTTGTAAGTGACACATTTTTATTTAATTATGAACGCTCTGGAGATGGCATGTAATTTCATGCTACATCTCCTTGGCTTGCTTACTGCTTTAAAGCAACTATATCACTGAGAGGATTTAAAAGAGAAATGGCTCCAGGGGATATAAAAATCCTTAAATGCGTGCATCTAAATAAACTGGTCACAGCATTAAAGGATAGAAAAAAGAATATTATTAAGCAGTCTGTAATTAAAGTATTGATTCTTTCTGCATGAATTAAAAAGCAAAAAAGTATTAATTAACAGTGAATATATGAGATTAGGCTAGGAAGATACTGAAGTGAAGCACTCAATTCAGTGCTGAGTAGTCTGTTGTTTTCCATTTAGAAGGTTTATATTTGAGGAAGAATTATAAAAAGACAAGTTAATGTTTCTACTCGAAGCTGGAATTGTTTTGCTTAAGAGTTGGGGGTCTTTTCTTGGCATTTCTGTGAGTTTCTGGAGCTGCGGGGTTGTGGAGGCGGAGGGGGAGCAGAAGAACATGGTCGGTCACCACCCTTCTCTCTGCAGCAGACGGGCCCGCATCCTGCCTCATCCTTGTGCAACACTGTGTTGCAGCCCTGCCAATGAGGCAGCAAGTTCTGCCTGCAGACACCCTTCTCCCTGTTTACTGTCCTGCCCGAGACTCATCTGTCTTTACCAGGAATCTGTCCTTTGGGAATTCTTGTCTTCTTTGGGGCCCCTGGCTGACCTCTTTTACTTGTTGTCTTTAAAAGTAGTTGTGTCTACCTGCAAATTGGTGCAAGTGAATTCAGCAACATAATCAAGTAGTCATAAAAACTACAACCAATTTAACTTTATAAAATCAGCGTTCTCTTTTTCCTGTGATGGTGATTGCCCACGGGGCTTCACTGAATTTGTCATATTCCTACTGGTCCCGCTGAGAAATAAAGGTTGTGGTTAAATGGAATTCATATGGCAGAGATATTCAATTGTATGTGGAAGGACTTTATTGAAGTATTGTTCATTTACAATGTTGTGTTCATTTATGCTGTACAGCAAAGTGTTTCAGTGATACCTATGTATACATATTCTTTTTCATATTCTTTTCCATTAAGGTTTATTACAAGATATTGAATATAGATCCTTGTGCTATTCAGTAGGACTTTGTTGTTTATTTATTTTACTATTATTTTATTTATTTATTTTAATTTTTATTCTAAGATTTATTATAAGATATTGAATATAGCTCCTTGTGCTATACAGTAGGACTTTGTTTATTTTATTATTATTTATTTTAATTTTATTTTATATTGGAGTATATTTAATTTACAATGTGCTAATTTCAAGTGTATAGCAAAGTGTTGAGTTATACACATACATATATCTATTTGTTTTCCGTTTAGTATTTATAGAATAGTGAATAGAGTTGCCTGTGCTATACCATAGGCCCTTGGTTATCTATTTTAAGCATAGTAGTGTAGTGTGTATACGTCAATCCCAAACTCCTAGTCTATCTCTCCCTCTGCTCTTCCCTGCTGGCAGCCACACATTTGTTCTCCAAGTCTGTGAGTTTCTGTTTTGTAAATAAGTTCATCTGTAGCAATTTTTTTTTTTTTTTGACTCTGCGTGTAGATGGTATAGTCTGTCTTTGTCTGACTTATTTAACCTAGTATGATGATCTCTAGGTCCATCCATGTTGCTGCAAAATGGCATTATTTCATTTTTTTTGTGGCTGAATAATATTCCACTGTATACAGGTACCACATCTTTATTCATTCATCTGTGGATGAACATTTAGGTTGTTTCCATACCTTGGCTCTTGTGAATAATGCTGCTATGAACATAGGAGTGCTTGTATTTTTTTGAATTATAGTTTTTTTTTTTTTTTGCTTTGTTACACGGCTTGTGGGATCTTAGTTTCCCAGTCAGGGATCAAACCTGTGCTCACTGCAGTGGAAGTTTGAAATCTTAACTACTGGACTGCCAGGGAATTTCCTCAAATTAGTTTTGTCTGGACATATGCCTAGGACTGGGATTGCAGGATCATATGGTAGCTCTGTTTTTCTTTCTTCTTAAGGAAACTCCATACCATTCTCCACAGTGGCTGCACCGACTTACATGCCCACCAACAGTGTTGAATGGTCCCTTATCCCCCTGTATGTGGAAGGATTTAGTATCCTGCAGATTATGCAGTCCATTCACAAACTCTTAACCTAATGCTGTAGAAAGATGCCTATATGATCAGAAAGAAAACAATAAGAAACATTCTGCAGGTAGAGTAGAGTCAGGTGGCTGCTATGGGGGAAGCCTACATCCCAAAGGTGCTGGGGCAACCAGGAATAGTGTTTATTTGTAGTGGAAAAGCGTCAGCCATGCACGCAAGAGAACTGGGAGAGTCATGTACGGTGGCTGCCATGGGGAAATGGCCCTTCAGCAGAATGATCCTGGGGCTACCTCTAAGCAAATAGGGGCTAAGGAGGTGCTGAAAAGAGATACATTTTCCTGTCAAGGGAACTTCAGATACACAATTCCTCTGAGGGGCAGGGACCTCTAAAGAATTCATGCATGATCCCTATGAGAGAGTTGTCTTTAAATCCTGGCCAAGCCCAGAGAGCTCTGATGCAGGGCATCAGAAGATGATGAATGGAACAAGGACCTCCCTGCTTCCTCCCATATGCTTCCTCCCCCGACTCTAGTGCCTGAATGGGTAGATACCTTAAGTAGCAAAGCAGATGGAGTCATAAAAGGGAAAGATGGAGACCCAGAGAAACCCACCTGACTCCTCACCTTCCTTTTCTGCCTCCAGCCCCTGGCCAGCAACATGCATGAGCTGGGAGAAAAGGAGCTTCCATTTTCACCAAGAATGAAGTTTGTGACTATTACAGGGAATCCTGCATATTTCTTACTGGACTGAGAGTATATTCCTGGCTTGAAGCTATGGGGCCTCTGTCTTCCTGGGGGTGTCCAGTGGGTTATGTGAGCACTGATTGGTTTGAACAAGCAGGGGGCTGGGGGAGGCAGTTTTATAATTTCATCCCAGAATCCTGTGTCTTCAGTAAACTGGTCTCACAAACAGGTCCTTTGGTCCCTGTTATGTGCCAGGAGTTAAGCTGAGGGCATCAAACATCTCTTCCTACTTCATCCTTCTCACTGGAGGCCCATAAGCTGGATGCAGTCCATCAGTGACTACTCTGGCTCTCCAATATGCAGGGCCCTGGGCCTCTGCCAAACTGTAAGGATCCCTCTGCTCTAAGCTTTAAACACAGTGTACAACTGGATGCCATCACCCCACAAACCGAATGCGTGAGCTTCCCTGGAAGAGTCTGGAAATGTTCTTATTTTGTGTGTGTGTGTGTTTTCTTTTTTTTTCATAAAGTATGAGAGGATGGATGAGTCTTCCTGGGATGCCCAGCTGCTTCTCTGCCACAGGGCTCAGCTGGGTTCTGAGCCACTGGAGCAATTGGTTTGCATGGCAGGGATTGTACTCTCTGCCTCTTTCTATTAAGTCCAGATTTAACTGGCTGGACAAAGTGGCTGGAGACTCTCTCCCCTCCTACCAGGCAGGGTGCCATCCCGACAGGTGGGCACCATGGGGCAGATGCCAGGGAAATAGGAGGTCTGAGGAACAGGGTCCAGACAGCTGCCACTGAGCATCAGCAGAGCCCTTGGGGTTGAGCCCCTCCCATGTGATAACAGCTGAGCAGTGAAGTCTGCAGGCCCTGAGGCATCACCCCCCACTCCCTCCACCCACCCCCGCCGCCCCACTGCATCTCCTTCTCAAGTAGCTGCTGCTTCTGGCTCCTGGTGACATTTTGTGGTTGTATTTGTCTTTGGATTGGACTTATTTCTCATTAAGAAGATAGATCCTCTTATGGGAGGGAGGGGTGCCAGGACCAGATGCTGGCAAGTCAGCTGTTGCTCCCTCCGTGGCTGAGGAATCACGAGCCTGTTTTTGTGTGATCCAGAAACCCATGTTCATTCACTTGCCATTGAGAAAACCCTCACAACCCACACACTCATCATGCTTGTCCTCAGATGCACATACTAAGATGAGTTCTCTCCCAACTGATGGATGAGGTGGACTCAGTTTGGACCAAAGCAGTTCTTTTCCTCCACAGCGGTGACAGTCATTTTGGTTTGCATGCTTGAAATGATTACTATAATATCCTCAGTGCTGTCATAGTATCAGACCCCATTTTGGTGGCTTCTTAACAATTGCTCCCAATGAGATGAAGTTTGTGTTAATTGTAGAGATGTCATCACAGGTACTTTTTGTTCCTCACTTAGTTCCAGTATAAGAAAATTTGGAGGAAGCATGTCTTTTGACCCAAGAATCTTAAAAACAAAAATCTTTGCTATGTCTTCAAACAACTTCTAAGATTTTCTCTGTTAGAAATGTAAACAGAATAATTCATACCCTATCCCTTCTTGCTTTGACTGCTTGGGAAGCTCAGCACCATATTTAGAGACTAATTTTAATGACTGTATGGCAATAAAGTATCTTCCCTGGGTATTATATTCTGGTTATACCATTTTAACAATTTTTCTGATTCTGATATTTAAAATTGTATTTCTATGCTAGTTTACTGAATCTGTATATATAGCTGCTGCTGCTGCTGCTAAGTCACTTCAGTCGTGTCCGACTCTGTGTGACCCCACAGATGGCAGCCCACCAGGCTCCCCCGTCCCTGGGATTCTCCAGGCAAGAACACTGGAGTGGGTTGCCATTTCCTTCTCCAATGCATGAGAGTGAAGTCTCTCAGTCGTGTCTGACTCTTAGCGACCCCACGGACTGCAGCCTACCAGGCTCCTGCGTCCATGGGATTCTCCAGGCAAGAGTACTGGAGTGGGTTGCCATGTATATATAGCAAGTTGCTGCATATCCTTTATGGAAGTGATGGAGGAAATATATAAATATAAAGAGCAAGATACAAAGATGGATCTCTTTTGATCTCAGTTCCTTTCTGAGTTTTTGTTCAGTCACTATCATATCCAGTTCTTTGTGACCCCATGGGCTGTAGCATGCCAGGCTACCCTGACCTTCACTATCTCCCTGAGATTGCTCAGATTCATGTCCATTGAGTCAGTGATGTTATCTAACCATCTCTTCCTCTACTGTCCTCTTCTCCTTTTACTTTCAACCTTTCCCAGCATCAGGGTCTTTTCCAATGAGTCAGCTCTTTGCATCAGGTGGCCAAAGTATTGGACCTTCAGCTTCAGTATCAGTCCTTCCAATGAACATTTGGGGTTGATTTCCTTTAAGATCCACTGGTTTGATCTCCTTGCAATCCAAGGGACTCTCAAGAGTCTTCTCCAACACCACAGTTTAGAAGTATTAATTCTTCGATGCTCAGCCTTTTTTATGGTCCAACTCTCACATCTGTACATGACTACTTTACTGGAAAAACCATAGCTTTGACTAGACAGACCTTTGTCAGCAAAGTGCTATCTCTGCTTTTTAATATGCTGGCTTTTTGAGACACAATGGCAATAGATGACACATTTGACAAAAAACACCTTGCACAATTTTAAAGTAGGTGGCCAAGAGCTGGCTATCTAATTTTTTAAATAGGTTTTTAAAAAATTTTCATTTTTAAGTTTAATTTTAATATCAGGTTCATTTCTTATTTTTTACATTTTTTTGATAGAAGTATAGCTGATTTAGGTGTACAGGAAAGTAAATTATATACATATATACAGATATATATTTTTCTTTTTCAGATTCTTCATTATAGATTATTATAAGATATTGAATATAGTTTCTTATGCTATACAGTAGGACCTTGTTGTTTGTCTATTTTATATATAGTAGTCTGTGTATGTTAACCTTAAATTTTCAATTTATCACTTTCCTTCTTTCCCCTTTGGTAACCATAAGTTTGTTTTTTATGTCTGTGACTGATTCTTGATCTCTGAACTCATATTAAGAATGTAAAAATGTCCTGAGAGTAGAGACAGAAATCTGGGGAGAGGGACGCGCTTGAGATGATTCCACTGCTCTTTGTCCCAGTTGACAAAAAACCTTAACTTCCCACTTCATGTCAGATCTGCAGCAGGGGGTGCTATGACTCCCTCCTCATCCCTGTAGACATGGCCATGGGTCTACTGTACAGCTGCTGCATGAGAGCTAAGTAGGGCGGTTGCAGTCAGGCAATCTTGCCTTCCAGAATATTCAGCACACAGGCTGTGAGATTGTTTCTTATGGGCTAGAAGGAAGTGAGCTCCCTGAAAGGAGGGTTGGCCCAGAGCTGTTTAATATTCTGTCCCAAAGACCACCTTGGGGAATGGTGGATCACACCAGAGACGGCCAATGTGGCAGGTCCGTGGACGTCCAGAAGCAGGAGTGGGCTTGGCCAGACGGAGGACGAAGCACTGGCAAGACCACAGCACCTGCCAGTGAAGAAGTCGTGAATTGCTGCTGCTGCTGCTGCTGCTAAGTCGCTTCAGTCGTGTCTGACTCTGTGTGACCCCATGGACTGCAGCCCACCAGGCTCCTCTGTCCCTGGGATTCTCCAGGCAAGAATACTAGAGTGGGTTGCCATTTCCTTCTCTAATGCGTGCGTGCATGCATGCATGCTAAGTCACTTCAGTCGTGTCCGACTCTGCAACTCTATGGACAGTAGCCCACCAGGCTCCTCTATCCATGAGATTCTCTGGGCAAGAATACTGGAGTGGGTTGCCATTTCTTTCTCCAAGAAGTCAGGAGTGCACCCATCAAAGAGCAGACAGTTATAGCCCTTTCCAGGCCAGAGGGGGAACCTCCACCCTGTGACCAAATGGTGGTAGGAAGTCTTCCCTGTTCACCTTTTCTGTCTTTTCCTCCACAATGAGGATGGGGAGGGGGCTCCCCATCCGGCTCCAATAGGAGAGCAGGATGGACTTTCAGGGCGGATAGGAAAGAAGTCCCAGCCCCCTCTTGCTCGGCCCCCATTCTCCCCCCTCCTCCCTCATCCTCCATCCCTCGGCAACACCCTCCTTTACCCTCAGCACATCCTCAGTGAGACAGGGAAGACTTAACATTCACCTAGGCTCCACATTTCTCTTACTTTATGGGCCTGGGCATTCTGATTTCTGCATTGTGACTGTGTGTGAGAATTTGCTGTCCTGGAACATTTTACTTCCTAAGAAGATTCACTACTTTATACTTCTGTCCAGGGGCAGGGAAAAAAACCCTTCAGCCCCACTCCTATCCTCCGGCCTTGACCCAAGTTTATCAATTTGACAAGAGATATCACAGGCAAAAATAACATATGCTTTCTGATGTATCTCATGGGTCCTGTGTGACCAGTGTGCTCATTTTCACTGTGCCCCCACCTCCGTATTTGCCACAGAAAAACCTGGATCAGGACCCAATCCATGCCTGTCCTCTTGTCTCACGTCAGAGTGTTTGCTTTTAGATCAAGGACCAGCCTTAGGCAAAAAATGCTCTTTGAGTCCTTCCTTCTTCATCTCTTGTGACCTTTCTAATTTCTACTTTCCTCTCTGCCCCTCTCCTCATGTATCTCCGCTGTGGCTTGTCAAGATGCCCTTCACACTATGGGGGCCACTCAAGTCCTGGTCTGAGAATCTTGCGGTCTGACTCTGAGCCAGGCTGACACTCCTCGGTCTCTCAGCAAATGCAGGGTGCTCAGCTGCCCATTTCCTCCACATTCTCACATCCTAAGGACTCAGCTCCTTCACGTTCTTTTTTTATTATTTAACTTTTTTTTTTTTAATTTATTTTACTTTACAATACTGTATTGGTTTTGCCATACATCAACATGAATCTGCCACGGGTGTACACGTGTTCTCAATCCTGAACCCCTCTCCCACCTCCCTCCCTATACCATCTCTCTGGGTCATCCCAGTGCACCAGCCCCAAACATCGTGTATCCTGCATCGAATCTAGACTGGCGATTTGTTTCTTATATGATATTATACATGTTTCAATGCCATTCTCCCAAATCATCCCACCCTCTCCCTCATCATCCCACCCTCTCCCCCTCTCACAGAGTCCAAAAGCCTGTTCTATACATCTGTGTCTCTTTTGCTATCTCGCATACGGGGTTATCGTTACCATCTTTCTAAATTCCATATATATGTGTTAGTACACTGTATTGGTGTTTTTCTTTCTGGCTTATTTCACTCCGTATAATCGGCTCCAGTTTCATCCACCTCATTAGAACTGATTCAAATGTATTCTTTTTAATGGCTGAGTAATACTCCATTGTGTATATGTACCACAGTTTTCTTATCCATTCACTCTCCAGCATAAATCACAGCAGGATCTTCTATGACCCACCTCCCAGAATACTGGAAATAAAAGCAAAAATAAACAAATGGGATCTAATTAAAATTAAAAGCTTCTGCACAACAAAGGAAACCATAAGCAAGGTGAAAAGACAGCCTTCTGAATGGGAGAAAATAATAGCTAATGAAGCAACTGACAAACAACTAATCTCAAAAATACACAAGCAACTCCTGCAGCTCAATTCCAGAAAAATAAACGACCCAATCAAAAAATGGGCCAAAGAACTAAATAGACATTTTTCCAAAGAGGACATACAGATGGCTAAGAAACACATGAAAAGATGCTCAACATCACTCATTATCAGAAAAATGCAAATCAAAACCACAATGAGGTACCATTTCACACCAGTCAGAATGGCTGCGATCCAAAAGTCTACAAGCAATAAATGCTGGAGAGGGTATGGAGAAAAGGGAACCCTCTTACACTGTTGGTAGGAATGCAAACTAGTATAGCCACTATGGAGAACAGTGTGGAGATTCCTTAAAAAACTTCATGTTGTTTTGTTCTGTTAGCTGCAAGGTCTGAAGCATCTCCTTCTGATTCAGGTCAGAACGGCATCTCCAGGAGCAGGCTTCATGCCAGGTCCTATAGGACCCTGCCATCAGAATTGTGTAGTATTGAGAAAGTCAGCTCCTAGGCAGATTGATAAGAAGTCCAGAGGTCCCCAAGGAGAGAGGGATCTGGAATTCTCAAGGAGGAAGAAAGGACAAACTTTTTTTCCCCCCTACATTCCTCAGGATTATATAACAATAATGTATCTTGCTTGAGGACAGTCTCTGGAAAAAACCTTCTGGCTAATCCTATTATCTTAAAATGTAAATTATGGAAGTAGGTCTAGTGAGGTCTTTATAATCTCCAGACATTCTTTTGATTCACTGTAATAACTAATTAGAGAGTATATAACTCCATTGCTAACACTAGCAAGAGGGTACTCTTTCTGCCCCCTTCTGACGCCTATGTCAGAAGCTTTCTCTATCTCCTCTATACTTTAATAAAACTTTATTACACAAAAGCTCTGAGCGATCAAGCCTCTTCTCTGGCCCCGGATTGAATTCTTCTCCTCTGGAGCCCAAGAATCCCGAGTCTTTTCATGGTTCAGCAACAACCTTTCAGTGTTCCAAGAGCTCACCAGACAGCGGGGGAGACTGATGCTCTATGGTGATCCAGCGTGTCCTGGGCCCCACGGCTAACAAGGATGGGAGCCAGGACTGGAACCCACTGCCAGTCTGAGGCCAACACTTCACTCTTCACACCACATAACTGCTTCCTCCAGACTTAGATGAAAGGCAGCAAGGAAAGGAGTTCTGGGGACACTGAGTTCTATTCTTTGGCTGGTCTTTGGGGGAGATGACTCCAAGGAAGAGATAGGATGGAGGCAGACTGAAGGTGGAGAGCAAGGAAGGCTAGTTCTTCAACAGGAAGCCAGGAGGGAAAGGGTCCACATGGCTGGCCGGGGTGCCAGGGGGGCTCTTTGTCGGCCATGCTGCTCATTTCTGATGTTAGGACACTAGGAGGAGTGACGTGGGCCTCCCGCTGCCTGCATGGTAGGATTTGTTTGTGCACAGCAGCGTGTCCTTTCACACTTGCTGGACCTCAAGCATGTCCTGGGCCAGGGCTCACAGATTTGGAGGAAGAAGCATAGGGAGCTGGGGAAGTGAGAACTGGATGTGCCAGAGCAGCGTCGTCCAGTAGAAACTCAGTCTGGGAGGTATGTGCATAGTCTGAAAGTTGTTAATAGCCAGAGGAAAATAGTGAAAAGCAATAGGCAGAAATAAATATAAAGTATATTTAATATTAATATACACTATATATTGTATATATATGCAATCTACATAATATATAAATATGTATATTTAATATATATGAATATTAGATGTTAATTCTTAGTACAATGCTGACATTCCCTGATTTATTGCACTTTGCTTTCCTGTGTTTCCCAAATAGCGCCTTTTTATAAATTGAGGGTTTGTGGCCACCCTGCTTTGAGGAAGTCTATCAGTACCATTTTTCCAACAGCATCTGCTCACTTTGTGTCTCTGTGTCACATTTTGGTAATTGTCACAATATTTCAAATGTTTTCAATATGATTGTATTTGTGATGAAATCTTTGTTGTAACTACTATGGCTTGCAGGTGATAGCTTTTTTATGGAATAAAATATGTGTGCTGTTTTAATTAAGGTATACACTTTTTTTAGACACAATGCTATTGAATGCTTAATAGACTACATACAGTGTATATATAGCTTTTATATGCAATGGGAAACAAAAAATTCATGTGGTTTGCTTTGTTGAAATATTTGCTTTATGGTGGTTAGCTGAACTGCTATATGGTGGTGGAACTGAACCTGAAATATCTCCAAGGTATGTCTTTATATCAAAATTTTTTTTGATATGTAATGAGGTTACATTATAATATATATTATGTTAATGAAATATTTTGCTATTTCTTTGGTACTGACTCTTAGAGTTGATATGTATCTTATGCTTGCTTGGACCAGCCAGATTTCAAGTGCTCAAAGCCACATGTGGTCAGTGGTTATCATATTGAACATTGTATTATTGGATGTAGCCATTCTAGAGAAAACCCAAGGCTAAGGTTGGTATAGTGGAATATCCTTTCCCTATTGAGGGTCTGGAGCCTCACAGGGTCCCTGGGGTCAGGGATTGGTCCAGTGGAGAATGACCTTCAGTGGCCCAGGGATGAAGATGGGATACATTTCAGGGGGCACCAGAGGTCAACACTGATGAAGCCAAAGCAGCTGGAGACCCTGGGCATCCATCCCATTCCCAGCCCTGGCCTGTGGTCCTGCACCCGCCTTCTCTGGGTGATGGCTGGTCCAGCTCAACTCCAAGCCTCAGGACTGTGGCTTTTCCCCCCAAACTACCCATTTCAAATCTTATCACAGGTCCTGCCTTCCCAGAGGTCATATCTAACCCTTCCTTTCCCCACTGTGCAGGTTTTGACATCCTCTGTCATACCAGCCTGGGAGACAGTATTTGTGTGATTTCCTCTGCTCCAGCTGCCTTCCAGGTGTGTTCACCCAGGGAAATCCAGGTGGGCTGAGCCCACAGGGAGCTGCGGCCCTGGGGAGGGTGTCTTAGAGGCAAGGTTCAGCTTCTGGCTTGGCTGCGTGGCCTTGGTGTGTCTAATACCTTGGCTAGGAAGTGGGAGTCTGATGATGCTGGGAGAAGGTAGATTAAATTCCCTTCTGGCTCTGACTTTATTAAACTTCTGTGATCTCTCCCTTCCTCTTTTTTTCTCTCTCTCTCTTATACACACACACACACACACACACACACACACACACACATGGCTCAGTTGTCCATGATGTTTGGGAGTCAGTGTGATATTTGTGAGCACCCCACCCCACCCTACCCCACACCTCCTTTTGGATTCTTTTCCATCTTTCAGCAATTTTTCCACAACCCAGCACATCCTAGTGTTGCTATATCCCATGCAGGCAGAGAAAAAACAACTCAGGCAAACCCATGCCTATTTAAGACCCAGATGAAGTCTAATAAATCATGGTTCCTCAACACACTTCGGATTTTTCATATCCAAGCAGAATCCCCAAAGTTCTCTCTCTGGACAGCGTCGCTCACCTCATCTCCCATCCACTTCTGCCATCCTAAAAATACCCTAGCTGGTCTTCATTCTACTTTGAAGTTTCTCCCTCCCACAACTGAAAGAGCCAGTCATTGTCCACCCAGGGCTATTTCAGGACTAACCACTCAGGTCATGAAGTTGTGGACCAACTGATGGACGTGCCTGTCTCCTCACTGACCAGGAGCTTCTCCAGCTCCTTCATCTTAGGAAATGCAGGAGAAAACAATGCCTAATCCAAAGGTATGCCTTGCAGAAGACTGGACTTGAGGCATCTCACAGGGAAAGCATATTTGAGAGACCAGGTGAATCCTGTGCTTTTCTAATTATAGATCATTAGGAGAATATATGTTTGATCCCTGGGCTAGAAAGAGCCCTGGAGGAGGGCATGGCAACCCACTCTGGTATGCTTGCCTGGAGAGTCCCATGGACAGAGGAGACTGGTGGGCTACAGTCCGTAGGGTGGCAACGAATCGAGTCATACATTAGTGAAGCAACATAGCATGCACACACACGCACACATGGAGAATATGTAAAGAACTCTCTGCCTATTTGATGATTAAAAATTAAAAGGATGGAGATTTGTTAAGAATCTGCCTTGCAATGGAAGGGACGTGGGTTGGATTCCTGGATGGGGGGCAACTAAGCCTGTGGCCTGCAAATGCTAAGCCCAGGCACGCTGGAGCCTGCATGTCACAGCTAGAAAGAAGCTCACACGCCACAACTAAGACCTGATGTAGACTAATGAATAAACAAATGGTTTTTAAAAAGGATACTCAGTTATGTTTTTTCTAGGAAAAATATTCATGCAAGTTTGTATCATTGTGATAGGATTTAGAAGCAAACTACACTTTTTGTACAGGCAGGGAACCAAAGAGGGATTTGTTCCCTAAGTTTTTCACAAATATGTAGAGGTAAACTCATTTAGGAGATCTGAGAACGAGAGTATTTTCAGGGGCAATTTCTCGGTACAATGGAGGTCTGGAGGAATTCTAGAAAGTGCAGGGTCAGACTTCAAGTCATTGTGAACTTGCTGAGGTGAACATCACTGAATTAATTGAGAGGTTTTCATGATCATGTCCCCATCATGAATTGTACATGCATCTCATATTCAAAAGGATGCACTGCTCTTCTGTTTTATAAAATGGTTTTTCATTTTGCATTGAAGTGTATATTGGTGAAAGCAAAATTTAGAATTCCTGGACTGCTAGAAAGCGACTGATGGTTCTTATGACTCAAGAGTAGCTCATGATTGCTGCTGAATGTCAAGAAGGGAAATCACACATATTGATTTGTTCTCTTTCAGATGACTTCCTGAAGTTTGAAATCAGCCAGCTCCTAGCAGGGTTACTGATGCTGTGATAGTTTTGTTCTGTGCTCCCTCCCACTTTAGATGGTGTTTTCATTGTATGAGTGCCCCCAAGAAAAGACAACAGAGAAAAAGGGGACTGGTGGCAAGAAATGCCTGTGGCATTTAAGAGATGCAGTCTCAGCTTAGCACAACTGATGGGAGCAGGGAAGCCTGCTCCATCCCAACCTACTTGTGAATTTTCCATCATCCTCAGCATAGGGACCTGGACACCTGCCTCCCTGGATTCCAGCCTGCCAACAGGGTCTTGCAACAGGAAGAATAACTGGAAACACAGGGTTCTTCTTGTGTGGACTCAAGTAAGATTCAGTGTAGCCACTTCAGAGATGGAGGAGAGAGTTAATCGTTGAATTACACGCTGAGGAACTGTGTTCCTTCGCAAAGCCCAGAACAGATCCACTCTGGCTGAATAAAGCTATTAGATGGGTGAATTCATTGTTTTAGCCAAGTAGATAATTCTCTAGCACTGAAGGAATGATCACTTTGGGTTTATGTTCTATTTCATACAATGTGCAAGGGTTTATAAGTTAGAGTGTTAATTAAATTTTTATTACTTGACATAAATCGATGTTTCTAAGTGCCTATTGTAGATGTAAGACAGCCTTTTAAAGAAAATAACTCCATACTAGAAGCTGCCCAGATTGGCATCCAGCAGCATCTTGACCATCAGCAGGTTGAAATTTCCTTTGGGAAGATTGGATGAGTCACATGCTGGTATTTGACTGACAGGTTCTCTCTAGGAAAAGTTGCAGCAGGGAGTGTAAATGGGGCTGGGTGTTTGAGCCTGCATTTCCCCAGCCAAAATAGCTACATATTTCCAGGGAATAAGTAGTAAGAAATGTTGCAACCGCCTGACCAGCACTAGTCCAGGAGGGTACCTCTTGGGTGCTGTGTGGCTGTCTCTTTTTTGGGGCTAGACTATGGTTTCCATCCTCAGGGACTCCTGGGCCAATTCCTCCATGTGATGTATGTGGTTTCCTAGCCTGGAAACAGGCTGCAGTGTCTGCTTGGCTGATGTTTCTATATTCAACTGCTTTTGTTGCAGCTGGGAAGTAAAGACAATGAATATGCTGGCAAAGAGTATATTTTAATCTTTAGGGTAAAAACTAGATCCCCCGGGCCTTTATGTTTATAAAAGTAAATGTTTCTGAAGTAGGAAAAGACCTACGACTAGCTCACCAGGAGCCAAAACAATCACCCACAGCTCCATTCAATTTGGCAACATTTATTTGTCACCCTCCTTATTTAACTTATATGCAGAGTACATCATGAGAAATGCTGGGCTGGAAGAAGCACAAGCTGGAATCAAGATTTCCGGGAGAAATATCAGTCACCTCAGATATGCAGATGATACCACCCTTATGGCAGAAAGTGAAGAGGAACTAAAAAGCCTCTTGATGAAAGTGAAAGAGGAGAGTGAAAAAGTTGGCTTAAAGCTCAACGTTCAAAAAACTAAGATCACGGCATCTGGTCCCATCACTTCATAGGAAATAGTGGAAACAGTGTCAGATTTTATTTTTTGGGCTCCAAAATCACTGCAGATGGTGATTGCAGCCATGAAATTAAAAGACGCTTACTCCTTGGAAGAAAAGTTATGACCAATGACCAACCTAGATAGCATATTCAAAAGCAGAGACATTACTTTGTGTTTTTTTTTAAATTTTATTTTTACTTTATTTTACTTTACAATACTGGATTGGTTTTTGCCATACATTGACATGAATCCACCATACATTACTTTGCCAAGAAAGGTTCATCTAGTCAAGGCTATGGTTTTTCCTGTGGTCATGTATGGATGTGAGAGTTAGACTGTGAAGAAAGCTGAGAGCCAAAGAATTGATGCTTTTGAACTGTGGTGTTGGAGAAGACTCTTGAGAGTCCCTTGGACTGCAAGGAGATCCAACCAGTCCATTCTGAAGGAGATCAGCCCTGGGATTTCTTTGGAAAAAATGATGCTAAAGCTGAAACTCCAGTACTTTGGTCACCTCATGCAAAGAGTTGACTCATTGGAAAAGACTCTGATGCTGGGAGGGATTGGGGGCAGGAGGAAAAGGGGATGACAGAGGATGAGATGGCTGGATGGCATCACTGACTTGATGGATGTGGGTCTGAGTGAACTCCGGGAGTTGGTGATGGACAGGGAGGCCTGGCGTGCTGCGATTCATGGGGTCGCAAGGAGTCGGACACGACTGAGCAACTGAACTGAACTGAACTGAACTGATTTGTCATAATCCCCTTGAGACTGATTTTGTTAATACTAAATATGTGTTTGCTTCTAATGTGTGGTTACTGTACTTTTTCCCATGGCAAAGATCCCATTGTCAGCCTTTCTTTGGGGTCATAAGATAATTTAAAACAAGACAAAGTCTCACGTGGTTCACGAGTCCTAGGCAGTTTTATTCGTATCTTGACATCCATCTGGGCATCTTAGGTACAGAGCACCAATGTTTCTTGTCTAGCTTCAAAGTGCAATTCTGGACATGGCTCAGGCCCAGTCCCACTCAGTTGCAGGCAACTTCTAACACCATCACCAACAGGGAGTCTGCCAGTGTGTCTGAAGTCAGCCTGCCTGTGACTGGCACCTGTCACTTGTCACACATTTACCCTGGGGACTTCCCTCCTATCTTCTTGTGAGCTCCTGGCATCTTGGGACATTTGCTATGGCATCCTGGAACTGGAGTAACTGATGCTATCTCAGACAAATCATCTGAATGACATAGATGACACATCAATTAAGTGTAAAGCAAAATATTCTGAGGCAAAGGGGCTTGCTATCATATGCGGCTTATTTAGTGATAAGAATTTATAGAGAAAAATTTGGTAAACTTACCTAGTCCTGGAGCAACTCTGACTCCCCCTTTTCGGTTCTGGACTAGATATCCAAGCACCTGATGGAGCTCCACTCTGCACTGTTGCCTTATTGCAGCTGTGTAGTTGGTCAGGTCATTGGGAGTGATATGTACCCATTTCTGGTGTGTGTTAATATCTGTTTTCCCTTCCTTTTGTGGCACATGGACATCATGCTTCCTTGCTCCTCACAGTTAGATTGTGACTACTTCTGAGCCAAGAAATGAAGGTGGACACGATGGGCATTGATCTGAGTGGAGGCGATAACAAGCCCATGTGATTCTCTGAATGTCTCTTGCCTGCTTCAGTGAGATTGGAAGACTCCTGTGGGTTTATGGAGCCATACAATCAAAGTAGCCTGAATCATCAAAGTCTTGGGTTCCACTCAGCCCTAAGCTGAGCAAGAAATTATCTTCTATTGTTAAAACCATTGAGATCTGGAGGATGTTTGTCACCACAGTGGATGTGGGTTCTATCCTAATGACTGTCTTTAGAAAGTGCATTTGTACAGTGTGGTGCAGGTCTGTGGGTATCAGCATGGAGGTGTACGCCCAGTAGGGACCAGTGAGAGTGAGTCTTCAAAGAACTTTCCATGGTTAGATGAAGTTGCTGAACTATGCTAGAAAGGGTTTGGTTTTTCGCTAGGACTAAGGGAAACCAGGATCTTCCCTAGTAGCTCAGCTGGTAAATAATCTGCCTTCTATGTAGGAGACCCTGGTTCAATTCCTGGGTCAGGAAGTTCCCCTGGAGAAGGGGTAGGCTACCCACTCCAATATTCTTGCCTGAAGAATCCCCGTGGACAGAGGAGCCTGGCAGGATATAGTCCATGGGGACGCAGAGCTGGACATGACTGAACGACTAAGTACAAGGGAAACCATCGCTGAGAAATGAGTGCCTTAGAGCAGAAATTGAAACAGGAGGAGGGCTGTATGGAGATGTTCAAACCAGAAAAATGTGAAGCATATATGGCTCTTTGATATTTGGTTCATAAGAAATGGGACTAATTTTTACGTTTCAAAGTTATGTTAAATGAGGTTTGAGGAGCCACTACCAAGGATGGTTCTTCAGACACATGTTCACATCCTCTTGAGACTTATCATTATAACGTATTTGGGCTTGACTTCAAACTGCCAGCACCTTTGCCAGAGGGCTTTTTTGAGTGACAAGAGAGAGTTCTGCCCACTGTCAGTGTTAGAATAACAACTCTGAGAGCATCTCTTAGCCAATGTGTGAGGAGAAGTGGCGTGTAAATATGCTAGGTTAGCTGTGGTTTGTGCTTCCTAGAGTTCTAGTCACCCACAGAGGCTGCTTGTTGGAGAATGTACCTGTTAATGGCTGTCCTCTTGACTTGCCTGACTTCTCCACTCCCCTGCTGGGGTATCCTGGAGTTACTACCCCAATAGACTCCTTGTACTTAAATGCTTATTTCAGGCTGTGCTTCTGGGGGAATCCAAATCAAAATAGTTTTTTGAGAATGACTGTTCATATCTGCTGAGTTAAAGAAAAATAAGGATGAGGGCTTTTGCACATTCTTGCATTGAAATGGGATGATAATCATGTAAATATCAGCTAATATTGGAGTTGTGTTCCATAATTTGTAAGGTCCTTTCAAATATAATCAAGACAATTACCTTGAGAAGTAGATTCTATTTCTTAATTTTATAGAGCTATTGGAGCATCTTCCCAGGTAGCACAGTCATAAAGAATCTGCGTGCGAGTACAGGAAGTACAAAGAGACACAGATTCCATTCCTGGGTCAGGAAGATGCTCTGGAGCAGGAAATGGCAATGTACTCCAGTATTCTTGCCTGGAAAATTCCACGGACAGAGGAGCCTGGTGAGGTAAAGTCCAATTTGGTTGCAGAGAGCTGGACATGACTAAGCAACTATGCACACACACATAGAACTGTTGGAAGTTCATATAAATTAAGTGCTTTAACCAAAGCTAAAAGGGAGAAAAAGAATTTGTCACCTGTGTAGCTTTCAGTTTAGTTCAGTTCAGTCACTCAGTCATGTCTGACTCTTTGCAACCCCATGGACTGCAGCATGCCAGGCTTCCCTGTCCATCACCAACTCCCGGAGCCTACTCAAACTCATGTCCATCGCATTGGTGATGCCATTCAACTATCTCATCCTCTGTCATCCCCTTTTCCTCCCACATTCCATCTTTCCCAGCATCAGGGTCTTTTCAAATGAGTCGGTTCTTCACATCAGGTGGCCAAAGTATTGGAGTTTCAGCTTCAGCATCAGTCCTTCCAATGAATATTTAGGACTCATTTCCTTTAGGATTGACTGGTTTGATCTCCTTGCCATCTAAGGGACTCAAGAGTTTTCTCCAACAACACAGCTCAAAAGCATCAATTCTTCAGCACTCGGCTTTCTTTATAGTCCAACTCTCACATCCATACAGGACTACTGGAAAAACTGTAGCTTTGACTAGACAGATATTTGTTGGTAAAGTAATGTCTCTGCATTTTAATATGCTGTCTAGGCTGGTCATAGCTTTTCTTCCAAGGAGCAAGTGTCTTTTAATTTCATGGCTGCAATCACCACCTGCAATGATTTTTGAGCCCAACAAAATAAAGCCTCTCACTGTTTACACTGTTTCCCCATCTATTTGCCATGAAGTGATGGGACCAGATGCCATGATCTTAATTTTCTGAATGTTGAGTTTTAAGCCAAGTTTTTTGCTGTCCTCTTTCACTTTCATCAAGAGGCTTTTTAGTTCCTCTTCACTTTCTGCCATAAGGGTGGTGTCATCTGCATATCTGAGGTTACTGATATTTCTCCCGGCAATCTTGATCCCAGCTTGTGCTTCATCCAGCCCAGCGTTTCTCATGATGTACTCTGCATATAAGTTAAATAAGCAGGGTGACCATATATAGCCTTGATGTACTCCTTTCCCGATTTGAAACCAGTCTGTTGTTCCATGTCCAGTTCTAACTGTTGCTTCTTGACCTGCATACAAATTTCTCATGAGGCAGGTCAGGTGGTCTAGTATTCCCATCTCTTTAAGAATTTTCCACAGTTTGTTGTGATCCACACAGTAAAAAGCTTTGGCGTAGTCAATAAAGCAAAAGTAGATGTTTGTCTGGAACTCTTTTGCTTTTTTGATGATCCAACAGATGTTGGCAATTTGATCTCTGGTTCCTCTGCCTTTTATAAATCCAGCTTGAACATCTGGAAGTTCATGGTTCACGAATTGTTAAAACCTGGCTTGGAGAATTTTGAGCATTACTTTGCTAGCATGTGAGATGAGTGCAATTGTCCGGTAGTTTGAGCATTCTTTGGCATCGAAATGAAAGCTGACCTTTCCCAGTCCTGTGGCCACTGCTGAGTTTTCCAAATTTGCTGGCATATTGAGCTGAACTGAACTGATTGAGTTCAGCGCTTTCACAACATCATCTTTTAGGATTTGAAATATCTCAACTGGAATTCCATCACCTCCACTAGCTTTGTTCGTAGTGATGCTTCCTAAGGCCTACTTGACTTCGCATTCCAGGATGTCTGGTTCTAAGTGAGTGATCACACCATCGTGGTTATCTGGGTCATGAAGATCTTTCTTGTATAGTTCTTCTGTGTAGTCTTGCTGCCTCTTGTTAATATCTTCCTCTTCTGTTAGGTCCATATCATTTCTGTCCTTTATTGTGCTCTAGTTTTTCCCATTCTATTGTTTTCCTCTATTTCTTTGCATTGATTGCAGAGGAAGACTTTCTTATCTTTCCTTGCTATTCTTTGGAACTCTGCATTCAAATGGGTATATCTTTCCATTTCTCCTTTGCCTTTAGCTTCTCTTCTTTTCACAGCTATTTGTAAGGCCTCGTCAGACGACCATTTTGCCTTTTTGCATTTCTTTTTCTTGGGGATGGTTTTGATCCCTGCCTCCTGTACAATGTCATGAACCTCCATAGTTCTTCAGGCACTCTCTATCAGATCTAATCTCTTGAATCTATTTGTCACTTCCACTGTATAGTGGTAAGGGATTTGATTTAGGTCATACTTGAATGATCTAGTGATTTTCTCTACTTTCTTCAACTTAAGTCTAATATTGGAAATGAGGAGTTCATGATCTGAGCCATAGTCATCTCCCAGGCCAGAATACTGGTGTGGATAGCCATTCCCTTCTCCAGGGATCAAACCCAGGTTTCCCACATTGCAGACAGATTCTTTACCAGCTGAGCCACAAGAGAAGCCCTGTGTAGCTTTGGGGCTGGCAATAGGATGTGAGAGATGAGGAACAGGAGTTGCAAGCAGTGGGGACTTTGTCACAGGTCGTATCTCTAACTCGCTTCCAGAGCGGAGGGAGTTCAGCTCGAATGTTCATTGAGCCTCAGGAATTAACTTTGATGAGTGTTGGTTCAGCATAAAGAAGAAGCATCTTGCTTCCCTTTCCACACACCTAGATTTATGAGCTTCTGCAGGACTTTCCTCTACCTGGATTCACTTCACTTGGGTCCTGGATTTTAATTTGGAATATACAGTCTCTCTATAAGCTTATTAGGGCTGCTGTAACAAAATATCATAGACTGGGTGGCTTAAATGACAGATATGTGCTTTCCCACAGTTTTGGAGTCTGGAAGTTGGAGATCAATGTGTTGGTGGATTGTTTCTCTGAAGCTCTCTCTCTTTGGCTTGTGGACAGTTATCTCCTGCCGTGTTCTCAAGTGTCTCTGTCCTAATCTCCTTCACTTATAAAGACACAAGTCATATTGCATTGGAGCTCAGTCATATGACCTAATTTCACCTTAATTACCTCTTATAGGTCCTATCTCCAAATATGGTCCTATTCTGAGGTACTGAGGTTAGGATCTCAACATAGAAATCTTAAGGAATACAATTCAGCCCACAAACAATCTCTATATCAACAGATCAGGGACTTGGAATTTTAATTCTGTTTGGAAGTTGAACCTCACTTTTTCTACCAGCCCCGATGGGTTGGAAGCAACTTGATAGCATTGTTGCCTCAATTTTTAAAATTTAGTAGATACTGATTATGCATCTCTTATGTGTCAGGTCCTATAAATGGAAGAAGAAACATAGCTGACAGAGGGTCATGATATAATGGTGATGCTGAAAAATGCAGCCTCTGTTCTTTGGTGCAGAATAGAGACATGAAGACAGAGTTTTGTAGGAGTAGGAGGGGTAGTTTTATTACTTTGCCAGGCAAAGGGGGTCACAGCAGGTTAATGCTCTCAAGACTGTGCCCCTCATCCTGAGAGATAAGAAGGGTCTTATAGTTTCAGGGTGGAAAAATAGAGCTGTAGATAAGGATCTGGGGCTGGTGTAGTCTTGCATTCTTCTTTTCTCCTGGAAACATTGAAATCATTAGGGCTGGCATCAGGTGGTTCCAGAACAGGTTTGGGTGGTCCTGGAACTTATCATCCAATGACCTTCTTTCTGGAATGAAGAATGCTCACAAAAGAAACAGTATTAGGGAGTGTTGTCTTGGTGAAGTAAACATCAGATGTGTAGTACAACTTTAGCTAGAGGGCAATCACTATCAGAGTGCAATTAAGAAAGAGAGGGGAAAAAACATCCATAGAACACCTGCTGGATGGGTGGAAAGAATAAGGGCTGAATAAGGGCTAACCTAATGGTGGTACCTCAGCTAGTTTCTGCTATAGCAATGGGAGAGGGAAATGCAGTGATGCAGGGTGATGGAGCTATACAGGACTACGCTGAAAGATAAGCCACTTCTTTCCTCCTCTCTCTCTCCACCAAGTGTGTAGGATGTCCTCCGTGCAGCTTTCCTCTAAGTGCTCTGGTCCCTGGCCCACCTGTATTCCTTCCCGCCATGCAGAATGTTTCAGACCCTTTCCTCCTGTGAGACAAGATCAGCAGAAGTGAGGCTCTTGTGCTGCCAAAAGAAGTTAGAAGTTGGTGGAACTGCTGCCAGGGAGCTGCAGGCGAGGCCTGAGGCTAGCAGCCTAATGGGCTGAGAAAAGGACTGGGGGGCACCTCAGCTTTCAGGGCCTGTGAATGATGCCCTGACAGGTAGGATGAAAGCTACGGTGTTGCTCTGAAAATGGGTTCTGGGCATAAACAAAGGCAGTGAGATTTTCTATTGCAGAGTCTGCATCTTTGATTTCATGTTGGGGTCAGTTTTGTCCAGAGGATAGCCAGAGTTGAGCCCCTTATGGGGTCAAGAAAGCTGAATCAACACAAGGTACTTCACGAAGGGAATTTAATGTGGGGAATTGCATATAATGTGGGTCTTGGAGGGCTCTAAAGAAGCAGAAAGGAAACACTGAGGTAGGACAAAGGTGAGTTTGTTAAAAGCACTGTCCACTGCTAAGGGTGGGTGAACGAAGTAAGAGAATAGGGTTCCATAATCCACTGGGGGTTAGGATTAGAGAAGGCTCTGTGGAGCCAGGTGTACCCCAGCTGGAGCTGATGCCTTTGAACCTCAGAAGTTCAGAGGATAGTCTCTGGGAAGCTTAGACCTCTAAGGAGGGACCACTGCCTGCTTGGCACCTGGAGGAGTCACAACAAGGTGGGTTCTCTATGTGCCCGAGTGAGCTGAGGGCTAGAACCACCTCTGCTGCTGAAATGTGGGCCCTTCCTGGGGCAATCCTGGAAGGACTAGCCATCAGAGCACATTTCTGCCCCAGTGCCTGTCTTCTGGTCTCTCTCTAGTGGCCCCTGGGGGCAGAAGCCAGCTGACAGGGAAAATGCAAATTTCAGAGTCCAGTCCTAGAGTCACAAGGTGGAGGGTAGAAGGTAGATTTGGAGCAGAGACCATTCCTAGTAACTGGCATAGTCCTGGACCATGCCAGACCTGGGTCTGTGCATCTTGACTTGTTACCAAGGCAGAGTCTCTGTTACTCAAGGACAAAGCCAGAGGAGACCAGAACTGCAATGTGAAGGTCAGCCTAGGAAAGTTTTCTGGCTTAGTGAGAGGAATGTAGATTTAGGCATCGCACTGTTGTGGCTCCCATGTGGGTTCCCACTGTTCATGTACAAAATGAAGTTGTACGTGTCATTCAGTGCCTCTAAGCCCTCATTTCTTCATCTATAGACTGTGATCCTAATGCTCCTTTTAGAGATGTGTGTGAAGTGCTAGGCAGAGTGTCTGTCCCTTGTCTTCCGTTTCCTTCTTTTCACATCTGTGTGGACAGGGAATGATACTTGCTGTTTCAGTTCCACAGGGATCAAGCCTTCAGCACTTGCAGCATGCCCTCCACACCCCGATGGTTCACCCTGAGGGGAATTCAGGATGGAAAACAAGAGGACATATTCTGTGCTTTGGATATTGGCCCTAGATAATTAAGATGCATATCTAAGGAATAATTCCAATGAGCCTAGACTCTTGTTATCTTCCCATACATAGAAAAACTTTGAAATCTTTAATTCCAGTTACTTGTTTTTTGCAATTAGCAGTAATCTTTTGATGTTCTACTACATTTTCTTCTTTTTTTTTTCCTTTTTAGTGAAAACCCCTTATATTTTCTGGCTCCTTCCCTATCTCTTCAGAGTAATTCCAAAGAGCTATTAAGAGACGGTCTCCTGGGCTATAGCCCTCAGAAAGTTTCCTAAATATAAACTTAACTTGAAGCTCTTAGATTGTACTTTTTCTTCATTTGACACTTGCAGTGCTATCCAATGCAAATTCAAATTCCATTTGAGGTCAAGATGGCTTTAGGGTCACAGCCATGAATTGTGGTCTTTACTGACCAAATGTAGGATTATTGAGCTGGTATCTGGGTTGACTTTTTCCGGGACAGAGTTTTCTCTCAGGAGTGACATGGGGGAGGTACAGAGGGACCAAAGGAAAGGCTGTTCTGTTGGGAGGCATCATATCCCCTCATTACAGATAGTGACATGAATCCTCAAACAGAATAAAGCCAGTCCCCAGAATCCCTTTGGCATGAAAAGCATGATTACTCTTCCTGCTTAACTTGGCTTTTATCTGCTTCTAAATTAATTAGCTGTGAAAGGACAAAAAATAACCCCAAGATATTGTATTTTAATTATAATTTTTAATGCATGGTTTGGGAGCCCAGCTGGCAGCATTTTTAGCCCTGGTGATATGATGGAGGAGCTGTGGTTATTTCTGAGGGGATTTGAATGCAGCCTTCTTTCCCTTCATTGAGGGGATCCTCTCCTTAACAGGAACCCATTTCACACACACCAATGTACACACATGGACATACTACACACATGTTAGCGTACACAAAATTAACACATACATTTGCAGAAGTATTTTTTATTTTGGAAACAGATCCGCAAAAAAGAAATGAGATTTCCTAGCCAGGGCTGTTGCAGTACATGGGGCTGCAAAGAGTTGGACATGGCTTACTTAGTGACTGAACAACAAACCAGGGCTGCAGTGAGTACTTAAACAACCTGGACTTCTCTCTCTCTCTCTGTTTCTCTCTGCCTCTTAATGTTTTTGTCAAGTGGTTCCTTTGTGAGACATAATTCTTGAGAGAAATAGCCTGTATCTTTAAAAAACTTAGAATAGCTTTTTGCCCATACTGCTCAGGATAACATTAGTTCCACAAGACTCTAAGTAAAGGAGAAAACTATGTGGAAAAGTAGTTCTGTTGCCAAATGAACTTATTTGTAACCCTGTTAAAGAGGACTGTCAGACTGTACGAACCTTTGTCTGATAATGTACCCTGCAAACCACCAGAGGGGACTACTGTCTGCAGAAGTTCCTTCCTTAGGTCATTTGACACCTGCTTCTCCTACCCTTTTTTCCCCCCACATAGTATCTTTCCATCCCAGTGTTCCAGAGACACCAATTTGAGACCCTGTTTCAGTATCCTATCTTTTATAAGTAGAGTGTGGTTGGTTAGAGTGGAAATGTTCAGGGCTTATGACCTTGCTTTTGACTCTGGTCACAGGAAATCAGAAGGATGGATGTTAGTTCTGGGTGCTGGTTTCCCAGTGCATGTGTACGTCCCGAAGAGGAGACACCTCCTGACTGGGAGCTTACCTCCTGTTTCTCGTTCTGATACTGGCCCTGATTATGAAGAAGTGTAGGTTTCTCTGAACCTCGGGATGTGGTGAGTTGAGCAAGACTGTGTAGAGAGGGGCGTAAGGCTTTTATACTTTTGTAAAAATTCACATTTTTGAGCTAGGCTGCGCCAGTGCAACTCTTATTTCATTCTGCTGGGGGGACATGTGGGGCAGTTAATCTGTCATTTATTTTATTGACTGAGTTTTTCCCAACTCTGTGAGATAGAATTGATATATAATGCTCTTTAAATTTAAGGTGTACAATGTGATTTTTTTTTTTTTTTTAATTTGGCTGTGCTGGGTCTTAATTGCGGCATAGGATTTAGTCAGTCAACCAGGGATTGAACCCAGCACCCCTTGCTTGGGTCCAATCTTAACCACTGGACCACCAGGGGAGTCCTGTGATGATTTGATATATGTGTATATAGGGAAATGATCACCACAGTAAGGTTAGTTGACACACCCATCACCTCACAGAGTTTCCATTTTCTTGCAGGGGAAGGGTAAGAACTTTAAGATCTACTCTCTCAGCGACTTTTAAAAGCACAATATAATTCAGTCTCATTGAATGTAGTCATCACACTTCACATTAAATTGCAAGAACTTATTCATCTTTTAGCTGAAAATTTGTGCTCTTTGATCACCTACATCAGTTTCTCTCATACCCCCATAACTCCCATTCCCAGCAATATCAATCTGCCCTCTGTTTTTATGAATTTATTTATTTTTTAAATTCCACGGGTAAGTAAGAGCATCCAGTAATTGTCTTTTTTTCTGTCTGACTTATTTCACTTATTGTAAGCCCTTAAGGTTTATCCATTTGGCATAAAATAGAAGGATTTCCTTCTTTTTTATGACTGAGTAGTATTGCATTGTATATAAGTGCCTCATTCTCTGTCCATTCAATGAACACTTAGGTTGCTTCCATGTCTTAGTTATTATAAATAATGCTGCAATGGAGATCTAGGTGCAGATATCTCACAAAGATAGAAGCTTCATCTCTTTCAGATATACACCCAGAAGTGGAATTACTGGATCACACATCAGTTCTGATTTTATTTGTAAAGAAATCTGTACTATTTTCCATAGTGGCTGCACCAATTTCATTCCCACTAAGAGTGTATAGTGTTCTTATTATTCCACATCCTCACCAGCACTTGTTAGCACCTGTTTTTTTTTTTTTTTTTTTATAATAGCCAGTCTAATAGATCTGAGGTGATATCTCATTGTGGTTTTGGTTTGCACTTCCCCAATGATTAGTGATGTTGAACAACTTTCCACATACCTGTTGGCCATTTATTTCTTTGGACAAATGACTATTTAGGTCCTTTGCCCATTTTTAACTGGATAATTATATTGATTTGCTATTGAGTTGTTTGAGCTCCTTATATATTGGATTGGACAAAAACTTTGTTCAGGTTTTTCTGTAACATCTCATGGAAAAATCCAAAAAAACTTTTTGGCCAATCCAATATTTGGATATTAACCTCTTATCAAACATGGAGCTTGTAAATATTTCCATCATTCTCTAGATTATCTTTCAATTTTGTTGAAATTCATTATTTCTTTCACTATGTAGAAGTTTGATGTAGTCTCACTTGTTTATTTTTACTTTTATTGCTTGTGCCTTTGGGTAGCAAATAAAAAATAATCCTTGCTAAGACTAAGGTCAGTGCATTTCCCCCTATATTTTCTTCTAGGAATTTAAAACTTTCAAGTCCTAACTTTAAACCTTTAATCAATTTTGAGTTAATTTTTGTAAGTGATGTAAGACAGGGGTCTGGTTTCATTCTTTTGTGTGTGATTATCAAATTTTCCAAATACCACAAATTGAAAAGATTATTTTTTCTCCATTGAGCATTCTAGTTCCCTTGTTAAATATTATTTGACCATATGTACATCGGTTTTGGGCTTCCAAAGTGGCACAGTGATAAAGAATCTGCTTGCCAATGCAAGAGACATGGGTTTGATCCCAGGATTGGGAAGATCCCCTGGATGAGGATATGGCAATCTGCTCCAGTATTCTTACCTGGGAAATCCCATGGACAGAGGAGTGTGGTGGGCTGCAGTCCATAGGGGTCACAGAGAATTGGACATGACTGAGCATAAAAAAATTTATTTCTGGGCTCTTGATTCTTTTCCCATTGGTCCTCATGTCTGTTTTTATGCTGCTGCTGCTAAGTCGCTTCAGTCGTGTCTGACTCTGTGCAACCCCATAGATGGCAGCCCACCAGGCTCCCCCATCCCTGGGATTCTCCAGGCAAGAACACTGGAGTGGGTTGCCATTTCCTTCTCCAATGCATGAAAGTGAAAAGTGAAAGTGAAGTCGCTCAGTCGTGTCCGACCCTCAGCGACCCCATGGACTGCAGCCTTCCAGGCTTCTCCATCTGTGGGATTTTTCAGGCAAGAGTACTGGAGTGGGGTGCCATTACTCTACTATTCTAATGACTATAGTGATTGCAATATAGTCTGAAATCAGGTAGTGAGAAAGCTCCTCCTTTGTTGTGCTTTCTGAAGATTGCTTTGTCTATTTGGAGGATGGGGGTGTCTTTTGATGGACAGTTTTGCCTGGTATAGTATTCTTGGTTGACAGTTTTTTTTCTTTCAGTATTTTAAATATATCATCTCACTTTTTCCTGGCTTTCAAAGTTTCTGCTGAGAAATTGGCAGTCTTGTGTTTGTTCCCTTGTATGTGATGAATCTTTTTTCTTGCTGCTTTCAAAATTCTCTCTTTGTCTTTGAATTTTGACAGTTCATTTATAATGTGTTTTGCTGTTACTCTTTTTGATTCAAACTTTTTGGGATATTTGGGCCTCATTTCTGGATTTCTAATTCTCTACCCAAATTTGGGAAATTTTCAGCTATTCTTGCTTTAAATGAATTTTCTATCCTTTTCTTTTCCTCTTCTCATTCAGAGATTCATATAATGCAGATATAGTTTCTTTTGATGTTGTCTTATAAGCTCCCATAGGACTGCTCAATTGTTTTTCATTCTTGTTTCTTTTTATTCCTCTGACTTGATAATTTCAAATGACTTGTCTTCAAGTTCATTAATTCCTTCTTCTGATTGGTCACACCTGCTGTTGAAGCTTCTATAGAATTCTTCAGTCATTTTAATTCTTTAGCTTTAGAATTCCTGCTTGTTTATTTTTGATAGTTTCTATTTATTTGTTCAACAGTCTCAAGCATTGTTTTCATGATTTATCTGACTGTCTTTCTGTGTATTCTTATAGTTCATTGAACTTTTTAGAGAATTATTCTAAATTATTTTAAAAGACAGTTCATTTTTAAAAGACAGCTATTCATGATGTCATGTTTTGCCAAATTCTTTGTAATCCTTGCATCTTTGTGTTTTTATTTGAGTAAGCACTCTCCTCTTTCAAGCTTTTAGGTTTTTTAGGCTTTATTTGGCTGAGAAAGACCTTCACCACTCAGTTCAGTTTGTAGTACTAGATGGGCCAGCTGTCAGCATCTGTGAGGAAGAGGGACTTTCTATCAGAGTCTCTTATTGCATGAGCTCACTGTGCGCTGGGGTCAGGAAGGATGCTATTGGCTGGGCTCCATGTTTGAGTGGTTCTACTGGCTGAGCTCTGAGTTCAAGTGGGACCAATAGGTGGGTTGCCTGGTTGGGCAGGGTTGATGGCTAGGCTATGCCATCAGGTGTAACCATTAGCTGGGCTCTGCAATCACCTCTGGTTGAATGGGGTCTCTGTCTATGTTCTTGGCAGGTGGTGGCACTGGTTGCACCCTGCAGTTGGGTAGTTCTATGATTAGCCTCTGCAATCACTCCTGGTTTAGTGGGGCCTCAGGCTGTGGTTGGCAACTGATTGTGCCACTGACTGTACTCTGCAGCTACCTGGCTTCCTAGTCGAGTGAAATTGGAATTTGCTTTCCTGTCCAAGCAGAATGTAGAGATTTCACAGGTGGTATGGTCCATTGGCTAAGGATCTATATTAGGCAAAACTACCCACTGAGCTTCCTGTCCAGACACCTCTACCAAGCTTGGCTCCACAGATATGCTAAGTCACTGGCTGAAATTTCTGCTCTGATGCCAAAATTTGAGTGTTGGTGGCTCTCAAATGTTGCAGATGCCCTGCCTTCCTTCTCGGTCTCTATCTGATCCCAAGTGGTTGATCCCCGCAGACTCCCCAGTGATCCCTATGAGGGCGACCCAAGTAGTCCTCCTAGGAAATGTCACATGATGTTAGGAGAGCTGAATGTCCATTTCAGCCACTGAAAGTCCACTCTCTTTTCCCACTGGAAAAACTGTAGGCCTGTGGGGGCTCTTTCCCTGTGGCTTGTGCTCATCTGGAGGAGAAGTGATACAGTCAGAGTAAAACCACGCCTCTTGCTCTTCTACTGTGGTCCTTCTTGGTCTTTGTGGCTTGAGGGGTGCTTCAACCTCACCTCTAGGTTCTGGGATTTTTATAATGGTGTTTCTATCATGAATAGCTCTTAGCTGGTCTGTGTGAGAGACACTGAAGTTGGGAATGACATTTGTTACCATCTTGATGACATCACTCTTGAGACTTCTAAAGAAGGAAATACATATGGAAGCCAATGTCTGCAACATATAGCACTCATGAATAGCAGATGTGCCTCCCTCCCCTTGAGTTGAGTCTAATCTATGATTTAAATGCCTTTGGCTCCTCACATTTTTTTGAGACCACAAGAAACCAGGTTTATAAGAGTAGGTTTTTAGTAACACCATATCCTTTTGCCCTCCTTCATTATATCCACATAACTCATCATTCTGTGTACACCTGCAAGCATAAGAACAGATGTACTCAAACCCAGAGTCAATGTCAGGACAGTCTTCTACTTTAGAAAAGTTCAACATTTCCTCATCTGTTGTGATAACCTGTTAGGACTTGGAAAATTAGATAATAGCAGGAGCTTTTGAAATGCTGACAATAAAGCATTTACTTTACTCTTCTGAACCTTTCTCTTGCTACATTAAGCCAGATATTTTCAACTTCCATTCTATTTCCCCCAAATGCTCAGGGAGAGTTCATTTCTCCAAGGACAATGAGAAAACACAAAGAGTGAGCAAGAAGGAGGTTGACTTAATTTGTTTTTAAACAAGTGGTTGGAATGCAGGCACCAAAGACTGCATGTGATTAGCAAAGTACAGAAGGAATCATGTTTGAGAAAGGACGAGAATGATAGTGTCGTTTATCGTCCATGGAAGAAGTGGTCACCTGAAAGCCCAATTGGTAGTGGTTATCAGAAAGTCCAGTGGGTCTGCTTCTTAACCAAGAAATCAACAAACAAATGTTATGCAGCACTCTCAGGAGATGTGTGGCTAATTTGACAGTGCACACATTTGGGATGCCTGAAGACAACATACTAGAAGGCTAGTGCTGATGAGTGTAAAAAAAGATGACTGCAAAACATCATGGAAACTGGGTTAATGTGGGTTTTAGAATCTGTTACACATCCTGAGTTCATATCATGGCTTAGTCACTTACTAGTGGGATGAGGCACATTATTTCTTAGAGTCCAGTTTTTTCATCTGTAAAATAAGGGCAAGGGTGCTCCCCTAGTGGGGTTGTTATGAAGTAGAAATAACATTACAGTGGGTGACTGAAAAATAGAAATGATTGTGAAGATGATGGGATATATCTATTACTGTATTGATTCTTGACTGGGGATGAATGATACCTGATGTGAGTTGGCAGAGATGACCTGAGAATTCATTTCTTAGTAGGGAGAGGGGAGAATGAGATTGAGGTCACATACATTTCCCATGGAATAGCTTCCTGTGAGGGGCTCAGATAAAGAAACTTTCTGTTCATTACAAAATAGAAATATACTCACTGAAAGGCAGAAAGTTGGTGGATGAAATCAAATAGCCTAAAGGTAGCATAAAAGAAAGACAAAGTATAAAACTAGATAAAAAAGACACTATCTCATATCAAGTGAATCCATACAGCAATGCATCCACCATTTTTTATGATTCCATTTCAGGGTTTATTGGAGCCTAGAGTATCAGTGAATAGGATGACCAACTCTAGGGACAGGAGGAAGGGTATCTCCTTTCTCCTCTTATATTTCTGTGAAGGCCACAGTCACAAGCTAAGCCTTTCCAAAAATGAAAAAAATGGTATCATGATGTTTGTCTTTTTTTCACTTATTTGTGGAATATAAAAAATGATACAAATGAACTTGTTTACAAAACAGAAACCAACTCATGGATGTAGAAAATAAACTTATGGTTAACAAAGGTGCAAAGGGGGATGAGAGAAGGGATAAATCAGGAGTTCAAGATTAACACACACACACTACTATATATATATATATATATATATATATATATATATATATATATATATGTATAAATAGATAACAAGGACCTACTGCATAGCTCAGGAAACTATATCAATATTTTGTAATAATTGAAAAGAATCATATATATATATATATATATATATATATATATATGAAAGTGAAAGTGAAGTCGCTCAGTCATGTCCGACTCTTTGTGACCCCCATGGACTATAGCCTACTAGACTCCTCTGTCCATGGGATTTTCCAGGCAAGTATACTGGAGTGGGTTGCCATTTCCTTCTCCAGGAAATCTTCCCAACCCAGGGATTGAACCTGGGTCTCCCACATTGTAGGCAGACGCTTTACCGTCTGAACCACCAGGGAAGTCAATCAGGGTATATATATATATATATACATGCATATATAGGACTTCTGGCGGCTCCAGCAATAGGGGATCTGCCTGCAATGCAGGAAACCTGGGTTTGATCCATGGGTCTGGAAGATTCACTGGAGAAAGGATCCCCTGGAATCCCACTCCAATATTCTTGCCTGGAGAATTCCATGGATGGAAGAACCTGGTGGGCTACAGTCCATGGGGTTGCAAAGAGTTGGACATGATTAAGTGACTTTCACTTTATTTCATATATATCTAAGAATTTGAAATATATATACATGTATATATATACATGTGTATATATATACATATATAAAAATATATATGTATATACATGTATATACATATATATACACATATATAAACTGAATCACTTTGCTGAACACCTGAAACTAATACAATATTGTAAATCAACTATGCCTCAGTAAAAAACTTAAAAAAACTAAGGATGTCCCTGGCAGTCCAGTGGTTAAGACTTCACCTTCCAATGCAGGGAATGTGAGTTCAATCCCTGTTTGGGGAGCTAAGATCCTGCATGCTTTAGCCAAAAATTCAAAGCATAAAACAGAAATGATATTGTAATAAATTCAATAAAGACTTTAAAAAGTGGCCCACATCAAACAAATCTTTAAAAAACCTGGGTGAGAACTGAAACTTAAGAGGCTAAAAAAATAACTGACTGGGGTCTTCATTCCTCAGCCTCTTTCAGACCTGGTTCTATCCCTCATGCCTCTCTTCTCCCTCTTGGCTTCTTTTGGGATGATCATTTGCTGTGTTGACCATGCTGACCCTCCCAGGTTGTTGCCAGTCTATCAGCTTCTCTGAGCAGAGTCTGCTCCCTGATTTATAGTATATCACCTTCTCCCAGACACGTACTTGGATAGGCTTGTCCTGACATGTGACCACTCCAGAGAGAGGCCTGTGGGAGCTGACTTCCCTCTCTAGGCAGTGGTCTTGGGAAGAGGCCTCCAGGAGTGCCTTGAATTCTGAATAGAGTCTCAATACTAAAAAAAAGAGGAGAAAAGAGAAATGAGGTTTGGGTCACCAAGTTCAGGCTGTGGCTTATACAAAATTATTTTAATGAAATATAGACATCTTCCAGATTGGTGATTCTCAAACTCTGGTCTGAGGATGACTAGCAGGTCCCCAAGGCAGTACAAGGGGATCCTTGAGGTGAAAACTATCTACTTTCGTAATGCTGAGATGTTACTTGTTGTTCTCTTTTAAACTCCTTTTATCAATAGATTAAAAAAAATGCTCTATGACACATGATGACATCATTTTTCTGTATGTTAGGTATTTTGTGATTTTAAAAATTTCTCAATTTGAATTTCTAATTTGGCAAATGTTGGCAAATATAACTCAGATAAATAAGACCTCTTTGGAGATTCTCAATAAATTTTAAGAGTAAGGGGGTCCCAAGATCAAAGTGTGTAAGAGCTGCGATTCTAGGTTATTCTAGGAACGGTTGTGCTGAGGTGGGTGGGGTTGGGAGAGAAATTCACCAGGGTGGAGATGATGAAGATTCTGTAGGTTTTGTACAAGGTTTGATGCAAAGACACAATTGACCATTGCACTAATGGACTTCATTGACTCACTGCTTTGTTTATTCTACAATTTTTTTTAGTGTATTGTTTAAGCAGACAGGCTCTTGTATCAAGCTGTGTGCATCCAGATCCTGGCTTAGCCACTTTAACTCTTTGACCTTGGGCAAGTTAATGAGTTTCCCTGTGCCTCCCCCTTCCCTTTATGTTCTTGATCTTTCTTTACCTTGCTCTGTGTCCTGGTAAGGTGATGGCTGGGCTAATCCTCATAGACACTGATGTTTAAATTTCTTTGTCCTCTGACTTCCCTTTGAGTTTGGCCAATGGGAGGCATCAGCAGGGGATGAGAAGAGGGAAGAGAGAAAAACAGGTGTATTTCTTCTACTTCTTCACTGCTTTGGTGTCGGTCTTTGCACTGGCTGGGTCTCTAGGTCTTACTATTTACTTTCCTTCATTTCAGTCTAGGCTGCTGCAAAGCCTTGGACACAAACCCATCCTGATACCAAGCAGGACTCCGTGAGCTCCTGGACACAAAGACTTTCTGTGTCCCCCACCTCTTTCATTATAGGAAATAGCCTTCATTCAGCCTCCATGACCTTTTCTGAGCTCCAACAGGCAGACTCATCTGCTGGTAATCAGGGAAGGGAGCGGATGTAGAGACAAGGATGGAGCAACCAAGAAATCATAGTGCAGGCTTGGTGAGGGTCCTGATTCCCCATCAAGGGATACACTTAATATCTTTGTGCTATTTTGTAGATTCTGAAACCCCCTCTAGGCGGGAGAAGTTAATGATTAATGATGGTATGCTGCCCATAAGCATGTAGACGCTAGACCAGTTGGAACCTGAATGTTGATGATGCTTACTCCTACTTATCTCACCACCAGCCAATCAGAAGAATGTCCACAAACTGATCGCTCCCTCTTTGAACCGTTACTATGAAACTTCTCACTATCTTCTCTAAGGAAGGTCACAGAGCTTTTTGAGGCAGGAGCCTGCTGTGTCCTCCTTAGGCTGGCAAAGTAATAAAGCTATCCTATTTCACTTCACCCCAAACTCTGAGATTTGATTCAGCACCAGTGTACAGAGGAACCGAGTGTTTGGCATCAATCTATTCTGTTTTCCTCACTCTTGCATACATGATAATCTTTGTTAAGTTCTCTGCAGGATACCAGTGAGTTCACTATGTTCTCTGCGGGGATCCTAGCTGGCACACTAGCCAGTAGTAAGTTGTTAGAAGGTGTGAGTGGTGATGACTGTGATTTCCTACATTTGCTGTTGCTTGGGCTGATGGCTGGCTGCTACCACTGCTTCCAAGATTCCCCCTGAGCTCACTGCTAAGTTAGATACAAAGTAGGTTTTGTTCTTAAGGAGATTGCAGACTAGTTAAAAGGGTTGTACATTTAGTGACCTAAGAGTTAAGCAGAAGTCTGAAGCCATAAATACCGAGTGCTTACACGGCTAGTGCTGGAAATAAGTTCTTCAGGAATTTTGAGGAGGAAGAGCTGGTCTTTGAGAAATCGGTCACTTTTCAGTAGGATGGGAAGAGTGGAAGTGCTGCAGTGCGATGAATGTGACAGAGATGCTCTGAGAAGGGAAAGGGCATCTGGTTTAAGGGAATGGAGCTTGCCAGAGGGCTGAACAAGCAGGCTGGAGTCTGATCACCTAGGGCTGGTTGTGCTAGTTGCAGAGTTGGGCCTTATTTCCACTGGAGGTTTGTAAGTTCTGTAAGTAGGGCTGAAGTGATGGTGGTGGTGATGGATAAAATGTATAAGTGGTCCAGACAGAGGCTGGAGGAGGGAAATGTGATATGACTACAGAGGGAAGACCTGGAGTCCTGGGTAGAAAGTGATGTGATTACAGAGGGAAGACCTGGAGTTCTGGACTGGGATATGGCAGGAAAAGGAGAGGGGAGCTGGGCAGCAAAGAGGGTCTGAGGCTGAGATACCTCTCCGGGCCAGTCGGACTGCTGAGCCTAGCTTCTGCTCTCCAGTTTGAGAGGGTCAGAGAATGCTTATCAGGACCCTGTGGGATAGCCTGTCATTCTTCCACTCATACCATGAGTGACTTTGGGAAGGTCACTTTTCCTCTGGGCATCTGTCTCCTCATCTGTAAGATGAGGGCTTGACATATTGGGTTGCATGCTCGTGATCTGAGGCATTTAAGTCTACACTGCAAACACGATGTACTTTTGACTCTCTTTGATAGTATTTCAATTCCAGGGGAGGTTTTCTTTTCTTTTTAAAAATTTTATTATTTATTTATTTTTATTTTTTTAATTTTAAAATCTTTAATTCTTACATGCGTTCCCAAACATGAACCCCCCTCCCACCTCCCTCCCCGCAACATCTCCCTGGGTCATCCCCATGCACCAGCCCCAAGCATGCTGTATCCTGCGTCAGACATAGACTGGCGATTTGATTCTTACATGATAGTATACATGTTACAATGCCATTCTCCCAAATCATCCCACCCTCTCCCTCTCCCTCTGAGTCCAAAAGTCCGTTATACACATCTGTGTCTTTTTTGCTGACTTGCATACAGGGTCGTCATTGCCATCTTTCTAAATTCCATATATATGTGTTAGTATACTGTATTGGTGTTTTTCTTTCTGGCTTACTTCACTCTGTATAATCGGCTCCAGTTTCATCCATCTCATCAGAACTGATTCAAATGAATTCTTTTTAATGGCTGAGTAATACTCCATTGTGTATATGTACCACAGCTTTCTTATAGGGGAGGTTTTATTTTCAAAGAAGGGACTGATAAGAAGAAAGATTAACAATATCGAGCTCCTGCTGTTTTCTAGGTTTTGTGATATGCAATGTCCATATATTATCTTACTGAATTATCCTAGCAAAGTTCTTTAGTTAGCATTGAATTTGACTGAAGTAACAGAAAATCCAACTCGTTGTGGTTTAGAGCAATAAAGTATATATATATATACACACACACACACACATATATATATATATAACCAAAAATCTGGAGGCAGTTGCCTGCTGGCCTTGACTCAGTGGCTCAGATATGTCAGGTGAGACATACATATACTTATTTGGGCTTTCCCTCATGGCCACAGGAGGGCTGCTGCAATTCCAGCTGTCACCTTTGTGAAGGTAAGATATAGAGAGGGTCAGCACCAGATGTATCTTTCAGTCTTTTTTTTTTTTTTTCATAAAAGGAGAGTATTGCTACTCTCCGTCATTTACAAAAGAGAACTCTGAGGCCTATAACACCGAGCCACTTTCTAAACATAGTCAACATGACTCTTCCTGAGATCCTCCAGCTTCCTCTTCTTTCTTGTTCTGAAGCCAAAACAACTTACTTTATCTTTGCAGGTAACTCATCCCATCAGGAGGTATCTGTCTTCTAGTGAAATCAAGTATCAAGGCAAGCTGATGGTGGGAGGGAAGTCCACATTGGGGAGTGGCCTCTTGGTTTCTTTGGTGTGCTGAGATTAGGCCTCCCCCTTCTTGATGGGAATAAATGATGCTAACCATATTCAGGAATAAGATGCAGCATTTAGTTGTGATTCAGGATCGCAAAGCCTTCTTTCCCAACCACCCTGCCAGAGTCGACTCAGTGACCTCCTGCTTCTCCCATCCGCTGTCTGTCCCCACCCTTTTCTCCTTTCTGAGTCTGCTTCAGGGGCTACCCAAAGCCAACGAAGAATATTCCAATTTGGGCTTAGCCCTCACTGAGTGGTAGCCCTACTCAGTCAGCCCTGCCTCTCTGTCCTTGACTGTGAGCAGTGCCCCAACAGCACCTGGGCAGGCATAGACCCCAGTCCTGGATTGTGAAGATCGGCAAGTGGCACTGAGACATGAATATGGTTTATTCTGTTTTTTTTTCCTCCACTGGAAAATGACCACAGAATAATTTTTTGCAGACTTAATTTAAATGGAATCAGAGACCTTGAAACAAGTTGCAAATGAGAACTAAGTGTGGCAAATTGGAAACATGAAAAGCAAACTTTCTGCTGGTTTGTGTTTTTCTAGTGTGAATCAGTAAAATCCCATGGATGGAGGAGCCTGGTAGGCTGCAGTCCATGGGATCGGGAAGAGTCAGACACGACTGAGCGACTTCACTTTCACTTTCACTTTCATGCATTGGAGAAGGAAATGGCAACCCACTCCAGTGTTCTTGCCTGGAAAGTCCCAGGGACGGGGGAGCCTGGTGGGTTGCCGTCTATGGGGTCGCACAGAGTCGAACACGACTGAAGCGACTTAGCAGCAGCAGCAGTGTGAAGCAGTAGACCAAGGGCAAAGTCAGGATGTGTTAGCCCAGGAGTCCTTCTCCTCTCTCCCCTTCTCAGTGGTTTTGTTCCAGCAATCTCCAGTTTCAAAGCTGACTTGTAGAAACATCCTTGTTCTCATTAACAGGCCACTTGGGGGTGGGTTGTATTGGGCATGGCGTGGTGTGGGGAATGATTGAGGGCAGGTCCCAGGATATATTTTCTCAGTCCCTGGATATTCAGCTGAGGGAGGGGCTTTTCCCCAAGGTTGGAATCAAATCCGAGCCTGTAACTGCCTAGTGAAAGACTCTGATCTCGGGTGGCCTCAGCCTGCAGTGGCTTGAAGCAAGATTTCAGTTCCTGGTCAAAGATGGAAGTCAGATGGTGGCAGTGAGAACTGTGAATCCTGGCCACTAGACCAGTGGTCACTGACAAGGTCCTGGCCATATGGCTTTGCAAAAAATGAATTTCCCCCCATCTGCCCCCTCAAAAAAACCAGAAAGTAGTGATACAAATAAAGTATCACACCTCTGTAATGCATTCTTCTACAATACTGAAACGATTCTTTGCTTTTCTTTCTCTTTATGGATGGGTGGGATCAGTGACAGCAGTCTACGCCTCATTCCCTTCTGAATCTCCAGTCATAGCACAGCACTGGGCCCAGAATGACTCTCACTACTCCAATACTGAGCTACATTAAACCAACAGTAAGGGCATATCATCTGTTGTTGGAGGAAGACCAGCCAGGGCTCCTCTTGATGCAGCTGAGCCCTCAGAAGCCCCACATGCTGCTATGAATCTCTAGCCTCCTGCATGATGGTCTCTTAAAACAGAAATGGTGTTAGAGCTGCTGTGGTGAGCATGCCTCTGTATTCCTTTCTGACAATTGCTCCCATTTAGTATTTGTGCCTAGATGCACCCGTTCCTGCCAGTGGCATTTAATAGCCCATTTGACATTTTCCATTTTTTGGATGGTTGTTCCTGTTAAACTGTTGTAATGAAACAATGAACACTATTTTTTCATCTCCTCACAATCTGTTTCTAAATGGACTGTGTATCAAGCTTTCAATGGCTATGGATATGCCCTGCATGACTGAGGTGGTGGCTTGAAAGAGCCAGTGTCAAAGTGGGCATCAGATCTGGGCCTTGGAGAGGGTGTCTCCAGCCCTTTCACTAGGAGGAGAGAAATCGCTGCTGGAGTCACACTGTTGGCAGCAGAGGTGGCATTACTACCATCATTTATAAGTTTGTTTAGTTTTAAATAATCAATAAAATTGTCA
This sequence comes from Budorcas taxicolor, assembly GCF_023091745.1. Classification (NCBI taxonomy): domain Eukaryota; kingdom Metazoa; phylum Chordata; class Mammalia; order Artiodactyla; family Bovidae; genus Budorcas; species Budorcas taxicolor. The sequence goes on from NC_068911.1 coordinate 118,245,569, forward strand.
TGGAAGACTTCTAAACCACTGACGTATAAAGATAAGAATAAAAAAATTAGGCCACATTTTTAGCCCCTGAGGCAAGGATAATATTTTAGTGTTTTTACTGGTCGTTTTTTCCCTTTTTTTCACTTCCTTTAATAAATATGTAAATCTAAAAGAAAAACATGCAGTATATAGACAAAATGAAAAATCACTCGTAACTCAGTTTCCAGAGTTAAGCACTGTCAGCAATTTGAAATGTTGTCTCTGGAAATGCTTTTTTCTTTAATAAATAATAAAAGAAAAGGGCTTGTGCTATTCATCTTGTTTGACCTCTGGCTTTTTGTCCCTTAGCAATACATCATGAACATCTTTTGGAACCAAGAAGTACCCACAGTCTCAATTTTAAGGATTGGTTAACAGTCCATTGTATGGATATACCACAATTTTTTAAATCAAAATTGCTATTATTAGACATCCAATCTATTCCTTGGGCTTCCCTGGTGGCTCAGATGGTAAAGAATCTGCCTGCAATATGGGAGATTTAGGTTTGATCCCTGGGTCAGGAAGATCTCCTGGAGAAGGGAATGGCAACCCACTCTGGTATTTTTGCCTGGAGAATCCAATGGACAGAGAAGCCAGGTAGGCTACAGTCCGTGAGTTCGCAAAGAGTTGGACATGGCTGAGTGACTAAGCAGCAGTAGCAATCTATTCCTAGTTTTTGCTTTTATACATAATACTTTGATAAATATCTTTGGTAATGGAGCTCAACATTCAGAAAATGAAGATCATAGCATCTTGTCCCATCACTTCATGGGAAACAGATGGGGAAACAGTGGAAACAGTGTCAGACTTTATTTTTTTGGGCTCCAAAATCACTGCAGATGGTGACTGCAGCCATGAAATTAAAAGACGCTTACTCCTTGGAAGAAAAGTTATGACCAACTTAGATAGTATATTCAAAAGCAGAGACATTACTTTGCTACTAAGGTCCATCTAGTCAAGGCTATGGTTTTACCAGTAGTCATGTATGGATGTGAGAGTTGGACTGTGAAGGCTGAGTGCCGAAGAATTGATGCTTTTGAATTGTGGTGTTGGAGAAGACTCTTGAGAGTCCCTTGGACTGCAAGGAGATCCAACCAGTTCATCCTAAAGGAGATCAGTCCTGGGGGTTCTTTGGAAGGAATGATGCTAAAGCTGAAACTCCAGTACTTTGGCCACCTCATGCGAAGAGTTGACTCATTGGAAAAGACTTTGATGCTGGAAGGGATTGGGGGCAGGAGAAGAAAAGGGGATGACAGAGGATGAGATGGCTGGATGGCATCACTGACTAGATGGACATGAATCTGAGTGAACTCCGGGAGTTGGTGATGGACAGGGAGGCCTGGTGTGCTGTGATAGATGGGGTCACAAAGAGTCGGGCATGACTGAGCAACTGAACTGAACTGAATGGAAGAAGACACTTTTTTGCTCTTATTTGTTATTTTATTAGGATAAATTTGCATAAGGGTAACTTATAGGTCATGGCTTCCCTAGGGGCTCAGTGGTAAAGAATCCATTTGCCATGTAGGAGACACGGATTTGATCCCTGGGTCAGGAAGAACCGTGGAGGAGAGTATGGCAACCCACTCCAGTGTTCTTGCCTGGAGAATCCCATGGATGGAGGAACTTGGCTGGCTACAGTCCATAGGGTTGTAAAGAGTTGGACATGACTGAAGTGACCGAGCATGCATGCACACAACTTATAGATCACTATGTTCACATGTCTTATAAATCTTTGACATTGTCCTCCAAATTGCATTGCAGAATATCAGGTTACTTCTTACAGAAGCATAGGGAAAGCCCATTACTCTACACCTTTTCTTATTCCATTCAAATTCTCCTCTTATTTCATCAGTTTTGGTCAATACGTGTCTGAAAATCTACCACTGCTCTGAGATTTTAAAACTATTATACAAATATACATAGTTTTCTCTTTTACTAAACCAATAACCATTTCATTCCTATGACCATAAGTCTTTTCTCATTCTTAATATGTGGAGAAGAGAATGCTTTGGGAATATTTCAGAATGCTTCCTTCCCTCTCCCTCTGTTGTATGGAAATTCTTATCCAAAGTTTGTTGTGTGAGCTTGAAAGGTAAGCTTTGCCCAGGGTTTGCTGGGAGAGCTCCTTGAGGTAAAGCTCACAGAAGTGTGGGACCCTCTTCAAATTAGCCCCCCTGGAGTTTTTAATTCTCAAACTTGTCCACACCGAGCAGAGAAGCCACTTGTATTTGTCAATTGCAGTTGGTTTTCCCACCCAGTACTAGCTCCCATGGAGGTCTCTGCTCCACTAAGTTGAGACTCCCTGAATCCACCTGTCTTGGAGCAATAGTTTGCCTGTTATCTCTGTTCTTGATGAGCCTAAGAAGAACTGCTGCTTTTGAGTTTGTTCAGCTCTTTTCTCATTGTGAGGACAGGAGCAGCAACTCCTGAGCTCCTGATATGCAGGAAATCCTTCACTGTTAATGTTTGACATTTCTGTTTTTTTGTTGCTGTTGATTATATGGTGAGATATTTGTCTATATTATGTGTCTTTTTCACAAAGCAGATTCTTTTATTGATGCTGCTTTTGGGAGTTGAAATAAATTATTTCCAGCTTTTAAATTTAACAATTCTCTCCTCTTTTTTCTTTTGGTTTTATTTTGTCACTATTCTTCTTGCTTTTTGAAGAATAGCTAGTTTACTTTCAGTCCATTGTCTCTTGATTTTACTTTGATCCCTTTGTTCTGCTAACCTCCTTAGGGAGATGGATGATCTGTGTGTTACTAGGTCACAAGCTTCTTCAGGACAATGATTATGTGTGTTTTCTTCACCATTGTACTTCAGTTCAAAATACATTATAAAGCACAAAGAAAGTGCATAACCAACAGTGGTTGAATAAATGAATGAATAAATAGATGAATGCTAGATTTAGGGTGTTTGTCCTTTTTATCCATATATTTTCCCTGTTTAAATTTATTTGGCTGTTTCTTCAACATTAAATTGTCTGCATTAAAAAAGTGTTGCTTCTTTGACCAAATTGTACTATAAATGCAATTTTATATCTTTGTAAAATTTAATCTGGTTATCATATTTTTAATAAAGCTTTAATAGCATTATTATGGATTCATTTCTATTCACTGGATGTATCATATTTTACTTAACTATTAACCTATTGATGTAAATTTGAAATATTGCCAATTATTTTTGCTATTAAAAGAAATTATGGGAATATTTTTATGCCTGGAATTTTTCTAAAGTATTGTAGAAATTTTCTTCACAATAAAACCTTGTAGGGAAGTCTATGGGTCAGAGACATGAATATTTGTCATATTTTAACACATTGTTTTCCCAAAGTTAGTTCAAAATTTGCCAGTTTTTGCTGTACAACAGAAACTAACACAACATTGTAAAGCAGCTATACTGCAAAAGGAAGAAAGATTAAATTAGATAATATATAAATACCTTGTTGCATAAAATTAATGCTTAATTAATGTTTAAAAAGAATTGGCAGCCACCAGCAGACCATGAAGATAATCGTTTCTCTGCAGCTTTGCTGATTTGGGGCACTGTTCATTTCTGTCTTATCTCTGGCCAAGTGCTTCTCGTCCTGCACTGCCACGATTTTTAGTCTCTTTGGGTCTTTAGAAACCTTCCCCAATTTCTCAAATGCTAAGAAGTTGAGAGCAAGAAAGATAGAACTTTATGATAATTCACTTCATTATTTACTTAACTTATTCTTCTATTTCAAAAACTTAAGACTGATTAATGCTGTGAAAGTGCTGCACTCAATATGCCAGCAAATTTGGAAAACTCAGCAGTGACCACAGGACTGGAAAAGGTCAGTTTTCATTCCAATCCCAAAGAAAGTCAATGCCAAAAAATGCTCAAACTACTGCACAATTGCACTCATATCACACGCTAGTAAAGTGATGCTCAAAATTCTCCAAGCCAGGCTTCAGCTGGATGACTGGATCATGGATAAAGGAAGAGAGTTCCAGAAAAACACCTATTTCTGCTTTATTGACTATGCCAAAGCCTTCGACTGTGTGGATCACAATAAACTGTGGAAAATTCTGAAAGACATGGGAATACCAGACCACCTGACCTGCCTCCTGAGAAACCTATATGCATGTCAGGAAGCAACAGTTGTTAGAACTGGACATGGAACAACAGACTGGTTCCAAAAAGGAAAAGGAATACATCAAGGCTGTATATTGTCACTCTGCTTATTTAACCTATATGCAGAGTACATCATGAGAAACGCTGGGCTGGAAGAAGCACAAGCTGAAATCAAGATTGCTGGGAGAAATACCAATAACCTCAGATATGCAGATGACACCACCCTTATGGCAGAAAGTGAAGAGGAACTAAAAAGCCTCTTGATGAAAGTGAAAGAGGAGAGTAAAAAAGTTGGCTTAAAGCTCAATATTCAGAAAACAAAGATCATGACATCTGGTCCCATCACTTCATGGGAAATAGATGGGGAAGCAGTGGAAACAGTGTCAGACTTTATTTTTTGGGCTCCAAAATCACTGCAGATGGTGACTGCAGCCTTGAAATTAAAAGACGCTTACTCCTTGGAAGCAAAGTTATGACCAACCTAGATAGCATATTGAAAGGCAGAGACATTGCTTTGCAGACTAAGGTCCGTTTAGTCAAGGCTATAGTTTTTCCAGTAGTCATGTATGGATGTGAGAGTTGGACTGTGAAGAAAGCTGAGTGCTGAAGAATTGATGCTTTTGAGCTGTGGTGTTGGAGAAGACTCTTGAGAGTCCCTTGGACTGCAAGGAGATCCAACCAGTCCATTCTAAAGGAGATCAGCCCTGAGATTTCCTTGGAAGGAATGATGCTAAAGCTGAAACTCCAGTACTTTGGCCACCTCATGTGAATAGTTGAGTCATTGGAAAAGACTCTAATGCTGGGAGGGATTGGGGGCAGGAGGAAAAGGGGACGACAGAGGATGAGATGGCTGGATTGCATCACCAGCTTGATGGACGTGAATCTGAGTGAACTCCGGGAGTTGGTGATGGACAGGGAGGCCTGGTGTGCTGCAATTCATGGGGTCGCAAAGAGCTGGACACGACTGAACGACTGAATTGAACTGAACTGAACTGAACTGACTGAAGATTGATTAAGCCTTTTTAACGTTGCAGAAGTATGCAGGAAAAAATAAGCCCTCAAATGGCTCAATTATGATTGACTACATTTAGTAGGTTGAAAAAGTCAAACTGTGCAGAGTGGAAGGAAATGTAAAATGAAAGCTCCTTTCCCATTCATTTTCTGTTCCTCTCCCTGGAGGTAGTTCTTCACATTTAAATTTTTGTAAAATTTATATATATTTAGTAGGAAATGTAGAATATTTTGTAGAATATTTTATAGGATCTAAGGTGCTTTGTGCCAGTCTTTTTTTTTTTTTTTTTCGTCTTGCCACAAATTGCCAATGGCTGCTCTTCACAGAAACCTTATGGCTCCTGCCTCTCTGGCAGTGGTTGTGAGAGTTTCTAGGTTATAACAAGAGTGTTTTTTTTTTTTTTTTAAAGAAAGCATTAGCTTGTTTATCATAGAGTCGACGAAAGAGGGGGTATTTATTTTTATATTTTAAAATCTATGTAAAAGGGTTATATTTTTTTAAGAGTGTTCTGTATCTTGTGTGGAAGCTAAAAAAATTATATCAGTTCACACAACTAGCAATTGGAGGAGCACGATTTGAAACAGGTTCATCGGCTGTGAAAGCATATATTTTAAAAAAATCTGCTTCTTTTCATTCCCATTAATGTAACTGCTAGAAAACTTTATTTATTTTTGTAAAATTTATTTTATTGAGATAAAGTTGATTTACAAACAGACTTTCCAGGTGGAACAGTGGTTCAGAATCTGCCTGCAAATGCAGGACACCCAAGAGACGAGGGTTTGATCCCTGGGTCAGGAAGATCCCCTGGAGTAGAAAATGGCAATCCACTCCAGTTTTATTTCTGGAAAATTCCATGGACAGAGGAGCTTGGTGGGCTACATACAGTCCATGGGGTTGCAAAGAATTGGACATGACTGAGCACACACACACACCTAGTTGATTTACAATGTTATGTTAATTCCTGCTGTACAGCAAAGTGATTCAGTTATACATCTGGGTGTGTGTGTGTGTGTGTGTGTGTGTGTGTGTGTGTGTGTGTATTCTTTTTTGTATTCTTACCACTGTGGTTTATCATAAGATATTGGATATAGTTCCAATAGTTGGGTTTGGGCAAGGGACTGCATGCCCAGTGAAGAAGTGAGCTGAAGATGTCACATTTGGGCAAACTGATCTTCAGTTCTGGGTGTTTGGAGCCAAAGGGTTTTCCCAGGACAAGCTCAGAGGCAGGTGAAGGACTTGGCAGTGGAGTAAGCTGTGGCTATGGCAGGAGAGACTATTGCATCAATTCTGGCCTTGACTCACTGTAAAATGTTGAGCCAATTGTTCCTTTGTGCCTCGGTCTCCTTATCTGCAAAAATGGGACAAACTGAACTTGAATACAAATGTACCTTCTAACTCAACAATGCTATGACAGTTTCTTTGACCTATGATTTTGTCGGGTAGGAAGAAAAATCTTCTTAGGAATTGATGTTCAGGGTTGAAGCCTTTTAAGTTTCTGCTAGATAGCACTGGAAAAGTTTCCTACTTAGAACTCTCCAATGGGGACTTTCCTGGTTCCAGTAGTTAAGACTCTGCACTTCCACTGCAGGGGGCGTGGGGTCAATCCCTGGTTGAAGAACTAATATCTTGCATGCCAAAGTGCATGATAAAAAACAAACAACAGAAACCAAACAAAAACCCCACAAACTATCAAAAGGAAATATGTCACCATTCTGCCTCATCTTTTCACTTTGAGCCACTGCCTCAAAGTGGCTGAAAGCAAGGAAAGTGAGCAAAGGTGGAGAGGTCTGAGATCAGAGTGGGCACATTTATAGCAGAAGTAATCATGCAGCCTGTCCCCTGGTCTCTGATGCTGGAGATTCTTGCTTGCAGATCAATCCCCTGGCAGGACAAACACTTGTTCTCCTGGGGGTCACATTCCACCAGTGCTGCTGTGTGCCAAGTTGCTTCAGTCTTGTCTGACTCTTTGCAACCCCATGGACTATAGCCCACCAGTCTCCTCTGTCCATGGGATTCTCCAGGCAAGAATACTGGAGTGGGTTGCCATGCCCTCCTCTAGGGGATCTTCTCGACCCAGGGATCTAAGCCATATCTCTTATTTCTCCTTCATTGGCAGGCAGGTTCTTTATGACTAGCACCACCTTGGAAGCCCCCACATTCCACCAGGGAGACAAATAAATAAATCCACAAAACTTATGCCCTTATGTCAGGTAGTGATTCTACAAAGTACTTCGGGAGGATGAGGCAGGTTGAAGGCCTGAAGTGACCAAGTTGAGGGTAAGGGACTATTTTAGATAGGACGGCTGGGGAAGCCTCTCAGATGAGGTGGCACTTGAGTGAAGGGAGGCCGTTTCTCTAGGCAGAGCAGTAACAAGAATAGAGACCCCGAGGGAGAAGTGAGCTTGGCACATTCAAGAAAGAGCAAGAAGACCCAATTTTCAGGGAAGAGATTAGTGGGTGATGAACCCAGACCACTTGGGATGCGCAGGTCTCATAAGCCTTGCTGGTCACAGCAGGGAGTTCAAATTTTATCCTGATTTTATTGGGAAGCCATCAGAAGGTGTGAGAGGAAATGAAGCATGTTTTGATTTTTGTTTAAATATGGCTTCCCCATGAAAAGTCAATTTTAGGGGCAAGGTTTGGGGCAGAGAGAGCCCCTAAGAGGATTCTGCAGAGTCTGGAAGAAATGGAGGCAGTTGAGCCTGAAAAGGTGGTGGTGAGATGCTGAGAGGTGTTGCAATTCTAGATGTGTTTTGAAAGAGGAGCCAAGGGTAATCATTGCTATACTGAGCGTGAAGGGTGAGGGAAAGAGAAAGAAGAAGAATGACACAGAGGCTTCAGAGAGAGAAAGAAAAATGTAATGTGATATTGCTTATATGTGGGATCTAAAATGAAGGTACAAATGAACTTGTTTACAAATAGAAATAGAGTTACAAATGTAGGAAAAAAACTAATGGTTAGCAGCGGGATAGGGGGTACAAACTGGGAAATTGAGATTGACATATATACACTACTATATATAAAATAGATAACTAATAAGGATCTACTTACTATATAGCACAGGAAATGCTACTCAATACTCTGTAATGCCTGATATGGGAAAATAACCTAAAAAAGAGTGGATATGCATATATGTATAACTGAGTCACTTTGATATACACCTAATCCTAATACAATGTGGTAAATCAACTGTACTCCAATTTAGAAAAAAAGTGACAGAGATTCTTTCCACTGCAACTGGGTGAATGGACATCCACCCACTGAAGCCTAGTTGGGGTGGAGGAGCAGGTCCATTTGGGACCTGCCTATTACATGTCCACAGGGAGATGGTGGGTGTGGCAATAGACACATGAACTCAGAGCTTAGGGCTGTGGTCTGGATGAGGGAATATTTGGAATATTGAGAAGCCAGCAGCACTGGGATGTAGCTGTCATGAAGGCTGTGGAACCAGATGAGGTGTGAGGCATCCTTCAGCGACTGAGTTAGGAGGGGGGGTCATATCCATGCCACACTTGGGGTGGCACCAGGCTTGGAGAAGTTAAGAAAGATCTGCTTTGACCTAAAGTCTCTGCTGAACCTCCATCCCAGTCTTTCCAGAGAGTTCTCAACTGGGCAAGGGTTACATTAATAAGGGCTTCCCAGGTGGTGCTAGTGGTAAAGAACCCGCCTCCCAATGCAGGAGATGTAAGACATACAGGTTCGATCCCTGGGTTGAGAAGATCTCCTGGAGGAGGGCATGGCAACTCACTCTAGGATTCTTACCTGAGGAACACCATGGACAGAGGGGCCTAGCAGTTTAGTCCATAGGGTTGCAAAGAGTCAGACACGACTGGAGTGACTTAATATGCATGCAACATCAATAAGGCAAATCCTTTCCTTTCAAGTCTTTGTCAAAGTCTATTACCTTCTGATTAGAACTGAAGGTAAAGAGAGGAGTAACAGCATTGCAGACTTCCACCACCCTGATGCCTCAACTGGAAACTCTCCTTGAGAATAAACTCAAGGTGTGCTGTGTGAGATGTAATACACCTAATACACCATGTTGGGAGAGCCTTCTCCTTCCTGTGACAGTCACACTTGGGTTTCATAGACTCAGGCCATGCTGGTGGCAGAATTTAGGCCCCAGGGACATGCATTCCATGGAGACATTTAACCTGTTCAGGTGGCTTCTGGATGTACTGTGAATCCACCTGAGGTTGCAAGTACAGCTACGCAAAAGAATTTGCAATTCACAAGTTACCTCCTTCACCTTGGTCCAAGGTTCCACCTACACACATGTTGTCCATGCCACTGGCCAAGACACTTCTGATTTTGGGAGGAATGACTAGACCTCCATCTGTCTATTGGGACCTCTTTGGGCCTCATTTCTCTCTGTTAATCCTCCATCCTCAATAAAGGGCCTTCAGGATGAATGTGACAGTGAGAAGGACCTAATAGGCATCCTAGGAAAATTTTTTGAGTAAAGGAATGCGTAATAATTTTATAAGTGAGTCAAGACTGCATAGGCTTTGCTTTTCTGAATAAATGATAAATATTTGAAAGAAAGTTCTAGCCTTCAACTTACCATTTCCTGGGACCAAGAATTTTGAAGGATTTGCCTATGATGCAATTTGTTGAATTCATTCAATTTTTTAAAAACAATATTTATTGATTCCCTATAGGTTAAGCACTCTTCTAAGTATAGAAATACAACAGTGGATAAGACAAGTCCTTGCCTTCCTGGCCTCCCAGGTGGTGTAATGGTAAAGAATTTGCCTGCTGAAGCAGGAGATACAAGAGATGCAGGTTTGATCCCTTGGAGTGGGAAATGGAAACCCACTCTAGTATTCTTGCCTGGAAAATTCTATGGACAGAGAAGCCTGGAGGGTTATAGTCCATGGGGTCACAAAGAGTCAGACATGACTGCACACACACATGGATTGCCTTCCCAGAGTTTACATTCTGGTGAGAGTAGATAGACGGTAAATAGATAAGCACATAAAAACATAACAGGTCAGGTAGTTATAATGCTATAAGGAAAAAATAAAGCAGAGGGAACAAGGTCTGAAGAAGGTGGAGTTTTGGATGGCGGGGTCTAGGAAGGTCTTCTGCAGAGGCAATTTTTGGTCTGAGACCTGAATGAGATGAGGGATAATCACGCATGAGCGGAACTCATTAGAAGGAACTGCAGTGCCAAGGCCCTGAGGTGGGAACATGGTGTCCTTCCTAGGCAGCCAGTAGGAGTGGCTGGAGCTGAGTGGGAACTGCCAAAGGGCTTAACAAGAGCTCGGGTATTATTCCACAGAGCTGAGGGGCTGATGGTTTTTGAGTAGAGGAGTGACTTCATCTGACTTAGGTTTTCAAAGGATCAGTCTTACTGCTATGTGGATAGTGGATTGTAGGGGACAAGAGTGGGAATGAGGAGACCAGTCAGAAAGCCTTGCAATGGGAGATGAAGCTGAGTTAGGATGGGATCAGAGGAGGAGATGAGAATGGTGAGACCTCAGATATATTCTGAGCCTCTAGGATTTGTTGATGAATTTGACCTGGGATGGGTGAGAAAGAGATGAGTCAAGGGTATATCTGAGAGCTTAAGCATGAGTCACTGGTTGCCCAGAATGAGAAGGAAATAGATGGGTGGGAAGTGGGCAGTGGGCAGTGGGTGGGGGCAGGGGACTGGGGAATGAACTGTATGGCTCAGAAGGTAAAGAATCAGCCTGCAGTGTGGGAGGCCTGGGTTCAAGCCCTGGGTTGAGAAGATCTCCTGGAGGAGGGCATGGCAACCCACTCCAGTATTCTTGCCTGGAGAATCCCTATGGACACAGAAGCCTGGTGGGCTGCAATCCATGGGGTTGCAAAGAGTCGGACATGACTGAGCAACTAAGCACAATAATACTTAAAGCCATGGATCTGGATGTGTCAAGATGAAAAAGAGTCAGTGATGGGGAGGAGGTTGCCCAGCCCCACACATGCAGCAGGGATTGGGCACGACATTGCTTTTCTTCTGTTTTGTCCTCCTAAGAGGGAAATGACTAGCTTAGAATTCCTTCTTAATTGGGGCTAGTCACATGGCAAAACTGCTTTCCCCACCAAAGAGGGTAAGATGCCTCTGTTATCTCTGCAGACCAGATGGGACATTCGAAGAGCTACATATGACTCACATGTTGATCAGAAGCTTTTCTTACATAAAACTCCTCATGCCTGTCCTTTCGTCATTTCTTTCCCTCTTTTGCCTTTTTAACTTGTGTTGGCAAAATATACAGTCAGGACATAATCAAAGTGCACAGTATTTTTGTTCTTCCAACAAGAATGCTTGTCTTTATAGATCTGCTTTTGGAGGAAGATGAAGAAAATGTCACTGTCCTCCCAGGCAGGTACCTCAACCTACATCGTGTGTTATTTCTGGTGTCCTGGAAGAGAGGCAGTGCTTCAGTGCTTCGGGAAGCTCTGGGCTCCAGGCAAGTGTTTTTGGTCTGTCTGTTTTCTAACAGTAGATTAGAAAGACTCTGAGGACCTCCTTATAAAAGTTTGGTTATGGCAACCCAACGTTTACTGAAAGCTTATAATTCAAGGGGAAAGAACAAGAACTCTAAAGGCATGGTGTGTCCACTACATGCCAAATACCCTCATGAGGTTCTCATGAAGATGTAGGGTCTGACTGAAGTGTTTCTGGAGGGTGGGCTGTTGTTCCCTTGAAGAAATAGCTCCAGGGACCTACTGAGTTCTCCTCTGGCAAGAAGATCAGTTCTATCCTGCGAGCCCTGAGTACCAAGCAGGATCCCTGGGTGGGCACAAGTAACCTGAACTTCAGTATCCAGCTGGTGGTAGACAGAGACCCAAAGAGTTCTACTGAGGTGTCTGTGGCATCATTTCTACCATGTTTTATTTCCCAGATCCTTGCACTCTCCCCGGCACCAGGGAATGTCATTTAGTTTTGACTGAAGGTAAGGTGTACAGCAAGCCTTATAAAGACTCCTTTTAAAAAATCTATTCATTTATTTATTTTTGGCTATGCTGAGTGAACTCCGGGAGATGGTGGTGGACAGGGAGGCCTGGCGTGCTGCAATTCATGGGGTCACAAAGAGTCGGACACGACTGAGCGACTGAACTGAACTGAACTGATGCTGGCTCCTTGTTGCTACGTGGGCTTTTCTCCACTTGCAGTGAGTGGAGGCTACTCTCTGGTTGTGGCCTGTGGGCTTCGCATTGCGGGGGCTTCTCTTGCTGTGAGCACAGGCTCTAGGGTGTGTAAACTTCAGTGGTTGTGGCTCCTGGGCTCTAGGGCACAAGCTCAATAGTTGTAGTGCACGGATTTAGTTGCTCATGGCATGGAGATCTCCTTGGATCAGGGAGTGAACCTGTGTCTTTTGTATTGGCAGGCAGATTCTTTACCACTGAGCCAGCAAGCCTCATATGAAGATTCTTAAAGTTCTAGGAGAATAGGCTGGGGTTTATTGATAGAGTGAGCTGGTCAATCTGTCTCTTACCTAGCTTCCCCACAATGATTTTTCAATGCCTTCTCCATCCAACGAATGGAGATAGTCATCAATGGATATTTTTCCTTGCTTTAAAGCTGCATTGTCCAACATGGTAACTACCCATTAACCACCCACTTGAAATGTGGCTAGTCAGAAATGAGCCGTTTTGTAAGTGTAAAATATATACCAGATTTCATATTGGTGAAAAAAGTAAAATAGCTCAGAAATAGTTTTATTTATTAATGCTTTGATGACATATTGAAGTGATAATATTTGGAAATATTAAATAAAGTAAATATTTTATTTTGGAAAAATTAAATAAAATATATTAATAACCAATCTCACCTTTTTTCTTGCTTTTTAAATAACATGACTACTAGAAAATTTAAAATTGCATGCATGGGTGGCATTATATTTATTATTTAGATAGTGCTGCTCTAAAGAAGAAAAATGTCATTCCCTGGGAGCCCGCAGATGACTTGACTTAGGGGATGAAGTTTCTAAGTTTCTAACTTGACCTGTTTCAGTGGTTCCCATGTTAAAACTCAGTCTCCATAGCATGATGTCCAAGGCCCTCTGTGAGTTGGCATTTTCTGCCTTTTAGCTGCTGTGGAGTGAAGGCTTGTGAGCCTCCAAAATTCACTGGCTGATGCTTCAGCCCCAAAGTGATGACATTTAGGGCTGGAACCTTTGGAAGGTTTAGATGATGTCATGAGAGTGGGGCCCTTATGGATCGGATTAGTGTCCTTATAAAAGAGAATTCCTAGAACTCCCTTGCCCTTTTTGCCATGTGAAGACACTGAGAAGATGATTGTCTAGGATCAGGAAGCCCTTCAGTTCAGTTCAGTTCAGTCCCTCAGTCGTGTCTGACTCTTTGCGACCCCATGAATCACAGCACGCCAGGCCTCCCTGTCCATCACCAACTCCCGAAGTTTACCCAAACTCATGTCCATCTAGTTGGTGATGCCATCCAGCCATCTCATCTTCTGTCATCCCCTTCTCCTCCTGCCCCCAATCCCTCCCAGCATCAGGGTCTTCTCCAGTGAGTCGGTTCTTCGCATGAGGTGGACAAAGTATTGGAGTTTCAGCTTCAGCATCAGTTCTTCCAAAGAACCCCCAGGACTGATCTCCTTTAGGATGGACTGGTTGGATCTCCTTGCAGTCCAAGAGACTCTCAAGAGTCTTCTCCAACACCACAGTTCAAAAGCATCAATTCTTCGGTGCTCAGCTTTCTTCACAGTCCAACTCTCACATCCATACGTGACCACTGGAAAAACCATAGCCTTGACTAGACGGACCTTACCAGACATCAAATCTGCCAGTGCCTTATCTTGGATTTCACAGTCTCCAGAAATGCAAGAAATAAATGTCTAAAGTTTTAAGCCACCTGGTCTGTAATGGTTTTGTTATAGCAGACCAAATGGACTAAGACACAAACTTCATCCCCTGCACTGCCTTGTTTTTTTTTTTTTTTTAATTTTATTTCATTTTATTTCCATGTGGAAGCACTGACAGAATTGAAAAGAGGCAGCATGTTCCACTTACTTTTCTGAAAGATCAAGTAACTGGATGAAGCCTTTCCCACCCAAAGCTGGTTTAATAAACCTCATTCCAAACTCACCCTAAGCAAAAGATAAAAAAAGGTTTGTGATGATCACTTAAAAAACAGTTCCATGTGTGAGATGGTCCGTATTTAGGTTTCTGTGACTTCTGTGCTTGATGTGCACTTCCCATCCTCTCTCCTCCCGCCACTGTCTTCAGGCCTTTTTTCCTTCAAATGTGCTTCAACACACAAGTGTGCAAATGGAAAAGGTGGTCAGTCTTGGTGCTGCAGGCTTAAAAGTGTTAGTCGCTCAGTCATGTCTGACTCTTTGCAACCCCAGGGACTGTAGCCCACCAGGCTCCTCTGTCCATGGAATTCTCCAGGCAAGAATACTGGAGTGGGTAGTCACTCCCTTCTCCAGGGGATCTTTCTGACCCAGTGATTGAACCTGGGTCTCCTGTGCTGCAGACAGATTCTTGACTGTCTGAAATATAAGGGAAGCCTATGCTTAGGTGACTGCCAATTTCAGTGGATGGATGGACATCTCAGCTTTGTGATATCCCCCTTGCATCATGGTCAGCCCATGAAGGAACAGAGACTCCCAGGTTAAAATACAGACAAAACATGGGTATGTGCACATTTATGGGTCTAAAATATCAGAGAGTAAATCCACTGCGGAGATTCACAAAATGAGGAAGAGGGAGTTGACAGTGAGGCTGTGGCTGTTTCACTTGGCGGTAACAGTGCTGAACAGATCCCGGGCTAGGAGAGGGAGGGGGGTGGGGCAGTCAGAGAGTAAGCAGACATAATTAAAGAAATGGAACTCACCTGAAGCTGTGTCATTTGTTTCTTGTGACGGTGTAAGGCATTTTGAGCTGCAAAATCACTCCTTCACATTCTTCCAAATGTATTGGAATATAACTGGTGATTCCGAATACAAATAAGACCCCTTTCATCTCCACCCTAATCCCAAAGTCATTGTACATACCCACAGCCCACAAAGTGCAAGGTCCTGCACTGCCCACTTTAAACTCCATCCCTATTGAGTGGGAGCTCAAACTGCCATGTACAGTAGATTCACAGGTCTGTGCCTTTGCCGCCTCCTACTGCTTCTTTCCCTGAATTTATCATCCATTCAGCGCTCCTTCTTTTCTGCCTGAACATGCACACTCCAAACAGAGAACTTTTCATTAGGTGTGTGAAATATCTCTTCCAGAATATCAAAGCAAGAGTGACAATGACAACCATCACCCCAATAACAGTGGCGACAGCCTTCGATTGCTTGTTTGTTCTTGGTAGCCAAGCCATCTTACATTTGAGTCTCCGTTCTGAAGGCCATCCTTGGTTTCTTAAAAAGTCTAAATGGCTTAACTCTTGAGTTTTCTCTCCTCAATATAAGGAAATAAGAACATTCCCCCAGGATTCTCTGGTAGAGAAGAAAGGGGTCAAATCCTTTGCTATGCAGTGGAATCAGATTAATACCCATGGGAGCAACCAAGGGAAGCAGTCCTTTGGTGTTCCTTCTCTATGCCACGTACTGCCTGGTTTTTCAGATTCATGTTTCATTAAATCCTCATAGCAGCCACCTGGGCATGTATTACTACTCATCTTTTATAGAAAAGGAAACTGCAGCCTTGTGAGGTTAAATGCCTGGATCAAGGGCCCTAAGGAAGTGGTTCGGTTGGGATTAAATGCATAGGTATCCTTAGAATTCTTATAGAAGTCATTTTAGGGAATTTTCTTTGCTTCTGTAATATCGCCAGCTGTCACTCCCGGCTGTTGGGGTCATGGATAGCATTGTCAATTTCATAATTTTCATTGGCAATTTTCTGCTTTTAATTTGTTCTAAGCAGGAACCCTACCTTCTTCCATTACTTTTCAAAGTGTGAGACAGACTGCCAGGGAGGCCTGGGGCTATTGCCCTTAGTTTGCTCCATCTCTGGGCCTTTAAAGAAATCCAGGATCCTCATCCACAGGCACTGGGCAGCAAATACTCTTTACTCAGTTCACCTAGCACTTCACTCCCACTTGGCACCTCCAACAATTAGTCCCTGTTAGAGTCTGCCTGGTATTTTTATCCCTTGCCTTCATCTCTTGACTCTTGGAATCCCTTATAGGCTGAACTATTATTATTATTACTGTTATAACTTAACATGAGATCTATGCTCTTACCAAGTTTTCAAGGTCAATACACTATTGTTAATTATAGATGCAATGTAGTACAGCAGACTTCTAGGACTGATTCATTTTGCATAACTGAAACTTTATACTTGTTGAATAGCAACCTCCATTTCCCCTCCTCCTTCTGGCAACTGCCATTCCATCTTCTGCTTCTATGTGTTTCACTCTTCTGGGTAACTCTGATAAATGGAATTATGTAGCGTTTGTCCTTCTGTGAATGACTTATTTCACTTAGCATAATGTATCATGTATATCCATGTTGTCGTATACAGCAGAATTTCTTTCTTTTTTAAGGTTGTGCAATATTCCATCATGTCTGTACACAGGCATATATGCATACATATGCCATATTTTTTATCTTTTCATCCATTGATGGACATAGGTTGCTTCTATATCTTGCTTACTGTGACTAATGCTGCAATGGATACTAGAGTGCAAATTTCTCTTTGAGATCCTGATTTCAGCTCTTTTGGGTAAATATCCAGAAATGGGATTGGAGGATCATATGGTAGTTATATTTTTACCTTTCTGAGACACCTTCTATGTTTTCCGTAGAGGGTATTCTAATTTACATTCCTACCAAAAGCACCAAAAGGTCCTGATTTCTTCTTATCTTTACCAGCACTTGTTATCTTATGTTTTTTGGTAATAGCCATCCTTAGAGATGTGAGGTGATATGTCATTGAGGTTTTGATTTGCATTTCCCTGATAATCAGTGATATTGAACACCTTTTCATGGGCCTTTTGGCCATCTGTATGTCTTCTTGGGAGAAATAAACGTTGGGTTTGGTGATGTGTGCACCCCCTTTTCTGGCTTACTGTTTGCCTCTCAGCATGTAAATTCTCCAACACCACCTACCTCCAAAGCTCTGAAGAAGTAAGCATTTTGCTTCCCTCTCACCACTCCTCCCAAGGCTCACAGGTCTCCTGCTCAGTGGCCTGATCCGTAGCTGTCCTGAGGTACATGGGGGCAATCAGGGACCATATCTAGCGCTTCTTCTCTTGGCTACTCAAGATCCAGGTGTTTTGTTTTTCTTTTGCCTCTTAACTCTATCTGAATTCTGGAGACTTAAAGTGCTGTGAAGTTTGAGGTATTACTGTGTATAATTGTGGTTAGTTTGGGAGATGTAAAATATGCATATTTGGTTGAACAATATAAGTACATTTGAAGCCTCAAAAGTATGTGCTCATGTGTGTTTATGTGTATGAACACATTTTTTGGTGTCCTTTTTCTTTAATAACTAAGATTCCACAGAATAAATACTCAGTTTCTTGCAGTTTCTATCTTGATCTTGCCTGTGAACCAGATGATGGGACTCAGGAGCCTTGGCTGAACTTCTGTTTTTCTGTAACACCTGTCCTTCCTGGAGAGCAAGAGAGAGCTCATGAGGGTGATGGCAACTCGAGGTGGGGGAGGGGAGAAGAGTGTTATGAGGGGACCAATAAAAAGGGAAGCTGGAGAACGTGAACTTGCATTTAATTTACATTTTATTTTGCCCAGAGTGTAGGTAAAAATTACACCCTCTAGCATAATTCCTTCATCAGGTGAAGCAAGCACAAATGGATTTAATTTCTATTTTTGAATGTCACTCTATCTTGGTAGCCCTTTTATCTGAATCCCTTGATCATCCAGAATAGTTTGGCAGTGCTGTTTTTCAGGACAAAGTGAAGTAAAGAAGTGAAGTGAAAGTTGCTCAGTCACTTCTGACTCTGGGACACCATGGGCTATACAGTACATGGAATTCTCCAGGCCAGAATACTGGAGTGGGTAGCCTTTCCATTCTCCGGGGGATCTTCCCAACCCAAAGGATGGAACCCGCATCTCCCACATTGCAGGCAGATTCTTTACCAGCTGAGTCACAAGGGAAGTCCAAGAATACTGGAGTGGGTAGCCTATCCCTTCTCCAGTGGATCTTCCTGACCCAGGAATTGAACCAGCATTTCCTGCATTGCAGGTGGATCCTTTGCCAGCTGAGCTACCAGGGAAGCTCCATGGCAATACTTTGGAGTTATTCCCATGACACCCCAGGCAGCTTCTGGGAAACCAAAGTCTTTGGGGTCCAGGGGGAGTATGGTTGCAAAGCTGAAACTTAGAAGAATGGGTGGGAGGGCACCACCAGGAGTGGAGCCTGTGGCTTAATTTGGTTCAACACGGGAAGCCTCACCCGGCCCGGACACAGACAGGACGAAGTGAGGAACAGATAAATAATTGATAAATAATAAGATTCTGGTCTGAAGAAATAGGGAGCTATTTTTCAGCTCTAGGAAGAGAGAAAGGCTGCAGTCAAGTATTTGCATTACTTGATGCAAATAGGAGGATTTATTTTCACCATATGCTTTCTCCTTGAACCACTCCCAGTAATAGATAAAAGGAACCACAGAGCTCCCTAACTCGAGAGTAATGAGGCTCTCTTGAGTTGGTGCAAAGCAGAAAAACCATATGCAGAACCATTTAATTTTTGCTTTTCCTTTGCCAGGGAGAAAAAAGAAAAAGGGGGTGAATAAAAATCTCTTCAAAATCTGATTTGGCCTTTTCCAGTGGGATCATTGATCTTCTCTATCTGGTTTTGCCAGTTAAACACTAATAATGCACTTTCTAAGGCATGATCTGTGAGTGCAATTTATTTCAAAATTCTAGCCTTCCTTCTTAAGACTATTTGCTATAATATATATACTGGAATAATATTGAGGATTAAATAAAAGAGGGACTTCAGAGAAAACAAATACACCAACGGAGACTCCTCTGGAGAAACAATTTTTACTTGTATCCTTGAACCCAAATTCAACAAATATTTTCTATATGATTTCAGCTTCCAGAAATAAAAACTAAAGGAAAAGTAACCGACCCATCAGTCATGGCTACAGTTTATTGCATACGCCAGACACTGAACTAGGCTCATTACATTCATGATTACATTTAATGCTCATAATGACACCACTGACTGGCCGTTATTATACCCATTGTACAGACTGAGAATTTGGTTCTGAAGACTTCTGTGCTCACTTCTTCAAAGGACTTGGCTAAGCAACCCCAATTGTCAATGATTGGTTTCTTCCTTTCTTATGATGGTTGATATCACTCCTCATGTTCCAATGACTGACTATCACTTTTTGTCAGTTGAACAACTGATTAATCAATAATGACTTCCTTTCTTCTCAGTCTAGAATTTCCTTGGAAAGCATCTCATAGAAGACAGCCCAGACTAGTAGGTAAGTGAGGCATCCCCTTGACAAGGGGTGTTCAGGTCACCAAAAGATGTGGACACACCTTTGCAGAGCAATGCTCAGCGATTCCTTGCAGCCTTTCCTGATACAGTCCACTCATAAGGCACTGCAGGTTCATTTGGCATTTCTGCGTGATGTTTGTGCCATTTATTTAATCACCATGGAATTATTCTTCATTTTTGGGGGGCTACACTATTCTTCTTACCTACCCTGTTGCTTTTTCAGCTTCGTATACATTTCCTGGGGTGCTTAGCTCTTAAAAAGAACACCATGGTGATTCTTTATTCAACATTAAACAAATTATTTATTCATTTGACTGCCCGTGGTCTTAGTTGTGGCACACAAGATCTTTGACCTTTGTTGCAGCATGCAGGATCTTTAGTTGTGGCACATGAACGCTTAGTTGCACCGTGTGGGATCTAGTCCCCTGACTAGGGATCAAATCCCAGGCCCCCTGCATTGGGAGCTAGGAGTCTTAGTCACTGAACCACCAGGGAAGTCCCTATTCAACATTATTTTTAAGCTTGTTCTATGTGTGAGCCATGATAGGCAACAATGAAACTAAATACTCTCTGTCATCAAGGAGCTCACACTTCAATGCAGGAGATAAATGTCTAAATAGCCATTTAGATACAATATGGCAATTCTAAGGATGAGAGAGTAATTCAGATGGGGAGTTAAACCTACTTGGCAGATCAGGGAAGACTTCCTGGAGGAGATGCTTGGGTTGAATCTCAGTTCAGGTTAGGTAGGATTAACAAGATAAAGGACTGTGAGTAGAAGGAATGACAAGCAAGAACATGGTGTATGTGGAGAACTGCAAGCTTGATGTGAATGAAAGTAGAAGTGTTAGTCACTGAATTGTGTTCAACTCTTTGCAACCCCATGAACTGTAGCCTGCCAGGCTCCTCTGTCCATGGAATTCTCCAGGCAAGAATACTGGAGTGGGTAGCTATTCCCTTCTCCAGGTGATCTTCCCAACCCAGGGATCAAACCTGAGTCTCTTGCATTGCAGGTAGATTCTTTACCATCTGAGCCACCAGAAGTACACATTGAAAAGTAGGGGGTTTTGAGGAATGAGACCAGTAAATGAACCATCATCTTAAAGGACTTGCAGTGTGGTTATGGGGAAACTTTGAAGTGTTTTAAGCTGTAGACTTCAATGTTCATGGGTGCAGTCAGATAGAAAGTCCAGTGGGTGAAGACTGGCAATTTTTCCTGTTTTCTTATTTAACCTACAGACAAAGACTCTGCAAAAGATCAAAGAGAAGTGCAATGTTGCTGGCATGATCACTTTCCCAGCCACACTTCCTCTCTAGCACTGGTCTTGTGAATTGATGGCTTCTTTACTCACAAAGGAAGAGATGGATCAGGATGTCAGAAGAAACAAAGAAAAGTAGGTGACTTCCCTGGTGGTTCAGACGGTAAAGCATCTGCCTACAATGCGGGAGACTCGAGTTCGATCCCTGGGTCGGGAAGATTCTCTGGAGAAGGAAATGGCAATCCACTCCAGTACTCTTGCCTGGAAAATCCCATGGATGGAAGAGCCTGGTAGGCTACCGTCTATGGGGTCACAAAGAGTCAGACACGACTGAACGACTTCACTTTCACTTTCTAAGAACTATTAAGAGATTAAAACCAAGAGGCTTGATCATTTCTGGCTTGAGCAACAGGGTGGTTTCTGTGATGTAAGAAGAACTGACTCTCTAGAGTTATGAAGATCAAGGATCATACTCCAGCTCCAACATTTAAGTTTAGGAAAGGTACCACCACCTCTCTGAGCCTCCACTTACCCTTTTGTTAGGACAGGTAATCATGTACAACTGATAGAGCTTTGGTGGGGCTGCTCCCAGAAGAGTGACTGGCAATGGTAGGAGCTCAGTGACTGTGAATTATTTCCCTCCATAGACATCAGATGTTTCATTGGTCTCTGAACTAAAGAAGTTTCATTTTCTCCCAATATTATGTGGGGTGGAGCAGGGAGTTAGCCCTGGGAGTGATGCAGTTCAATGACTCCTAGCTCCGAGTATGTGTGAGGCTCTGTGCTAGGAGCTTATGCCCTCTAAACAAAGTTTGATTCTTGTATTTACTCTGAACGCAGGTGCACACTTTTATAAATGAGGAAACGGCCCTCAGAGATTGGATGGCTTGCCTGTGATCCTGTGGATAGAAATGTTCAAATTCAGGATCTTATCAAAATTATCCTTCTCACTACTCCAAGCTTCCTACTACATACCAAGAATTTTGCTGGGCGCTGGGGAACTGCAGAGTTTAATAAGACACAGTGTCGCTTCCTGAGAAGTTTATGGATTAATGAGATAAGGGTGACTGATGTTTTTAGGGTTCTTGGAAAATAGTGTGCATATACAGAGAGAGGTGTGCTCAGAATGCTACAGGAGCCAAGGGAGGAGGGGCAACTAAGGGATGGGGGACCCCCTGCGAGAATTTGGTTTCCTTGGAGCCCATTGTCTGTAGTCTGGAGACCAGATGCTAACCATTAGGTGAAGCCTCAGAGCCAATTCCATAGAATTGCTTCTGTGGCAGAAACATTGGCCCCATCTACAAAGATTTCCTCTCTGTGTCCTCCTGGTCTGCAGGTAAGCTTACTTGGGAAGATTTGTGCCTCATTGAGAAAGGCACGGCTCTGTGTGGTTTCCATCCATCTGCTTGGTCTCCAAGATGAGTTTTCTTTTGAATGGGGAGAGGAGCCCATTTCCTTGCCACCTGTCAGTGTTTAGTGTGCCACTGTGGCTTATTACTGTCGCTGTCTGCTGCCAAAAAGAACTGTGCATGCTTTGAGTAGCAGCTCATAAAAGGTAATATTCGGGGAAAGGAGGCCAAGCTGAGAATCGAAGTGGAAACATTCACCGTCAGTGCAGTTACAATCCTTGTTCTCAAGCCTCATTCTCGGATGTCCAGCAGGGCTACCACTTCCCATCCACCCATATTCTTCATCCTCTTCCTCGTGCTGTATCTACTGGGCTTGAATTCTGCCTCATTGCCTCACTCAAAATCATTGCTGAGCAGGGTTACCAACTACTGAGGAACCACTGACAACATGTTGTCAACTGTTATCTCACGTATTGACCGGGTTGTAAGTAGGGGCCGTCTGATGTTTAGGGAGATAACAGACAATCAATTTTCTGCTGTGAAAAAGGAATGATTTCAGTCTGGTTCACTTTAGTTTTGTTCATTCCCATGAGTCTTTCTTGAGGACCACCAAAGACTGCAAAGAAGAATGACATGGTCCCTGGCTCAAGGAACTAACAAGGGGTTCCGTGTGTGTGCGTGTGTGCACGCGTGTGTGTCTGTGATGGAATGAACAAATACAAATGAGATGGGACATGTCCTATGCTGGGAAGAAGTGCAGGGTGATGAGGAGCCCAAAGGAGGAATACAGATGCTTCACTATGGGCATGAGGCCAGGGGTTGCAAAGGGGTAATGAGCATGGGATATGCATTTAGGGGGAAAAATCACCCTGATTGCAGTGTGGAGGACTAGTCAGAACTGTTCTAAAATAGAAGGCTACTGTAGCAGTCCAAGGAAGAGATGGATCAGGATGTTGGTGCAGACAGAGAAAAGTAGGTGGTTCAAGAACTGTTGAGAGGTTAAAACTGGTAGGCTTGGTCACCCATTGCTATGGTGAGTGAGGTGAGGCAAGTGTCAGGATCACACCAACATTTCTGGTTTGAGTGACAGGGTAGTGATGCTCCTGAATGAGATCTGATTCCTGGAAGAGATCAGATTGGGGGGTTTGGAGAGGAAGAGCAAAATTCTGGTCCTTTGAATGTGAGATGCTTTGGGATCATTCAAGGGAAGGTGCTAATTAGAAAGTTTTACACAAAAATCTGGAACTAAAAAGGCAGGTCTGGACTGGTTTTCTAAATGTGTGAGTCATCTTGGTTTTTGGTGGTAACTGAAACTGTGGGCATAAAAGATGGAGTTTTTTATTTTAAAAAATTGAAGGATAGTTAATTTACAATGTTGTGTTAGTTTTAGGTGTGCAGGAAAGTGAATCAGTTTTTAATCTGTGTATGTATATATATATATACACACATAAAACTTGTTGGCTATCTATTTTATATATAGTACTATGTATATGTTAATCCCAAGCTCCTAATTAATCTCCCACCCCCTTTCCACTTTGGTAACAGTAAGTGTATTTCCTGTCTCTGTGAATCTATTTCTGTTTTGTAACTAAGTTCACTTGTACAATTTTTTTTTAGATTTCACATATGTGTGTGCTCAGTTGCTAAATCTGTCTGACTCTTTGCAACCCCATGGGCTGTAGCCTGTCAGGCTCCTCTGTCCATGGGATTTTCCAGGCAAGAATACTAGAGTGGGTTGCCATTTCCCCCTCGAGGGGATCTTCCTGACCCAGGGATTGAAACTACATCTCCTGTGTTGGCTGGTGGGTTCTTAACCACTGAGCCACCAGGGAAGCCTGTCACATATAAGTGATGTCACATAATGTCTTTATCTGACTTAATTCACTTAGCAGGATAATCTCTAGGGCCATTCATGTTGCTGTAAATGATATTATTTCATTCTTTTTTACGGCTCAGTATTCCATTATATATATATGTTTATAATGGCATATATATATATATATATATATTATGTGGCATGTATATATATGTACCACATGCTATTCATTCATCATCTGTCAATGGACATTTAGTGTATTTCTACATCTTATCTATTGTAAATGGTGCTACCATGAACATTGTGGTGTTATGTATCTTTTCAAACTATAGTTTTGTCCAGATATGGAATTGCTGGATCATATGGCAACACTGTTTTTAATTTTTTGAGGAATCTCCCTGTTTTCCATGCTGATTACACCAATTTACATTCCCACCAACAGTGTGAGAAGGTTCCCTTTCACCACATCCTCTACAGCATTTGTTATTTGTAGACTTCAGACTCTTCAATCATGGCCATTCTGACTGGTGTGAGGCAGTATCTCACTGCAGTTTTGATTTCCATTTCCCTAATAATTAGAAGTATTGAGAATCTTTTCATTTGCCTGTTGGCCACCTGCATGGAAGACAGTATTAATTAAGAAGAGAAGGACTGATTGGGGCTAGGTTTTAAACAGTTCCACTACATACAGGCTGGAGGAAGAGGATAACCTACTAAAGAGATGGAGGTGGTATGGCTAGAGAGGAAGAAAGAGCAGCAACAGGTTGTTAGATCATAAAAACCCAAGGAAAAGTATTTTGTGAAGTAGAAGGGTTGACAGAGTCAAAGGCTATTGAAAAACCATTTGAGATGAGGCCTAGAACATGTGCACTGGATGTGGCTGCACAGACTTCACTGGAGATATCAGCCAGAGCTATTTGAGTGGAATGGCAGCCTCAGATCCAGACCAGAGGGGCTATGGAGTGTGTGGCGGGGGTGGAGAAGGGGCAGTGGTGAAGACACTTTGGTGTTTGAGAGGAGGGGGATAAGCAGCAGCTGTACCTGGACTAGTACTGATGGCGGGCAAAGGCATCAAAGCAGAGAAGTACCAGAGAGAGGTTGCAAAAGTTGGAAAAAAAAATATGATAGCAAAAGATTCCACAGGTGGTAGGTGGCTGTGGGATCCAAAGATCAGATGGAGGAATGATTGTGTCAGCTTCTTTCCTTTTCTAGTGAAGGATGGTGGGGTGGATTCTCTTGCAGGAAGAAGATCTGTGTGCCTGGCTGTAAGACTCTCCTGCCTGATAGCATTTGTTTTCTCTGTGAAATAGGAGGTAACATCACCTGATGAGAGAAAAGAATGTGGGTATGTGACCAAGGCAGAGCTTCAGAAGAATGGATGGATTTTATAAACAAATACTATGGAGAGTGACAAGGAATGGTGTAGGGTATGTTAAACACACCCTACATGGCAAGGACGACGCAGTACGTTTGCTTGGCCGGATGTGAGCTCAGTGGAGGTTGGGGGTCAAGACTGTGTAATGGATCTGAGATGCTCCGGTTGGCTTTTCCTGCTTAGACAGAGGCATGGAGATGGCACCCAGTTGCGTTTTTCCAGGCTTGTGTTTTGTCTGAATGGTGAAAACAAAGGGCAGCAGATGGGCCACGTAGCCTAGGGCGTGGGCAAAAATGTCACTGAAATCATAGACCATGGGGACCAAGTTATATCAATACATGAAGAAAGGAGAGGCCTGATGACCTGGGGAGGAACCAGAATTCACGAACTGCCAGAGTGAGTGTGGTCCAGTAAGTAAGATGAAAGGTGTATCAGATGGTGGCTGAAGGGGTGAGAAGGAGGGGAAGGAAGACCACTGGAGATGAGTGGGTCAAAGGACTGATTTCTAAGAGGCCGTCTGCAGGGTCATTCATGTGGATGTGGACATTGACAGATGGTGGCAGAGCCTGGGTGGAGATAGTAACATGCACTAGTCTTCAGTGGATGAAGAGAAATGACTGACAGATAAGAGCAGCTAAAAGCGGGAAGAGGACAGACCCTTTGGTAGTAATTCAGAAAAACTTTCATTAAATGGCCCTAACCCTTCCTTTGGAGGGCATCAGTACATCATTGTAAGTATCCTGAAAGCATCTATTCACAAGTCCTCCAGCATCTACTGACTGTCAATCATTTAGCATTGTTGAGCATCCTTTCTTTGCCAGGCACATTGCTAGAAACTGGGGTGACAGGTAAATGAAACACATTTCCCAGGGATCAAACTCTTCAGTAGACATGGATATAAAGACAGGAAACTGCAGTGCCATGTATTGTGCTATTTCTGAAACAGTGGAACACTTTTCAGCATGGCCCAGAGGGAATGAGGAATGGATTCTTATTGGAGATGGTGAACAAGGTGTCCCAGAAGAGAGATTTGTTTAGACTGAAAGCTGGAGAGTCCAGAAGTCTAATATCAAGGTACTGAGTGGGTTGGTTCCTTCTGGGGACAGGGAGAATCCATTCCATGCCTTGCTCCCAGCTTCAGCTAACTTCTGCAATTCTTGGCTTTCCTTGGTTTGCATGTGTTCTGATTTCGTTTCAGTCATGTTGGACTCTGCAACCCTAAGGACTATAGCCTGCCAGGCTCCTCTGTCCATGGGACTCTCCAGGCAAGAATACTGGAGTGGATTGCTGTGCTCTCCTCCAGGGGATCTTCCTGACCCAGGGACTTAACCCTCATTTCCTCTGTCTCTTGCATTGGCAGGTGTGTCCTTTGCCACTAGCTTCACTTGGGAAGCCCTTCCTTGGTTTATGGCTTCATAACTCTCATCTCTGCCTCTGCCTTCATGTGGCCTACTCTCTTCTATCACTCACCCTAAATCCAAGACTATATCATCTAGAAATCTTCAATTTTATCTGCAAAAGCTCTTCTTCTAAATAAGATCAAACTCATAGGTCCACAGGCTGGGACTTGAATATAACTTTAAAAAAAAAAATTATTTTTACTTTATTTTACTTTACAATACTGTATTGGTTTTGCCATACATTGACATGAATCCACCACGGGTGTACATGCGATCCCAAACATGAACCCTCCTCCCACCTCCCTCCCCGCAACATCTCCCTGGGTCATCCCCGTGCACCAGCCCCAAGCATGCTGTATCCTGCATTGGACATAGACTGGTGATTCGATTCTTACATGATAGTATACATGTTACAATGCCATTCTCCCAAATCATCCCACCCTCTCCCTCTCCCTCTGAGTCCAAAAACCGCTATACACATCTGTGCCTTTTTGGCTGTCTTGCATACAGGGTCATCATTGCCATCTTTCTAAATTCCATATATATGTGTTAGTATACTGTATTGGTGTTTTTCTTTCTGGCTTACTTCACTCTGTATAATCGGCTCCAGTTTCATCCATCTCAACAGAATTGATTCAAATGCATTCTTTTTAACGGCTGAGTAATACTCCATTGTGTATACGTACCACAGCTTTCTTATCCATTCATCTGCTGATGGACATCTAGGTTGTTTCCATGTCCTGGCTATTATAAACAGTGCTGCTATGAACATTGGGGTACATGTGTCTCTTTCAATTCTGGTTTCCTCGGTGTGTATGCCCAGCAGTGGGATTGCTGGGTCATATGGCAGTTCTATTTGCAATTTTTTAAGGAATCTCCACACTGTTTTCCATAGTGGCTGTACTAGTTTGCATTCCCACCAAATTCCTCCTACACCAACAGTGTAGGAGGGTTCCCTTTTCTCCACACCCTCTCCAGCATTTATTGCTTGCAGATTTTTGGATCACAGACATTCTGACTGGTGTGAAGTGGTACCTCATTGTGGTTTTGATTTGCATTTCTCTAATAATGAGTGATATTGAGCATCTTTTCATGTGTTTGTTAGCTATCTGTATGTCTTCTTTGGAGAAATGTCTATTTAGTTCTTTGGCCCATTTTTTGATTGGGTCATTTATTTTTCTGGAATTGAGCTGCAAAAGTTGCTTGTATATTTTTGAGATTAGTTGTTTGTCAGTTGCTTCATTTGCTATTATTTTCTCCCATTCAGAAGGCTGTCCTTTCACCTTGCTTATATTTTCCTTTGTTGTGCAGAAGCTTTTAATTTTAATTAGGTCCCATTTGTTTATTTTGCTTTTATTTCCAGAATTCTGGGAGGTGGATCATAGAGGATCCTGCTGTGATTTATGTCGGAGAGTGTTTTGCCTATGTTCTCCTCTAGGAGTTTTATAGTTTTCTGGTCTTACATTTAGATCTTTCATCCATTTTGAGTTTATTTTCATGTGCAGTGTTAGAAAGTGATCTAGTTTCATTCTTTTACAAGTGGTTCACCAGTTTTCCCAGCACCACTTGTTAAAGAGATTGTCTTTACTCCATTGTATATTCTTGCCTCCTTTGTCAAAGATAAGGTGTCCATATGTGTGTGGATTTATCTCTGGGCTTTCTATTTTGTTCCATTGATCTATATGTCTGTCTTTGTGCCAGTACCATACTGTCTTGATGACTGTGGCTTTGTAGTAGAGCCTGAAGTTAGGCAAGTTGATTCTTCCAGTTCCATTCTTCTTTCTCAAGATTGCTTTGGCTATTCGAGGTTTTTTGTATTTCCATACAAAGCTTGAAATGATTTGTTCTAGTTCTGTGAAAAATATGGCTGGTAGCTTGATAGGGATTGCATTGAATTTGTAAATTGCTTTGGGTAGTATACTCACTATATTTCACTATATTGATTCTTCCAATCCATGAACACGGTATATTTCTCCATCTATTAGTGTCCTCTTTGATTTCTTTCACCAGTGTTTTATAGTTTTCTATATATAGGTCTTTAGTTTCTTTAGGTAGATATATTCCTAAGTATTTTATTCTTTTCGTTGCAATGGTGAATGGAATTGTTTCCTTAATTTCTTTTTCTACTTTCTCATTATTAGTGTATAGGAATGCAAGGGATTTCTGTGTGTTGATTTTATATCCTGCAACTTTACTATATTCATTGATTAGCTCTAGTAATTTTCTGGTGGAGTCTTTAGGGTTTTCTATGTAGAGGATCATGTCATCTGCAAACAATGAGAGTTTTACTTCTTCTTTTCCAATTTGGATTCCTTTTATTTCTTTTTCTGCTCTGATTGCTGTGGCCAAAACTTCCAGAACTATGTTGAATAGTAGCGGTGAAAGTGGGCACCCTTGTCTTGCTCCTGACTTTAGGGGAAATGCTTTCAATTTTTCACCATTGAGGATAATGTTTGCTGTGGGTTTGTCATATATAGCTTTTACTATGTTGAGGTATGTTCCTTCTATTCCTGCTTTCTGGAGAGTTTTTATCATAAATGGATGTTGAATTTTGTCAAAGGCCTTCTCTGCATCTATTGAGATAATCATATGGCTTTTATTTTTCAATTTGTTAATGTGGTGAATTACATTGATTGATTTTTGGATATTGAAGAATCCTTGCATCCCTGGGATAAAGCCCACTTGGTCATGGTGTATGATCTTTTTAATGTGTTTTTGGATTCTGATTGCTAGAATTTTATTGAGGATTTTTGCATCTATGTTCATCAGTGATATTGGCCTGTAGTTTTCCTTTTTTGTAGTATCTTTGTTAGGTTTTGGTATTAGGGTGATGGTGGCCTCATAGAATGAGTTTGGAAGTTTACCTTCCTCTGCAATTTTCTGGAAGAGTTTGAGTAGGATAGGTGTTAGCTCTTCTTGAAATTTTTGGTAGAATTCAGCTGTGAAGCCGTCTGGACCTGGGCTTTTGTTTGCTGGAAGATTTCTGATTACATTTTCAATTTCCGTGCTTGTGATGGGTCTGTTAAGATTTTCTATTTCTTCCTGGTTCAGTTTTGGAATATTGTACTTTTCTAAGAATTCGTCCATTTCTTCCACGTTGTCCATTTTATTGGCATATAATTGGTGATAGTAGTCTCTTATGATCCTTTGTATTTCTGTGTTGTCTATTGTGATCTCTCCATTTTCATTTCTAATTTTATTGATTTGATTTTTCTCTCTTTGCTTCTTGATGAGTCTGGCTAATGGTTTGTCAATTTTATTTATCCTTTCAAAGAACCAGCTTTTGGATTTGTTGATTTTTGCTATGGTCTCTTTTGTTTCTTTTGCATTTATTTCTGCCCTAATTTTTAAGATTTCTTTCCTTCTCCTAACTCTGGGGTTCTCCAATTCTTCCTTTTCTAGTTGCTTTAGGTGTAGAGTTAGGTTATTTATTTGACTTTTTTCCTGTTTCTTGAGGTATGCCTGTATTGTTATGAACTTTCCTCTTAGCACTGCTTTTCTAGTGTCCCACAGGTTTTGGGTTGTTGTGTTTTCATTTTCATTAGTTTCTATGCATATTTTGATTTCTTTTTTGATTTCTTCTGTGATTTGTTGGTTATTCAGAAGTGTGTTGTTCAACCTCCATATGTTGGAATTTTTAATAGTTTTTCTTCTGTAATTGAGATCTAATCTTAATGCATTATGGTCAGAAAAGATGGTTGGAATGACTTCGATTTTTTTAAATTTATCAAGGTTAGATTTATGGCCCAGGATGTGATCTATCCTGGAGAAGGTTCCATGAGCACTTGAGAAAAAGGTGAAATTCATTGTTTTGGGGTAAAATGTCCTATAGATATCAATTAGGTCTAACTGGTCTAATGTATCATTTAAAGTTTGCATTTCTTTGTTAATTTTCTGTTTAGTTGATCTGTCCATAGGTGTGAGTGGGGTATTAAAGTCTCCCACTATTATTGTGTTATTGTTAATTTCCCCTTTCATGCTTGTTAGCATTTGTCTTACATATTGCGGTGCTCCTGTATTGGGTGCATATATATTTATTATTGTTATATCTTCTTCTTGGATTGATCCTTTGATCATTATGTAGTGGCCTTCTTTGTCTCTTTTCACAGCCTTTGTTTTATTTTTTTATTATTATTTTCTTTAATCATTTTTTTTTTAATTTTAAAATCTTTAATTCTTACATGTGTTCCCAAACATGAACCCCCCTCCCACCTCCCTCCCCATAACATCTCTGTGGGTCATCCCCATGCACCAGCCCCAAGCATGCTGTATCCTGCGTCAGACATAGATTAGCGATTAAAGTCTATTTTATCGGATATGAGTATTGCCACTCCTGCTTTCTTTTGGTCTCTATTTGCGTGGTATATCTTTTTCCAGCCCTTCACTTTCAGTCTGTATGTGTCCCTTGTTTTGAGGTGGGTCTCTTGTAAGCAGCATATAGAGGGGTCTTGTTTTTGTATCCATTCGGCCAATCTTTGTCTTTTGGTTGGGGCGTTCAACCCATTTACGTTTAAGGTAATTATTGATAAGTATGATCCCGTTACCATTTACTTTATTGTTTTGGGTTCGGGTTTATACACCCTTTTTGTGTTTCCTGTCTAGAGAATATCTTTTAGAATTTGTTGGAGAGCTGGTTTGGTGGTGCTGAATTCTCTCAGCTTTTGCTTGCCTGTAAAGCTTTTGATTTCTCCTTCATATTTGAATGAGATCCTTGCTGGGTACAGTAATCTGGGCTGTAGGTTATTTTCATTCATCACTTTAAGTATGTCTTGCCATTCCCTCCTGGCCTGAAGAGTTTCTATTGAAAGATCAGCTGTTATCCTTATGGGAATCCCCTTGTGTGTTATTTGTTGTTTTTCCCTTGCTGCTTTTAATATTTGTTCTTTGTGTTTGATCTTTGTTAATTTGATTAATATGTGTCTTGGGGTGTTTTGCCTTGGGTTTATCCTATTTGGAGCTCTCTGTGTTTCTTGGACTTGGGTGATTATTTCCTTCCCCATTTTAGGGAAGTTTTCAACTATTATCTCCTCAAGGATTTTCCCATGGTCTTTCTTTTTGTCTTCTTCTTCTGGGACTCCTCTAATTCGAATGTTGGAGCGTTTCATGTTGTCCTGGAGGTCTCTGAGATTGTCCTCATTTCTTTTAATTCGTTTTTCTTGTTTCCTCTCTGATTCATTTATTTCTACCATTCTATCTTCTATTTCACTAATCCTATCTTCTGCCTCCATTATTCTGCTATTTGTTGCCTCCAGAGTGTTTCTGATCTCATTTATTGCGTTATTCATTATGTATTGACTCTTCTTCTCAATCTTTGTCTCTAGGCTATTTATCTGTGATTCCATTTTGCTTTCAAGATTTTGGATCATTTTCACTATCAATATTCGGAATTCTTTCTCAGGTAGATTCCCTATCTCTTCCTCTTTTGTTTGGTTTGGTGGGCATTTATCCTGTTCCTTTACCTGCTGAGTATTCCTCTGTCTCTTCATCTTGGTTATATTGCTGTGTTTGGGGTGGTCTTTTTATATTCTGGTAATTTGTGGAGTTCTCTTTATTATGGAGCTTCCTCACTGTGGGTGGGGTTGTATCAGTGGCTTGTCTAGGTTTCCTGGTTAGGGAGGCTTGTGTTGGAGTTCTGGTGGGTGGAGCTGGGTTTCTTCTCTCTGGAGTGCAGTGGAGTGACCAGTAATGGGTTATGAGACATCAAAGGTTTTGGAGTAGCTTTGAGCTGCCTGTATATTGAAGCTCAGCGGTGTGTTCCTGTGTTGCTGGAGAATTTGCATGGTATGTCTTGCTCTGGAACTTGTTGGCCCTTGGGTGGAGCTTGGTTTCAGTGTAGGTATGGAGGCGTTTGATGAGCTCCTATTGCTTAATGTTCCCTGAATTCAGGAGTTCTCTGATGTTTTCAGGCTTTGGACTTAAGCTTCCTGCTTCTGGTTTTCAGTTTTATTTTTACAGTAGCCTCTAGATTTCTCCATCTATACAGCACCAATGATAAAACATCTAGGTTAAAGATGAAAAGTTTCTCCACATTGAGGGACACTCAGAGAGGTTCACTGAGTTACAAGCAGAAGAGAAGAGGGAGGGGGTAGTTAGAGGTGACTGTAATGAGATGTGGTGAGATCAAAAGAGGAGAGAGCAAGCTAGCCAGTAGTCACTTCCTTATGTGCGCTCTATAGTCTGGACCGCTCAGAGGTATTTACGGAGTTATACAGGGAAGAGGAGAGGGAGGAACTAGACAGAGGTGGCCAGGAGGATAAGAGAGAGGAATGAGAAGGAGAGAGACAAATCCTGCCAGTAACCAGTTCCTCAGGTGTTCTCCACCGTCTGGAACACACAGAGATTCACAGAGTTGGATCGAGAAGAGATGGGAGAGGAAAGAGACAGAGGCCACCTGGTGGAGAAAAAGGAGAGTCCAAAGGAGGAGAGAGTGGTCAAGCCAGTAATCTCACTCTCAGGTAAAACTGGGTAGTGAAGTTTGGGTTTTTAAATGTACAAAATTGACAACAAAAACCAAAAAGCAAAGATTAAAAATCTAGAGTAGAGGTTGGATTTTCAAAAATACAATATTAAAGAAAAGAAGCAGAAGGAAAAAATAAACAAGAAAAAAGAAAAAGAAAGAGAAAAAAAAAAGCCACAAAAATTATTTAAAAACTCCAACCACACCACATAAAGACTATATATGGTGTTTGTCTTAAAAAAATAGAATCTTTTTTTTGAAAAGTAATAGTAGGTTATAGAAATAAAAATTAGAGGAGAAATAGAAGACTTAACAATTTAAAAAAAGTTAGAAAAAAAGCAAGAAAAAAAAAGAAAAAAAAAGGGGAAAAAAAAAAAGGAATGATTGTAAAAATAGTAAAGATATATCTGGCCCTTCTCTGATGTGGGCAGTGTGGGGTCACTTCCAAGGTGGTTCCCTCTGTTTAACTTCTTCTGTTTGCTGGTTTTTTAGGCTCACTAGTTCAGTCGTGCTGTGGGGAGGAGGGGATGCTGCAAACAAATAGCACTGTCGTGTGCACACAGTGTCTCAGCCCTGCTGGACCTGTCCCTTCTCGTGGCGTACAGATTGCTCCGGTTCTACGAGGCTCAGCCGGGAACCGTCTGAGGCCGGCCCTAGGCTGCGTGCACCTCCCCGGTCTCAGCCG
Organism: Budorcas taxicolor; assembly: GCF_023091745.1. Lineage (NCBI taxonomy): Eukaryota > Metazoa > Chordata > Mammalia > Artiodactyla > Bovidae > Budorcas > Budorcas taxicolor. The sequence continues at coordinate 118,279,446 of NC_068911.1, forward strand.
CTCAGGTTCGGCGCTCAGGTAGACCTCAGAGGCTCAGATTCGGTTGGGACTGCGTTTTGTTCCCTTCCCAGGTCCCAGTAGCTCAGGAGTTCGGCGAGCGCGGTCACTGCGACTAGTCGTCTTTTCTGCCTCTGCTGCTCAGTTTTCTGGGTGTACCGCTGGCGCCCCTTGTGAGGCACATGGTGACTGTCCAGCACCCCCAGAAGTCTTAGCAAGGAAGCCTGCTTGCAGTTTGGTAGGTAGAGTCTCTCCGGGGCTGCAATTGCCCCTTTCCAGCCCTTACGGCTCTGGCTGCCTGTCCCCGGCGGGGGATGGTCTGCAGCGGCTATGTCTGTTCCGTCCTTTGTTCTGTGCGCGGTCCTGGAGGTGTCTTATGTTCGAGCTTTTCCCATGGTAGCTATCCCACAGTCTGGTTTGCTAGCCCAAGTTAGATCGTTCTGGTTACGCGTGGGGCGTTCCTGCCCGATTCTTACAAATCTCTGCAGCCCGCGCCACCTGCGCTTCCCTGCCCTGCCCCCACTTGCTATTGGCGGATGCAGGCCTCTGTGCTGCTTTTCCGCTAGGGGAGTTACTGTTGGGCTTGTAATCTGCTGGTTTTAATTATTTATTTACTTTTCCTTCCTGTTATGTTGCCCTCTGTGTTTCCAAGGCTCGCCACAGACTCGGCAGGGAGAGTGTTTCCTGGTGTTTGGAAACCTCTCTTAAAATTCCCTTCCCGGGACAGGCTTCCTTTCCCGGGATGGAGCTCCCTCCCCACCTCCTTTGTCTCTCTTTTCATCTTTTGTATTTTTCCCTACCTGTTTTCGAAGACAATGGTCTGTTTTTCTGGTTGCCTGATGTCCTCTGCCAGCATTCAGAAGTTGTTTTGTGGAGTTTGCTCAGCGTTGAAATGTTCTTTTGAGGAATTTGTGAGGGAGAACGTGGTCTTCCCATCCTATTCCTCCGCCATCTTAGGACCGCCCTGAATATAACTTTTTAAAGTTCACTATTCAACCTCCTATACCCTCCCTGTAATTGGTATAAGTTTATCCCCATGGTCTGATACCTGGATGTCTTTCCTTTTTTTCTCAGTACCCAAGTCCTTCCATATAACTTACCTGGTGTCCAGCTTATATGGTCCTGGGATCTGCCTCCCCCCCTTGTTTTTATTGTAATCTCCCCTGCAAAGTTTGAAAACCTGCTCCCGAGCCATGTGTTGCCCCATGCTGACTGGCTGCCTTGACACTGTTTCCTGGCCATTGAAGATCTTCTGCCCTGAGGTGGTCCCTGGCCTGTGCCTGTCTCTCTCCACATGGTCAAAGGCACTCTGTCAAAGGTTCCAGCATCTTACCCTATACATCAGACCCCCTCCAGACTCCATTTTCTCTCATCACCCACAACCTGCTTACTGCGGCCTGGGGCTTATATTTTTCATCCTGAGCCTAGGAACCTGGCTTCCTGCCTCTCTGACCAATCACTTCTCACTCTTCTCCCTCTTTGCTATGTCTTGGTTTTTGATTCCGGCTGTGACATTTGCATCGTGGCAGCAGCTCTAGACTAATCCCATCCCAGTCCTGGACCCTAGAACCCTTTTGACCTGGCCCATTGTCTTGAATGTATATCTGTGTATAAATGAAATAGAACTTATCCCACACTTGCTGTGTTTTCTTTCCCAGGTCTCAGGTCCTTCTGGTTTCCACTGTCTGATCATGTCACCAAAAAAGGCCTCAGGAGAATGAGGACAACACAGGTCTCACTTTCTGAAGATTCAATGAGGTGATTGGCTTGTCCTTACAGAATTCACTAGGCCTGTGCTGTCCCATGTCAGTATGTGCAGATTTCAATTTCATTGCCCCTACTTACTAAATGGCCTTCCCAGGTGTTGCTAGTGGTAAAGAACTTGCTTGCCAATACAGGAGACATAAGGGACATGGGTTTGATTCCTGGGCCAGGAAGATCTACTGGAGGAGGGCATGGCAACCCATCCAGGATTCTTGTCTGGAGAATCCCATGGACAGAGGAGCCTGGTGGGCTACAGTCCATAGGATCACAAAGAGTTGTACATGACCGAAGCGACTTAGCATTCACATGCTTACTAGATGTCTGACCTTAGGAGGGTAAATTGTCTCTTCTGCTTCAGCCTCATCTGTAAAATGGGGACAATAATAGAACTTTCTCTGTAGTTCTGTCTACATAGAACTGTCTCTATAGCAGAGACATTACTTTACCAACAAATGTTCATCTAGTCAAGGCAATGGTTTTTCCAGTAGTCATGTATGGATGTGAGAGTTGGACCATAAGGAAAGCTGAGCACCAAAGAATTGATGCTTTGAACTGTGGTGTTGGAGAAGACTCTTGAGAGTCCTTTGGACTGCAAGGAGATCAAACCAGTCACTCCTAAAGGAAATCAACCCTGAATATTCATTGGAAGGACTGTTGCTGGAGCTGAAACTCCAATACTTTGGCCACCTCATGTGAAGAGCTGACTCTTTGGAAAAGACCCTGATGCTGGGAAAGATTGAAGGCGGGAGGAAAGGGGGATGACAGAGGATGAGACGGTTGGATGGCATCACTGATGCAATGGACATGAATTTGAATAGCCTCTGGGGTTGGTGATGTACAGGGAAGCTTGGCGTGCTGAAGTCCATGGGGTCAGAAAGAGTTGGACACGGCTGAGTGACTGAACTGAACGGATAGGTCTGTTGGTTTGAGGTTTGGCCTGATGAGGGTCAGGATAAGACATGACTCCAGGGAAGATTATAATTGTATGTTTTTCAGGGATGACGCCCCTGAGGACATTAATTTGTATACCATATGGGGTCTCCTCAGTGTGGACTTAGGCAAAATTACCATCGGACCACATAATTGGACAAACTGGGACTCACTTGTAAAAGTGATTTGTTCTCTATTAGTCACATCAGAAGACTTGAGACACTTCCTGTTCTTCTTTATGCCTTGACTGCTTGGAAACTCAGAGCTAAATTTGTGCCCTCTCTCTAGCATGTGGATGGAGCCATGTGGTCTGTTTCCCATGCACTCTTTCTTTGACTGTGTTACTTTCATTTTGGTAATAGATATGTTTGGAATTGCAGCCCAGCTCATACTAGCTTCTCCTCCTCACAGCTGGTGGTAGATTCCAGGTTGTTACAGTAAGTCCCCTGTATGCAAATGAGTTCTGTTCTGAGAGTGCTGTCGTAAGTCCAACAGAGTTAGCCTAGGTACCCAACTAACACAATTGGCAATTAGTACTGTATTGTAATAGGTTTAGAATTCTTTCCACACAGATAATACAGAAAAAACATGCACACAAAAATAAAAAACATTTTTAATCTTACAGTACAGTACCTTGAAAATTACAGTAATACAGTACAACAGCTGGTGCTTCTTAGCAGTGCCAGCTATATCACTGCTGCTTTTATGTTTGCTTCCAGACATCCTGAGCTTGACAAAAGATATTATATTACTGTGTACTTGTGGGTTTTTTTTTTTTTTTGCAAAAGGGTTATATAAATTTATTTTTTATATAACAATTAATTCCATCTCTCAGGTTTTAAAAAATCACTAAAAGGACAAAAATCCACAGAAAAATATAATCTTTATCTGTTCTAAAGTACACAAAAGCACAATCACTTGCAGGGGATGTACATGCGTGACAATGTCAGACACGTGAACTAACTTACATGATTGGACATGTGAACGCATATTTGCGTCTTTGTAGGGGACTTAGAGTACTCTGAATAACATTATCCACTGAGTTGTGTGCCCTCATGCCACCCCCAATTCATATCTTTAATCTGTAACACCAGTGGGATGGTATTTGGAGATGGGGTCTTTGGGAGGTAATTTGATTTAGATGAGGTCATGAGATGTTCATGATGGGATTTATTACCTTACAAGAAGGGACACCAGAAAGCTTGCTTCTCTTGGTCTCCTTACTCATAGGCAAGGAGTAAAGGTCGTGCCAGACACGGTGAGAAGACACCTGTCTGAAGCCCAAGGAGAGAGAATGCGGGAGACCCGGGTTCAGTCCCTGGGTGGGGGAAGATCTCCTGGAGAAGGCAATGGCAACTCACTCCAGTATTCTTGCCTGGAAAATCCCATGGACAGAGGAGCCTGGTAGGTTACAGTCCATGGGGTAGCAAAGAGTCGGACATGACTGAGCGACTTCACTCACTCACTTCACTCAAAGGCCGTGCCAGACACGGTGAGAAGACACCTGTCTGAAGCCCAAGGAGAGAGGTCTCAGAGATGCTGACTGTGCCGGCAACTTGATCTTGGACTTTCAGTCTCCAGAACCATGAGAAAACAAAAGCCTATTGTTGAAGCCCCCCACTCTGTGGCTTTTTGTCATGACAGCCCAAGTTAACACACTCTTCTGGATAAGTGGCAGCCATCTCTAACAAACCGGCCTAAAGACAACTTCTTCCCAGGAATCTGGGACCGGACCCAGAGAGAGTCAGCATCTCTCCAGGCAGCTTGAGCCTTAAGAGGTAGACTCAGAGGCTGCAGACAGCTATGTGCATGGGCAACAGGAAAGACGAACTGCTAAGAAAGCGAGAGAAACAGGCGCATGAGATAAATAGAGCTGAAGGACAGGCAGCTGATACTTCCTGGGATCCAGAAAGAAGCTTTGTTACCGGTACTTTCTTTCCTGTGACCCAGTTCCTTTCTTGCTCTTAGGTTTCAGAGATTAAATCTTAAGCTTTTTTTTTTTTTTTTAATTGCAACATTCCTTTTTTTTTTTTCCCCCTAACAAAGCTAACTTGAATTCATTTCTGTTACTCTCAAACAAACAAAAACTCTCCAGTAAGCCTCTTGTTCTGGTCCCTCACCATATATCAGTGTTTACATTTTGGTCTTGCATCATTTTTCAGAAGGTGCCTTAGAATTATTTGTGAATTTGGGATTGTGAATTGGAAAAGACTCTGATGCTGGGAGGGACTGGGGGCAGGAGGAGAAGGGGACAACTGAGGATGAGACGGCTGGATGGCATCACTGACTCGACGGACGTGAGTCTGAGTGAACTCTGGGAGTTGGTGATGGACAGGGAGGCCTGGTGTGCTGCGATTCGTGGGGTCGCAAAGAGTCAGACACGACTGAGCAACTGAACTGAACTGAACTGAACTGAAAAGAATTCAGATATTCTCTTCTGAAGCTGGTCATGAAGTCTTCTGGATGTCATTGACAATAAGACAGGGCCTGGGGGAAGTCCAGAACACAGAGAGGTGGGTCGTTGACCTGGGGTGTCTTCAGTTATAGGATTATCTCTTCTGCCACGAAGAAAAATTATTTTGGCCTGGCCTGACTTGTTTTGAAAGCATGTTAACTTTTTCCTGGTTTGCTCTTGCTTTGTCAGGAGTTGCAGATCAGTAAATTTTTTTTTTTTTTTAAATCAGTAAATGATTTGTCCTTATTTCTGGGAACTTACTCTGAACAGTCCCAAGTTATGACTCCAAACTAGGGTGATTGCTGTGATTGAAGATTTACAGAGGTGCTTATGTTTCTAAATATCCTTTGATGAGTCTCCATTTCTGTGGTAACCTAGGTAGGCTACTCAGTACACACAGGCACTTCTTTGGGAAAACCTGATAGAAGAAAACCTGAATTTACAGAAGAGATAAAGTAGAGGTTGGCGCTTCACCCGGGTTTATAGAAGATGCACAGAGAGCAGCTCCCCTGAATGGTCCTGTGCCTTCTCTGCTCTCCACACAGATCATGAACAATGTCTTCTACAGAATAGGATCTGAATGAGAATTTTGTTGACTGATTGATGAGCCACTTGGGAAGAAGAGAAATGTGAAGCCAGGGTGATGGTTTGCTGCTGCCAATTGGAGATAAATCAGAAAGGAACAGGAAGCATCCTGAGCAGACAGCCAGAGTCAGTGGGGAAATGGGACCCCATTTTTAAAAATGTGATCTGCATACAGTTTGTAGGAACTTCTTGCTGTATAAACCAAGGTATACAGGGCTTTTTCACATCGATTTGCTTGAGGCCTGAAGGATGGTCCCTCACCCTGGGTGCCAGTATTAATCAAAGGATGAGTGAGGTCCCCACCATACGGCAGTGCCAGGACCTGGTGTTTTTGTAGAGAAGCTACTGTTCATTTTTCAAGTTTCAAGTCACCCTGGATGAGGAGCTGCATTTTGCAAGCCTGAGACCTTGAAAAGCATGGCCAGCAGGGGCAGCCAGACTTGCCTTCCTCCTGCAGACCTGCATTGGTAAGGCTTCTTGGTTGCAAAGATTAGAGCAAAGAGCCCTGGCCCATTGAAGCTGGGTGAACAAAAAGAGGAATTTAGAATGAAGAAACAGGGCTGCTCCCTGTACTCCAAGGACAGGAATATAGCTGTGCCTCAGACTCGGGTGGTGAAAAGGTGTGAGGGATGCAGGCAGTTTCCTTGCTTCATCCTTATCTCTTGCAGCCTGGCTTTATCTGCCTCTGCAAGCACAAGGGGGACTCTGTGGAGTAGGAGGTCACCCACAACCTACAGACCCTCCCTCTGAATGGGGTCAACTCCAGCCCTGCTGGCAAGCCTGGAAGGTGCATCTTATAGCAACTAGTTAGCTCTGAGAAGTATAATTGAGTCAAGAGCTCCTAGTAGACACTTTTTTAAAAAAAGTGGAATATAGTTGCTTTACAATGTTATGTTAGTTTCTGCTATATAATGAAGTGAATCAACCATAGGTATACATATATCCACTCCCTCTTGAGCCCCCCTCCCAACCCACCCCCATCTCACCCCTCTAGGTTATCACAGAGCATTGAGCTGAGCTTCTTGTGCTATACGGCAGGTTCCCACTAGCTATCTATTTTACACATGGTAGTGTATATATCGGGGAAGGCAATGGCACCCCACTCCAGTACTCTTGCCTGGAAAGTCCCATGGACAGAGGAGCCTGGTAGGCTGCAGTCCATGGGGTTGCTAAGAGGCGGACATGACTGAGCGACTTCACTTTCAATTTTCACTTTCGTGCATTGGAGAAGGCAATGGCAACCCACTCCAGTGTTCTTGCCTGGAGAATCCCAGGAACAGGGGAGCCTGGTGAACTGCCATCTATGGGGTCGCACAGAGTCAGACACGACTGAAGCAACTTAGCAGCAGCAGTGTATATGTGTTAATCCTAATCTCCCAGTTCATTTTACCCCCTCCCTGTGCCTACTTGTCTGTTCTCTTCAGCTGTGTCTCTATTCCTGCCCAGCAAATAGGTTCATTTGTACCATTTTTTTAGATTCTGCATATGATATTTGTTTCTTACTTCACTCTAATGACAGACTCTAGGTCCATCCACATGTCTATCAATGACCCAGTTTTGTTCCTTTTTAAGACTGAGTAATATTCCACTGTATATACGTAACCTATTTTCTTTATGTGTTTGTCTTTCGGTGGACGTTTAGGCTGCTCCCATGTCTTGGCCATTGTAAATAGTGCTGCAATGAACACTGGGGTGCATGTGTCTTTTTGAATTATGTTTTTTTCAGGGTATATGCCCAGTAGTGAGATTGCTGGGTCATATAGTAGTTCTAAGTTTTTTAAGGAACTTCCATACTGGTCTCCATAGTGGCTGAATCAATCTACATTGTCACCAAAAGTGTAGCAGGGCTCCCCTTTCTCCACACTGTCTCCAGAATTTGTTTGTAGGTTTTTTCAATGATGACTTTGATTCAACATGAATTCACCAAAATCCCTTGTGGGCCTGTCTCTGCAGGTGCTAGGGAGTAAATTATGCAAGAACTGGCCTTAGCCTCATTAGTTCATTGTCTGGCTTGGGAGATAGATAGGGAAAGTGGTATAGAATAGAAATTGCCAGGATGGGGACCATCACAGATTCTCAGTGGGAGTTCAAAGGAGGGATGTATGCATTTATTCATTCAACATTCATGAGCACTTCCCATGGTGAGGAACTGCTCTGAGGGTCTGGGAGTGCAGTGGTGTTTATGGCAGACCTCTGCCGTCAGGGGAGGAAACTGGCAAGACATGAACATAACCAAGATAACTTCAAGGTAGAGAGGAAGGAAAGAAAGAGCCCTCAAAATAAATAGGTCAGGAGATTGAGTAAAAGGCCATCGTGGGGTCATCCGTGTCAACCAGGATGGTGGCAAAGCCTGGGGTAGAACAAATAACATGCACCAGCCTCCAATGAATGATCAAGAGTCAAAGGGGGAGTGGAACACAAAGGCCAAAGGGGGACAGGGGCCAGATTGCAAGGCTCTTGAAGGGCCTTGTGGGTGGTGATGAGGACTGGGATTTTAAGCACAACTGGAAGATACTGAGTCAGGCTGGGTATCCAGGGGCGAGGAAGGCAGTGGGGAGGGTAGAGGGGGCATGGTGGCTGGGTTGGTTGGGGCTGGGGGAGAAGGACACAGATGTGCAGGGAGAATCGGTGGGTCTTGCGAATGGGTTGGATGTAAGAAGTGAAGAAATTCTTAGGCTTTGAATTAAGCAGCTGGGGAAATCGTGGTGCCATGTACCAAGAAGTGGAAAACTAAGTGAGAAAAGAAACACTGATGGGATCAAGAGCTCTGGTACATCCTATTAAGTGTCAGGTTTCTCTTGGCCATCCAAGTAGAGATGTGGGGCAGACAGAGGAAGTCTTGTGCTCCAGAGCAGCGCCAGAGTGGAGGTGCAGCAGGCTATCAAGTGCGCATCTCAGGGCATTCTGAAATGGTCAGCTTGGGTAGATAAGGAAGAGCCAGCAGGTGAGACTGGGCGAGAGTGAGGAACTTGGCATGTGAGAAGGCAAAGAAGCTGAAACGGTGATTCCCGGGCTCTGGAAAGCCCCGTCGGGGAGCCCTGAGGTATGAGCCAGGGAAGAAGCAGGAGAGTGCTTCTTTCTGAGTGTTGGGGACAGCAGGAGCAACGCAGGAGGAGGAAGGGCCGTGGAGGGGTCTAGAAGAGTGTGGACTTTCCTAGAGTTGGGGGAGGATGGGGAGCTGCACAGGTGTTGGAGTGCTAGGGGTCCCCTGCCCGCACTGAGGACTGGAGCTTCCTTCTCTGGGCCAGTGGTCTGGACCACATTTGCAACCACGTATACCTTGCACCCCCTGGTCACTCTGGGGTCAGTGTGCTGCAGTGTGCCCTAGACTAGACTGGGGCTAGGCTCTGCTTTATTTCCTGCTTGGGAACCCATGCAAGACAGGGTGCAGTCTTGTAGGATTCATTGCTCTATTTTATAAGCAAAATCTTCATTTCTTTTTTAAAAACCTTTAAAAAATTTTTATTGAAGTTTGGTTGATTTACAATGTTGTGTTATTTTCAGGTGTATAGTACAGTGATTATATATATATACACACACACACACATACACACACACACACACATGTGTGTCTTTGTGTGTGTGTGTGTGTATTCAGATTCTTTTCCCTTATAGGTTATTACAAAATATTGAGTATAGATCCCTGGGCTATATGGTAGGTCCTTGTTGCTTATCTATTTTATACACAATAGTATGTATATGGTAATCCTAAATTCCTAATTTTTCCCTCTTTCTGCTTTGGTAACCGTATGTTTGTTTTCCATGTCTGTTGTGGCCCTATTTCTGAAAAACTTGATTTCTGAATTTTCATTTCTATTAATAATGAATCTCTGAAGGAACACTGTATGGGTGATGCAACGTATTGGGGTGTCCCAAGGCAGCAGCTGAGACCTTCTGCTGTGGACCATGGGAAGTCCCTGGAGGGTTTTAAGCTGAAGCTCCATATTTGCATTTGAATGGATGGCCTGGCAGCTCTGCAAAAGGTGGGTCTCCACCTACTGACCGGGGGCCCCTGTCTCTTACCCTCTACCTGCCTTCCTCTTTCTGTTTCTCTTTCCATAATGTGCTCAAAAGCTGTGCCTTGTTCCTTGGCGTGGGACTCCTGTGCAACCTTCTGTGCAGGCAGGTTAGTAAACAACACCAAGCGTGTCAAACGCAAGCCTTGCAGATCACACAGGGAGTCAGGGCAGGCTACGAACTGAACCAGGAGGCACGAGGTCAGCATCTCTCCTCTTAATCAGCCCTCAGAAAGAAGAGACACTCCCCTGGTAGCCACGGCACCAGCGCCTAGGTGAGACTTGGACATGCAGGTAGTTTAGGGCCTGGGAGAGAGGCTGGGGAGGTGGTGTGGTTGTGGACACCATATTTGGTCTTCCCTGAAGAGGTCCACATCTCACTGCTGCCACTGTATCCATAGGGTGTAGGCTGCTCAGCTGAAGCCTGAGGTGTTGAGGTCGAGATTGTGGGTTCCATCTCCATGCCTTTATACATTTATTCACTCCAGTGATAAATACTTTTAGGGCTTACTCCACTGCACTCTTTATACAGTGGTTTAAAAAAAGAGTGTCCCTGCCCTTATGTAGAGTTGAATGGAGGAGGTGGATATTGTGCAAACATAGCAACACACAGATTATTTTAATTAATAAATTTTGTTTTATTTAAATTTTTTAAAATTGAAGTTCAGTTGATTTACAATGTCATTTCAGGTATACAGCACAGCGATTCCGTATTTTGCAGATTCCATTCCATTCTATGTTATTACAAGATGCTAGGTATAATTCCCAGGGCTGTACAGTACATTCTAGTTCATTTCAGTAGTCTGTATCTGATAATGCCAAACTGCTAATTTGTCCCTTCCCTCTCCCTCTCCTTTGGGTATCTGTAAGTTTGTCGACTGTGTCTGGGAGTCTGTCTCTGCCTCGCATGTGTTCACTTGTATTATTTTTTAATTAACTCCTTCAGTGCCCCCTTGGCCCCATGAGGAAGTTGGTGCTCCTGACTAGCTGATGCGCCCCCTGGTGGTCATCTCCCGCTGCTGCCCCTCAGAGCGCGCCTCCACCCTCCGGCTCCCGTGTTCACACAGCCTCCTGGCTCCTTTCTAACTCGCTCTTACACTCAGGTATTTCCCGCCCCACGCCGCCCCTGCCCCACCCCCATGGAGCTCTGCTTACCCACCTTGTTATCCACTCATCTCCCCATGTGCTAAATCCATATCTCACATGTAGTTCTCTTTCTGCTCACAGCAGGCAGTACTCTGAATATTTCTTTATGTCTGTAAAAAAGGACTCTAGTTGCGAGTATCTGAAATCTAATCAAACCAGCTTGAAATTTTAAAAAAGTGACTGTGATTATGGTGGTTGTTTGTTCTCTCAGGGCTCGTGAAACAAAGAAAGTCAAGAAGCGAGTCTGGCTTCAGGCGCCACTAGATCCAAGGGTGTGTCATCAAGAGGTGACCCTTTGGCCTGTTGCTGGGCTGGATCCCCCCACCTCCCCTGTTAGGTCTTATTCTCAGAAAGCTGCCCCCACTGGGCGGTGAACACAGCTGCTGGCAGCTCCAAGCTCTGTTTCCAGGAGAAGGCATTTCTTTTCCAGCCGTTTCAGCAAAAGTCTGGACCGAGTCACACGGCTTTCCTTGAGCCAACCGTGCAGTCAGGGTTGTGGACACTCTTAACTGGCTAGATGCGGAGCTCGTGCCCTGGACATCAAGATGGCCACCTTTGGCTGGAACTTTGTGGGCTCAGAAGTGGGCTTCCTCAGAGAAAAACCCAGGCATGATGGTTGGAAGAAGGGATTCTGGACTAGCAAATAGCAAAAATGTCCACCTTGGTTTCAGCCAAAACCCCCTTAGTTAGTAAAACAAGGACTAAAGCTGTGTCTTACTGCCTTTGATATCCTCAGTGGCTCTTCCAGGACTGGAATGCAACATTCAGGACATACTTAGTGAGCAAGTGTGTGCAGAGGTGTAAAAGGTGTTGGGACTGGGGAAGACACGCACAACTTTCCGTATGGAGTGGCCAGGATGTAAGGGGGGGGCGTTGACTAATGGGTGGAAATGCAAGGATGGATGAGAGAGGGATTTTGAGGCAGGACTTGGTGACAGATTATCATGAGAAGTTGTGCAGGAACAAAGGTCTAGGATTTCTGTTCTGAGTAACTGGGAACAAGAGGGACCACTGCCTGGGAAATAGCGATTTATCCCTGGATATCCTTCACCTTGGGTCATCCCAGTGGAGATGCTCAAGTGTTTATAAATCAGGGGCTGGAGCTCAAGAAAGAGGTCATGACTAGATCTAGAAGTCTGAGCATTTTCTGTTTCTTTCTTTTTTCGCATTATGAAAGTATGACGGCACATTTACAGGACTCTCAGAAAACATAGAACAAAGTTGCATACAGTCCCAATGTAAGTGAGCATTTTCAAGGCTGATCTGTGAGTGTGCCCCTAAGAAACAGACTGGGTGATGGTGGGTGGGGAACGGAACTTCTCTGGCAGTCCAGTGGTTAAGATTCCAGTGGTTAAGATCCACTGCTGGGGGTGTGAGTTCAATCCCTGGCCGGGGAACTAAGGTCCTGCATGATGAGCAGTATGGCCAAAAAATAAATAAAAAATAAGGAAATCAAACAATGGTGGACTGTGTGTGTATATATATATATATATATATATATATATATATATATATATATATTCAAAAAAGAAAGAGAGTGAGGGGAAAATAGAGCTCAGGCTGCAACATGGGACCGGCCCTGTGGGAGGGTGAGCTGGAGGAGCAGGCTGCAACTTGGGGACCAGCCCTTTCTGGGAGGGTGAGCGGGAGGAGGAAGCCCAGCTGATGATGATGGCACGGCCAGATTGAAGGGGAATGGGCAGAAGCAATAAGGTTACCCAACCCAGGGGAGGAAAACATCTCCGAAGAGGAGGGCAAAAATGTGAGTCAATCCAAATGGTCAAATGGGATTGGCTCAAGAAAACACCTTGACCTGTAGCATTTAAAGGGCCACAGGTGATCTTCAAGAAAGCAATTTAGGGAGTAACAGGGCAGGAGGAAGATTCCAGGGAGCTGAGAGATAAGACAGAGAGAAACCTGGACATGGATGAGCAGAGTCCTTTCCATAAAATACAGTGCTCCCAGCCCCACAGGCCTGAAATAGAGTGAGGGGACAATAGGGCTTGAACACAGTTGCTTGAACAATCATTTGGGGCCTCAGTTTCCCTCCTCCTAAAGTTTAGGTTGAAGTAGCTGCTCCTAACCTTAATATTAAATTTATAAGTGGCTTTGGTCTCAGAGCAAAGGGTAGGAAAATAAGATTTTTGTCCCCTGACATACGTCTCCTTTTGAAGGTAATGGGTGAGGATGGAAATTCACATTTGAAATCGATATTTTAGAAGACTTAATGGCAGCATGACAATTGCACATTTGTGGCTCTCAAAAGGGCAGATCTGTTCAAATCAGAGAAGATCGAGCAAAATCGGTAATTTCACGTCTTGCTTGAGAAGGAGGATTCATAGAGAATTTTAAAAAGGAATAAGGTTACTGCAAGGGACTCCCTTTCATGTTAGTCTTTTTTTTTTTTTTTTTTCAAAAAAAGACTCTTGGTAACAGATTCATGGCACAGCTGTTGAAAAGAAGGCTCATTAATTAAAAAGCTGCAGTGGCTTTCCTTGGTATATAGAAATGAATTCTCATTTCTCACGGAGACATTCAAAGTCCTGTATAGTTTGAGCTCAACTTCATTTCATGTTTTCTTAGGTATAAAAATCCATTGCCCTTTGGACATTACTGGCCCCCATTGCTGGTCCTTTCCAACATTTATTCATCCCACGAATGTTAATGTGCCAGGACCTGTTTTAGGTGCAGAGGTTTTGATGGTGAATAAACTCACACCTGGTGCTCTGTTCAGGCCATGCCATTGGGCTCAGACAGCAGGATTAAAATTTAGAGTCAGGCTGTGAGATTTGGGGGAAACCTTTTCTCTTCTCCAAGCCTCCATTTTCTCTTGTTTAAAGTGAGGTAAGAACACTGATTTTTAGGTTTTATGCAGAATGAGAAAATAAATGCAATGAACTTGACAACAGAGATGGTTCCAGTTTACTTTAGCTTCATCACTGCTGCTAGAATCCTCTCTGCCCAGGTTGTCTGTCTTCATCAGACTTCTTGGTTGGCCTGTACACAGAACCACTGAAACAAACATTGCCCCTGTGAGGATGCACTTTTTCCTGTCGGCTCCTGTGACACCTGGGGAGCTCTAGCTTTATTAGGCAGGGGAAGCATAAGACTGGAACAAGTAAGAGAGAGAGTGTGATTGGAGCTGGGGTACCAGCCATTGTAATAACCGCACGAGAAGTGGCCAGGAAAGATGAAGTGATGTAGATGTGAAAATCCAGAAGTGACCTTTGGTATGGACAGGGAGGAAGAGATGTTAAATTTAGAAGAGAAGCAACTCTAGTGATTGGAAATGAGGTCTTTAAGAGAGGGGAGTTGGTTTTAGGGGGAGGTGCGTACGTGCTTAATCACTCAGTCGTGTCTGACTCTTTGTGACCCCGTGGACTGTAGCCCTCCAGGCTCTTCTGTCCATCGGATTCCCCAGGCAAGAACACTCGAGTAGGTTGCCATTTCCTCCTCCAGGGGATCTTCCTGACCCAGAGATGGAACCTCAGTCTCCTTCGTCTTCTGCATTGGCAGGCGGATTCTTTACCACTGAGCCACCGGGGAAGAGCTTTAGGAGTAAGAGGTAGAGTTTAACTTTATCCAAGAATCCTAGAGTGTTCTCTTGGTAATCTGGGACCATCAAGATATGAGGTATTTCAATCATGGTAGTGTCAATCACTCAGTCATCTTAGACTCTTTGCGACCCCACGGACTGTAGTCTGCCAGGCTCCTCTGTCCATGGGATTCTCCAGACAAGAATACTGGAGTGGGTTGCCATTCATTATTATTCACAATAATAATGTCATTCACACGTTATTACATGTGTGTGTGTGAGGCACATGTAATAACACCTGGAATCACACCACCAGTGAGGCTGACAACTGCTGAATGGTGTGTGATGTAATTTTCACCCTCTTGTCAACATTCCTGCTGCCCCATCCCCAACACAGGCACCGTCTTCTCTTGGCTTCATTTCACAAAGCATGGTGATCACAGAAGGACATTGAAGTCTATGAACAGCAAGATAGATACAGGTGATGGTGCTGGAATAAGGAAAGTGCCCAGCAGGTCGCTGAGAAAGGGGACCTGCAGTAGAGAGTCGAGGCTGCGGCTCGTGGTCCAGCTGTGGGAAGTGTCATCCCAGCTGAAGTTGGGGGAGGAAATGAATTATTCAGAGGGAGCATGTGAAGGGCAGAGAAGCAAGGGGAAGAGCAGAACTGAGAAGGAAGGGAAGGAAAGAAGCAGGGCTCATGAGGAGACTTAACCTTAACCCTGACACTATTCTCGACTGCTGTGGAACCAGGGGTGTGAGAGTCAAGGATGATAAAAGCTTTCAGAACTCAAGACTGAAGAGCTGTGATCTGGAAGGGCTCAGAGAAGATCACAGGAGGCTCAGCTGAGAGCTGGTGATGAGGAGGTGGAGATGACGTCTTGGTGAGCAGCCTCAGAATGAGGCTTTTGTAAAATAGGTAATTAATGAGATAACCTACTGTATGGCACAGGGAACTCTACTCAATGCTCTGTGGTGGCCTAAATGGAAAGGAAATGGGAAAACAGGGGCTAAACATATACGTATAGCTGGCTCACTTTGCTGTACAGCCGGAACTGACACAGCACTGTAAAGTAACTACATTTCAATACAAATTAATTTAAAAAAAGAATTAGGTTCTCAGTTGGAGTTGGGCAGGATTGAGACCCTCAGACAAGCAGAGCTGGACCCCTGGTGACTGCAGCTGGGATCCAGGGGCTTCTGAACTTCTCGGTCTGTGGAGAAGCACTTGGTGACTATTTAAGCCCATTTGAATAAGGGGTTTTCTGTTTCCAGCAGCCAAACACATTCCAGTGGTTTCCATCTGCTAGAATGTAAACTCCAGGAAGGCAAGGGTCTCACTAACTTGTTCGTTCTTGAATAGCCAGGGCCCAGAATAGTGGCCAGTGTATGTGGATAAATATTTGTTGAATAGAATATCTTTAAGAAAGTGCTTCTAATAATATTACTAGTAAAGACTGTTGGGAATTTTTAGGCAAGACAACAGGTACACGTCTCTAGGGGCTTCTCCAATAGCACGGTTTTCCTGTAAGGGACCAAGGATAAGTGGGCCTGGTGCCAGCTGGTTGCAAAACAGCATCATCTACAAATACCGTCTAGCGTTATCTTTCTTGACTCAAAAGCTCAGAACAATAGTTCTTAACCAGAGGTGTACATGAAAATCTCTCGGGAGTTTTCCTAAACTATACATATGTGCTTAAACTGCTTAACTGTAAATAAGGCATTTTTGAGACAACCAAGAACATTTAATTACCGGTTAGATCTACAGCATCCAATAGAAATATAACTCAAACCATGCAAGTAATTTAAAATTTTCTAATAGTCACATTAAAAAAAAAAAAAGGAAAAACAAACAGGTGAAATGCAATTTATTCATGTTGTTTTACTTAAACAAATACATCTGAAATGTTATCATTTCCGTGTGTAATTCATGTAAGAAACTATTAATGAAGTAATTCACATCCTTTCCATGGGTGAATGTGGCTGAACCATGAAATCTGAGTTGCCCAGGAAGCAGGTGTGATGGAGCGCAGCCTCTGACCCCGACTTGACCACTATTGTGCTGTGTGTGAACTGGCAACTTATTTACCTCTCTGGACTTTTGTTGCTTCATCTACAAAAAGGCTCTATGCTTATAGTAACCTGAAAATAGGTAAGTGAAGTAGGTATTATTCACCCATTTTACCTGTGAGGATGCTGAGGCTCAAAGAAGTTGAGTACCTTGCTCTGGTCTCTTAGCTCTGCAGGTGGGATCAATCTTGAACCCAGGTTTCCCTGACCCTGTAGAAACCTCTTTCCATTTTGCTGCCCTTTCAGACCCTCCGTGTTTTCAACCAGAAACCTCCCAGGAAGTAACAGCATCTTTCCTCGTCACTCTAGGATTCTGGTCAGGGTTGCAGCAAGGCTCTCCTTCCCAGCCTTATAGACAGAAGCCAGTAAGGATCTGGGAAAAGACACTTGTGGGGGTATATATAGCCAAGGCCATTTGTTTTCTTCTAAACATACACGGAATAATGCAGTGTCTAAACAGCCCTGCCTTAGAATGCGAAGGCATGATTTACTTTTGAAAACCAAGGGGGTTAGGTCTCTGCTTGATATTTACAGTGAAGACTCTTCTCACTATCAGCTAGACTGTCCTCACCAGCATCCCCTCAACTTCTGGGCACTGGGAGTGATACTGAAATCCTGTCAGTCTGGGTGTAGACCTTCCTGCTACACCTAACAGCAACACCAAGGGAAATTCAAAGGCAAAATTAGCTTGAGGGTTGCTGGTGCAAATAAATTCTCAGTAGAGTGACTGAAGCATGGTAATTTAGCAGTTGCCAGCCATTTCTCAATAATAACTGAAATAATTATTTATAATTAGATGAGATCTAATAAAGGATTACATTTAAACCAGATGAAAAACATGGACCCCCCTACCTTCACCCCATATGCATTCTCACTGACTAATTCAAATATTTCTCATTTCTTTTTCTCCCACAAAAGGATGAAAAGAGCTGTTTTGCCTTCAAGTAAAAATAAGTATAATTTTCTTCTAGCGGGCTCACCAACAGTTCATGTTGATTTGCCACAGAGGCCAAGTAAGAGACAGTCACCATTGTTGGCTAATCTTGCATGCCTTTTGAGTGACTGCAGGTTGAAATGGAGTTGATCTGCGAGGGCCCGGCTTCCCACAAGAAGCACAGTGCCCACCCGGGGTGCTCTGGAGACCTGATGCTAGCCCCTCATCAGCCCACTGGGTCCCTGCTCTGCCCTCATTGCTCTGATGGAGACTTGAGAGGTGTGGCCGCTCAGGCTTTGAAGGTGACTAATTAAGCTCCTGCTGCCTGTGCCCTGAAGCCTCCTGGAGGGAGCCTCCGGATGAAGCAAGTTCTCGTGGGTGGTGAGGCTCTGGAGCAGCAGGAGAGTGTGCACAAGCACTTAATGCTGCTTCTAATTTCTCAGACAATTGGAGGCACTGAAGGCAGAGCGTCTTGGGAATTTATTCTCCACGTTAATGGGGATAATTTGAGAAAAGCACTTTCAGCTGTCCATGCTCACGGCCCCTTATGCTTCGCACTGCCTACACCCAATTAACTAATCATTTTCATAGCGGGAGCATCTTAGCCTTAGAAGAGAACAAGCCGTGTGCTGAAATATAGGCGGAAGCAAGGACTCTGGGTTTCTCTGCTGTTCTAGTAAGAGAGGGAGAGTGAGAACAGTCCTGGGGGGACGCCTGGCTGACTCACACAGACCCGCCATCTTCCAGGGAGAAGCTAGGGGCTGGGTTGGATCTGAGAGGAGCAGTGCGTGCTGCGTCATCCAGGCAGAACCAATCGAATGTGGGGATGGAGAGGAGGGGACAGAGGTGAGACCACCCGCACCCCAGCCTGTGTCCCCAGAACACCTGAATCAGTGTTGATCAATGGACACCAGTGGAAGGGTGTGCAGGGGAAAAGGATGGTTATTGCTGGGAACCAAGCTAAGAGATCACAGATCCAGGAGAGGACTTAAGTGCAACCCCTTTAAGTCTCTGTGGTTGAAATCAGCAGTGAATTCAAAAGTAGATGGTTTTTTAAAATTAATTCTTTTTCGAGTATAGTTGCTTCACAGCGTTGTGTTAGTTTCTGCTGTGCGGCAAAGTGAATCAGTTATATGTTTACATATATCCCCTCTTTTTTGGATTTCCTTCCCATTTAGGTTACCACAGAGCACCAACTAGGGTTCTCTGAGCTATACAGTAGGGTCTCACTAGTTATCTAGTGAGCAGAGAAGGAGGGGCTGCAAGCTGGAGCTGAGAGCTGGGGTGTTCAGTGGTTCCCTAAATTGGTGGAGGGCAAATGGACCAGGGGTGGGGCAGGGCAGCAGCCATCATAAACTTGAAATGAGACCAGTGGGTGTGTTTTGTCCAGCTATATTCAGCCAGCTGCTGGGATATGGGGACAGAGATGTCAATGGAGAATTTACTGAGGGTCAGGTTTTGCTGGGCAAGGAGCAAGGAGGGGAGAACATGGATGAGGACTTAGAGGATGTGGCATGAGAGGGATTATAAAAAGGCAGAAGGTGGTCCAGGGACAGTGAGTGGATGCATTGGGTCAATGAATTCAAAATCCTGCTGGTGCTGAAGCATTGTAGGAATAGAAAGGACACATTCAGAAAGTTTGAGAATATAGGGGATTTTGCTGAAAACTAGCCACAGATATAATATAGGGGAATACTCGAGAGTGGGGGCGGTGGTAGAGAGTAGGGGCTGGGTTCTGCTGAGAGCAGAAAGAACTGGATGGGTTTAGAGCCTGGGAACTAGCCCAGAACTGTAAGGTTGTCAGGAGACTCAGGCTACCCAGGGAGGTGATGGGTAGCCACTTCGTTCTTCAGGGGATCTTCCCTACTCAGGGATTGAACCCAGATCTCCTGCATTGCAGGCAGATTCTTTACCATCTGAGCCACCAGGAATGCTCAATTACATACTGGACATTTTTCTTGGAACATTCCATTAAATTCAGTATTCTCTAATTCAAACCTATGTTGTCCCCAGAGACCTTTCTTCCTTCCTTCTTTTCTTCCTGTCTTTCAGTATGGTTAATTTCAGATGTACAGCACGGTGACTCCGTTATATATATATATATATATATATATATATATATATGTGTGTGTGTGTGTGTGTGTGTGTGTGTGTGTGTCTACCCTTTTCCTGATTCCTTTGCATTATAGCAGAGGTCCCCAACAAGTTCATGGTCTGTTAGGAACCAGGATGCACAGTAGGAGGTGACCATCAGGTGAGCAAGAGAAGCTTCATCTGTATTTACAACTGCTCCCCCATTGCTCACATTAGTTGCCTGAGCTCTACTTCCTGTTAGATCAGTGGTGGCGTTAGATTTTTATAGGAGCATGAACTCTGCTGTGAACTGTGCATGCGAGGGATCTAGCTTGCACGATTGTTATGAGGATCTAATGCCTGATGATCTGATTTTGCATTATGGTGAGTTGTATAATTATTTCATTATATGTCACAATGGAATAATAGTAGAGATAAACTGTACAATAAATGTTATGTGCTTGAATTGTCCTGAAACTATCTGCCCCCTACCCCAGTCCTTGGTGCCAAAAAGGTTGGGAACCATTGCATTATAGTTTATTATAGAATATTGAGTATAGTTTCCTGTGCTAAATAGTCAGTCCTTGTTGTTTCTTTGTTTTATATATAGTGGTCTGTATAAGTTAATCCCAACCTCCTAACTTTTCCCTCCCTTTTTCCTTCTTTCCTCTTTTGTTTTCTATGCATAGACCTTTTTTCATACCATGATTTTTCATGGAAAATGCCCTACCATCAACCTGCTCCCAATAGGAAACCCAAATCCCCTCCTTGCCTGCTCTCTTTCCCCACGCCACATTAAAGTCCCCAGCAAGCCATTTTGATGGGACTTCACCCAGGATCTGAATCTGCCAGCCTGTGCCCCTAGCCACACATGGCTGTGTTCCAGACCACCCTGTCTCTGACCTCGTGTCTGCCCACTGCTTTCCTCCATCCCCACTCTGCTATAAATGCTTCTTCCAGCTAGGTGAACATCTGAGAAGTAGCTTGGTTAAGAGTCCAGCACATCTGCTTGGACCCTTGCTGGGTTCCCAGAGCTGAGCACAGTGCTTGACCCCTGGAAAGAAATCCATCAATACTTACCACTGGATTGATTCCCAGCTACAGATACCATGGGCTCCTTCACTGGATGTGACAAGCCCAAATCACGCTAATGAGAAAATCAGATAATTCATTGGCTCCTAGGCCTGAGTGGTCTAGAAATGAAATTTGACTATGTCTAGAAGGCAATGGCACCCCACTCCAGTACTCTTGCCTGGGAAATCCCATGGACAGAGGAGCCTTGTAGATACAGTCCATGGGGTCGCTAAGATTCAGACATGACTGAGCGACTTCACTTTCACTTTTCACTTTCATGCATTGGAGAAGGAAATGGCGACCCACTCCAGTGTTCTTGCCTGGAGAATCCCAGGGACAGAGGAGCCTGGTGGGCTTCCACCTATGGGGTCACACAAAGTCAGACACAACTGACGCGACTTAGCAGCAGCAGCAGCAGAGATACAATAGTGTCTTTTCCTGAGTACGCAGGCTGGCTTCTTTCAGGCATGTCTTATCAGCTTGCTGATCCCTGCAGAAAAGCAAAGACTTTTCTGGAAGCTCTAGGGGAAGGTACCAGGGCCAGGCTTGTCCACCTTTGAAGGGTGGGCACCAGCCCTACCTGGCAGGGAAGAGAGGTTCTGGAGGCTGGTGGGCTAATCCCTCCCTGCTGGTCCCCTCCCCACTCCTACCTTATTTGGCAGTGGGAAAGAGAGAAGACAGGAAATCTGGAGAGAGGAGTTAATACCTAACAGAGATTCAGTCTGGAAGTTCTGTTTGCTTTGGATTGTTGAGCCCATGAAAGCAGATTTATGTCTTTTCAGAGAAAGTGAGGGAACATTTGTCAGAGCATATTTGATAAATGTGAAAAGACAAGTGTAGGAGGGTGTGTTATTTTGATTGATGACAGCATACTCATATCAGTGTCAAAAACATATTAGGAAGATACAAAACTCCATCATCTCTTAATAATAGAAATAAAATAGGTTCAATTAAAATGCTTGCTGTTCTTTTTCAAATGCGGGACCAAATGACATAAACCAAAGGTTCTTACGATCCTCAGAAAAGAAGAACAACAAATCTGTTAGAAAAACAATTTGCAAAATACTCATTAGTCCAAAAGCATCCCTGAGAATTCTGCCTCCAGGCCTCTAATGGGCCATGAAACTTGAATTCAATAAAAAATGATTTAACCGTCAAGCGGGTGAACTGGGTAGACGTCGGCTTCCTTGCTCTCTCATTATGGAGTTTATTCTTTGGAGGTTGTTTGTGTAAATGCTATTTGTTTTACTGAAGTTCAAAGAAGCTTTGTGTGAAAATGGTATTTTGTTTCACGGAAGGTGCTGGTACTGGCTGAACTCCTGTCCATCTTCCCTGCTGTTCTCTGCCACCCTCCCTCCCCCAGGGGGTCCCGGAAACCTCAGCCCCCAGTGCTATGATTCCCCGGTGTGAGCAGTGAGTCAGCCAGTCTGGGGAATTCTGAGAGCTCGTACATTAGATTCTTGCTTTCCAATCCATTAATTTTGTTGTTTCTAGGCCTGTTGGGAGCCCTGTTGCCGCTTGTAAGAATAATATCTCTGCTGATGCTTTGGGCATCTGTTAGCCAGGCAGCTGTTTTCCAGACATTCTGTCTCCACAGCATCACTGGTCTTTGTGTGTCTTTGTGTGGTGGACCCAGTTTTATACTGACTTCATAGGAGGGTGTGAGCATCTTCCTCAAGGGTGGGGCATCACTCACCTCTCTTCTGGGAACACTAAGCCCATCCTCTGAAATGTGAGAATGTGGAAAATCCTTCCCAAGCATTTTACAAAGAATCTGATGAATCTGTTCAGGACACAGTGGTTTGGGATTTTCTTCTGATGTTGTCATCTCATGCCTCCTATGAGAAGCTGTCCGGGAACCAGGGCCTGGGCGGTGGCTTGCTGACAGACTGAAGGGCTTTGGAGTCTTGTGCCTGGTGGAGGCCGGGAAAGCAGCCGACTGGTTGGAGAGGGAGGTGGACAGGTGGTTGGCCTGCATCGGCTCACCTTTGGTCCCAGGGGATTCAGGTGCTTGATCAGCATGTAGAGGCCCAACTGCCATTTAATTGGCTAGTGCTTGCTTCTCTCCTTCTGGGTCTGATGTCTTCCTGCAGGTGATCAGACAGTTCCAGGGGGGTGGAGGTCCACGTGACATGCAGAGAGGGTAAGAACTCTACCATTAGAGAGGTAAGAGCTTTGGAATTCAGTCCTGCTTATCAGCTGGGTAACGTTTGAAAATTTACTTAACTTCTTTGACTCTCCATTTCATAACTTAAAAATGCAAATAATAAGACCTACCTCTTTACCCTGTGTTCATAGTGGCAGTATTCACAATAGCCAAAACATGGAAGCAATCTCGATGTCCATTGACAGATGAATGGAAAAAAAAGTACATATTCCCAGGTGGCACTAGTAATAAAGAATCCACATACCAATGCAGGAGACACAGAGATGTGGGGTCCATCCCTGGGTTGAGAAGATCCCCTGGAGGAGGAAATGGCAACCTGCTCCAGGAAAATTTCATGAACAGAAGAACCTGGTGGGCTGCAGTACATAGGGCTGCAGAGTCGGACATGACTGAGTGTGCATGTATGTGTGTGTGCGTGCACACACACACACACACACAATGGAATTGTACTTAACCATGAAAAAGAATGAAATAATACCATTTGAAGCGACATGGATGTACCTGGAGATTATCATACTAAGTGAGTAAATCAGATAGAGAAAGACAAATGCATATGTGAAATCTAAAATATGGCACAAATGAACTTATTTATGAAACAGACTCACAGAGAACAGGCTTGTGGTTACCTAGCAGGAGGGGCTTGGGGGGAAGATGGATTAGGTATTTGGAATCAGCAAATGCAAACTAATGTATAGGGAATATATACACAGCAAGATAATATTATATAGTACAGGGAACTATATTCAATATCCTGTGATAATCCACAATGGGAAAGAATATGAAACAAAGAAGACTCATCTGTTAATTTCAGGTATACAACAAAGTGATTCAGTTATGCATATATATACATGTATATAATACATATATATCTGCCTATCTATATCTATACAAATCTATTTTTTCAGATTCTGTTCCCTTATAGGTTATTACAAAATATTGAATATAGTTCCTTGTGCTATACAGCAGGTCCTTGTTGTTTATCAGTTTATATATGGTTGTGTGTATACATTAATCCCAACCTCCTATTTTTTTCTCTTTCCTCTCTGCCCTTTGGTAACTATGGCTATGTCTGTGAGTCTATTTCTGTTTTTTGTGTGTGTGTGTGTGTGTGTGTTTTATTTTATTATTATTATTATTATTTTATTTTACAATATTGTATTGGTTTTGCCATACATCAGCATGAATCCTCCATGGGTGTACACGTTCATTTGTATTATTTTTTAAGACTCCACATATAAGTCATATCATATGGCATTGGTCTTTGTCTGACTTACTTCACTTATTATGATAATCTCTAGGTCCATCCATGTCAAATGGCATGATGTCGTTCCTTTTTATGGCTGAGTAATATTCCGTTGTATATATGTATCACATGTTTGGGCTTCCTTCGTAGCTCAGCTGGTAAAGAATCTGCCTGCAGATTTTGTCGGTAGAGACAGGAGAAGGAGGTCGGTTGAGACGTTGAGGTGGCCAGCAGCTCGCTCGTCGGTGCTCGTGGGCTTCGCCCGTTCCGTGCCTCGTCTCTCCCTGGAAAGGCAGGGGGGCTTCGAAGCCGAGCAGAAGCCGCCGCCGCTGTAGTCCCGGGCTTGAAGTCGCTAAGACTTCTCTCAAACTTGTGTGCTGAGGAGACTCAGATGTTGGCCTCAGCTCCTAGGCTGAACTCAGCAGATCGGCCCATGAAAACTTCTGTATTGAGACAAAGGAAAGGATCTGTCAGAAAGCAACATCTATTATCCTGGGCGTGGCAGCAAGGAAGAGGACAGGTAGTGGAAATCCTGCAATCGGAAAAGCAGACTGAAAGGTGACAAAGAAGCTGAAGATGGGTGGTGGAGAGAGGTATAACATTCCAGCCCCTCAAACTAGAAATGTTAGTAAGAACCAACAACAGCTTAGTAGACAGAAGACCAAGGATCAGAATTCCCAGATGAAGATTGTTCACAAGAAAAAGGAAAGAGGACATACTTAAAATTCGTCATCAGCTGCATGGCAGGCCATGCAAAATGGGAAGAAGAACAAAAATTTTCCAAACAATCAAAACTGGAACTCTAGCTTATCAAGTCCCACCTTACTTTTTAAGTCTCAAACTAATCAGAACTATGCCGGGGCCAAGTTTAGTGAGCCACCATCACCAAGTGTTCTTCCTAAACCACCAAGCCACTGGGTTCCTGTCTCCTTTAATCCTTCTGATAAAGAAATAATGACATTTCAACTTAAAACCTTACTTAAAGTACAGGTATAAAATGAGATAAAGTACTAACATTTAAGCTTAGTCATATTTAAGGATAACTGGCAATTGTTTCAGACCAAATTCACTAGGGAATTAATCTGTAAAACTGATTAACATAGAAAATATAATTAGACTTCATCTTGTTTTATGTGCACTGTGATGGTAGGAATCAGTACAGTTTAAAATAACTGAATTATGGATAATTTTATTTGATCTCTTCACTAGTATTCTCAATTGAGTAACCATACAAGTGAAACCATTCAAGTTTAGATTTGGGGAATGGTAAAGGAATCAACTTTTTATATTGCTTGTTGGGGGAAAATACTGGAGATTATCATTTCATGGGTCAGCAGATTGACTTATTAAGATATGGTAAATCTGATTATAATCATCCAGTTAAAGACATACAGGGGTTGAAAACTATTTGAATCTTTGAGACGTTATTGTCCTAGAGACACCTGAATCAGTACACCTAAACCAGTAGGATGACAACCTGATGCACTGCCTAAAGAAAATGTGAAATTTTTTTTTTTAAGAGAATAGTATTTTAATGAACTGTATGGTGGTGAATGTGTAAAGGGCACTAGGGGCTATTTAGAATGAAACAAGTATACCCCATTGGCCCTGTTATGTGCAGTGGATAGTGTCTGCCAACAAATGCACCAAAACCATTTTTTTAGAAACAGTATTTGGTGTTCAGAGTAGCTTTCAAAATACATTTTTGTATGATGGCACTGCACAAGCTATTCTGACAGTGATATGGCTTTAAATCATCCCTGCAAAGGTTTTTTAAAGTTGAGAGCTGTATAATGTGAAAGTTCTGCATACCTAGGAAAGAGCCATGTAAATATATGTAATAAAATTGTAGCATATGTAAAGTTTTGTTGGCATTTATCCTACAAAAATAGAATATTTTAGTATGAATTTGCTGAATGTAAGACATGGACTGTTATACTATGGCCTAATTTTAAAGGTCTAAAAACACCCCACAAACAAAACCTGTTTTTAAATTTTGCCCTTGTGCTGAAGTGCCAGTGTATGTATGTTATAATTGATCTTGTGGCAAACTAGATTTCAACGTAAATCCTAGTGTAAGAAGTTTTATATAACCGAAAAGGTTTTAAGCTGCTAAAACACTTGCTATTTTTGAGATGTGAAATGCAGTATGGGGTTATTTTTTTTCCTTAAACCCAAAGATTAACTATTAAGCAGTCCCTCCAACCTTAAAGATTCCTTTTGGCTTTCAACAACTTGTGTAACCTATGAGTATAGTGTACAATGTCAGTGTATTTTTTTTTCCTTGTCAACAGGTGCAACCCAGGGGACCAACTTATTGCAAAAGACGTAATTTCTTGCATAATACCTTGATAACATGTTTTGCTTACTTTAAACATGCTAATTAAAACAGCCAACCCAGTAGTAAAAGTAAAGTGTGTGTATTGGGGGGGGGGGTCTATTCTAATTTGGCAGCTTTTTTAATACTTTAAATTGTTTCTCCGAATAAATTGAGGTGAGATAGTACTGTCCAAGTCGAATGATGATATCCTAAAAACAAGTTTTATATAGTACTTAATGTACATACATGAATTCGAAGCATGAAATTAAAAAATAAAGTTGTTTCTTCCCCCCCCCCCCCCCCCGCCCCAAAAAAGAATCTGCCTGCAGTGCAGGAGACCCCGTTCAGTTTCTGTGTTGGGAAAATCCCCTGGAGAAGGGATAGGCTACCCACTCCAGTATTCTTGGGCTTCCCTTGTGACTCAGCTGGTAAAGAATCCGCCTGTAGTGCAGAAGACCTGGGTTCGATCTCTGAGTTGGGGAGGTCCCCCAGAGAAGGGAAAGGTTACCCACTCCAGTATTCTGGCCTAGAGAATTCCATGGACTGTATAGTCCATAGGGTTGCAAACAGCTGGAGACAACTGAGTGACTTTTACTTTCACTTTTTTATCCATTCCTCTGTTGTAGGACATTTATGTTGCTTCAACGTCTTGGCTATTAGTGGGAATGTAAACTGATGCAGCTACTTCATATGGGGAACAGTTAAGAAAGTTCTTTAAAAAACTAAAAATAGAGCTACCATATGATCCAATAATTCAACTCCTGGGTATATATCCAGATAAATGTTAATTCAAAAAGATACAAGCATAGATGTTCATAGCAGCACTATTTACAATAGCCAAGACATGGAAGCAGTTGTTTATAAGAACTCCCCTTTGTTGAAATATGTAGTGCGATTTCTGTTTTTCTGGCTAAAACTGGACTCATACAGGATGATGTAAGATGTCAAGAGTTCCTTATTTCAGGAAACAGATCCTCAATGAGGAGACTTAGGAATTGATTTGGTGGTATCCTTCAGCTTAAGTACAATGCTGAGCTTCTAGCCACTAGCAATCGGATACTGGAAAGACCTGGGATGCAGTGGCAAGGAGAGTCTCTCAACTGTCAAGTGATTCTCATCTCATTTTATAAACAGTGTCTGAATCACATGGCTGCTGCAGGTGGCCACCTTTGTGGTAACAAGAATCACAGGCAAGAACTGTGGGTGACATGGCTGCTTCTGAGGGCACTGAGGCACTTTCAGAAAGAGAATGACAGCTTAGGGGTCCGAACTCTGCTCAAGTCAGGATCAGAAAGCTGGAGAGCAACTATGACAGCCTTATAATGATATCTTAGGAGGTGAAGTTACCATGCTCAAGAGATATTCAGTTCAGTTCAGTTGCTCAGTCATGTCTGACTCTTTGCGACCCCATGAATCACAGCACGCTAGGCCTCCCTGTCCATCACCATCTCCCGGAGTTCACTCAGACTCATGTCCATCGAGTCCATGATGCCATCCAGCCATCTCATCTTCTGTCGTCCCTTTCTCCTCCTGCCCCCAATCCCTCCCAGCACCAGAGTCTTTTCCAATGAGTCAACCCTTCGCATGCGGGGGCCAGAGTCCTGGAGCTTCAGCTTTAGCATCATTCCCTCCAAAGAAATCCCAGGGCTGATCTCCTTCAGAATGGACTGGTGGGATCTCCTTGCAGTCCAAGGGACTCTCAAGAGTCTTCTCCAACACCACAGTTCAAAAGCATCAATTCTTCGGCACTCAGCCTTCTTCACAGTCCAACTCTCATATCCATAAATGACCACAGGAAAAACCATAGCCTTGACTAGACGGAACTTAGTCAGCAAAGTAATGTCTCTGCTTTTGAATATGCTATCTAGGTTGGTCATAACTTTTCTTCCAAGGAGTAAGCGTCTTTTAATTTCATGGCTGCAGTCACCATCTGCAGTGATTTTGGAGCCCCCCAAAATAAAGTCTGACACTGTTTCCTCTGTTTCCCCATCTATCTTCCATGAAGTGATGGGACCAGATGCCATGATCTTCATTTTCTGAATGTTGAGCTTTAAGCCAACTTTTTCACTCTCCTCTTTCACTATCATCAAGAGGCTTTTTAACTCCTCTTCACTTTCTGCCATAAGGGTGGTGTCATCTGCATATTTGAGGTTATTGATATTTCTCCCGGCAATCTTGATTCCACTTGTGCTTCTTCCAGCCCAGCATTTCTCATGATGTAGTGTGCATATAAGTTAAATAAGCAGGGTGACAATATACAGCCTTGACGTACTCCTTTTCCTATTTGGAACCAGTCTGTTGCTCCATGTCCAGTTCTAACTGTTGCTTCCTGACCTGCATACAGATTTCTCGAGAGGCAGGTCAGGTGGTCTGGTCTGATCCCCATATTTGTTGCAGAGTTACAGACAGCAACCAAGACATAGGAACAGCTTAAGTGTCCATAGGTGGATGAATGGGTAAAGAAGTTGTGAGATTATACATGATCATATATATGCAGTCAAATGTATTTATTTGTTGCTATTTAGTTGCTCAGTTGTGTCTGACTCTTTCAACTATGGACTGTGGCCTGCCATGCTCCTCTGTCAATGGAATTTCCCAGGTAAGAATGCTGGAGTGGGTTGCCATTTCCTTTTCCAGGGTATCTTACGGATCCAGGGATCAAATTTGTTTCTCTTGCATTGCAAGCAGATTCTTTACCACTGAGCCACCAGGGAAATCCAAATATATTTATACTAAGCCCTAAAAAAGAAGAAAATCTTGGCATTTATGACAATGTGAGTGGGCCTTAAGGGCATTATGTGAAGTGAAATAAGTCAGATAGAGAGAGACAAATACTGTATGATCTCACTTCTATGTGCAATCTAAACAAAACCAAACATCAAAACCCCCCAAAACCCTCCCGACTCATAGGAAAAAAAGATTAGATTTGTGGTTACCAGAAACAGGGGATGGGGAGATAGAGGATTTGATGAAGATGGTCAAAAGGTACAACTGCTAGTTGTAAGATAAATAAATCCTGGAATAGAGAACCAACTTGTCAGGGTGGTTAGAGGAGGGATGGACCAGGAGTTTGGGGTTAGCAGGTGCAATCTATTACATTTAGAATATGGCAGAAACCAACACAATATTATAAAGCAATTATCCTCCAGTTAAAAATAAACAAACAAATAATTAAAAAAAAAGAATGGATAAACAACAAGGACCCCATTGGAACTATAGGGAACTATATTCAATATCCTATGATAAACAATACTGGAAAAGAATATGAAAAAGAATGTATGTACATGTATAACTGAATCACTTTGTTGTACACCTAAAACTAACTCAACACTGTAAATCAACTGTATCTCAATAAACAAATAAAAAAAGATAAGTCCTGGGAATGTAACATACGGCTTGATAACTACAGTTAATACTGCTACAAGGTATATTTGAAGGTTGCTAACAGTAGAGTCGGACACGACTGAGCAACTGAACTGAACTGAACTGAAGAGTAGATCCTTAGTTCAGTTCAGTTCAGTCGCTCAGTCATGTCCAGCTCTTTGCGACCCCATGAACCACAGCACGCCAGGCCTCCCTGTCCATCACCAACTCCGCTAGTTTACCCAAACTCATGTCCATTGAGTCGGTGATGCCATCTAACCATCTCATCCTCTCTCGTCCCCTTTTCCTCCTGCCTTCAGTCTTTCCCAACATCAGGGTCTTTTCAAATGAGCCAGCCCTTTGCATCAGGTGGCCAAAATATTGGAGTTTCAGCTTCAACATCGTTCCTTCCAATGAACACCCAGGACTGATCTCCTTTAGAGTGGACTGGTTGGATCTCCTTGCAGTCCAAGGGACTCTCAAGAGTCTTCTCCAACACCACAGTTCAAAAGCATCAATTCTTTGGCGCTCAGCTTGCTTTATAGTCCAACTCTCACATCCATACGTGACTACTGGAAAAAACCATAACCTTGACTAGATGGACCTTTGTTGGCAAAGTAATGTCTCTGCTTTTCAATATGCTATCTAGGGTGGTCATAACTTTCCTTCCAAGGAGTAAGCATCTTTTAGTTTCATGGCTGCAATCACCATCTGCAGTGATTGTGGAGCCCCCCAAAATAAAGTCAGCCACTGTTTCCACTGTTTCCCCATCTATTTGCCATGAAGTGATAGGACCGGATGCCATGATCTTAGTTTCCTGAATGTTTAGCTTTAAGCCAACTTTTTCACTCTCCTCTTTCTCTTTCATCAAGAGGCTCTTTAGTTCTTCTTCACTTTCTGCCATAAGGGTGGTGTCATCTGCATATCCTTAGAGGTCTCATCAAAAGAAAAAAAATCTTGTTTTTGGTATCTTGTGGTAATCATTTCACAATATATGTAAGCCAAATCATCATGCCGTAACACCTTAAACTCATAGTGCTGAATGTCAGCTATGTCTTAATAAAATGGAAAGAAAAAAATCGTATTTCTCGTATTTGCAGGTCAGTCTTGCTTGAGAGCCCAGACAAAGCTGAGAATCTTGAACCCACAAATCCTTGAACCCTGCTTGCTCTCTTGACAGGATTGGCTTCCCTGTGTATGAAGACTTGAAATGACCTCTCCTGGGTTAGTCACCATCTAAGGGGAATCCTGTCCCCCTCACATCCCAAACAGTGTCCACTGGCTGTGGCAGGAAGAATGGTGGTTCCCAAGGATGTCCACATCTTAATCTCCATGATTTTTGAATATGTACCTTTACATGGCAAAAGAAATTTTGCAAGTGTTTTTCAGGTAAGGACTTTGAGATGGGGAGATGATCCTAGATTTTCTGGGTGAGATTATCCTAATGTAAACATAGGGATCCTTAATAATGGGAGAAAAAGGCAGAAGAAAGTCAGGAAGAGATATGATTATGAAGACGTGTCAGAGAGATTAATGTTGCTGGCGGTGAGGAAAAAAGACACAGCTGAGAGCCAAGGACTGCAAGCAACCTCTAGAAGCTGGGATTGTAGGGAAGTGGTTCTCTTTCTACAGACTCCAGTAAGAAATGCAGCCACACAGACACCTTCTTTGTAGCCCAGTGAGACCTGTGTCAGGTTTCTGACCTACTGAGCTGTAAGGTAATAGATCTTTGCTGTTTTGAGACACTGAGTTTGTGGTAACTTGTTATGGCAGCTATAGAAAACTAACACAGACCTGCAACCATGGTCCGATCTCAGCAAGCTGCATGGGATGGACATAAAATCTGTTCAAAGAGGAGAGAGTTTATATTCCAAAGTCATTGCAAAAGCTGGCTAATTTATATCACTAGAGACCGACGTGTGCTCTAAGTCTTTTCAGTCATGCCCTCCTCTTTGCAACCTACGGACTGTAGCCCACCAGGCTCATCTATCTCCAGGCAAGAATCCTGGAGAGGGTTGCCATGCTCTCCTTCAGGGGATCTTCCTGATGCAGGGGTTGAACCTGCAGCTCACGCAGCTCATACATTGCGGGCAGATTCTTTACTGCTGAGCCAGCAGGGAAGTATACACACACACAAACACACACACACACATGCACATACACACGTTCTTTTAAAATATTCTTTTCCATTATGTTTTATCACAGGGTATTGACTATAGTTCCCTGTGCTACACAATAGAACCTTGTGTATCCATTCTGTGTGTAATAGTTTACATCTGCTAATCCCAAACTCCCACTCCATCCTTCCCCCATACTTCCTCTCCACTGACAGCCATTAGTCTGTTCTCTATGTCTGTGAATCTGTTTCTGTTTCATACACAGGTTCATTTGTGTCATATTTTAGATTCCATATATAAGTGATGTCATATGATATTTGTCTTTCTCTGACTTACTTCACTTAGTATGATGATCTCTAGTTGCATCCATGTTGCTGCAGATGACATTATTTCATTCTTTTTTAATGGTTGAGTAATATTCCATTGTGTGTACACACACACACACACACACACACACGCATATATATGAGAAGAAAATGGCAACCCACTCCAGTGTTCTTGCCTGGAGAATCCCAGGGACAGGGGAGCCTGGTGGGCTGCTATCTATGGGGTCACACACAGAGTCGGACACGACTGAAGCGACTTAGCAGCAGCAGCAGCAGCATACCATATATTCTCTTTCCATTCATTTGTCGCTGAACATTTAGATTGCTTTCATGCCTCGGCTGTTGGGAATAGTGCAGAGCCCTTGGTTTAAAGGTGGGGGGCGCACCCTTGAAGAAGGACTTGGCTGCACTCCTACAAGCTCATCCTGTAAATCTTCCTCTGATCTGTCCCCAGAGTGTCCTGGACCTGTTGATTAAGGTGACTGTGCTCATGTCATTGGACGAGGAAACGCCCAGACCTCTAGTGTATTACTCTGTGTTGGCTTTTTATGACTGTTAATCCCTGTGGAGCCCAAAAGGGTGTGGTCCGCAGATCAGGCTCATGGGCTCACCTTGTGATAATTTCCCATTTCTGAATGCCTGATCTGAATACACATCATAAGCAACAGCTAGAATCTTCTCACGGGCCTTAGGCCCATGGAATGAGGGCTGTGATAGCAGACAGGGCATAATCCCTTGGGACATCCCTTCCTGATCTGAATAGAAACTCAAAGCTATGCTCTAGACCAGGTACCAAGAGTAGAAGGGCCACACGTTCATGTGTCCACACGAGCTTGTCCATCGTGTGCCTTTTAACTGGACTGGACCATCAGGCACAGAGTCTCAAGGACAAGTTAGAGCTGACTGTGAAGTTGTGGGGTTGGAGTGGGTAGCCCTGTGCTTGTATCTCAGGACTACCACTGTACAGGTGTGTGACCTGCAATGTGGACCCAGGTAGAACAAAGCCCCAGTTTCTTCATGGAAAAGGCCAAGATTCTGGAGTGTGAGAGATTCCTGGAATCCAACTTTCTAGACTCAACTGTGGGTCTTCTACTTACTTGGGAGTTGTGTGACCATTGAAGTTATTTAACCTCTCTATGGTCTCTATGTTATGACCAACCTAGATAGCATATTGAAAAGCAGAGACATTACTTTGCCAACAAAGGTCCATCTAGTCAAGGCTATGGTTTTTCCTGTGGTCATGTATGGATGTGAGAGTTGGACTGTGAAGAAGGCTGAGCACTGAAGAATTGATGCTTTTGAACTGTGGTATTGGAGAAGACCCTTGAGAGTCCCTTGGACTGCAAGGAGATCCAACCAGTCCATTTTGAAGGAGATAAGCCCTGCAATTTCTTTGGAAGGAATGATGCTAAAGCTGAAACTCCAGTACTTTGGCCACCTCATGCAAAGAGTTGACTCATTGGAAAAGACTCTGATGCTGGGAGGGACTGGGGGCAGGAGGAGAAGGGGAAGACAGAGGATGAGATGGCTGGATGATATCACTGACTTGATGGATGTGAATCTGAGTGAACTCTGGGAGATGGTGATGAACAGGGAGGCCTGGCGTGCTGCGATTCATGGGGTTGCAAAGAGTCGGACACAACTGAGCGACTGAACTGACTGAACCTCTCTATGCTTTAGTCTTCATCTCTCTAAGAAAATGTTATAATGCCTACTTATTAGCTTCTTGTGAGAATTTAGTGATATCATAGATATAGTACATTGGAACAAAACAAGTGCTAGAAAATAAGTGATGGTAATTATTTAGGAGAAGAAGCTCTTTGGTACATGATAGCTAAGGCTGACATGAACAGAGATGTGAAGTGATGCATTTAGTATCTAAGGCCTGACCAGTGATGCTTCATACCCCAAACCAACTAACTAATCAACCGACTAACCCACAAATGAACAGCAAAAAATTCCATCCAATTTTTCAAATGATTATGCAGATTCAGTTCATTGTATGGTGCAGGGTGAGTGGATCGGAGGTGTAGGGAGTGTTTGAGGACAGAGGGTGGGTGATGAGAAGGGACTTTATTTCCTGTAGGACCTGCGAAGGCAGAAAACCATGTGGCCACAGGTTCCTGGATGGATTAAACTACATTCCAAGCTTATTGCAATGTCCTTCTCTTAGACATGAACTGGTCCCTGGACTGACAGTCTTTTCTGGGTACCCATGATGGACCTGACATTTTCTACCAAGTTCAAACAAAAATATGGGGCTTCTATAGTATCTGTTTGAAGGAGGATATCTGGCATTCACTCAGCTCATCCTAGGTACCAGACACTAGATAAGCAACCTTACATATAGCTGGATTCTCACAACCAGAGTGGAAATATTCATTTCACCCCCACAAGAGAATGCCATAAACAGCATGATTGCTATGTGCTGACACTGCACCAAGTATTTTACATATAATGAATTACTTAATTCTGGCAGGGAACCCATGGGAGTGGCATTGTATTTATTTCCATCTTGTAAATGAGAAAACCAAGGTGCAGAGAAGTTATATAGACAGGCCCAGTAAGTGCTAAAAACTGAGACTTCACAATGGGATGATCTGATTCTCAAGTCCATGCTTTCCTGTATTAATTTGATTTTACCCAACAGAGAAGAGTCCACATGGATCCCATCCATGCTGAGAAGTTGGCTGTGGTGGGGAGGGGATGAATTGTGGGCCTGTTATTTTTCCAAAGAGAGGAATGGAGAGAATTTATCTTGTCCCTAAAATTCAAGTTTACTTTGAACAAACAAAAGAGGATAAGATCCTGCTGTGTGCCTGGCCCTTGCCAGGTCCTAGAATGTCAGGGATGACTGTGTCCTTATCCTTTTCCTCTGCATCCCTGTCCTCATTCTGACATCTCGAGGGACTAGATGTTTGAGCATCTTCTCTCCCACCACACCATCCTTCACATAGCAACAGTGTGGCTCTTTCCTGCTGGTTTGGCAACTAGACTGGGCAGGCACTGTCCTCAACTACACACCAGCTCCCTTCCTCCACTCCATCAATTCTGAAGTTGCTGTTATTCTCCCTGTTTATCAGTGAATATGTTGCAGCATAAGTGAACTGTCTGGGATCTCTGAACTGGAAAGCTGATGCTTACTTCCATGCCCTTGGGCTTCAAAGACAGGTTCTTTTTTCTACTCTCCATAGCTTGTCCCTTTGGGGAATAGTTTGAAGGACCTTACCAAAATATCCTGCCTGCAATTGACCCTTAAGCTCTTCTGTTAGAACTGGCAGGATTGTGTTGAGGTGACATGTTCCAGAAAGGACAGAAATTGTCTTAGTCATCATTCAGTTCCCAGGTGGGTGCTGAGCACAGAGAAAGCGCCAACAATGTTTAACCAGAGAGGACATATCACGCAGATACTTTTACTCAGGAAGAGGCAAGGCATGTGCAGCTCCTTCCGTTGGGTAGGTTATGAGGTCTGGGAGAGACGAGGGCCTGGCTTCTGGTGTGGAGAACAAGGGAAAATAAAGACACAAAACAGGAAGGGGTTGCGCTTGGTTATTAGTTATAAGGCAGTTTTGTTGTAGCCTAGTCTGCATGGTCAGCCATGTCTGTGCCCCTGAGATCCCAAAACTAATCCAGAATGCTTTCTCTTATTCTCTCAGAGAAACACTCTCATTGCCCACCCACTGATGGTGATTGCATGTCACCTCTCATGACACCACCTTCTAGGACATTCTCCTTCTCTGCTTCCACCTCCAGGCGTGACTCACCCCCTGATGACTGCAATTCCCAAGCTCATTTTCTCTGTTGGCCTAAAAGAGTCAAATCAATTCTCTGTCTGGGTGCATTTTTTTAAAACTGGCCATGGTGTTAGCTTATTTCTTCCCTTCCTTAACACAAATGGTTTCTAAAACGAGGAGTTCAATTTTGCAGCCCACTGGTCCATTGCGTGCATCATGGTGGCCGCATAATATTGTCTCCTGGCAGTGCTGTCAGGAGACTAGGACAGCCATGTGGTGTCTGGAATGGGGAGGGATGTGTCACGGAAGGAAAAGATTCCCACCACTGCTACCTCTAAAATAATGACGAGCGGTCACACACAACTGCTGGTTTATGCACGCGTGACTTTATGTGTTTCTCTGTGGTCTGCTGGGATGAGGGTTGGACTTTGTGGAGGGAGACTTCCAGGGAAGATGGGTGTAACTTTGCAGCTGCTCTGCTGGTGGTCAGCCTTGTGATACAGGGTCTCAGTTTTCTCATGTGAAAAAGAGAGCTTTTGATGAGATAATACCTGAGATTTCTTCCCTTTCCAGTTAGCTTCGGTATAACTTTCTACATGCCAGGAACTCTGCCAAAGGCATGAAGATGATAAATAAAACACAGTCCTGTTTTCAAAGATTATAGATTATATACGCACATAAAAGTGTGATGGTGCCCCTAGAGTGACGTAAGCTCTGGGAACGTTTCTAAAGGAATGATGCATTCGCCCTGGTGGGACAATGTGTAGGATGGGACAGGGATAGGGGAGGGAAGATAGAGAGGTAACAGGAAAGTGAGGATGATGAAGCTGGGCCTGGATGTGTGGGGGGAACATTTCTCAGACTGGTGAGGCTGGGGAAGAGGCTTGAGAAGCACTGTGAAGCCTGTGGCACACAGCTAAATGCCTGGCAAATGTCTAAGTACCTCATCAAGCCAGAAGCTTTGTGATTTGGGGAAACTTGAGGACCCCCCTGTAGACAACACCTAAGACCCTTTTCTTACTAGAAAGCCCAGTGCCCTAGGGCCATACTGGGTGCTGTCCTGGGACTTTCCTAAAGAGCAGATAGTATAAATATAGGCTTTGTGGGCCCCATGGTCTCTGTTGAAACTACTCTGCTCTGCCATTACTGTGCTAAAGGAATCATGGACAGTACATCCATAATTGGATGTGGTTACTTGTCAATAAAGCTTTATTTACAAAAACAGGTGTGGGCCATACTTGACCCATGAACTGAAGTTTGCTACCCCCTGGAGGACACTGACAGGTAGAGCTGAGATATAATTTAAAAAATTCAATAGTTCTATTGTTGGTGCTGTTTTATGACACCTTTTCTTTTTTGAAAAATTTTATTTTATAGAAATATAGTTGATTTGCAAGATTGGGTTAGTTTCTGGTGTATAGCAAAGCGATTCAGTTACATATCTACATATTCTTTCTCAGATTCTTTGCTCTTATATGTCATTACAAGATATTGAGTGGATTTCCCTGTGCTATACACTAGCTTGTTGGTTATTGGTTATCTGTTAGTCCTTGTTGGTTATCTATTTCAGATATAGTGGTGTGTATCTGTTAACCCCAAACTCCTAATTTAGTTAGCCCTTCCCTGCTTCCTCTTTGGTAACCATGAGTTTGTTTTCTATGTCTGTGAGTCTATTTCTCTTTTCTAAATAAGTTCATTTATGTCATTTTTAAGATTCCACATGAAAATTATATCATATGGTATTTTCCTTTGACTAAGTGACTCACCTCACTCATTATGACATTAATAATCTCTAAGTCCATCCACGTTGCTACAAATGGCATTATTTCATTCTTTTTTATGGCTGAGTAATATCTCATTGTATAGATATACCACATATTCCTTATCCATTATAATGTCCTTTCTTAAAACTGCACACAGTGTGGAGCTTTATGTGTGTGTCCAGCCTTCAGTGGATGATTGGTGGTGCCTGGATAGGACTCTGACACAGAAGAAGCTGTCTCAGGGGCAGCGAGGACCCTGATCTCTGTGTGTTCAAGTGATTGGCAAGACTTCCTGGTTTTCTTTGGAATCTCCTCCTCCACCTCTGCTTTCCCTTGCAGCCTGACTACCTATTCCACATCCATCTCTGCACACTGTGGCCCCTTTCCATCTCCCTGTGGGGGACTTGTATCCTCCAGATCCCCAAATATTCCTTTTGACTGAGTCCCGACCTCACACCAAGCACTGAAATAGGGTTTTGTTGCTGTTTGGTCACCAAGTCATGTCTGAGTCATTGAGACCCTGTGGACTGTAGCCTGTCAGGCTCCTCTGTCTCTGGGATTTTCCAGGCAAAAATACTGAAGTGGGTTGCCACTTCCTTCTCCAGGGGATCTTCCCAACCCAGGGATCGAACCTGGGTTGATTGCTGCTTGGCAGGTGGGTTCTCTACCACTGAGCCTATAAGACAAGGGCCATGCAATCGGGATTAGGCTTGGGCTTGGCTGTCCCCTGCTCACACTCAGGTTGTGCTCTCCTTCCTAGGCTGTGGTACCAGAGTTGGAGGAGTCAGGAGACCCAAATTCAAATGCCATCTCGCTCACCAAATGACCATAGGATCTTTCACAAATTACTTCTCCTTTCCCAGTCTCTCATCTGAAGAAGTTGTTCTTAGGGATGTCCAAGTTCATGGCTACTCTTGCATACTATGGCTGTGATGCCTAGCTAGTTATGCAAATGGAAGCTTCATAGATTATTACCAACTTTCCTACCAGGAAAAGATTACTGAAGAGTTAGAGCTTCAACCACAGCCAACTAGACCCATCTTCATCAGGCCCTCAGTTCATCTGGCTCAGGATGCTGTCTCGGGTGGTGGCTCTGAGCAGAGTTGGTGGGACTCTGTTCTGCTTGCTTGGACTGATATATCTGCCATGTCCATCTCTCCCTCTGGATCTGAGCTCCTGGGGCAGCGATGAGATCTGTTTTTTGGCATCATCTCCAGTAGTTTACACAGTTCTAGCACATAGTATGTGATCAGTAAAGACTTGTTGGATTGAAAGTTTTATGGTAATATTTGATATTTATTTGGAGGTTTAGAGGAGACCCTCAGGTAAGAAAGCCTACTTGAGAAAGTATGTGGTGGTTTAGTCGCTAAGTTGTGTCTGACTCTCACAACCACATGGACTGTAGCCTGCCAGACTCCTCCACCCATGGGATTCACCAGGCAAGAATACTGGAGTGGGTCCCATTTCCTCCTCCAGGGGATCTTCCCTACCCAGGGATTGAACCCTGGTCTCCTGCACAGTAGGCAGATCCTTTACTGACTGAGTGACGAGGGAAACTCTCAGAGAAAAAATGTAGAGTTGATTTACAATGTTGTGTTAGTTTCAGGTATACAGCAAAGTTATTCACTTTATCTATATATTCTTTTCCATTATAGGTTATTACAGGATATTGGCTATAGTCCCCTGTGCTGTACAGTGGGTCCTTGTTGTTTATCTGTTTTTTTATAGTTTTGTTTCTGTCAATCTCAAGCTCCTTATTTATCCCCCTTCCCCCCGAGAAAGCCTGTTTTTGACAGGGGAAATTATTTATTGGGCAATGATGAGCTTTCATAAACACTTACTCTGCTGGGGCTTGGTTCTGATTCAGTTCTTAAAATACTACACATGCTTTCTATTTTACAAATGACTATTTCAAATCAATAGGCCAAGCCAACCACTTTTATTGGTGAAATATATTGATTGCATGTGATAGGTACTATGCTATCCTGTACATTTCTGTTTCCATTTAATTCTAACTCAAACACTGGGCAGTTTATATTATTATTTCCATTTCACAGATGAGGAAGTTGAGCCCTGGCCTAAAGTCACCTAGGTAGGAAATGGCACAGTCTGACTCCAAGGCCTATACGCTTATGTGGCAGGTTTAACTTGGAGCTTTCTGGAAATCTTGGTCAAAAATTTGATGACTTACAGAGTTTTTGTTGTGAGAATGTGTCCTAGAAGGACATGTCTTTAGGATAAAAAGCTGTATCGATAATAACCAACATCTCAATGACACTTTCGTCATGTAGGGAGGAGTCAGTTTAGATATGGCAGTTTGTGTAAAGGTTCCTTTTTTTTAAATTAAAAAAATTTTATTGGAGTATAGTTGATGTATAATATTATATAAGTTACAGATGTACAATATAGTGATTCACAATTTTTAAAGGTTATACTCCATTTATAGCTATTTTGTACTTGATAAGTTTTTCATTTTAAAGAATATTTTTTTATTTTATTTTAAAACTTTTATGTTGGAATACAGTTGATTTATAATATTATGTTAGTTTCAGGTGTACAGCAAAGTGATTCAGTGATACATATACATATATCCATTCTGTTTCAGTTGTATTTCTTAATCCCTTATCACTATCCTGCCCCTTCCTCCTTCCCTCTCCCACTGGTACCACTAGTTTGTCCTTTATATCTGTGAGTCTGCTTCTTCTTTGTTATCTTCATCAGTTTGTTGAATTTTTTAGATTCTACATATAAATGATCTCACTGATAAAGATATCAAGTCTCCACATTATGGTCCTCAAATTATATTTTTAAAGGAGGAATACTCAACTCTGGTTGCAGATTTAGAATCACTTTTGTTAAAAAAAAAAATAGCCTGGGCCGATCCTAGGCTGAGTTAATGAGAATTGCTGAAGTACTGAAATCTCTTTCAATACTTCTGAACATTGAAATATTTTTAAAAGGCAAATAAAACTCCCGTAGCAAGCAGAGCTGGGTGGGGCGGATTCCCATGTACCTCCACTAATGTTGTTCAGGAATAGAATTTCTTGTAGTCTAGCTTGTTACAAAGGCTGCAGAGGATGCTTTGAGGTGGCAGAGGATGGCCTGACCCTCACGTCTTCTTTCTCAAACATGATTTATCTCAGATGCACTTTTCATCAACCCCAAACACCAGAGCATGTCAAGTGGTTCTTGCTCGTGGAGCCACAGGGCAGGTGTCTGCTAGAGGGGTCAAAAGTCCAGTTGGTCACCATCTTTCTTCTCAGTGACCTTTGTGAACTTTGTCCTCCATAGGTGCCCACACAAGTGGTAACTATGATTAGAAGCAGCATCTTCAGAGAAAAGCAATGCTCAGTGACAACCAAGGAACAAAACCAAGTGACCCATTTAATTCACTGCATTTGCGGCATGCTTGACATTTTTCAAATTCTTTCCACATTGTCCATCTTATTTAACTGTGATGACTTTCTCCTTAGCATCCGTCAAGGGGCTCCTCATGACAGGACCCTTTGCTACTTTTCCAGCCGATTCTCCTGCCTTTCACCCCAGGCACCTGCGCTCCAGCCATCTGCAGCCATTTGTGGTCTTTCATACCTCTGTGTTATTGTACATCCTGCCTTCTGTCTCTGTTTCTGGAGTTCTCTTTTCAACTCTGTGCACCCGGTAAATCCCTGCCATCCTTCAGGGTCCAGGTGGAGGGTTTCCCACTCCATCAATCTTTCCCTGCATCCCTGAATCTTCTGTACCATCCCTCCAGCCCCCTAGCTGTGATGCACTCAGGTGGTCCTCTCCCTAAACTGCCAGCCTCTCTAGGGTAAGCAGCCCTTCTGGCTCATGGTTTGCCATGCTGAGCACCATGTATGGAAAACTGTCCATGTTTAATCAATGTTTTCTGAGTTACTGAAGCCCCGTGAAGGGGATTTTGGAAGATCAGGGCAAGAGCAAGCAATGTGCTGTTTCTCCCACTTTTCACTATATCCACTCCCTGCAAGACACAGTCTACTGGAGAAGAGACTCTGGGAAAAATGGAACAACGTGGGCTCTTGGAAAGGAACAAGGTGCCTGAGGGAGTGGAGGGAGACTTGCTTTCTCCTGGGTGCCCTTATTACGTTTTGAACCTTATGCCATATTACATGTTTGACCCACTCAAAAGATAAAGTAAAACACAGTTGCTCTCATCTCCTGACAACAGTGTTTGGTGTGAGTGTTGGGCTGTGGAGTCAGACCCCTGTTCGATTCCTGACACTTTCTAGCTGTGTAAACCTGAGCAAATTTCTGAGCACATCTAAGCCTCTGTTTCCCTATTGTAATATAAACATAACGGCAACAATGCTTGAAATAAAATTAGAAATAGAAAAAGCTGTCCTTGGGAGTGGGAACTGGTCGTGAACAGAAACAATGCCACAGGACACCAGGATCAGACAAGCCCACTCTGTGACCACGATGGAGCAGGAAACAAACAAGATCACTCCATAACCATGTGTAAATATAGACAAAAGAACAACGTGGTCCAAATCATAAAAATGATAAAGTGTCCCCTAAGCAGGCTATTCTATGTGATTGCAGCTTGTTTAACAATTATATCTATTTGACTTCAATTTGTGCTTTCCACATTATGGATGAGAATTATCAAGTTAGTCTTTGATAGAATTACCCCTCCCTCCTGAAAGATTCAAGTCCAGGGCTAAGTCTCCCCTTCTGGGACCCTCTCCTAAATCTCCTAACAGGAGCCCAGATCCTTTTACACCTTCTTTCTACCACCCTCTTCAGGAGATGCCTACTGCTCCAGGGGGATGCGACCTCCCTGTTGCCATGAGGCTATGAACTCAACTTTGTTCAACTACAAATGTGTTTCTAACAGTTTGGCTGCTGTAAAGTAGCAATAGATTTTCATCATCATCATCATTAGTAATGACCAACACTTGTTATCTTCTCCCTCTCCTTTTTAGATTTACCTGGGATCAGATAACAGCAAAGACAAGATTTGACTTATGATTTCTTGAGTCTTATCCCCACCATCTTTCAGCTGCTTTGTGGAAAATAATACTTTTGCACAATAGAAAAAAAAATTATTTCCTGCAGAATCCCAGCTGCAATTGTTAATGTCAGATTTTGCTAAAAACATCCTGTGCAAACTAGAAGTGTATTCTGAAAATATCATGGTGCTTTGTTGGTCTCTGCAGCTGAAAAAAAGCCCATGCAAGCTCAAAGACTCAGAACAAATCGATACAGATGCTTAAAGGATTATTTCCAGGGCTTGGAAACCTCTGAGAAAGATACCTGTTCCACCCATTAAGAATGGCAGGGGTGACCTTCAGTGGATGAAGGTCATCTCAGTGTAGAGATTACCCACACCAGGAAACCCTTCCTGGAGGCAGAGAAAGGGATTCACTGTCAAGACATTCTTTTCTAGGTTGCTTGAGCAACTTAGTACTTGGCCACTTTTGCTTGCTCCCATTTTGGGCTTGAAAATGAGAGAGCAATTATTGTTTGGGTTCAGAAATAATGAGGAGTTTCTATCTGGGGAAAATACTAATATTCTAAAGTGGCACTGAAAACAGGGGATGTAAAATATACATGCTTTATGATTGAAGCTAAGAATTATATGGAGATAATAGACTGGAAGGAAAGTACCAAAATAGAATACTGATTGCCACTGTGTGGGGAAATGGTGGGTGATTGTCTTTTTCTGTATTTTCCAAATGTCTTATATAGATCGTGTGTTACCTTCATAATGGAAAAGGTGAACAATGATACCATACAAAGATTCAGCAAAATTTCATCTCATGGTCAGAGGCAGTGGTGTCACAGACAGGCTAGACTCCTGGCGGTAGGAGATGAGAAACTTCCCAAGGACCCCTGTTCTTTCTAAAAGCAGGCACCAAGCTGTTGGAGGAGAAGGCAACGACTGAGCGACTTCACTTTCACTTTCCACTTGCATGCATTGGAGAAGGAAATGGCAACCCACTCCAGTACTCTTTCCTGGAGAATCCCAGGGACGGGGGAGCCTGGTGGGATGCCGTCTATGGGGTCGCACAGAGTCGGACACGACTGAAGCGACAGCAGCAGCAAGCTGCTGGATATTTGCAAGTTTCATATAAATAGCATATTAAGCATCACAAAGGCACTATTCCAATGGGGAATGGGCTGGAGGCCAAGTGGGGTATAACTTTCCTCTGGTGTCTGGCCTGTGGCCCAGGGCTTTGCTTCCCAGTCCTGTTGAATATCCTATTGCTAGCCTCTATAGGCTTCCCTGGAGAAGGCAATGGCACCCCACTCCAGTACTCTTGCCTGGAAAATCCCATGGATGGAGGAG
This sequence comes from Budorcas taxicolor, assembly GCF_023091745.1. Taxonomy (NCBI): domain Eukaryota; kingdom Metazoa; phylum Chordata; class Mammalia; order Artiodactyla; family Bovidae; genus Budorcas; species Budorcas taxicolor. The sequence continues at coordinate 118,323,368 of NC_068911.1, forward strand.
CCTGGTAGGCTGTAGTCCATGGGGTCGCTAAGTTGGACATGACTGAGCGACTTCACTTTCACCTTTCACTTTCATGCATTGGAGAAGGAAATGGCAACCCACTGCAGTGTTCTTGCCTGGAGAATCCCAGGGACGGGGGAGCCTGGTGGGCTGCCGTCTATGGGGTCGCACAGAGTCGGACACGACTGAAGCGACTTAGCAAATAAGCTTCCCTGGTGGCTCAGAGGATAAAGTGTCTGCCTGCAATGCATGAAGCCTAGGTTCGATCCCTGGGTTGGGAAGATCCCCTGGAGAAGGAAATGGCAGCCCACTCCAGTATTCTTGCCTGGAGAATCCCATGGACAGAGGAGCCTGGTGGGCTACAGTCTACAAGGTCACAAAGAGTCAGACATGACTGAGCGACTTCACACTTCACACAGCCTCTGTAAGCCTCTGTTTAGGGAGATTTAGGAAGTTTGATTCAGTTCAGCTGCAGTATCTAAAGCTTGGAGAAACTAGAGATGAGACTGGATGGAGAGAATTCAGAGCATAGAGAGCTATGGGGGCCACGCAGGAGAGCCTGGTCTTGGGTACCTAGATCTGTGCTATTTAAACTGGCTGCCTCCTCCTTCTGGTGTGACATCATGTCACTTACAGCATCAACATGACGCATCTTCCTGGACATTCAGTTTGATTTGGGTTTTTGGAGTGGTGTGGGGGCATGTAGAGAAAGTCAAGTAATTTAAATGCTGAGTATTTGTTATTTTTACATTAAACAGACATACATTTGGTACTGAAATGTGAAATCTGCATGAATTATTAAGAGCAAAGAAATGTTGTGCCTGCAGCAGACCACCTCCTACCACATCTTTAAACCCTCAGGAACTCACTCTTGGACAATTTAACTTTTTTTTTCTCACCAGAAACTGAATTTATAAAGCAAAGACTAGAAAACTGTCCAGGACAGTGAACTGGGGACCTGTCACCCAATAATTTTTAATAAGATGTTTTAAAAAATCAATTAATGTACATTTAAATTCTGAAAGACCCGCATTAGAACCAGAAAATGGTCTTTTTATCATTTTAAAGGGATGCGAAATGAACACCCTCCATGGGCTATGCAGGTGGAGGAATGACACATTTGTTACATCATCAAGCTTCATTTCGGGTGGATTATTCCCCTCAGTCTGAGGGATTTATTCCTTCCTTTTTCCCTCTCCTTCTCTCTCTTTCTCTCTTCTTTCCTCTCTCCCTCCCTTGCTTTCTTCCTCCCCTCCTTCTCTCTCTCCCCCTCTCCTTTCTTCCTTTCATTCCACAAAGATTTATTGAATTCCTAAAAAATGGACATCTCTATCTCAGAGAACAATTTCCTGCACTCCTAGGGCTTAGAGCTTCCAGACACTGTGGAGGTAAAACCCTGCAACAGAAGCATGCTTACAGTTACTGAAAAGTGTACCTTGAACTCTATGCCAATGAACTTGGGTTCTTGTCCTGCTCAGTTAGTCTCGCTGATTGGCCTTGGGCAAAACTTGAGTGAATATGCAAATATCTGTTTCCTCTGCTATAAAATATTGGCACTGCCTGTTTATCTCTGCTGATTTCTCAGCATGGCCATTGTATTTGTGAATACAAATTCAAAGGCTTCATCATCTGTGCCATGTTCTACTAGGTTAAGCTGATCATCTAAATAATAAAAGAAGAATCCCAAAGTGTTATTGTTATAATCATTATACCATTCTAATGAAGTTCCTCTCAGCCATCAAGCACATCAAATCAAGGTTAAGAGGTGCTTTTGAGACAGCAGACGGAAGCAAAAACTGGTATAAAGTGAAATGAAGGGAGGACAGGCAGTGCACTCAGCCTACACACAGCAGGTTGGGGGCCACAAAGCCAAGCAGGCCTGCAGCCCCTCAGTGCTGTGTGCTCCTGGCACTGCTTTGTGAAGATGCAGAGAGGACCAAGAGCTGGGCCTGATTTCAGTGTCACCTGGTGATTTGGACACAGAATCATCTCGTGTTCCAAAGAAGCATCACTGCAAGGAGAGGGGGCGCTATCCTTCAGCATGACATGGTTCTCTTCACCATCCATCCTTTCTCCACAGAGTAGGGGCTTTGGTCCATCCCAAATGGGAGGAGTTGGGCTGCTTCTCCTTGGGGACAACACGCTGGGTTAATGCACTGCTGGCCCTTCTTCCACTCTGCTTTCACACAGAAGGGAAAATCTTAGAGGCCTGGCTGTGTGCCAGGTCTTTACTCTGTGCCCTGGACCCCTGCTGCTGCTAAGTTGCTTCCGTCATGTCCGACCCTGTGCGACCCCATAGATGGCAGCCCATCAGGCTCTCCCATCCCTGGGATTCTCCAGGCAAGAACACTGGGGTGGGTTGCCATTTCCGTCTCCAATGCATGAAAGTGAAAAGTGAAAGTGAAGTCACTCAGTCACGTCCGACTCTCAGCGACCCCATGGACTGCAGCCTAGCAGGCTCCTCCATCCATGGGATTTTCCAGGCAAGAGTACTGGAGTGGGGTGCCATTGCCTTCTCCACCCTCCACTCCTAGCTCACTTAATCCTCACAAAAAAATCCTCCTTTGCAATTTTTACAAAGAAAAATTTGAGCATCATGAGGCAAAGTAACATCCAGTCCTGTGTAGCTCATGAGTGGAAGTAAATGCAGAGCCTGCCCTTCTAACCGCAGCGCACAGCACTGCAGTGCCTCTCAATGTGTTTTTAGTTTAATATATATATATATATTTTTGAGAAATGTGTCTTTTTCTTGCATGTTTATGAGGTGTTTCTTTTAAATAAATTAATTAATTTTGTGCTGGGCTCCACTACCAATGGCAGGGACCATGGTTAATCAAACATTCTGTCTATTACCTCCTTATCTATCATTTATTCAGGGAGTATTGAGAGAACAGACTCATGTCATACAGTGGAAAACCACAGGCTTTGAAATCAGAGACACTTGGATTTACAACCCAATTTCCAGAAGTGACCTAGAATAAGCCAGTCTCCATGAACCAGAGTTTTCCAGTATGTGAAATGGGGATTATAATACCTGTGTTTACTGCAGGAATTAGAAATAACTCTTTCAACATATCTAGCACAGAGTGAGTGCTGATAAATATGAATTCTTCCTTGAAGAATAACAAGTCTATAACTTATTCTTTGCTCTCACGACGCATTTGATACAACTTGCTATGTGCCCCATCTATTGAAGCATAGTGATGGGGCTGAATCATGTGACGTGTGAACTGATATTACAGATGTCTGTGTAGCTCCTACATCAGAGGATGTGGAATGGCATCATGGGAACATCCTTAAGCTTTAAGACCCCAGGGAGAATGTCTCCCATTGGGGTCATGTCAACCAGGCAAGGCCATGATGCAGTTACAAAAAGCCCTGAGTCTCAATGCTAAGCTTAATGCAATCAACTTAAAATTTTATTTTATTGAAGTATATAGTGCATTTACAATGTTGTGTTAATTTCTACTCTACAACAAAGTGATTCATCCTTATATATTTATTCTTTTTCACATTCTTTTCCTTTATGCTTTATTATAGAATATTGAATACAGTTCCCTATGCTATACAGTAGGATTTTGTTGTTTATCCATTTGAGATATAATAATTTACATCTGCTTATCCCAAATTCCCAATTCATCCCTCCCTGACCCTGTCCCCTTGGCAACCAGTCTGTTCTCTATATCTGTGAGTCTATTTCCACTTCACAGATAGGTTTTTTTTGGTGTCATATTATAGATTCCACATATAATTGGTATTGTATGATGTTTGTCTTTCTCTTTCAGGCTTACTTCACTCAGTATGATAAACTCTGGGACAATCCATGTTGCTGCGAATGTCATTATTTCATTCTTTTTTTGTTGTTGAGTATTATTCCATTGTATATATATGTACCAAATCGTTTTTATCCATTCATCTGCTGATGGACATTGAGGTTGCTTCTTCATATCTTGGGTGTTGTGAATAGTGCTGCTATGAACATAGCTGTACACCCATGAGTGGGATTGCTGGATCATATAGCAGCTCTATTTTTAATTTTTAAAGAAACCTCCATACTGTTCTCCAGAGTGGCTGCACCAGCTTATATTCCTACCACAGTGTAGAAAGGTTCCCTTTTCTCCACACCCTCCCCAAGACTTGTTATTTGCAGATTTTTAATGATGGCCATTTTGACTAGAGTGAGGTGGTACCTCACTGTAGCTGTAAATATCATCAACTTTTCTTTATGTCTCATTCCACACATGCAATGTCATGGATCCCTGCTGTCTGACACTGGTCAGGCTGATGGAGGCACCACCATCATACAGCTGTACCATCTGAGATGCACAGGCTCCTGATAGCTGGTGTAGGAAAGACACTGATGGGGGTGTGCACTAGGGGTTAAATGATGCTCATCACCCTGGCTCACACCCTGCGGGTCTGTCCAGATCCTGGCTAACTGCACAGGGCAGGGAAATCCACCCTCATGTTTGGACAGAGGGGATAAATTGATGTGAACAATCACTCCAAGACTTTCCACAGGAAGAATCTTGTCTCTGTGAAATCAGTCATTTCTCTGCAGCTCAGATTCCAATCTGAAAGGAACACCTTCCTGTGAAAAGACATTTAAACAGACATAGAGAATAGACTTACGGATATGGGGAGAGAGGAAGAGAGGGTGAGATAATTGGAAAGAGTAACATAGAAACTTACATTACCATATGTAAAATAGATAGCCAATGGGAATTTGCTGTATGGCTCAGGAAACTCAAACAGGGGCTTTGTATCAACCTAGAGGACGGGGGTGGGGTGTGGAGGGAGATAGAAGGGAGGTTCAAAAGAGTGTACCTATGGCTGACTCATGTTGAGGTTTGACAGAAAACAGCAAAATTCTGTAAAGCAATTATCCTTCAGTAAAAAACAAATTAAAAAAAAACAAATTTATTTTTTTACTGGAAACATGCATGACACCCCAGTAGGTATAGGACAGAGTGCTTGACTCAAACTAGAGAAAGAAGTCTTGATTGGTGATGTCTCTGGATTCAGATGTTAAGAGAGGATCCAGCCAAGGGAGACGTCAGCCCGCCCTCTCACACAGTCCAGCTTTAACCAGGCTTCTCCAATACAAGGATGTTGGTTTGTACAAAAATGGAGGTTAGGGTTTTAGAAGTTGAACGAAGAAGAGCTGGGTTGTGCCATGGTTCACCCCCAGTGGTTGGATGGATTTGACATCTGACAGTGTTTTGGAGAATGAACATCATCTTTAAAATCGGCTTCAAAAGCAAAGAATGACCAAACATTCTGCATTTTCTCTGATGGTTCACCATAGCTATCATTATACTACCACACCACTGTATCATTCTTGGGGATTTTTTGAAGTTTTTATTTTATTTTTTTAAATAGAATTGTAGTTAATTTCAGCTTCCTGGGTGTTTCTAGTGGTAAAGAACTTGCCTGTCAAAGCAGGAAACATAAGAGACATGGGTTTGATCCCTGGGTCAGGAAGACCCTCTGGAGGAGAGCATGACAACCCACCCCAGTGTTCTTACCTAGAGAATCCCATGGACAAAGGAGCTTGGTGGGCTATAGTCCATAGGGTTGAAAAGAGTTGGATATGACTGAAGTAACTTAGTATGCATGCACATAGTTAATTTACAATGTTAGTTTCAAGGGTACAGCAAAATGGTTCAGTTATACATACTTATAATCTTTTCCATTAGTGGTTATTATAAGATATTGAGCATAGTTCCGTGTGCTATCCAGTAGGACCTTGTTGATTATCTGTTTTATATATAGCACTGTGTCTATGTTAATGTCTATTTGCTTATCTGCCCCCCTTTCCTCCTTGGCAACCATAAATTTATTCTCTATGTCTGTGATTCTGTTTCTGCTTTGTAAATAAGTTCTTTGTAGCATTTTTTAGATTCTGCATATAAGTGATAGCATATATTTGTCTTTGTCTGACTTATATCACTTAGTGTGATAATCTCCAGGTCCATCCATGTTGGTGTAAATGGCATTATTCCAGTCTCTTTTATGGCTGACTAATATTCCATTGTATATATATGTACATCTTCTTTATCCATCTATCAGTCAGTGGATATTAGGTTACTTCCATGTCATGGCTACTGTGAACAGTGCTGCCATGGACACTGGGGTGCACACGTCTTTTCTAACTAGGGTTTTCTCCAGATATGTGACCAGGGCATTCGTAATAACTTAGAACCTTTTGTTTTGAGCTATTTCTCCCCTAGATACCTGATGCTCTGATGGAAGAAGATGCACGTGGGACCCTGAGCTCTCAATCATTAGCTGTTTGGATTTGGGCTCACTCTCTTTTAGCCTCAGTTTCTTCATCAGTAATATGGGGACAATGATACACTGGATGTGTGACTGTCATGAGCATCAGATGAAATGAGATGTGAAATGAGGTGCACCAGCAGTCATGGCTGACAAAAAGCCAGTCACAAAAATGTTATTTGGTGTGCCCTATGTTTATTTACCCCCTGACTTGCTGGGGCTTAAATTTAAATTCCTGTATACTCTGGACAACTTGTCCTGGGATGCTGAGATTTTGATCACAAAGTATACTCTTTCAACCTGTATCTCCCTTCACCCAGGCTTCTTTCTGCACCAGGGACACCCAATACCCTAGGTTGGTTCTCGTCCAATAACTCCCCTATTGTCCCAGAAAAAAGCCTAATAACTTTTTCCTGTCACTATCATCAGGACCACTCAAGACATCTGGCTGCCACTGCCAACTGCATGATTAGCCAGGGCGTTGGCGAGCTCTTCTTCCAGGATGGAGAGAATCTGTTGGAAAATGATAGTCATTGACCACAATTATGTCAAAGGAGAAAAATCAGGAAAGGAACAGGAAAGGGGGCAGCAAATACATTTTCACCAGGACTTAGATTTATTCTGGAAAAACACAAACTGATTTAGAAAAAGGATACCACTGAAAGGCAGGAGCAAAGCAGTGCTTTGCCGGAGACCAATTTCTGGGAGGACAAGATAACACAGGTGTTTATCTGAAACCCTTTATACACAGGCACACACAACAGCTTTTTCTAGCTAATTATAAATTTCATTTTACTGATGGCATTCCCAAACTCTTATCAATCTCTGCGGCAGACAAATGCTTGATGGAGGTGAATTTTCTAGTTTGGATGCTGTTTGGGTAATTCATAGGCCTCAAAAATAGAAAGTGATTGAGATGGAAAGGACCTTGACAACTCATTTTGTTAGCATCTCAGCTCTGCCCCCGGGATTTCCCTTATGGCATGTATATTCCACATTGCAATGACGATGCCAGTCTTTCCATTCATCCATCTACTCAACAACAAAGTGTTGACTAATAATAAAAATAAATAGATGAGGTTTTATTAAGTTTTCACCTTTACGCCAGATACCATGCTAAATGTTTCACACTAATTTTCTCATTTTACAATGAGAATTCCCTGAGGGATAGATTATTACTATCCTACTATTTAGATGTGATTTTGGAAGGTTGAATATCTGACACCTAAGATAGAGCTGTTCGGGGTACTTCCCTGGTGGTCCATTAGCTAAGATTCTAAGATTCTGCATTCCCAATGCAGGGGGCCTGGGTTTGATCTCTGGTCAGGCAACTAGATCCCACATGCCACAACTAAGTTCACATGCTGCAACTAAAGATACCACATGCTGCAGCTAAGACCCAGCACAGCCAAATAAATAAATACATATTAAAAAGAAAAACAAAAACAGAGCTGTGATGAAGACATAGCCCTGCCTTCAAGGAGCTTATAGTTGAGTGAGGACACACACCCCAAGTGCATACAGTATAATAAGCATGCATAGCACTGAGACTGTGTTACTGAAGTCCGTGGAGGCCAGCTTAGCTCAGCATGGGGATGTCAAAGAAGGCTTCCTGGAGGAGGTGATATTTGGACTGAGACTCGAGTAGTAAACTGAGAAAAACGTGGAATGGAATAGTTCTACCCCAAGGTCCTCATCAAATGTGATTTTAGCCAAGTTCTTCTGGTTTGTTTTATTGTATCAGAAACAGTTTGTGCAGAAAATTGGAGGTTAAGGTTTTGAGATTAGGAAAAATAGGTTGACACCGAGACCGTCTCTTAGGCCCAGTGCATGGATGAGTAGCCCTAGAGTTTGGGTTCTGAGTGTGGTAGGAGCAAAGACCAGGAGGAGGAAGCAGCATAGCAGTTGGCATAATGAACAGGGTGAGGGCATGTGGTTCAGTATGAGGGGCGTGGGATGAAGCCAAGTGAAGAAAGATGAGGCTGGAGGGGTGCAGGGATCAAGGGCCCCAACTTCTTTTCGTTAAAATTTATTTTATACAAGTATAGTTGATTTACAATGTTGTTAGTTTCAGGTATATAGCAAAGTAATTCAATTATATGTATATTTACATTCTTTTTCATATATTTTTCCATTATGGTTTATTAAAGGATATCAAATATAGTTCCCTGTGCTATACAGCAGGACCTTGTTGTTTATCTATCCTGTATATAATAGTTTGCATCTGCTAATCCAAAACTCCCAGTACATACCTTCCCACTGCCCTCTCCTCCCTCTCCCTTGGCAACCACAAGTCTTTTCTCTATGTCTGTGAGTTCTTTTCTGTTTCATAAATTTATTTTTGTTTGTCTTTCTCTGTCTGACTTACTTCACTACTCTGATAATCTCCAGGTCTATCCATGTTGCTGCAAATGGCATCATTTCCTTCTTTTTTGGGGCTGAGTAGTATTCTATTACACACACACGTACCACATCTTCTTTATCCATTCATCTCTCAATGCGCATGCAGGTTCTTTCCATGTCTTGGCTATTATACAAAGTGCTGCTATGAACATAGGGGTGCATGTATCTTTTCAAATTAAGTTTTTCTTGATCCTCATTTAATATAGGGTCACCATCTCTGCCAAAATGGGGCCCCTACACGTGGATGCTTGCCCTCAGGGGAGGGGCTGTGTTCAGTCTCACTGTTCCCAGCTCCCGTCCTCATTGATTTTCCAGCTGCTGTGCTTGCTCCCACCAGAGACAAAGTGGAGGAGGAGAAGAGGGCCATGAATGGGGACATCCTTACTGGACTGATGCTGTAGGGAGGTGGCTCTGCCCTCTGGCCTGGCAGGTGCTCTTGTGGGTACCTCTATGGATTCTTTGGGGATTTCCTTATGGGTCCCTCTTTCTTGGGAGATGCTTATCTATCAAGAGGATGCACTGGGAATTCCCTGGTGGTCCAGTGGTTAAGACTTGGTGCTTTCACTGCCATGGCTAGAGTTTGGTCCTTGGTCTGGGAACTAAACTCCTACAAGCTATGTGGGGAAGAAAAGGAAAAATAAAGAAGCGCTGCTCACTCCTTAGTTTCTGCCTGTGCATCCTTCTGTATCCACAATGAGGCCCCTCCTGAGCCTCTGTCTATGATCAATTTTCAGACAAGCTGGGGTCAGCATTTCTATCACGAGTTCATCTCAACCTGCATGCAGGCTTCCCTCTCTTTGATCTGCTCTTTGATTTGCACTTACTTCCCAAATGCAGTCAGCCTTGGCTTTCCCAGACATGCACCTTCTGTGTTCCCATCAGCAGGGAATGCATAGCAAAGCCTGTCAGATGCTGGGGTGATTGGGTGGCCCCCCTCCATCCTTTCCTGTGTTGGTGGGTGACACTCCCAGTGACCTCCTCTAAAGGAATCTTTCTTCAATAAATAACCTTGTGTGTGTGTGTACGTGCGCGCTCAGTCGTGTCTGACTCTTTATTACCACAGGGACTGTGGCCTGCCAACCTCCTCTGTCCATGGAATTTTCTAGGTAAGAATGCTGGAGAGGGTTGCCATTTTCTTCTCCAGGGGATTTTTCTGACCCAAGGATCAAATACACATCTCTTGCGTCTGCTGCATTGGCAGATGAGTTCTTTACCAGCGTCACCTGGGAAGCCCCTAACCTTATTTCATAATTGATATATACTTGATTTACAATGATGTGTTAGTTTCAGTTGTAGAGCACAATGATTCAGTTATACATACATATATGTGTGTATGCTAAGTCGCCTCAGTCACGTCTGATTCTGCGCAATTCTATGGACCTCAGCCCACCATCTTCCTCTGTCCAAGGGATTCTCCAGGCAAGGATACCGGATTGGGCTGCCATGCTCTCCTCCAGGGGATCTTCACAATCAAGAGATCGAATAGGTGTCTCTTATATCTTCTGCATTTGCAGGCAGGTTCTTTACCGCTAGTGCCTGGAAGCCCAGACACACACACACACACACACACACACACACACACACACCCCTATTCTTTTTCAGATTCTTTTCCCTTATAGGTTATTATGAGACACTGAATATATTTCCCTGTGCTACACAGGGAACTAGGTCCTTGAAAGTGAAGTGAAAGTGAAGTCGCTCAGTCATGTCTGACTCTTTGCGACCCCATGGACTGTAGCCTATCAGGCTGTTCCATCCATGGGATTTTCCAGGCAAGAGTGCTGGAGTGGAGTGCCATTTCCTTCTCCAGGGGATCTTCCTGACCCAGGAATTGAACCCGGGTCTCCTGCATTGCAGGCAAATGCTTTACCGTCTGACCCACCAGGGAAGCCCTTAATAACTAGGTCCTTATTGTGCACCTATTTTATTTATAGTAGTGTGTAAATCTTAATATCAAAGTTTTGTTTTGTCCCTCCCCGCTTTCCCCTTTGGTAACCATAAGTTTGAAAAAATAAATCACTTGATATTTATTCTTGATGCTTTTCTATCTTCACTGACAAATGGTTATTTAGCTAGTTCTCATCACTAAGTTTGAAATGTCACATTGAGGTCTTTATTGCACCTCGATTTGCAAGTTGATGTTTATTATATCCAGTGTTGCCTTCAAAAGCTCCCGCTGAAGATTCTGTGGCATGGTACTTTCAATCTTGCCCACATGCCTAATGTATTTGAACCTTAGAGCTATACTGTGGATAGGGAAGGTATTTTTGTCTCTATTTTTCAAATTTAGAAATTACTAACATGGTGAGTAAGAAAAAATCCTGTGGGCCTGTGGACTGGACCAAGTCAGGAGGGTCAGGCTCAGTAGCTACCTCTGGACAGGGCCATAGTCAGTGACCCAGAGAGCAGTGCCTAAATGTCACTCAGGCTGGGGCTGAGTAAAATAGAGACAAGAGCTCACCCAGCCTGTGTCTTTGGGTAGCAAGAGGCAGGAGGCAGCACAGAGAGTTGAAATGAACTGTTAGGCTCCTGTGATCTGGGGCAAGGCTCTCCATGTCTCTGGGCCTCAGTTTTTCTTATCTGTTAAATGGGACCATGAATATCTTCCTCACAAGGTTGTCACAAGACTGAATGAAATGGCATCTATTAAATTCCAGCACACTCTTTGCCAGAGGAGAGGTGGTAAACAATAGACAGAGTTCTTGAGGTAAAGTTACCGTTGTCAAGCTGATGGGTGCCTGGCCCTCTATGTGGGTGGGGTCAGAAGAAGGAGAGAATTAGTAAGAACTTCATCTAGAACTAGAAGCAGAAAGCAAAGTCGTTGGTGACCTTCCTTCCTTCTTTCCTTTGTTTCTTTTTACAATCAAAGGATAGTTGATACACAAAGCTAGTTTCAGGTTTATAGCAAAGTGATTCAGTTATACATTATATATATATTTTTTTCATATTTTTTTCATTATAGGTTATTACAAGATATTGACTATGGTTCCCTGTCCTATAATACAGGTCCTTATTGGTTATCTATTTTATATACAATGGTGTGTATTTGTTAATCCGTACTCAATTTATTTGATGATTTTTCTAATTTCCTTACTCCTAGTACTTAGGGTGTTAGCATAGAACTAACACCCAAAAAAGATGTCCTTTTCATTATAGGGGACTGGAATGCAAAACTAGGAAGTCAAGAAACACCTGCAATAACAGGCAAATTTGGCCTTGGAGTATGGAATGAAGCAGGGCATAGACTAATAGAGTTTTGCCAAGAAAATGCACTGGTCATAGCAAACACTCTCTTCCAACAACACAAGAGAAGACTCTACACACGGACATCACCAGATGGTCAACACCAAAATCAGATTGATTATATTTTTTGTAGCCAAAGATGGAGAAGCTCTATACAGTCAACAAAAACAAGACTGGGAGCTGACTGTGGCTCAGATCATGAACTCCTTATTGTCAAATTCAGACTGAAATTGAAGAAAGCAGGGAAAACCGCTAGACCATTCAGGTATGACCTAAATCAAATCCCTTATGATTATACAGTGGAAGTGAGAAATAGATTTAAGGGTCTAGATCTCATAGATAGAGTGCCTGATGAACTATGGAATGCAGTTTGTGACATTGTACAGGAGACAGGGATCAAGACCATCCCCATGGAAAAGAAATGCAAAAAAGCAAAATGGCTGTCTGGGGAGGCCTTACAAATAGCTGTGAAAAGAAGAGAGGCAAAAAGCAAAGGAGAAAAGGAAAGATATAAGCATCTGAATGCAGAGTTCCAAAAAATAGCAAGGAGAGATAAGAAAGCCTTCTTCAGCAATCAATGCAAAGAAATAGAGGAAAACAACAGAAAGGGAAAGACTAGAGATCTCTTCAAGAAAATTAGAGATACCAAGGGAACATTTCATGCAAAGATGGGCTCGATAAAGGGCAGAAATTGTATGGACCTAACAGAAGCAGAAGATATTAAGAAGATGTGGCAAGAATACATGGAAGAACTATACAAAAAAGATCTTCACGACCCAGATAATCATGATTATGTGATCACGCATCTAGGGCCAGACATCTTGGAATGTGAAGTCAAGTGGGCCTTAGAAAGCATCACTATGAACAAAGCTAGTGGAGGTGATGGAATTCCAGTTGAGCTATTTCAAATCCTGGAAGATGATGCTGTGAAAGTGCTGCACTCAATATGCCAGCAAGTTTGGAAAACTCAGCAGTGGCCACAGGACTGGAAAAAGTCAGTTTTCATTCCAATCCCAAAGAAAGGCAATGCCAAAGAATCCTCAAACTACCGCACAATTGCACTCATCTCACATGCTAGTAAAGTGATGCTCAAAATTCTCCAAGCCAGGCTTCAGCAATACGTGAACCATGAACTTCCTGATGTCCAAGCTGGTTTTAGAAAAGGCAGAGGAACCAGAGATCAAATTGCCAACATCCGCTGGATCATGGAAAAAGCAAGAGAGTTCCAGAAAAACATCTATTTCTACTTTATTGACTATGCCAAAGCCTTTGACTGTGTGGATCACACTAAACTGTGGAAAATTCTGAGAGAGATGGGAATACCAGACCACCTAACCTGCCTCTTGAGAAATCTGTATGCAGGTCAGGAAGCAATAGTTAGAACTGGACATGGAACAACAGACTGGTTCCAAATAGGACAAGGAGTACGTCAAGGCTGTATATTGTCACCCTGCTTATTTAACTTCTATGCAGAGTACATCATGAGAAACGCTGGACTGGAAGAAACACAAGCTGGAATCAAGATTGCTGGGAGAAATATCAATAACCTCAGATATGCAGATGACACCACCCTTATGGCAGAAAGTGAAGAGGCGCTAAAAAGCCTCTTGATGAAAGTGAAAGAGGAGAGTGAAAAAGTTGGCTTAAAGCTCAACATTCAGAAAACGAAGATCATGGCATCTGGTCCCATGACTTCATGGGAAATAGATGGGGAAACAGTGGAAACAGTGTCAGACTTTATTTTCTTGGGCTCCAAAATCACTGCAGATGGTGACTGCAGCCATGAAATTAAAAGACGCTTACTCCTTGGAAGAAAAGTTATGACCAACCTAGATCGCATATTCAAAAGCAGAGACATTACTTTGCCAACTGAGGTCCGTCTAGTCAAGGCTATGGTTTTTCCAGTAGTCACGTATGGATGTGAGAGTTGGACTGTGAAGAAGGCTGAGCACCAAAGAATTGATGCTTTTGAACTGTGGTGTTGGAGAAGACTCTTGAGAGTCCCTTGGACTGCAAGGAGATCCAACCAGTCCATTCTGAAGGAGATTAGCCCTGGGTGTTCTTTGGAAGGAATGATGCTAAAGCTGAAACTCCAGTACTTTGGCCACCTCATGCGAAGAGTTGACTCATTGGAAAAGACTGTGATGCTGGGAGGGATTGGGGGCAGGAGGAGAAGGGGATGACCGAGGATGAGATGGCTGGATGGCATCACTGACTCAATGGACGTGAATTTGAGTGAACTCCGGGTGTTGGTGATGGACAGGGAGGCCTGGTGTGCAGCGATTAATGGGGTCGCAAAGAGTCAGACAAGACTAAGCGACTGAACTGAACTCAACTGATTGTGTGTTTAACCACACTATCATTTCTGTTTATCCTGGTTTGGGTAATGATTTTGCAAAGTACCAAGTATCTTTTTGTTTCCAGTCTTAGAGTCTCAGTGCTGTTGGGTTTACCATAACTGACTGGGTTTGAATTTTTTCCAACAGTGTTTGCTGGTGTGCATGTGTATGTACATGTATGCACTTAGCATGAGATAACAGGCAGATGGGTAGATGGGAAGAAGCATCAGGTGTGACAATCCCATATTCCCCTTGTCTTTTCAATAATGTGTCCCATGTTTGTATGAGTGGAGTCCATTCTGCTCCCTATAGGGTGAAATTTACTTCTTTGTGTGCTGGAGTGTGTATGGGGCTTCTCTTAGGGAAGACTTTACCCTGAATATTGTGTCAAGGCTATGTTTTTAGTAGCTTCTATGTCTGCTAAAGTGAATTGATTGATTAATATTCTGTGTAATTGGGCTCTCAAACCTGAGCATGTGTCTGAAACACCTGGAGAGCTTCAAACACAGATCACTGAGCCCTAGGCCCGTAGGGTCTAATTCAGCATGCCTGAGAGGCACCTGATTAATTTCCCAGGCAATGCTGGTGCTGCCAATTCAAGGACCCAGTTTGAGAAACACTGGGCCTGTGAACAATTCTAATACAATTTGATGTCATTTCTTCAAAGCACCTACACTAGAAACTAATTGTTTACTCCTAGAGCTCGAAGGGCTTCTTTGGTGGTTCAGACAGTAAAGAATCTGCTGCAACCGACTGAGTAACTAACCCTTTCACTTCCACTTTTCACTTTAGGGCTTTAAAGCATTACATGTGTGTGCTCAGTCACTTCAGCATGTCTGACTCTTTGTGATGCTATGGAGCATAGCTTGCCAGACTCCTCTGTCCATGGGATTCTCCAGGCAAGAATACCAGAATGGGTTGCCATGCCCTCCTCCAGAGGATGATCCTGACCCAGGGATCAAACCCTGGTCTCTTAGTCTCCTGCATTGGCAGGTAGACTCTTTACCACTAGTATCACTCAAAGAATTACATAGTCAAAAGGAAAGTTATATGTAGCTTTAATAACCACAGCAAGTTCCAGAAACCCCAAAGCAAGCTCAAGGTAGCCCTAAGTTGGGAAACAGAGTACAGGCTTCAGGTGAAAGTGTGGTTTCCACACCTGAACCCAAATGCTTGCCTTCAGTAACTACTGAGGGTCAGAGCTGGGACTTGAATTCAGGCAGAGTTTGGCTCATTGGATAGAGATTGCTGTTGCCATCAAATAGATGATGAAATGGAGTTTCAGAGAAGTTAAGTGACTTGCTTAGAGTTGCAAAGTTGGTAAGTGAGGGAGTTAGAATTTAAACCCAGCCCCGTGGGCCATAGAGCTGGGGCTGCTTCCACTCCAGGTTCTGCCCTTTAGGACAGCTACAACGGATGAGGTCTACACATGGGTGCTTGTGATAATTTCATCCTTGGGATAAGTGTAGCACTTTCTCCAGTTCTCTCCTTGAGTGGCATGGCCCTTGCTTTGATGCGTAATTTCCTGTTGAGTGTCAGAAAGCCTTTCATGTGATTTTTGGTTTCATCTTACACATGAACTCAAACCTCTATTATGGATGAAGACAAAAAGTGAATGTTTGATTTGCTTAAAAATTGCCAAGACAGCTAGAGGTGGGTCTGGACTTAAACTCAGCATCCTCAACCCAGAGCCAGGCACTCATTGTTCATCCATCTTTGGGATGTGGTCAGGGCATCTATTCTCCTTTCCATATTCTCAAATTGGGGGTGGAGGAGAGGAAATCATCTGGATACAGTGGTAATATTTTCATGCTGTTTCTGCTAAAAGTCAAACCCGTGCTGCTACCATGGCTGTTTCTGGCATCTCTGTTGAGTTATTTATCCTATGTCCATATCACGCACACCATTTACACACACAGAGATGCAATCTATGCATTTGAAGGATGGTTATGATCAGGGCTGCTCTATTACTTTACAAAAAGCTTCAGGAAATATGGTGTTTTTCTCAAAATGCCAATATAAAAGTTGATATAAAGATTGGTGGTGTGTAAGCTTTGACATTACATAAAAATATATAGGCATTGTAAAAGTTAACAACCGTTTTATTTATAATTATATTGCAGATTGGGATTTTTATATCTGCATTGTCAACAGTAACCTTTCCGCCTTCCCTTCCATCTTGGCCACAAATGCTTATGGTAGGTTATCAGGTCTGTGTTTCCTTCTGTCACATCAGGGCTCACAGTGTCTTTCCTGAGTCTCAGTCATATGCGTGTCACCCATCTGTCCCCCCGGGAAAAATAGTTCTTATCCCGCTGCACCCATGATTCTCAGGATCCTACTGCAGTTTGCTATTTTGTGACTGCCGTGGAAGTATAGACCATACTTTTCTCATTCTCTACATCCTCATATTAATAATAACCCTTTTGGATTGTCACATCTGTCTTGCAAGATAGAAAAGTTACATTCAGCTGAAACTTGAGTCCCTGCATTAAGAAATGTCCATTATCTGGCTCTTACAGTTTTATAAGGATGAAGATTCAAACTCTCCTCTTCACATATGTATGAGGAAGATAATAGTACATTTTTATCCTTTGCTCAGCGCTGCTTTAAGGGAAAAAATACCTCATCTTAAATATTTGTTCTTCTCTACAAAAGATTCCCTATTGAATAGGGAGCTATTACTTTTAGCTGTCAGAAAACCACTTCGGAGGAGCGTTTAAAGTGGGAAGAGAAAAGCGATAGCCATATAATATGTGGAACTATTGACCCTGGAATAATGCTACTTTCTTTTTTCCAGTTTCTTTATAAATTGAAGTATAGTTAATTTATAAGGTTGTGTTAGTTTCAAGAGTACAGCAAAGTGATTCAGTTATACAAACACACACGTGTATTTTCAAATTATCAAGGATTTTAAAGTTAGTGGGTAGGAAAAGTAATCTTTTTGTGAGCTTCTGCCACATGATGTTCCCCTTATTCAGACATCACATATATTATCATCTCATCTTTGTGTAAACCCTGCAAAAGTGTGGTCTCTGTTTATGGACAAAGAACGAAAGCTCAGAGAAGTTGAACAATTTGTCTAAGTCAACACAGTGCTGGAAAGCAGTACAGTCAAGATTGAAACCCTGAGTAGGCCTGAATCCAGAATCTCAACCAGGATTATCTTTTCTATCTTTTGGGTCTTAGCATCAGTGGTTGGAAATCCAGAGATCCCAGTTAATTCGAAGAAAGTAAGAATGCTATTTGGCAAAGCTTTGGCTCTGCTGGAGAGTTCAGCAGGACACCTTTGAATTCAAATGTGAATGCAATTTGTAAGAGGGTTTCCAGCATGGGGCTGAGAGTTGTCACCTCCACTGCTGTTCTCTAGTCTCAGGAGTGTTACAGGGCTGAGATTTATCTTTGAAAAAGAAAAGATCAGAGGCACAGCCTCTGAAATGCAAATATTGTTTCAGCAGCTTGCATTCCCCTCATTTCACTGCTGTCTGTGCACTTGTCTTCCTCTTAAAACAGAATATAGAAACTACTTGACCTTGGTGAGATGGTTATCTATTTGGATGAGATCACGATGAGATGACATCATCATGGCAGGCACTTGACAGTTGCTTTATTAATTAGACTGCTTTATTTAGCAGACATTCTTCTCATCATTTCTCCCTTCTGCATGTGCAGAAGAGGCAGCTACTTGTGTGCTGTGAATTGGGGAGTGCTGGGAGGGGGGACACTCATCTCCGAATAGCTATGGCTTGCTGCCCAGCATCACGAGACAGTACGACATCACATGTCACTAGTCCAGGAAAAGATAACAATTCAAAATTCAAAGTTCACGTGGATGGACCTAGAGAGTGTTATATGGAGTGAAGTCAGAAAGAGGAAAGCAAATATTGTGTATTAACTCATATCTGTGGAATCTGAAAAATGGTACAGATGATCTTATTTGCAAAGCAGAAATAGAGACACAGGCATAGAGAATAAATGTATGGATATCAAGGAGGAAAGGCGCTGTGGGAGAAATTGGGAGATTGGGATTGACACATATACACTATTGATACTGCGTATAAAACAGATAACTGATGAGACCATACTGTATAGCAGAGGAGACTCCACCTGCTGCTCTGTGGTGACCTGAATGAAAGGAAGTCTGAAAGGGAGAAGATATATGTATTAATATACATATGGTTGATTCATTTTTCTGAGCAGTAGAATGTAGCACTGCAGCAGAATCTATAGTTGTAAAGCAACTATACTCCAAGAAAAACTAATTCTAATTAACCCCTCCCCCCCAAATTCAGAGTACCATTTCTACCAAGTGCATACAAAGTGAAAGTGAAAATCACTCAGTCATGTGCAACTCTTTGGGACCCATGGACTATACCGTGCATGGAATTCTCTAGGCCAGAATACTGGAGTATTCTGGAGTATTCTTTCTCTTCTCCAGGGGATCTTCCCAACCCAGGGATCGAACCCATGTCTCCTGCATTGTGGACAGATTCTTTACCATCTGAGCCACAAGGGAAGCCCAAGAATACTGGAGTGGGTAGTCTATCCCTTCTCTAGGGGATCTTCCTAACCCAGGAATTGAACCGGAGTCTCCTGCATTGCAGGCGGATTCTTTACCAACTGAGCTATCAGGGAAACCCTATCTTAAGTAGGGGACCATCTGTATTATTCTCTGCCCTCATTATTTAACAGCTGCTCTGTTTCTCCTTGTCCTGGTAGAGTCAGTACAGGAACCCCTGTCATTGCCTGTTGGTTGAGAAGAAGGAGGAGCTCAGAGTCGCTAGGTAAGCATCTCAGTTTAAAGTTCAACGGGACAATTGTTGAGCCCTTCCAGTAAAGGCACTACTGCTTTGTTAACAGACCTCAAAATCAGCAGACTCCAAACTGATGGAGGTGTGAAGATAAATTCTGAAAGTTGGTTATAGGAATATCAGTAAAGTTGGCTTACTCCTACCTTCATGGCTTCCTTCTCCACCTTTACACTTGACCGTCAGAGACAGAGTCCTTTGTTAACTGCTGTATTTTATAGGATTGCTTCACAACTATGCTTAGTGTTGTCTCTGAGCTGGTGCCACACTGAATGTTTAACAGACCACCACAATTTTCTAGAAGGTCATCTGTTCCTGCATAGTGAGGAAAATGGTATGAATGATAAATGCCAGGGACACAAGTCTATTGCCTTTACTCATATTGCTGAAATAAACTTTCTTTTTGTGAGAAGCAAAGTTACATAGAAGCAGTAGATTGGTGATAACAAAGGTATTCAGTAGGCTCAGAGATGAGAGCCCAGCTTCTGCCAGAGAAGGCATATCCAAGACCAGAGTGTTTCTATTCTAGTGAGGGGAAATTGCTGACCCTTCATGAGAAGGGTCCCAGTATAACGTAACTGCCACCACGGGTCTGGCTGGTTCTCTAGAGAATGATGCAATATTGTGAACATGGTTTCCAGTTCTGATTTGGGCAGGTGAGGCATTTAGCAATTGGAGTAGCCATCAGAGATCAGTATTGTTGAATTGACGCATAAGTCAGTCTGTGTCCTGGCTGCATGATTCAGGAATCCATTGAGCAAGCCCTGGAATAGCTGGGGAAGTAGCTGCCTCGTCTAGAATGGATCAACTTCTTTACCCAATGATGGAGACCAACCTTTACAATAGGTACCCTGTGGTAAAGAGTTGTATGGAAAAAAGGTATCTCCATACTCTGCTCATTCTGACAAATTTACCCTACCTCCTCCTCAGAGCTCCTACCGCCATTTCTATGAATTTAACCTCTTTCCAACCTTCACCCCATAGCCAATTTATTGGTTACTGGTCACAGTCAATGCAGGTCTATTCCTCTGACCATCTCGCCTTCTAGGCATTGTTTGATTCTGCAGATCATACTAGTAGAATTCCACCTTAGAGCCTAACCCTGTTTCTTATGAAAAAGCTGAAGCACTGATTAAGAAAGAGTCGAGATAATCCCTTGGATGGAGGAGACTGGTAGGCTGCAGTCCATGGGGTCGCGAAGAGTTGGACACGACTGAGCAACTTCACTTTCACTTTTCACTTTCATGCATTGGAGAAGGAAATGGCAACCCACTCCAGTGTTCTTGCCTGGAGAATCCCAGGGACGGCAGAGCCTGATGGGCTGCCATCTGTGGGGTTGCACAGAGTCAGACACGACTGAAGCAACTTAGCAGCAGCAGCAGAGATATCACCTCATACCAGTCAGAATGGTCATCATAAAAAAATCTGTTAGCAACACACTGTTGGTGGGAATGTGAATTGGTATAGCCACTATGGACACCAATATGGAGATTTCTTAAAAAACTAAAACTAGAGCTACCATGTGATCCAACACTCCCACTCCTGGGCATATATCTGGAGAAAACCAAGGTTCAGAAGGATACATGCACCCCAATGTTCATTGCAGTACTGTTTATAAGAGCCAAGACTTAGAAGTAGCCTAAATGTCCATTGACAGATGAATGAATAAAGAAGGTGGGGTACATATATACAATGGAATATTGTTGTTGTTGTTTAGTCACTAAGTTGTATCCAAATATTTTTAACACCACAGACTGTAGCCCACCAGGCTCCTCTCTCCATGGAATTCTCCAGGCAAGAATACTGGAATAGGTAGCCATTCCCTTCTCCAGGGGATCTTCCCAACCCAGGAATCATATCTACATCTCCTGCTTGGCAAGCAGATTCTTTATCACTGAACCCCTTGGGAAGATCCCCACAATGGAATATTACTCAACCATAAAAAGAATGAAATCATGCCATTTGCAGCAACAGGGATGCATCTGGAGATTATCACTCAAAGGTAATCTGTGTGATTATCTTTCACACAGAGAAAGACAAATATCATATGATATTGCTTATAAGTGGAATCTAAAAAAAGATAGAAATGAACTTATTTACAAAAGAAACAGACTTATAGTATTAGAACAAGCTTGCGGTTACTAAAAGGGAAGGGTAGGGGGAAGGAATAAGTTACGAGTTTGAGACTAACATATACACATCACTATGTTTAAAATAGATAATCAACAAGGATCTACTGTATAGCATGGGAACTCTGCTCAATACTCTGTAATGACTTAAATGGGAAAAGAATTTGAAAGAGAATAGATATATGCATAACTGAACTACTTTGTTGTACACTTGAAACTAACACAACATTGTTGATCAATGATACTGCAATATAAAAGAAAAAGAAAAGATAAAGAAAGAAAAGAAAGAGCAGGACCTGAGAATTGAAATGGGGACATTGCCTGAATTCTGCTGAAGCTGGTATTTCAAGCCTTCATTCTACATTTAGCCTCTCTTCTCTGGTGAGGTCAGTCTTCCCTTGGTACACATACTCTGCAATGTCTCTACCGTGATTCATAAAGGAATGTGGATATTCTCAACTTCCATCCTCACATCCTTGCTTTGCCTCCAGACTCAGGACCCTGGATAGATCTCTGGACAGATTCTGGGGAGATGAGCATAAGCAATAGCTATTGGTGGTCTCAGCTGCTTGCCACTGAAGGCGGGATTCCTTGGAGAGGTTCCAGAAGCCACAGCAGAGCCTCTTGCTTCCTGTCTGTCCAAGACCTCATGCCTGCCTACTGCTGTTGCAGTGGTAGCTTCTGCTCCTTTCCACCTTCCAAATATTTCAGGAGAGTTTCTCCTTGGATGATCAAAGAAGAAGCCACCCTGGCAAAGATTCTGGGAGATATGATTTCTAGCCTTCTGCCTCTGTGACACATGAGAGAATGTCAGTTAGTAGAGCTGGTGATATCTCCCACTTGAAGGATCTGCAAGGCATACACTTGAGGAGAAGGTGAGTAGGTAACAGAGGAAGGAAGGAGCATTCTTGTAAATGAGCTATTTGGAAGGTTAGAAAGGAGATAAAGAAAGAAAAAAATTGGATGGAGAAAAATTCCTGTCATAAGAAGTAGTTTCATTATTGTTCTTGATTGAAAAGACAGTTCCCAAGGACAGACAAATGATATAGTTGGCCCCATAGAAGTAGCTTATATCCTGGTGGGGACCAGTTTCTAAAAATTAATAAATTGCCAAAGATTCCTTGAATGCTGTTAAGGGAAACAATTCTCTGTGGGATTTACTCAAGTTGGTTTTATTTATAGGAAGGCTGAAGTCTTTCTCTCCCTGATGGGTTCTCTCTTAGGCATGAAATGTGTTCTGGGAAAAGCCAGGAAAGCAAGAGAGCCAAGCAATGAGTGGGACACATGTGTTTGTTAAGAGGTTTTGACAAAGCATCCGGGAGGGACATCTGTTATAAACAGTGGGAGCTAAATTGCACTGTTTTGTTTCTCTTGATACACGCAGAGAAATGAGCCCATACGTCCCCTTTGGTATGGTCGTGGAGATATGAGCTCTCTGGAAAAGATGAAGGGTTTCATGTTTGAAATATGTGTAGTTTCTTGGCATCCATACCCAGGACGTCTGAGAATGAATAATGCATACATGATTATTCCTGATTAATATTTTAATCCTCAGTATTGCACCAATTGGGAGAGCTTTGGCACGTTAACAGCTTCAACAATAACAGGGAACAAAGATTCTGCTTCAGCCATCAGAAGCAAACTCAACTCTATAGGCAAAGAGAACTGATGTCCAGGGAGATCCCAATCTACCTTCATATGCAGAAATCAAAGAAAGACCCTGAGATGAAGGAGAAAAAACACAGTGGACTTGTGTCAAGGTTTTTTTAAGGAAGTAAGATAAAGTCAGTGGGAGCTTTTCACCAAAAAGATGATCCCACAGTGCCAAAGTTAGAGCGAGAGCCTAAATTACAGGGGGAGGGGGATGGTCTCAGGGAGCCGCAGTGGTGGGCAGGATGGTGGCACTGGGCATGGAAGACAGTGGACAGTGAAAGATGCAAGGAAGGGTCCTAGCAGGATTAGGGTTAGGGTTAGGGTTAGGCCTGGGGCGATCAGTTCGTATCTACACTGTGGATAGTGGTGGAGTTCTGGGCTGGCATTTCCAAGTCGTGTGGGTGGAGGCTGAGTTGGCCAATCAAAGCCACAACACCAGGCTTGGGAGTCCCAGGAGACCAGGTTGTGTCCAGGAATTGCCTACTGTGGGGCAGGACACCAATGAAAGCCCCCCCACCTCTTCCCTGTGGCATGTCTTCTTTGTAACTGTCCTTGTAGGACCACTTTCTCTGAGGGAAACCTGTGTGAGAGAGGCTCCAACTTTGTGGACGTGGGGAGTCCATGGTCCTGGTCGCCCACAAACATGCCTTTGTTCCCATCACCTGAAGCAGTTCTGCTGTTTTCTATTCTCTTACTCCTGCTGGAGCTCATCACCCAAGAACTGCATCCTGTTGAAGGGTGTGATTATGTCAGTGAAGGCTACTTCAGTTACAGGTGACAGAAAATTAACTCAAGCTGGCTTGAGTTGCTTTTAAAAATGAATTTCATTGCCTTGTAGAACTGAAAAGTACAGAGATGGATATAGGTTCAAAAACGTTAGAATATGTTTTTTTGAACATGAGATTCTGGGTGGGTAGGCGAAATGGATGGGGGTGATCAAAAGGTACAAACTTCTGGCTGTAAAATAAATAAGTCATAAGGATGTCATGTGCAACATGGTGACTATAGTTAATAAATACCTTATGGTATAACCGACAGTTGCAAAAATAAAAAGCCTAAAACAAACAAACAAACAAAAAACTCCACACAACAGAAGACAGAGAATCAAATGATGCCATGAATCATGGGGATGCAAATGCCCAACCTCACTCATCTCTGATCGTCTTTGACCTGATGTCATCCTTAGGCAGGGTTTCTCTCTGTGGCTGTGGGCTTACAATTTCCTGAACTTGGGTCCAGAAGTAAAATAAGTTCCCCTTTTCCAAGCCCGGAGTTTGGGTCTATCTGAGGCATCCCTGGTCTAATTTCTGTGGCTGGGTTGGGGGAGGGGGTTGTGTCCAGTGTTTTGATTGCCCAGACCTAGCTCTTGTATCCGCCTCCAGAAACAAGGAGGATTTATTACACTTGAGCTACTTAAACTGGAAGGTTTAGAGGCTGGAGGATTTCTTGAAGTAAACTAGGGTTCCCTTCTATAAGAAGGGGGAGATAAAAAGATCCATTGCATATGGGGACAGCAGATGACTCATGAAGCATCTAGAATAGCAGGAGCAAGTCTCAATTATGAATGTCATTTGATTGGAATGACTGCCTGAAACATGGTGTTGAGAAGGATGCTGAGGTTGCCTCAGTGTGCAGTAACTGATAAGCAATGTCTATCACAGATGCAGAAGCATGGGCTGGTGTTATAAGTGCCATGGATTAACCAGCTCTGATGGAGAAGAGACCTTTATTTGGCCATGCTGATCACTAATGCCTTTAAAATGAGAAAGCTTTTTGCCTTCAAAAAACATGAGATGGGATAAAATGTTTCCTGATAAAGACGAGCAATATAGTCAAGCATCACTTGTTCTGATGAAGGTCCCAGTGTATCCTTTCTCATCTTCCTTTTGTGAAAATTAAGGTAAAGCAGGAAGCTTGGCAAGTATTGTTGAGATCTGCATACAGACTGTGGCTGAAAAGCCTGGGGAGTGTTTGAATGCTTCTGCTTGGGCACAATTACATTGTGAATGAGCCAGTTGTGTGGAAGATGTAAAATGTTTCCGAGTGGATTTCTCATCTTGACAAACTCCTCCACTAACAGCCTGGGAGCACAGATCTCTTTAGCAGTGAAAGGGAATAGGCATTAATAGTGAGAGGTTGGGACGCTAACAGCCCAAGGCCCTCAGCCCTCTGCCCAGTACCATCAGCTTAATCTTCCGTGGCCAGAAGCTGCCCTCCCTCAACTCCAGGCCTCATTATACATGCTTCTTGGGCCCACTGTTCCTTGCTCCACAGCTCCTCCTCACGCATCTGACATAACCTAATGAAGATACTTAGCTTCACTTCTCACATCTGTTGCTCAGGCACAAGTCAGTGTCCTCTGATGCCTGAGTGTCTGAGGGGCACAGCAGCATGTGGCCATCAGGGTTGTGGCTCAGAGAGACAGTTCAGGGCTGCACTCTCTCTGGGACCCATTCAGCAACACCTTTGAATATCTTATCTAGGCATGAGGACACACAAATAAACATCACCAGTCCCCATCCTCCAAGACCATCTAGTCTGTGACCAAAGACAGGTCCCTCAGTGTATAAGTCATAACACAGAACGCTGAGTTCCAAAGAAAGGAGTAGACTGAAGAGGCTGCTTGAAGACACAATAATTAATACAGGTTTGTATTACTTCCTGACGCTCATGCTTATTCTGTTTTAATAGAAAGAACAAATCTGATGCCATATTAGATCTGTTTCTTTTACTTTAACCTTTGTATTCTATTGCTTCCAGTTAAGAATGTTGCTTATAACCTAAAATATACAGGGTAGACCCTTATTCTACCTCAAGGCTCTTATCTTTAGAGCATAACATTTTTCCAGTCATAAATAAAAATTTGCAGAACAGGGAATAACATTTGCCTTGTTGGAAGTTTACATGAACACCATGACTTGGACCTATGTGGACAGCTGGAAGGACAAAGGATTCCTACACCAAGAAGTCTGCAATAACCAACCATGCCCCTTCCTCAATTTGCCTTTAAAGACACCGCTGAAACCCTTTGGGGAGCTCAGGGTTTTGGGGAGCCTGAGCCACTTGTTCTCCTTGGATGGCCCTGCAATAAACCTTTCTCTGCTCCAAACTCCAATGTTTGGTATCCTTTGGCCTTGCTGTGAGTTGGGCACATGAAGTTGAGTTAGATAGCGCTGTGAAATTGACAGGTTCTGTGTTTATTGCCCCCATTTTACAGATGGGGAAACCAAACTTTAGGTTATATAGCCATTCATTCATTCATTTACCTTTTTCTAGTACCTACTATGTATCATCACCTTGCTAAGTACTGGGGATACAGAGATGAGTCGTCCTTCCCACGCTTGATTTAGATGCTCATGACTATCCCTCAAGAGACGCCAGTCAGTGAATGGATCTGGGAGACTGAACGCTTGTTCCTCTGTATGAGGTTATCTTCCCCCCAATACTTGGGATGGTGCATTTCATGCAGTGCAACCTCAAAGATATGGCATTCCTAAAATGATCTACTCCCCAAAACAGTATTGATGTTTTGCTGTAAGGTGTTTCTCTAAGCTCTCTGAGTTGTTGCCGGGATGGAGAGGCAGCCCCTGGTTGTATAAATGCAGGTCCGTCCTACAATGGGGACCGTCTCTTGGGAGGAATGAAAATGACTCCCTAGAATTTTCTCTGTTCAAATGGTTGTTGACATATCCAGGAAGAATTTTTCAAGAAAGCTCTATAAACACTGGACTTGAGAACTGTGTTTACAAAGCCATCTATTATGTTGGCTCAGAAGATCTGGAGGCAGAAATCTTCGGGCTCTGCAGGCACTGCATGAACCCCAGTGGTGCCATCAGTGGGTGCTCGACAGGATGGCTCTAAGCTGCACCCCAGGGAACTCAGGAAAGCCATTGTCCCCTGCCACTTCCCCTTACCCTGGAATGAACACAGTGGAGTTGTTTTGACTCTTCTCCCAAATGGTGCAAGGCTATATTCAAATTATTTTTTCTGAAATCACTTAATACCATAGTTAAACCAGTGACTGGGTTCAGGCACATTTTGACCACTTTCCTGAAAATTTGTTTATAAGGATATTTTTAAGCTGACAATGAAAACATTCTTATTTTGTTCCTTCAAATTTAAGCTGTCCTGATGGAGAAGGCAATGGCACCCCACTCCAGTACTCTTGCCTGGAAAATCCCGTGGACGGAGGAGCCTGGTGGGCTGCAGTCCATGGGGTCACTGAGGGTCGGACACGACTGAGCAACTTCACTTTCACTTTTCACTTTCATGCATTGGAGAAGGAAATGGCAGCCCACTCCAGTGTTCTTTGCCTGGAGAATCCCAGGGACGGGGGAGCCTGGTGGGCTGCCGTCTATGGGGTCGCACAGAGTCAGACACGACTGAAGTGACTTAGCAGCAGCAGCAGCAGCTAGAGACAGGAGAGAGTGAGGGATCTTGCTAGTACCCTTTTGGATGAATTCTGCCTGTTCTACAGAACAGTATAAAGCCCCACCCCCCCGCCCACCTCAGAGTGCTGAGAAGATCATCTAGCTGGATCACGAAAGGCTTTCTGGGATGCCCAAGACCTGTGACCAACAAACAAACAGTCTGGGGAGGGTGGGATCATGCAGTCCTGGGCTTGGCTGAAGCAGAAGGACCCTCCATGTTGCTAGCACAGTGTTTTGCCCTTTTCTTGCTCTTCTCCTCCCCCTGCAGGCTTGAGGGAGCTTGGGAAGGCAAAAAATGAAGCATAGGGCCAGGCAGAGCTGGAATGGCATTATATCTCCTGTGTTATCCTGTGCCTAATAAATCTACCTCAGGACTCAGAGAAAGCAAAGAACCTTTCCCACAAAGCTAAGTGATTCTTGGTTTCTCCTCTAGAACACACTGTTTGGGCACATTTAGGGCCAGTATGCCAAGCCCACTTAGATTTCTCTAAAAACCTTATTCAGCCTGTCCACTTGACCCCATACTAGCTTGACAAAAGATGAGAAGGTATTGATTAACTTTATTCTATGGTTTTCAACTAATATACAGTGAATCCAGTTTTAGACATAAAATTGATATCTTGTAGATGTCATGCTTGTGATTGAAGTTTCACTGTATTATCACACATTTTTCTTAGGAAGAAGCTGTTTGTTTCCAGAGTCCCCTACTGTGTTATTGTTAAGTTGCTCAGTGGTATCTGACTATTTGCAACCCCATGGACTGCAGCACACCAGGCTTCCCTGTCTTTCACTATCTCCCAGAGTTTGCTCAAACTCATGTCCATTGAATCGGTGATGCCACCCAACCACCTCATTCTCTGTCATCTCCTTCTCCTTCTGCCTTCAATCTTTCCCAGCATCAGGGTCTTTTCCAATGAGTCGGTTCCTCGAATCAGGTGGCCAAATTATTGGAGTTTCAGCTTCAGCATCAGTCCTTCCAATGAATATTCAGGACTGATTTCCTTCAGGATTGACTGGTTGGATCTCCTTGTAGTCCAGGGGACTCTCAAGAGTCTTCTCCAACACCACAGTTCAAAAGCATCAATTCTTTGGTGCTCAGCCTTCTTTATGGTCCAACTCACACATCCGTACCTGACCACTGGAAAAACCATAGCTTTGACTAGATGGACTTTTGTCAGCAAAGTAATGTCTCTGCTTTTTAATATGCTGTCTAGGTGGATGAAACCTCCACCAGGTGGGAGAAATGAATTAATGCTGCCCATAAGTATGCAGACCCCAGACTAGTTGGAAACAGAAAGTTCATGATGGTGATTCCCACTTACTTCACCAGCAACGAATCAGAAGAATGTTCATGAGCTGATCACACCCTCTTTGAACCATTAGTATAAAAACTCCTCACTACTCCCTCGAGGTTGGGACACACAGTTTTGAGGCCCTGCTATGTCCTTTGCCTGGCAAGCAATAAAGCTATTCTCTTCTACTTCACCCAAAACTCTGTCTCTGAGATTTAATTTGATGTCAGGGTACAGAGGCCGGATGTGACTTCCCTGTTGACTGACCTGCATATCAATAGCTACTTTAGAGTTTCAGGGTCTCATCAGCCTGGGAAGACAACAAAAGGAGTTCAGCATGAAATATTCATCCACAAAAGCCATGGAAGTGCTGGACCTGTAGCCCAGATGTGTTTCTCCTTTCTCCTTTCTCCTGCTGGGTCCTGGTTTCTGTGATGTGCCTTTGACCTTCACTACCTTTTCTGGATCAGTTCAATAAGAGGTGGCATTGAGAGTCGTTAGAAATGACATGGCAATTCCCTTTGTCTGTAAAGTCAATAGACAGTGTCTGGGCTTTCTCTCTCCTGTGAGTGAGCTCTTTCTCCCCACTCCCTGATCTGGTCCTGAGAGTCAAGCTTTTTTTTCCCTTTTTTTCCTGAGCATCATTAGCTATCACTATAACAGGGAAGAGCAAAATCTGACTCCCTATTGGATCTGTTTCTTTTACTTTAACCTTTGTTCTCCAATGCTTTTGTTACTATAATCACCAAAAGAATGCTTTCTATAGCTATAAGCATACACAATGGCCTGCCTTGGGGAACCTGCCCCTCTGCCTGAACGTTAAACTGCGGTGGCTTTGTTTAGCTCACTGGGAAACACCCTGCCCCTGCCTACCAGTGAATGGTTGCAGGGAAGCAGAAATGAACACATCCCCTCCCCCAAAGCTGGCCAAGCCAGGAGATACTTGGCAATATTTATTTACTTTACTTCCTCCCCCCTCCCCATCTCTGTCCCATAAAAGAAACAGGCATCCAGTCTCTAATAACACGGTACTCTAGGACATTAG
Source organism: Budorcas taxicolor (assembly GCF_023091745.1). NCBI lineage: Eukaryota > Metazoa > Chordata > Mammalia > Artiodactyla > Bovidae > Budorcas > Budorcas taxicolor. Next base: position 118,352,989 of record NC_068911.1, read on the forward strand.
TTCACCATCTTCTTGAATGTCCAGCTTTCTGAATAAAGTCTCTATTCCTCAATTCTATACCTTGTCTCCTGATTATTGGCCTGTCATGTGGCCAGCAGGCTGATCTTGGGTTCGGTAACATCACCTGGCTGAACTTTTCTGCTTCAGTCCCTTAGGCAAAGAGGTCACCTCTGCCTCTGACCTGAACCAAAAGTTGAATGTTTCTGTGCTCAGATAAGCCCCTTTCTGGGGATTGAGCTTGCCTGTATTGATAGAAAAGAGGACAGGAGAGATACCTGGGTTTGTTCCTTCCTGCTGAGGCACCCTGAGTGAGGCATTTAACTTCCTGAGCTCTCCAAGGCCTCCAGGCAAACCCTGAGAATGTGAGGATGCTGCAAGTGCGCTTCTGTCCTGGAGGATGAGCTGCAAGATCTCCTGAGTGGATGGGATGGCTCTGTGGCAAACTAAATGGTCTGTGGTTTTCCCTTCGGTAACCACTTGTTTGATATCATTTTTACAGAAGCTCTACTCTTCTGTAAAGTCGTCTTTTTCGTGCTGCGCTTTGTCTTGTGATTCTGCCTTATTATTTCTTCCTCCTGTTTTCAGTGCTGGCTTTCCACAGATGTCCCTGGACCTCGCCGTCATCCATCAGAGTAATTTCCTCTGAATCCATTCCCCACAGTAGCTCACTGGAGGTTCCCTTTTGGTCCTGCTATGATGAGATGATTTAACAGCCACATTCCCATAGCTAATCCACATGGAGGAGATGGAACCTTCCAACTGATTCCCTTTTCCTTTCCCTGATGCCATTACACCTTGCCTTTGATACGATCTGATTCGACACACGCCACAAAACGTGAAGAGATCACAATGCTTCTTTCTTTGGAAAGTTAAACAAGCAGTTTCCGATTTTTGATGCTCCTTTTCTTCCAGAAAAATTACCCAGAGAGTAGTTGATTTTCTTCTCTTGGGGCAGTTCTAAAAAGAGAGAGGAGATAAAATTGTTACATGGAGTGCTGCCTGTGTCCTTGGCTTTTTACCAACTGCACAAAGAACAGGGAACCTTGCCTTGCTAACTCTCGGCATAAAAGAAGATGGATCAAATAGTTTCAGAGGAGCTTGGAGAAGTGTCGGCCATGGCCTGCAGTGCTTTCTGCTCCCGAGCACTTTGTAAATTGCCCCTTTTGAGTTATTCAAAGGCTCTGGAAATGTCTTTTCTTTCTTCCCACTCATTTTTTGGGCCCAAAAGTTCATCTATACTAATAAAATACTAGTTTTGATAACAATGAAATGGATGCTAATAGTAGCTACCATTTGCAGGCATTGAGGTTGTGTTTAGTAATTACCATAGTCCTGTGAGACCGAAGGGATCTCCCATGTACAGTCAGGGAAAGCAGAGCTTGGAGCAATTAAACTACCCATCAGTAAGACTGAGCTAGAAATAAATGCTGTACTGAAAATTTGAAACAGGGAAGAACAGAATCAGACTGTTTCTTCTACCTTAACTCTTGCTCTCCATTGCTTTTGGCACTATCGTCACTGAAAACATGCTGTCTATAGCTGTACTGTTGTTGTTTAATTGCTAAGTGGTGTCCAGCCCCCCAGGCTCCTCTGTCCATGGGGTTTCCCAGGCAAAAATACTGGAGTGGGCTGCCATTTCCTTCTCTAGGGGGTCTTCCCCACCCAGGGATCAAACCTACATCTCCTGCTTGGCAGGTGGATTCTTTACCACCTGGGAAGCCCCAGGTGGCTGTAAGCATACATAATATCCTGCCTCAATCCTGCCCCTCTGCCTGAATGTTAAGCTAAAGTAACTTTGTTTGACTCAAGGGTACTTTAGCTTCTGATGCTGCCCAACTCTAAACGGCTGCCAAGAAGAAGAAATGAACACATCTCCTCCCCAGTGCTGGCTAAGCTAGGAGATATTTTACAAGACTTATGGCCATTTACTTTACTTCCTCATCTCCTTCCCCTCTCTGTTCTATAAAAAAAAAAAATTAGCATCCAGACCCCAATGAGATGGTACTCTAGAACATTGCTTCATTATTGTATTGGATGCCTGGCTTTCCGAAAAAAGTTGCTGTTTGCCTCAACATGTCTCCCAATTATTGGCCTCTCATGCGTCAAGCAGATGGAGTTTGGATTTGGTAACAAATTCACACCCAAGGCTTTTCCAACTTCAAACCCTGTGTCCTTTCCTGCATGTCAAACCCACTTTGAATTTCACTTTGATTGTCGGTCTTTTTCTTTCATCTCGCTTGTCAGAGTAGATAGTATTTTTTTGATTTTCATTACAAGCAATGGGTAAGGAGTTTGAATAGCAAAATTCTCTGAGCGGGACCTGGGAGATTTGAGAACTCTCCTGCCCCCAACACACACAGATGACACTGTTGTTTATTTTATTACAGAGAAGTTGTTTATTTATTTTTTTAATTTAATTTTTTAAAACAATCTGTACAAATGGTTCTAATTCTCAGCTTGAGCCAAAAAACCATGATCTTCTCTATACTCAGATAAGAGATTGAAGTCATGGTGTGCCTACTGGTTTGCTGTGTGAGTCCAGATGGATCATACCTCTTTTTATTGATCCCTTATAACTAGAAGCTTCCCTGGTGGCTCATGGTAAAGAATCTGCCTGCAATGCCAGAGGCCTGGGTTTGATCCCTATGTTGGGAAGATCCCCTGGAGAAGGGAATGACTACCCACTCCAGTATTCTTGCCTGGAAAATTCTGTGGTCATAGCTGCAGTCCATGGGGTCACAAAGAGTTGGACACGACTGAGCAACTAACACTTTCACTTTCTTATAACTAGAGGACTCTCTACCTCTCTCTCTCTGTCTTTTTTTTTCAATTTCCAATAAAAATGTTCATTTTTTAAGGTAAAACTGTAATGAATGACAGAAAGCAGAGAAGTGATTACCTAAGGTTAGGGACAAGCATTGGATTGTCCACAAAGAAGCAAGAGGAACTTTTAAAGTGAAGAAAATGTTTTATATCTTCATTTTCTTTATTGTTGATTTAATATGGTTGATTTACAATGCTGTGTTAGTTTCTGATAGGCTAGGTGATTCACACATACATATTCACATTCACATATACATGTATACATGTATTCTTTTTCAGATTCTTTTCCATTATAGGTTATTACAAACTATTGAATACTGTTCTTTTTCTGAGTGGGAAATAGGGCTGCCAGTGGTGTGGGAAGAGAAGGAATAGGATGGTGTGGAAGGCTCTGTGCATGTTACATGTTTATTCAATCCGTTGAGGTTTGGAATCTAGAATTTGCAAAGTTTGAATTATCAGCATTTCCAGGCAATGGCAAGATTTTCATTCTGAGATGCCTGGTGGTTCAGTGGCTAAGACTCCACACTCCCAATGCCTGGGGCCCAGGTATCCCAGGTCTGGAAACTAGGCTTCACAGTCCACAACTAAAAAAAGCCACATGCTGTAACTAAGACCTGGTGCAGCTAAATAAGTAAAAGAATGTGACTGCAGGGTCACACCCACAAGACCAGGAACTGGGTTCTTCCTTTAACAAATTGAATGAGAACCCAAAAGGAACCTCTAGCTTTGTGATTAGACTTTGACATTTGGATCCAGCCCTTCATGCAAAAGCATGGACCAAACGGGCCTGGTTCCTTGTAGGTATGGGATATATTCTAGTCTCCTTTTTCTTTTACATATAAGGTTTTTAGAGCCAAGCTGAAGCCTGTGGGGAGGACATCACTTGAGATTTGCAACCGTTCTTCACTGAACTCCTTTCCTTTGTCTCTTCAAGGGGCCAAAGTGACCCTCCGGCAAACGCTCAAGTCTACCCGGACCCAACGAGGGAGGAAGCCATTACTCAAAAAACATAAACACCAGGAGTACAGCAGCACTTTGGTCAAATGGAGATGCCAGCTTTTCTGTCTGGATTCTATCAGGATTTATGCTGTGGCGATTTCAAGGAGACTTGCAAATGGTTATAAGTGGTGCAAATTATAGAAGTGACTCATGGACATTCAGCTTATTTAATTTGATTGCTACCCTCAAAAGATGCCTTGCTGACTGAAGTGTAACAGTGACAGGTAAAGAGTGTCTCAGGGGGTTCCTTGACTTTGTCTGCCTGGCTGTTGATATGCATAAAACAACAAGGTATAAAAGAAAGACCGGGGAAAAAAAACACAACAACCCTGAAGCCTCTCATACAGCGGTTCCCTGCCTTCGAGTCACAATTGAAATGAAACTTTTCAAATTCCTCTCTCCCAGTTCAGCCTGTTCCCATCAATCAGTGACTGCGTATGATGGGGCCCTTTACAGGTCAGTCCATTTATCCTTGAGACTGCCGACAGGACTTTGCCCTGAAAAATTCTCAGGCAGATGGGTGACTGTCCTCCTTTTCAGAGCTTTCCTGAGAAATAAATCATCAGCATTCTCAGTAACCCACGTTGGTGCGGAGCGTCTGGTAAGAAAGTCTCAAATTGGCATAGCCTTCAAAGGGAGAGGAGTCAGGAGTCCAGCTCTGTGCTTCTTAACATGAATTATGCATCTTAGAATAAAGGAGCCATGGAAATCAAACACTTAACGTGCCAGAAACAACTGGCTCAACTCATCACCCAGTGACTGGGCCATTATTTCTGACAATACCAGCTAAGGTTCCTGTAGCAAAGCACCTCCACTTCTGGGATCTGCCTTTCTATTCTATCAAATGATGCATTATGACTCAAGGTGGAAGTCAGGGATATTATTGGGACCTCATTCTAAGATATGGAAAACCATTTTTTTTTCCCCCTTGTGCAAGGCCTTTAGTGTAGATCTATCTTGCAGTGATTTCCTTGGGTGTAATTTGAGGGGCCCTCTACTGGTTAACATTTTTATAGCCTGTGAAATGGAGCAGGACCCTATGGCCCTTCCCTCCATGTCCTCTACCTGCCTTTTGTCTGTAAAAACACTTCAGTCAAAGAATAAGTTTAATCTGAGAAGTGAGAAAATGTAGAAGCAAAAGAAAAGAGTCAAACAGGACAAAATAATGATAGTTTAGTCATTAAGCAAAATCGAGGACCTTTGGTTCCTTCTCAAGGGCTATATAGACAATAGCCCTGAGCCATCTCCTGTGGGCTATCTTATAGATACTGAAACCCCCAGCAGGTGGAAGAAGTAAACTACATAATGATAAAACTGTAGCCATGATATAAACTGTTCCATCTTACACAGTCCTGAGAACTGGCCTCAAGGAAATGGGAACAAACTGGCCTTGGAACTGGAAACTAACCATACTTAAAGCAATCAAAATGACACTGGTCAGACACTGCAGGACCAGGTCTGATAACCGTCAGAGCTGCCTTTGCTGTTTCTACTTGTAGGCCCCTCCCTCAGTCTATAAAATTCTTACCTACTGGTTGTCTTGGGGTTGGAGGAGTTGGCCTTTGGACAAGAGTCTGCCCCCATTGCCCCTGTTGTCAGCATTCAAAATAAAGCAAACTTTCCTTTCTATCAATCTTGATTCATTTTGGCTTTTGAGTGGCAAACAGCCAGACCCCCACTTTCAATAACACCTGTACATTTTAAATTGCCCTAACATCCCCCTCCGCAACGTACACATAGGTGCTATTATTATGCTAGCATTTTTTCCCTAAACAAACTGTAAATATTTACCTAAGAGTTTTTAAAATTGCTGCTGTCTGGTGGAGCTTGGCTAAGGGGTCATTGACAACTAATGGCTCCAGGAATGTATGGCTTGGTAGAAGGAAGGGCTCTTACCTGTGTGCATGGCTGCCCACCCTTTGTCTCTGCTGCCTCCCTAGGAGGACTTGGGCAGCTCTCTTGACCCGTGAGAATGTTCTGTCCTGGTGCCTGGGGGGATTCCCTCTCTTAGACCAGACTGTCCCATAATGATAGACTCACATTACTGATCCCATATAGTCAGATAGGCTCCTGGGACTTAGGGAAAATTTACCTCCTCTGCTTCAGCACCTATTGACCTTATGAATTAAGGAGCCCTTGGCTGTAAGTAAGAGAAGACAGAGACCATATTGTGGCTATGATAAGGGCATCTGTTATTACATATAACAAGAGGTTCAGGTGGCTGCAGGCTTCCTACAATTAGAAGCTCAATGATGACATCAAGGAAGTCTTCCCAGTCTGTTAATCTTTTTTGCGACTTTTGCCCTCAGGATGTCTCTTTCTTGATCATCTGATGACCACTGTTTTTCAGGTATTACATTCAGATATAGGGATTTCCAGGGGCAGAGGACACCATCACTTCCAAAATCTCTTTCTTCAAATAGAGAGTACTGTTTTCTCCAGAAACCTCCTGATGACCTCCTCTCATGTCTTATTGGCCAGCTGACCCAATGTCTACCTTCCAGCCATGACCAGGAAGGGGAAGGAGAGCTGGACCCACCTTTTCCTGAGGCGCCTAACCCAGACGAATCTTGTTAGAGAGGAGGATGAGGCCATCAAAAGTCATGGATGGACCTAGAGACTGTCATACAGAATGAAGAAAGTCAGAAAGAGAAAAACAAATATCATATATTAATGTATATATATAGAATCTAGAAAAATGGTACAGTTGATCTTATTTTCAAAGCAGAAATAGAGACACAGACATACAGACACCAAGAGGGAAAGCGGGGGGTGGGAGGAATTGGGAGACTGAGATTGACAGATAGACACTATTGATACTATGTATACAATAGATAGCAAATGAGAACCTACAGTATAGCTCAGGGAACTCAGCTCAATAGATGAGTTCTCAAATGAGCTCTGTGGTGACCTAAATGGGAATGCAATTCAAGAAAGAGGGGATATACATACAGCTGATTCACTTTGCTGTGCAGCAGAAACTAACACAACATTGTAAAGCAATTATATACCTATAAAAATTAATCTTAAAAAAAGAGTCTCTACAAAAATCTGCCGCCTTGGGCAGTGATTTTCTCTTTTCAGGAACGAGTTAATGTTGCACTGCCTACCTTGCCTGACTGGCAGCAGTGATCTGGGGTCCACACTGATTGCTGAACTCATAAGATATAATAGGGTCCACCCAGTGTCAGAGTTAACTTTAATAGAGGCTATAAGACAGCTAATAAATAGCACAGCATACACATCAGTGGCATGACAGAGGTCATGAAGATCCCCAAGCTTCCAACTCTCCTCAAATTTCTGTATACTTGGTACCTTTGTGGTCACAAAGCTGAGTGGGCAAGGACAGTGATCAGTTCTGGGGACTGTGACTTTTACATCATGCTACTCCTTGCTCAGGGGTAACTAACATTGTCAGAGCACTCGTAATTCATCAGTTACCAATCACTCATTAGTTACAGGTTAATCAATAGATAACCTCAGTGAGGTATGGATTCTTGATCTGTACATAGCATTTATCTTGGGTCAATGCTATGCATTATCTATGAATTCTTTAAGTTAATGTCACAAGAAGGATTTAACTGAAGATCAAATCTTGTGTGTCCCTGAGGTTAGAGAAAAGACTATAACCAGCTATTGGCCCTTTCCTTCCAAGTTTATTTTTATTTTCTTATTTTTAATTTTTATTGAAATATAGTTGATTTACAATGTTGTATTAGTTTCAAGTGTACAGCAAATTGATTCAGATATATATATATATATGTACATTAAAAAATTCTTCTTTAAGTTCTTATCCATTATATTTATGTATATATACACATATATAATGTATATAGATATATACAGTAAAATAATTCTTCTTTAGATCCTTATCCATTATAGGTTAGTATAAGATATTGAGTATAGTTCCCTGAGCTATAGAGCAGGTCCTTGTTGGATGTCTGTTTCATATATAGTTGTGTGTATATTTAAATCTCAAACCCCCCTTTCCCAATTGGGTCTCATCACTTCATGGGAAATAGATGAGGAAACAGTGGAAACAGTGTCAGACTTTATTTTTTGGGCTCCAAAATCACTGCAGATGGTGACTGCAGCCATGAAATTAAAAGACAGTTACTCCTTGGAAGGAAAGTTATGACCAACCTAGATAGCATACTGAAAAGCAGAGACATTACTTTGCCAACAAAGGTCTGTCTAGTCAAGGCTATGGTTTTTCCTGTGTTCATGTATGGATGTGAGAGTTGGACTGTGAAGAAGGCTGAGCGCCAAAGAATTGATGCTTTTGAACTGTGGTGTTGGAGAAGACTCTTGAGAGTCCCTTGGACTGCAAGGAGATCCAACCAGCCCATTCTAAAGGAGATCAGCCCTGGGATTTCTTTGGAAGGAATGATGCTAAAGCTGAAACTCCAGTACTTTGGCCACCTCATGCGAAGAGTTGACTCATTGGAAAAGACTTTGATGCTGGGAGGGATTGGGGGCAGTAGGAAAAGGGGATGACAGAGGATGAGATGGCTGGATGGCATCACCGACTCAATGGACGTGAGTTTGAGTGAACTCTGGAAGTTGGTGATGAACAGGGAGGCCTGGAGTGCTGCAATTCATAGGGTCGCAAAGAGTCGGACACAACCGAGCGAATGAACTGAACTGAACTGAACCATAAATTTGTTTTTTATGTCTGTTAGCCTATTTTTGTTTGGATATAGGTTCAGTTTTATCATTTCTTTAGATACCACATAAAAGTGATATATCATAATGATATTTGTTTTTCTCTGTCTGGCCTACTTCACTTAGTACAATAATCTCTAGTTGCACCCATGTTGCTGCAAATGGCATGATTTCATTCTTTTTATGGCTGAGTAATATTCCACTGTGTGTATATATATATACTGCATATTCTTCATTCATCTGTCTATGGACATTTAGGGCATGTCTTGGCTATTGTAACTAGTTCTGCTATGAACATAGGGGTACATGTATCTTTTTGAATTAGTGTTTTGTCACAGGTATATACCCAGGAGTGGGATTGTTAGATCATATGATAGCTCTATTTGTAGTTTTTTAAGGAACTTCTATGCTGTTCTACACTGTGGCTGCACCAACTTATGTATTTTAGCCTGGTCCTAGGAACATTATGTGAACAAAATATATCCCTCCTTATCCCTTTCTTTCTTGAGATGTCATACCCGCTATGGTTTTTACCTTCTTCCCTCTTTTATTCCCAGTTTCCAGGGAGATATCGTGTTCTACATTTTTGCACAATTTCTTGTTCAAATTTGGTTCCATTAAGATCCTCCCTTGAGATACTGAGAAAGCCCTGTCAAGCTGAAAAATGATTATTGCATTTTATAAAGAAGAAATCAAGGCTGACACTAGATAACTTACTTGAGACAATACTCTCATTAGATTTGGTGAAAAGATCCAGGTGTCCCCAGTGCCAAAGTGAGTGTCCTTTCCACCTACTATGTTGCTAAATCACCAGGCGCAAGGAGCACAACTGAGGGGAAGAGGGACCACACCACTGCTATGGGATCCTGGCCCCTGTTAGAGCTCTGTTTCTGTTGCCATCATGCTGCAATTGTCGAGCCTCTGACTGTTCTCAAGCCTTGTCACCACCTTGACCCTGGCAACTGTCATTGTTTCTCTTTGCCCAGTTTCATCACTGTCCTACCGCTCCAGAACTGATAGAGTTGGCCCTGCCCTCCTTTGATAGACCACTTCCTGGAAAGAGTCTTGTCACTGGAGCTCAATTAATTTTTTTAATAAAGATTTTTTTTGATGTGTACCATTTATAAAGTCTTTATTGAATTTGTTACAATTGCTTTTAGATTTTATGGTTGTTTTATTCACCCGAAGGCATGGGGGATCTTAGCTCTCCAACGAGGGATTAAACTTGCACCCCCTGCACTGGAAGGCAAAGTCTCAACCACTAGATCACCATGGGAGTCCCTGGGCAAATTCACTTTTTAAACCATTTTTGGAAATTGTGTTAGTTTCAGGTATACAGCAAAGTGATTCAATTATACATACATACACACACACACACACACACATCCATTCTTTGCTAGATTATTTTCTCTTCTAGGTTATTATTAGGCTTTCCAGGTGGCACTCAGTTCAGTTCAGTTCAGTTGCTCAGTCATGTCTGACTCCTTGCGACCCCATGAATTGCAACATGCCAGGGCTCCCTGTCCATCACCTAATCCTGGAGTTCACCCAAACTCATGTCCATCGAGTTGGTGATGCCAGCCAGCCATCTCATCCTCTGTCGTCCCCTTTTCCTACTGCCCCCAAACCCTCCCAGCATCAGAGTCTTCCAATGAGTCAACTCTTCGCATGAGGTGGCCAAAGTACTCGAGTTTCAGCTTTAGCATCATTCCTTCCAAAGAATACCCAGGGCTAATCTCCTTCAGAATGGACTGGTTGGATCTCCTTGCAGTCCAAGGGACTCTCAAGAGTCTTCTCCAACACCACACTTCAAAAGCATCAATTCTTCGGCGCTCAGCCTTCTTCACTGTCCAACTCTCATATCCATACATGACCACTGGAAAAACCATAGCCTTGACTAGACGGACCTTTGTTGGCAAAGTAATGTCTCTGTTTTTTAATATGGTGTCTAGGTTGGTCATAACTTTTCTTCCAAGGAGCAAGCGTCTTTTAATTTCATGGTGGCAGTCACCATCTGCAGTGATTTTGGAGCCCCCCAAAATAAAGTCTGCCACTGTTTCCACTGTTTCCCCATCTATTTCCCATGAAGTGATGGGACTGGATGCCATGATCTTCGTTTTCTGAATGTTGAGCTTTAAGCCAGCTTTTTCACTCTCCACTTTCACTTTCACCAAGAGGCTTTTTAGTTCCTCTTCAGTTTCTGCCATAAGGGTGGTGTCATCTGCATGTCTGAGGTTATTGATGTTTCTCCCAGCAATCTTGATTCCAGCTTGTGCTTCTTCCAGCCCAGTGTTTCTCATGATGTACTCTGCATATAAGTTAAATAAGCAGGGTGACAATATGCAGCCTTGACGTACTCCTTTTCCCATTTGGAACCAGTCTGTTGTTCCACGTCCAGTTCTAACTGTTGCTTCCTGAGCTGCATATAGGTTTCTCAAGAGGCAGGTCAGGTGGTCTGGTATTCCCATCTCTCTCAGAATTTTCCACAGTATCTTGTGATGCACACAGTCAAAGGTGGCACTTGTGGTAAAGAAATTGCCTGCTAATGCAGGAGATGTAAAAGATGTGGGTCCGATCCCTGGATTGGGAAGATCCCCCAGAAGAGGGCATGGCAGTCCACTCCAGCATTCTTGCCTGGAGAATCCCAGGGACAGAGGAGCCTGGCAGGCTATAGTCCACAGGGTCTCACAGAGTTGGGCACGACTAAAGTGACTTAGCATGATGCATGCATAAGGTTATTATAAAATATTGAGTTTAATTCGCTGTGCTATATAATAGGTCCTTCTTGTTTCTCTGTTTTGTATATAATAGTGTGTCTACATTATTCCCAACCTCCTAAATCATTTTTCCCACCCCTCTATCCTCTTTGGTAACCATAAGTTTGTTTCTATGTATATTCCTTTTTTTAAAAAAATCTTCCAGAAAAGAAAATTGTGAGACAATATTCAATTTGACAAAATAGTTTTTTCCATTTTAATATAATTTAATTTTTTTCCATTTAAAAATGTTATTTACATTGGAGTATAGTCGATCAACACCATTGTGTTAATTTCAGGTGCAGAGCAAAGTGATTCAGTTATGCATAGACTTTTACCTATTCTTTTTCAAATTCTTTTCTTATTTAGATTATTTTCAAATATCGAGCAGAGTTCCCTGTGTTATATTTAAATAATACATCTATTCATTTTTAACACAAAATTTCCCTAATGACAGTTTGGTGACCTGGACTTCCCTTTGATCTTTGCTTTTGGACACCCAAGTGTCTCAGCACTGGGGTCCATCGCACTGGATCCCAGGGAGTGAATGCTAGTCAACTTTTCTAGAGCTATGCTGGGCAAAGTTTGGGAGCAATAAAAATGGTCCCTGTCCTCAAAGCCTCACCATTTTAAGGAGTATGGAAGATGACATTATTGTTCAGCAACTATTCACTCCCCCACCACCATGGGAGGAGTTCACTCCTCTCCCCACTGGTGCTGGGCTTGGCTATGTGACTTGCTCTGGCATGGAAAATGTGTGTAGGAACGTCCAGTGCACCATTCTGAGCCCAGGCCTTGAAGGGCCTGGGCATTTTTGCCTTTGACATATTGAAAAGACAGTGCTCCAGGAAGCCAGTGAGGATGAGACATATGAGTAGACCTCAACTCATCCTGTGGCCTGGCCAAACCGGCAGACCTGCACACCCCAGTGAGAAATAATGCCTACATTATTTCACAGATGCCTGTTATATCACTGAAATTTTGTTATTTTGCAGCAAAAATTGGTGCCTAGGGACACATGGTGATAATAAGCATAATAGTATAACACATGGGAGGACACAGGAGGAGGCGTGATGCATGGAGTCCGCATCCAGGCGCAGCTGCAGCTGTGTGGTGCCTGGCCCACACAACTCACCCTGACCCCCCTGCCATGGTTAACTGGATTGTTCTCCGAGAGAGAGGTGAGAGGTGGGACTGTTTCCTCTATGTCCATTATTTAAATTTCGTTATGCACCCCTGGCAGTTAGGGCTTCCCTAGCAACCTCCAGGCAGCTCAGTTATCAGCACCAGTTCTGCTAGGAACCCTGCAATTATTCAGGGAGGCTGGCACTTGACTTTACATGTTATAATTATGTCAAAATGTAAATGGCAACCTTTTGTCTTTAGATAGTATTGTGGGAGATCTGGAGATCTTTTATATTTTCTTTTTCAACACAGTTAAATAGCTAATGACACCTTTGTGCATGGGAGCATGCTAAGTCACTCTAGTCGTGTCCAACTCTTTGGACCCTATGGACTGTAGCCTGTCCATAGGATTCTCCAGGAAAGAATACTGGAGTAGGTTGCCATGCCCTGCTCCAGGGGATCTTCCCAATGGAGAGATGGAACTACTGTCTCCTATGTTTCCTGCATTAGCATGTGGGTTCTTTCCCGACTGAGCCACCCGGGAAGCCCAATGATTCCTTTGCCTGATCTCAATTCTGAGATAACTATGTTAATAAAACCACTGTAGTGATTAGAGAGAGCAAGACATCACAGGGCAGGGCTGCCTCCCAGACTGGTGATGTCCTAAAGACTCAAACCCAGAATGTGTGCATTTTTAAAACTGAAGTATAGTTGACTTAGCCTGTAGCATTAGTTTCAAGAGTACAGTAAAGTGATTCAGTTATGCATATACATATATCTATCCTTTTTCAGATTATTTTCTCTTATAGATTATTATAGACTATTGAGTAGAATTCCTTGTGCTATGCAGCAGGTCCTTGCTATTTATATTTTATATTATGTACCTGTTTTATATATTTTATATATGTATCTATTCATCCCAAACTCCTAAATTTTCCCTCCCTCCTTTCCCTAAGGGTCTATTTCTATTGCATTTGAAGTCCATAAAAGTGAAGGGACCTGCTTAAGGTCCCATAGCTATGTGGCTGGTGCTGGGAACCAAGGTTGATGGAGTATCTACCATGAGGCTTTTCCTCTGCTCCAATTTTTTTGTTAACACGTTTTAATTCCTGCAACATTCCTGTAAATATTATTGTCCTTCCTACTATTCTACAGTTGGAGAAACTGAGGCACAAAGAAAACTGTCAAGCTCTCACCCTCATTACCCCCACCACTCCGCCAGCATGGAAGACCTCTAAGGCAATTTCATTAAGTTAAGGATTTCAAATATTGAGAGATATTTGATGGCTTTTCTGCACTGATTCTCATCCTGTCTGTGAGTCTGCTTCTCCTTTGCTTTATTCACTATTTTGTTGCCTATTTTAGAATCCACCTATAAGTGATATCAATCAAGATTTGTCCTTCTCTGACTTAGCTCACTTAGTGTGATGCTCTCCAAATCCATCCTTGCTGGTGCAAGTAGCAGAATTTCCTTCTTTTTATAGCTGAGTAGTAGTCCATTGCGCATATGTACTACGTCTTCTTTATCCCTTACTCTGTTGAAGGACATTTGCGTTGTTTCCGTGTCTTGGCTAATGTAAATAAGTCTGCTATGAACATTGGGATGTATTTTTTTCAAATTAGTGGTTTTGTTTTTGGATATATATGCAGGAGAGGAATTGCTGGGTCATACGGTAGTTCTATTTTTAGTTTTTTGGGAAACCACTATACTGTTTTCCATAGACTTGAATGAAGAAATCTTTATTGAATTCGTTACAATATTGTTTCTATTTTATGTTTTTCTTTTTGGCCACATGGCATGTGAGATCTTAGTTCTCTGACCAGGGATCCAACCTGCACCTCCTGCATTGGCAGATGAAGTCTTAACCACTGGACTGCCAGGCAAGTCCCAGTGTCTGGTCTTACATGCAAGTCTTAATCCATTTATTCACACAGATTACTTCCAGAGAGTGCTTTATTCACTCTATGATCAGGGCCACTAATAAAGAATGAAAATGATGAGGACAAGAACAATACTCATAGTAACGTGCAGGGTCTTGAGGGCCGTGGGTGGTCTCCTAAGAGCCTTGGGTTCTGGGGTGGAGGCATTACTGATCCTTCAGGAAAAGCAAGCCTGAAGTAGGATGAGGAAACATAAAGGAACCTGGCTTTGGTCTAAATGGAGAACAACCCTTTTTTTCATTTGGTGTGGATTTTTATCACATAAGTCTTCACAGAGCAACTTTATTGAACCACAATCTTTCTTCTATATTGAGTGTACCTCTTATGAGATGATTATAATGATCCTTACTTTCCTCCAACACGCAATGACATGTCATACATTCCTGAGGGTGAAATTTCCTTCAACGAGACGAGCTCTAAGAAAAGAAACCAGTTTTCAAAATTTATCATGAAACTAAATTAAAAGGCATATAAAATAATTTTTTCTCATATTGGGTCTTGAAGTATGACACATTGGGTTCTAATCTCAGATCTGCCATTTCCCAACTGTTTTTTTTTTGTTTGTTTGTTTTTGGCTGCACCTCATGGCTTGTGAATTCTTAGTTCCCCAACCAGGGACTGAACCCAGGCCACAGCAGTGAAAGTGCTGAGCTACCTAGCCACTGAACCACTGCCAGAGAACTTCCTCAACTTTTGTTTTTATCTTAGCTTCTCCTTCTTTTGTCTCTTTCTTCCTTTCTTATTCCCTCCCTTTCTGCCTTCTTTACTTCTACTAAATTGGTTAGTATCTATCTGAATAGTCGGGGGGAAAAGGCATATTTTCAAGGATTTGATGTGGTAAAGGCAATGACTTATTAAGAACTAAATCTCTGGATAGACATGGAGAATCTCATTCTAAGTGAAATAAGTCAGAAAGAGCAAGACAAATACCATATGATATTACTCGTATGTGGAATCTAAAATACAACACAGATGAACATATTTGTGAAACAGAAACAGACTCACAGATATTGAGAGTAGACTTGAGGCTGCCAAGGGAGAGGGAGGTGAGGGAAGGATGGATTGGGAGTTGGGTTAGCAGATGTAAACTATTATATAAAGAGTGGATAAATGAAAATTTCTGCTGTATAGCACAGGAAACTATATTTAGTATCCTGTGATAAATGATAATGGGAAAGAATATGAAAGAGAATGTATGTATATGTTTAACTGAATTACTGTTCTGTACAACAGAAACTAACAGAATATTGTAAGTCAATTAACTTCAATAAAATAAAATTTAAAAAAGAACTAAATCTTCAGTGTGTACATCACACTTCTCAGCTCTTTTGACTCTATGTCAACCTTCTGGAAGAGATAGAGGTTCCACTACTATTTCTAGGATATAGGGAAAGTATTTAAATGCCTCTGTTAAGATTTAAGCCACTGAATGATGATGAAACATTTTTTTTTCTCAGAGCTCTGAACAGAAGGACTCATGTTCCTGCATTCTACCCAATTCAGTTCGGGTTACCAAACTGCTTACAGCCTGGAAACCAACTTCCCACCATCATTTGAGAGCTGAACACAGTAATAACAGGATTCTTTATATCCATTTACCTAAAGCTGATGGAACGCTAGCTACTCGACCACCACATCCAACATCTTTTCCAGTATCCCTT
Organism: Budorcas taxicolor; assembly: GCF_023091745.1. NCBI lineage: Eukaryota > Metazoa > Chordata > Mammalia > Artiodactyla > Bovidae > Budorcas > Budorcas taxicolor. Next base: position 118,368,962 of record NC_068911.1, read on the forward strand.
TGACTATGGAAGAATGGTGACTTATGTGCTTATTATTTGCCTGGCTCTGTGCTAGCCCTTTGCCCTTGAATTCTGGGTTTCAATCCTCATGAGAGGATTTAAGGATTGACACCGTTCCCTACTTTACAGCTGGAACCGCGAGATGAAGAGGTGGATGAAGTCCACAGGCCCAGAATTCATGCTGTTTAATTCAACCCAGTGAAAATACTTTAGTATCATCGATGATTAATTTGTATATGTATAGTTCTTAAAGGCACTCCACGACTTTTAATTAGAATGCCTTATTGATGTTAATGGTTTCATGTTGCTATAACAAAATTTTGACAGAAAAAAATATGTTGTTCACCTGGCAGACGAACAAAACAGTCAGAAAGGCTTGTGGAGAGGGACTAGTCACTCAGGAATGGAAGTAGATTTAAATTAGTGAAAATTGCAGCAAAAATCTTTGTTAAGATTTTAATCGTTTTAATTTTGTAAGGAGTTATCACAGTTTCAGCAAGAAAGCTCAAACTGAAAAGAAGATGGATTACTCAAAATAGGTTTCCTAACAACAAACAAGGAAAACAAAAAAGTTTCCTGTAGGTAACCTAAGGAAACAACAATATGGATGAAGTATTTTCTCCAAGTAGTTGAAAAGTTGGAAAACTCTGTATGTTTAGTGATAGAGCAATGGTTATATGGTACATATGATAGCGTCACTCTCTGTAATAATAAGCATTAAAATGATGGTTAATAACAACAAAAAGAAAAGAAGTCGATGAACCTGTTTGTCCCAGTCCCTTGGGTTATGCATGAGGTCAGAGCGCAAAAGCCCAGGACTCTTTGACTGTAAAGGTTCTGTTCTTTCTCCTCTTGCATTTCAGTCTCTGCCCTGTTGTCACTGCAGGGGGGCTCCCTGTGCTGCGGTTCTGGGAAAGAGGTGGGCGCCTGGGTGGCTTGGAGGAGGGGAGGAAGCAAGACCACTTGGTAGGGCTAGTTACATACTCTTGACCCTCATCCTAGAGCATTTGTGTTCAGTCCATCTGTCTTCATTTGTCCAGGTCTTGCAAAAGAACTGGTGCTTTAACAAAACTGCAATTTGAAAAGCATTCAAGTCCTGCTAAAAAAGGAGGGTCCTGACTTCCTGCAGGCCCAGCAGACTCATGATCCTGGCAGATGTTCATCTCATGTCTGTTGACATAGCTGGGACTTAATAAGCCATGCTAAATGTCACAGCTTCGAGGGATGAAAACAGGAGTGGAAACACTCATAATTAGCCCAGGATATCAGCCCAACCCTAGAGACTAATGAGCTGGGCTGATGCCAAGTTTATTATTATTTTTAATAAAATGAAAAGTTAAAAAAAGATATCTTGCAAAGTGCTGTAAGTAAATAAAATGCTAAGAAAAAAAGATAATGCCAGCCCCACATGCCTCAAATTATAACCCCTCCTCCCCCAACTACTGTACAAAGCTGCCTCCAAGAGGAAAAGAGGTGCAGTTTTGCTGAGAAGAGGAGTAACCTTAGCTAAGAGACTGGAGACTGCAGCAATCAGGAGGGGGGTCAGTTTGCAGTCACGGAACTCAGTGAGCTCTGGTGGAGATGGTAGGTCCAAGGCCACAGCTCCTAGATGGTGATGGGCCAGGGAGGCCCTGGGTTGCTATGGGAGGAGATGTGTCAGGGCAGGCTGGGCCCTATGTGGGGACAGACAATAACAAGATCCATGAATAGGGTTGTTAGGAACATGAGACTCTCTGGTATTGCATTGGAGGGTGATGGGAATAGCAAGGCCTCAGGCTTCTGCTCCTCACTCTGTCCACCTGGATTGCTGTTCCCCTTGCCGTCCTTCTTCCACACTTCAGTGCTCTGCACTGATGACATCATCAAAGACTCACAATAATTCTCTGTGGTCTACACCAGTAGCCCCATTTAATAAATGGGAAGCCAAAGTTTGGGAAGTTTCTGTAAGTTGACCAAGATCTACTTTGTGACAGGTATTCAAATGCCGTTCACGATGTTTGCATCACCTCCTGAATCAGAGAGATTTTCAGTGCCATGGATTTGAACTCCCTTTCCTGAGCCCATGAAGGTCTCTATCAGAGATTTGCAGAGGATGGGCGTCCCTCATTTCCCTAGGAAGCTCTTCTCTGTGTAGCATCAAGCATCTCTGTATGCAGTGCACAGAGGATGGAGTCTGGTTTGGGGGTTATTTTGTATCCCACTTCTTTAATTTTAGCTGCATGACCCTGATAAAGTTATTTAACCTCTCTTAGTCTACTAATCTTTAAACAGATCTCTTTCTGATCTTTAGAAAGGATTGGGGTGGCAGTAATACCCACAAGGCTGTGTTTGAGTTTAGAGTAAACAGGGTGTGCAGTGTAACTGGGACCATTCCTAGCATCTAGTGCATACCGATGAACCATAATACTGATTGCCAGGCAATTATAGTTTCAGCGCTGAGATATACAGATGACGCAGGATGCAGTGTAACAGGTGTTGGACCTGCATCAGAGCAGCTGGGTTCTCATTCTGAGTCAGTGGTACATTAGCCCTGCAGATGTGGATGAGACTCTGAACCACTCTGAGCTTCAGTTTCTTCATCTGTAAAGTGGAAGCTTAATCTTGATCTCTGTTTCTTGAACTCACCCCAGAGGATAGCTCTGAAGAACATGATGTCTGTGCAAGAGCTGTGTTTACAAAAGTGTCAGAGTTACACAAAAGAGGGAAAAGATCCTGTCCCCAGCTGAGAGGCAGTTTTGATGTGGTAGGTGACATGACTAGACACAGTTAGCTATGAAACTCTTGGGCAAAAGTCTGTATTACACAAGGATGAAAATGATGCTACAGAGGACACCTGGGATTATGGCTGAACACCTCCTGCAGGCATTAGGCTTATTTGGATTTGTTGGGTCCTCATTTCAGATAGAGGAGGTATGCTAAACTCTTGGGAAGATTTTTGCTTTCAGGAAATAAACATTGGAACTATAGCAATGGACAAAATAGACACACTCTTTTGTTTTCATGGAACATATTTTAGTGGAGAGAAGACAGACAATTTAACTGATCAAAATCCTACCAACTACATAGCTAACCCATATAGTTTTCTGGATAGTGTAAAGTGCCATGGAAAAAAATAAAATAAGAAAGAGGGTGAACACTAGTCAAAATAGTCATCTTTAAAAAGTTTGCAAATAACAAATGCTGGAGAGGGAGTGGAGAAAAGGAAATTCTCCTATACTGTTGGTGGGAATATAAATAGGTGCAGCTACAATGGAGAATGGTACGGAGGTTCCTTGAAAAAAGACAACTAAAAATAAGGCCTACTCTATGATCTAATAATCCCACTCCTGGGCATGTATCTGGAGAAAACCATAATTTGAAAAGATACATGCACTCCAATGTTTATAGCAGCACTGTTTGCAATAGCCAAAACACAGAAGCAACCTAGATGCCTATTGACAGATGAACGGAAAAAAAAGATGTAATACATATGGAATACTACTAAACCATATAAAAAGAACAAAATAATGCCATTTGCAGAAACATGGGTGAACCTAGAGATTATCATACCAAGTAAAGTAAGTCAGACAAAGACAAATATGATGATATCACTTATATGTGGAATCCTAAAAATAACACAAATTAACTTATTTGCAAAACATCAAAAGACTCACAGACGTAGAAAACAAACTCAGAGTTATTAAAGGAGAGAGCTGGGGGTGGGAGATAAATTAGAAGTTTGGGATTAACATATACACATCACGGTATATAAAATAGATGAACAACAAGGACCTACTGTATAGCACAGGGAACTCTACTCAGTAGCTTGTAATAACCTATAATGGAAGAGAATCTAGAAAAGAAAAAATGTATATCTCTAAATGAATCAGTCTGTTACACACCTAAAACAAACACAATGTTGTAAATTAACTATACTTCAAATTTGAAAAGGTTAAAAAAAAAGAAAGATGATGAAAGTGTCACTGGGGGATCATGGGGAGGACAATGGGACAGGGTCACTGGGGAAGGGATTTACAGTTTTTCATTTAGTTTTTGGCCATGCACTGCTGTATGCAGGATCTTAGTTCCCTGACCAGGGATCAAACCCTCCTGCCCTGCAATGGAAGTGTGAAGTCTTAACCACTGGATAGACAGGGAAGTCTCTATAGTTTTAAAAATGATGCTTGCAGACACCCTCACTGCAAAGGGTCCTCTGAATGACATCTGAAGGAGGTCAAGGACAGGAATGTAATGTAAAGGGTGGTATGCTCTAGGAAGAGTGTGCCAGGTGGAGGGAATGACAGGTGCAAAGGCCCTGAAGTGAGGGTTATAGGTCTGTTTACAGGGTGTGAGCAGGTTTGGCGCAGGCTGCATACAGGACTGGCATGGGCTGAATGGGGCACTTGATGGGGGAGCTCTGGAAAGAGAGGAGTCATTCTGCCAAATTTGCCTTTTATTTGGAATTAGATTTTCTGTTATTTGGAATAAGCTAAAGGAGGACTTTGAACCGAGGAGGGTTGTGACCTGAGTTACATTTTTACAGGCTCCCTCTGGTTGCTTTGTAAGGAAAAACAAGCAGGAGAGGCCAGAAGTTAGGAGGTTATCAGGAAAAAAAAATTTTCATTTCTTTACTTTTGTGTCTTTATGAGATAATGGATGTTCATTTAAACTTACGATGATGATCATTTCAGGATATATGTAAATCAAATCATTGTGCTGTATACATACATTGTGCTGGATACCTTAAATGTATCCAGTACTGTCAATGACATCTCCATAAAACTGGGAAAAAAAAAAAAAAAAAAAAAGCAAAGGTAAGCTATTTCAGCCTGGCTTCCACCAGTACAAGATTGAAAAAGAAGGAATTTAAGAAGTTATTGCAATAATGTAGGTAAGCAGGTTTGCTCCTAGGACTGCATCCGCCTAAGTTAATTTTGTATCCATTCTCCTTCCACCCCAGAGTGTTTGGTACATGGCAGGTGTCGCCTAAGCCTTGTTAAAATGGAGAACGAGGATGTAGCGTTCTCTGGTGATTACAGAGCATGGGCATCGCTACTGGGATTCCAGCCTCAGCATTCCTGCCTTGTGACCTGGGACATGTCACTTTCCCTCTCTGTGTTTCAGGTCCCTGATCTGTAAGTAGGGTAATAACAGCCTCAACCCTGTAAGCTTCTTGTGAAGATGGTACAGAATAATGTACTCAAAGGGCTTGGAAGAGGGTTTCACAAATATCAGTAATCAGCAAAGTAAGAGCAGACTTTTTGTACCTTTCTTGAAGAAAGGGAAACGTTGAGAGAAAAATATTAGAAATATCCCTGAATGATTTTGAAATGTGAGAAGTATTTTTTTTGCAATATTTCTATTCCAACAACACAATTTTTTTGTTGACTATCACTTTTCTTTCCTGGACTGAAATCAGATTTTGGTTTTGATGATGTTACAGATGGACTGGGGGTCTAATCGGGCAGGAATGGGGATGTGGGCTCTATCCTTGGCCCAGATTTCTCCATATGGAGCAGCCTGTGTCCTTTCCTCTTATCAAGCTTCACGGCAGCCACGTTGTGAGTTTATTGCTAATGTTATTAGTTTCTAATCAGGGCCTACTGAGATTATTCCCTAATACTTATCGCACTGCACTTCTAACCAGATGTCAGAAATAATGAGCCAATAAAACTGCTATTAATTTAGTTCTGAACAACAATTTTAGGCTCTAAGAGCTCAAGATGAGGGGCCTCATAAAAGCAGGGCACAAATAATTGGGGTGCTCAAAAGTAATAGCAAAAATGGTGAGAATATGAATGAATATGTAAGTGTTTCTAATTTAACAGCAAAACGCGCAGCTCTGAATACTAACACTTCTCATGCAGTTTCCTGGGATGAATGGAGCTTTCCTCAGGGATTCAGTCTGTATGGTTTGGGCAGAATGGCCAAGGAAGTTTACTCTTTACAGGAAGAAATTATGGTGCCGCCGTAGCCCTGTTTACCACTGTCCCGTTTGGTTCCAATGAGAGAATAGGGTTTGTAGGTCCCTGGAGCAGAGGATTTCCCCGAGAACTCACTGAAACATGCTTTTTTTGCTGCTAGGCTCTGGGGCATCCTGACTGACCCCTGGTTGCCTGCCCTGGCAGACACTCTATTTTTGAGAAATACCCTCTTTCTACCTGTGTCGTCTGTCATCCTGTATGCAGCTGTGGGAGGCTTGTGTTCAAATCCTAACTGCACCACTCTGAGGAAGTGATGGAAACATCATTCTGAATCTCAGCTCTCTCATCTCCCAAAGGAGTGATATGAATAGCCCCTTCCTTCAGAGGATAACAGTGCAGCATTCAGAGAAATAACAGTAAAAAGGAGCTTAGTGAAGTATCTGCGCCTCCATGAACTGGATCAAATGTTGCTGTCTCTTTAATGATGCAAACATGCTCTTCCTCCTTCGTCATTGCCCGTTCATTCCTTCTTTTCATTCCCTCATTTGGATGCTACTTATCAGGTGCAGGAGAGGGTACCACTAAAAGGTTCACTTCTTTTCTTCCCCATCAGCATATGCATAACTCTGCCCTGAGTGCCTTCACTTTGGTTCACCATTTTTGTTTTTATTGTATTTTTGGAAGTTTAGTTGATATATGATATTGTGTTAATTTCTGCTGTACAGAAATGTGACTCAGTCTTTTTTTTCTCTTATTCTTTTCTATTATGGTTTAATCACAGGATGTTGATTATAGTTCCCTGTGCTCTACAAAAGGACCTTGTTGTGTATCTATTCTTTGTACAATAGGTTATGTCTGCTAACCCCAAACTCCTAATCTACACCTCCCTTATCCCCCTCCCCCTTGGCAACCACAGGTCTGTTCCCTATGCCCCATGTCACCATTTTTAAAGACACTTAAACCTGTTCTGCACACACCCTTGGCTCACTGGGGTGGTAGGGATTTGGGGCACAGAAGTGAAGCTTCAGTGGGTGATTTGATTCTTCTACTGTCTGGTGGCTGTAATCGAGGAGAAAGATCCTTGCATGCCCCTGGGAGGACAGGACGCAGGCGGTAGAAGCCTTGCTGTGGCTCCCTCCATGGCCAAGTCTTCCACTGGTAGACCTGGGTTATGGGGCTTGGCTCTGAGATGTCACCACAGATGTAGGCTAATTGTTCTCAGTGGTTGCTTATTCTCACTGGGCAGACAAGTCTACCCCATTTCTCAACGAATTAACTGTAGGCGGAGATGATGACCAGCAACCTCCCATCTGCTCCCAGGCCTGGTCCATAAACCCTACCTCCTAAGCTTCCAGGCATCTCTTCCTTTGTCTGCTGGCTGCTGTGGAGGATGCATCACTGCACCTGGGACCCTGGGATGTCAAGCCAGTGGAGGGAGGAGACATCTCTGAATGAACCTCTGTCAACTTGCACTGAATGCTGAAGTGAGCACACAGATGTCACTGGGTGTAAAAGGGAAATAGATTTCATCCTTATTAGATTTGTTTCTTTTGCTTTAATCTTTGTATTCTATTGTTTTTGCCCCCACTTAAGAATGTTGCCTAGAGACTGAAATATGCAGGATAGCCCATTTTCAAGCCTCTGACCTTTAAGAGTATAACACTTTCTCACTCATATAGAGATACAGTTTCAGAACAGAGAATAGCATTTGTCTTGAAGGTTTATGGGAACATTGTGACCTGACCTACATTGACACTTGCAAACACAAAGGATTCTGACACCGACTTGATAGTATAAAAGAAACCCCTTTTCAGTATAAAAGAATCCTGAATTCTGACTAGTGTAAGACGGTTCTCTAGGACATTAGTCTGCCATCTTCTCTGTCTGCTGGCTTTCCAAATAAAATTTATTATTCCTTGCTTCGACTCATCTCACAATTTATTGGCGTATTGTGCAGCGAGCACAATGAGTTTTGAGGCAGAAAGTGAAGAGGAACTAAAGAGCCTCTTGATGAAAGTGAAAGTGGAGAGTGAAAAAGTTGGCCTAAAGCTCAACATTCAGAAAACGAAGATCATGGCATCTGGTCCCATCACTTCATGAGAAATAGATGGGGAAACAGTGGAAACGGTGGAAACAGTGTCAGACTTTATTTTTTTGGTCTCCAAAATCACTGCAGATGGTGATTGCAGCCATAAAATTAAAAGACGCTTACTCCTTGGAAGAAAAGTTATGACTAACCTAGATAGTATATTCAAAAGCAGAGACATTACTTTGCCAACTAAGGTCCTCCTAGTCAAGGCTATGGTTTGTCCTGTGGTCATGTATGGATGTGAGAGTTGGACTGTGAAGAAGGCTGAGCGCCGAAGAATTGATGCTTTTGAACTGTGGTGTTGGAGAAGACTCTTGAGAGTCCCTTGGACTGCAAGGAGATCCAACCAGTCCATTCTGAAGGAGATCAGCCCTGGGGTTTCTTTAGAAGGAATGATGCTAAAGCTGAAACTCCAGTACTTTGGCCACCTGATGTGAAGAGTTGACTTATTGGAAAAGACTCTGATGCTGGGAGGGATTGGGGGCAGGAGGAGAAGGGGACGACTGAGGATGAGATGGCTGGATGGCATCATGGACTCGATGGATGCGAGTCTGAGTGAATTCCGGGAGCTGGTGATGGACATGGAGGCCTGGTGTGCTGCGATTCATGCGGTGGCAAAGAGTCGGACACGGCTGAGCGACTGAACTGAACTGAACTGAATGATGGTGGGAGTTCTGATGGTTTGAGGGGTGTTTATTACAGCAGCTGACTAATAGAGATGAGCAGCACTTTGCCAGGTAGACAGGCAGGAAGAGGGCATTGCAGGCTACAAGTGTGGAGGAGCCAGAATCCCCCAAGTGTGTGTTATGGGGACTGAGGTCAGCTGGGACTGTAAGACAACACAGTGGGAAGGCTGGGGGCAGGAAGGGTGCAGGAGCAGAGGCTTGCAGGCTCTGTTTGCCATTTAGGATCACAGCATAAGCAATGGGGCCATTGGAGAATGGTAAGCAAAAGCTCTCACTGTAATGATGCTTTAGGCATGTCCTTCTGCTGGCAGTTCTCCAAGGCAGGATGGATGAGGGTGACATGGGATTTGTTCCAAGCTGATGGATAAGGAGGCTTTCCAGACCATCCAGGGTAGACAGCTTGGGGGCTTGAACTAGGAATGTGACTGTGTTGACAGGAGCTGGAGCTGACAAAGTAGTTATTTCAGAAGCAGAATTTTCAGCAATTGGTCATCATTTTGAGGCCAGCTGGGACTGGGGGAAAAGACCCTGACGGCTTCCTTCTCTTTTTATAACCTTGTGTCCACTCCCCTTTCTTTCCTAATTTCTTTTAAGTATGAATTGGTGACACACTGGCTGCCATAGAATGGTGAAAGTTGGCTCTTGTTTTCTGGGGCATGCTTGCTTCTCATGGGCATGCTTGCTTCTCACAGACATGCTGACCCACAAGGTTGCAGAGCAAACACTTAACTTGCTCATCGAGGAAACCACTTATGCCCTGGCTCTGCTGTCCCCCAGGACGCATGGAGGCAGTGGGCATCCAGGGGCATATTTTCTTAGCTTTCCCTCCCTTGCTGTGGCCCCTCCATGGCCAAGTCTCCCGTCAGTAGATCTAGGGTATGGTACTCATAAGCCACCCACTCATATTGTGGGGATGGAGTTTCCATTTCTTTCGATTGAACTCATTCATAAATACATCCATGGCTGATTCATGTCAATGTATGGCAAAACCCACTACAATATTGTAAAGTAATTAGCCTCTGATTAAAATAAATAAATTAAAAAAACATATTCATAACCAAAAAAAAAAAAAAAAGAAGGGAAACTCTTTTAAATGGATTTGAACAGAATTTTATCATGTTGGAGAAGAAAATGGCAACCCACTCCAGTACTGTTGCCTAGAAGATCCCATGGGTGGAGGAGCCTGGTGTCCATGGAGTCGCAAAGAGTTGGACACGACTGAGCGACTTCACTTTCACTTTTACCATGTTCACCACAGCCAACTTTGCCTTTGGAGCTTGGGTGAAATATCAGACGTGTTAATTGAGTCTCTAGTTCAATGGGATTATCTTTGCTGCTATTAAAGTAGAAGTCAATATTAATATTTCCCCCTGTTAACCTTAACCATCTTTCTAGAACCAATAGTTTTCTTCCCTTCGTGTCTCCCTCTATGACTCTGTTACCTTCGCATTTCTAATTGTGTCTGGAATTTATGGAGTGTCTTTTATTTCTAAAGAACACGGATAGTTGGTGAGGCTGCTGCCTCTGCCTTCACATTTAGGATCAGCGTTTGCAATGGATTTGCTTTTATGCCCAGCTCCTGCACAGCCCTCTCATTATCTGATAAGAGAAGATTATCTTTGCTGGCCTTCTAGGTAATGAATCCTTTTCATTTGTTTTCCTACAAACAAGAAAGGAGCTGGAGTGCAGTTTTGTCCAACATACGTCTTGAGAGAGCTTAATGGACTCTCTGATACCCAGACAGCCTCTGGGTGGACCTGTGCACCTACCTGCTCTGTGGAAGCCAAGTTCATCGTCTAACTAGCTGAGGTGTGTGTGCTCACTTGGGTCCCCAGGATGCTCCCCACCATGTCCCAGGTGCTGGTGTGCTCTAATCTGGGCATATAATTGGTGCTTGTCCTGAGAGGCACTCTCACTGCTTTCTGTGTGCTCTGCATTGAGCACTGCCCCGTGATTTTATGGCTCCCACTATGAGTGTCTCCCAAATTGTTAGAGGTAAGCTCTTTAGCCTGGCATGCAAGGTCCCCTGTAATCTGTCCCTGTTTATCTCTTTGGCCTCATCTCTAGCCCCTGTAGCTGGAACCCAAACTGTAGTTATGTAAAGCTGTTTGCAAGTTCCCAAGCACAGCTTGCAAAAGGGCCTGTCCACACTATTCCATCTCCCTGGAAGGTCCTTCCCCAGAGCTACACCTTGAGCCTGAGTTTGAACGGCCTGCTTCTGAGAAGCACCTTGGCCTTGCAGGAAGTTAGCTCTTCACTGTCTTTGATGACCTTGTAGTCTGTCTCTCTTCCCCACTATACCCTGAGTTCCTTGAGGGTGGGCCACCTGTCATCCCATCTTTATCACTACCACCTCTCATGGATCCTGGAGGAAAGATGTGCTTGGTGAAGGCTAGCTGAGTGGCATCTTTCCATGTGTATCTGGGAACCCAGCCCTCGATGGAAGAGCTTCACATGCCATGTTTCATTCATCTGCAACACACCTCTGTGAGGCAAGTGCTCTTCTTTTCCTCTGTTTCACCGATGAGTCATTTGAGGCACAGAGAGGTTAGGTGACTTGTCTAAGATGGCTCAGCTTATGTGTGGAGGGTACAGGAATAAAACCCTGGCTTTTCGTGCTTCATGGTCTTAACGGCTCTGACCCTGACACTTCCCCTCCTCTCTTTCTCTTGCCCCTGCATCTTGACAGGTCTTTGCCTTCTTCCACTACTTTCCCACCTCTCTCAGAAGATACATATTGTTGTAAAAGGAGATGGCTATCTTTATGAAGTCTAGAATCAGTGTAAGTGTGCTGTGTGGGGTGGCCCTTTGTTTGTTACCCCTTCCCACGCTACCCTGTATAGCCTCCAGCTCCCTCTGCCCCGTGCTCCAGGAGCTCAGTTCTGGCAATTCTTCCCTTGCTCTCTGGCTTTTGTTTGGCCCATGGAGGCATCAGGAAGGGGAACGGAGGCAAAGTGGTTCTTGAACCCTAACTGTGTTCTCCTAGAGCAGAGCTTGTGAACTCTATAAATTGCCAGATGGAAAATATTTCAAGCTTTGTGTCACAAGAGATGAAGTTAAGGCTATGATTTAGGTAATTAAGACCCACTTAAAATGTAACCATTTGAAAATGTAAAGTCATTTCTAGCTCATGGGCTATAACACACCAGGCAGCAGATCACGTCTGGTACAGCCATAGCCTATCAACCGCTGATCTGGAGTCCGGAGCAGGAGATGCCAAACTTTGATGTGTACCAGCATCACTGGGAGGCTGTTCTACCACAGATGGCAGATCCCCATCCCCAGAGCTTCTGTAACTGGGTGATGTTGATGCTGCTGGTCTGGGTACCACAGCTAAGAACCATCAGACAGGCGATGACACCTGTCGAGTGTTCCTTCGGGCTCAAAGATTCTTCTCTTTCTTCATTTCTTCAGGCCTGGGTGCTTCCCTATCTGTTGTGGATTCCATCAACACTGCCCTTTGTAAACTGTCCTTCCTCTTCAGTTAAATTCATTTGCATGCACCACTTTGGTTAGAATCTTCTGGATACTTGAAGTGTTTCCATTTTCCAGAAAGAGTCTGAGAACATTGTGCCTCTGTACTTCACAGGACTAATCCTTGGAGGAGAATGTTTCACCAGTGAAATATTCTTGTATTGATTGCATAAAGACTCTTGAAGGGTCATCTCTGCGTATGGCTCTCTGGGAGCTGGCACCAGTTCAGAGGATGAATAGGACAGCAGAGTTCTTGTTGTGAGACAGGCATCTGTAGGATGCTACAGGTGTGTCAAGGATGCCCAGCTCTGAGGAAGTGGTCAGAGCAGGCTCTCCAGGGGAGGAAATGAGTTCAAAGGAAAGATAAGCATCAGTCTACAAAGAACTGGAAGTCTTGGGGAGTAGAGAGTGTGTGAAGGGATCTGGGGAGCCACAGGAATAGTGTGTGTGTGTGTGTGTGTGTGTGTGTGTGTGTGTGTGCGTGTGCTGGGAGAGACAGGGTCTGAGAGCAGTTATACAGCTGGAGATGTGAGAAGAGGTCAGATCACAGGGCCATCATTGAGGATCAGCATGAGAACAGTGGGGGTTTTTATCAGGGAATGACACCGGGAGACTTTCAAGAAGAAAGATCACCTCGATGGGGAACTGCATGAATGGTGCACAGGAGAGGCTGGTGGCCAGGAGGGCCCCTCACAGGCTGCTGGGCTGGTTTCCCACTGATCTGGTTTAGGACAGGCTGAGTCTGGAGGTGGTGGCTGCCAGCAAGCTTTAAGATAATCTTCGGTGAGTCTCCACCACTTCACGTGTGCTGCCTGGGAAGTTGGCGAGAAGAAAACCTCTCTGGAGGCCTCACTTCTTCTGGGAAGCAGGATTCCCACCGTGCTCAAGGCCGCCCGCCAGACTCCACTGGATGGCTTCATTTCACAAATAAACAGTATGAACAAATTGAATCATTTCTAAGAGGGAAAGTATTAAGGAAACTGTAGCAGCACTTGTCCATGTAGCCGCATTTGTCCATGTTTCTTATGAGGCCATCACTTCTCTGCAACGTTTACCCAACACTTCAGAGCTCCCACCAACTATGAGCTACCTTTATGGAAAGGTCAAACTTTTTAAAGGTTAATTGTTACCCTTAAGAAAATCACAAAAAAAAACTGCAGGGCTGCATGTTTAATAAGAGTTTGGTTCAGTAGTTCCCAGAAGCAGGATTCCTGACAATTTGATTTAAGCAAATCAAGATTAGTCTAGAAACCAAGTGACACTGGCGACTTCTGACTTAAAGTGTGCAGGCCGGCTGGGGTTTAAGGAGTATTACTGTGCTTCAGAAATGTCCTCTGGCCAAAACCCTCAGCCAGCCAGGAATTTGAGCACTGCTAAATCCTTGTGTCTTTGCAGTGTGGTTGGTGGCTGAGCAACCGAGTACAGAGGGACCCCAAGATTTCACCCTCTTCTCTTGTCAATATCCTCTTTCCCTCAGCAATCTGTCCCGCGCAGCACCTGGCCAATCACCTCTCGGAGGATGGCTTTTCCATCTGGCTCCCTCTGCTTCCTCCATTTGTTGCCTTGCAGCAAGCTCAATGTAGTTTGTCCAAATCAAATCACTGTTGCCCTTTCCCTCCATGCCAGGTTCTGCCCAAGACTGCTCCCCTCTAGAGCTCATCCTACCCCTGCTGAAATTCTCAAGTTATTGGTTACTTTTTCATTCCACATTGTTCTTCCAGGACCCTGTCCATCCAATTGCCAGATCGTATTGATTTCTTCCTCACAATTCATCTCAGTACTGTCTCTTTTCATTGCTGGGGCCACCACTCTGCTCTGATCTGAACCTCTCTCCTGGATGACTCCAGTCATTCCCACTGTCTTCATTGTGGGTCATCCTTGTCACCCACTGACACAAGACAGATTTTCCTGAAGATCTGTTGTGATTCTGCAAATCCCTTGATACAAGATTTTACTTAACAACTCTGGAATGAAACTCAGAATTTCAGTATTCCCCTCCTTTGTCTTAATCTCTTACCCACCTCCCTCTTGCCTTTTATTTAAATTCAAATTATTTATTCATTTAATTAGATTATAGTTGATTTACAATGTTGTGTCCCCCTGCCTCACATACCTGGAATATTCCTTCCTCCTTCCTTCCTTCCCTCTTTCCTATATTTCTTCCCTCTCTCCATCTGTCCCGGTCTTCCTCGTTTTGAAATGACCACCTACTCTGAACAGTGCTTTTGTGTTCAGTACCCGCCATGTGCCAGATACTCTGTCAGGACCTCAGTGCACTCATGGCATTTACTATTAACCCCAGATACCTGTTGTGGAAGAATGAAACGGGTTCAAAAAGTGTAGCTGTGAGGCTAGAATGTAAGTAAGTCACAGCCCAGCAGGGTTAACACCACATGGACACAAACAGCAGTTATCTCCTGCAGCCTAGGAGAAAGGACACTTGAGTGACCAGAACAGGCTGTGGGAGGACACAGGGAGGAAGGAGACGCCCCTTGCCAAAGAGCAGGGGCATCTCAGGCATGTGAGGGGCAAGTAAAGGCTTAGAGCAGGGAGGAGAGCCTCCAGTTTAGACTGCCCTCTTTGAGGTGATAAGGTTTTGTAACAGTGATAGGTTCTAGAGATCTGTAGGTCATAGATCTCCAGTGCCCATAGCTCACTATACTATGTTGCGCCCCTGTAAATTGGAGAAAAGGGTAAGTCTCTACAATGTTCTCATAGCTAAAAATGCAGGGGACACAGCAGTGTAAACCAATTATACTTCAATGTTGTTGTTTAGTCACAAAGTCGTGTCTGACCCTTTGTGACCCCATGTACTGTAGCCCACCAGGCTCTTCTGTCTATGGTATTTTCCAGGTAAGAATATGGGAGTGGGTTGCCCTTTCCTTCTGCAAGAGATCTTCCCAACCTAGGGATAGAACCCATGTCTCCTCCATTGGCTGGTGGGTTCTTTACCATTGAACCCCCAGGGAAGCCCCTATACTTCAATAAAATAAATAAAATACAAATATTTTTAATTAAAAAAAAAAAGGCAAGGAGAGGGTAAGTGATTAAAAGGTGGGGAATTTTGAGTTGAATTCTGAGTTGCATTACAGAGATGCTAAGAAAGACAGAATCACAACAGATTTTTAAGAAAATCTGTCCCGTGTCAGTGGGCAAGGTGGATGACTCACGATGAATACAGTAGAAAGTGACTGGAGTCATCCAGGAGAGAGGCTCAGCTCAGACCAGTGTTGTGATTGTGGCAGTGAAAAGCGAGTTCTGAAATGGATCATGAGAAAAAAAAAAAAAAAATCAGCAAGACCTGGCACCCGGGTGGACAGGGTCCTGGGAGTCAGAGGGTGGGAGCCAATTAGCTCGAACTTTCCTAACTGTGCTCCTCCCTGCGGTCAGGTTATAGTCTTCCTGCTGCTCCTATGGGTTAAGCTTAGTCCCATCTCTACACCGTTACCCATTCTCTGGATTTCTCCTAAAAGAGCTGGAGGGCCTGGACTGCACTGGGTTGTATCAGCTCCGAGTCCCATGCATTCATTGCTTGAAGCCACTGCTTATGTGCCCTAAGAGCTTGTTTCCCTTCAATTGTCTCTTAGTAGCTGAGTGCCACGCGTGGAAGGTTGTACAGGGTCATCAGCCACCAGTGCATTTCTGTTGCCCTTGCTCCATGGTTTTCAGGGTCAGAGTTTCTTGTTCAGATGCTCCAAAGCTTCTGTTTTAGATGCCATTCCTCCAGGCAGCATGACCTCATTAAGTGCAAGACAAGGAGGTGTCTTTGCCTTTGGACTAATGCTTATGCCAGAGGGGGCTGTCCTCGAGCCCCACCCTGTCTTTGCTGACTCAGTACCTGCTGTGCTGTGCTAAGTGGCTTCGGTCGTGTCTGATTCTGTGACTCTATGGACTGTAGCCCGCCAGCCTCTCCTGTCCATGGGATTCTCCAGGCAAGAATACTGGAGTGGGCTGTCCTATCCTCCTCTAGGGATCTTCCCAGGACAGGGGTCAAGCCCACATCTTTTATGTCTCCCGCATTGGCAGGCAGGTTCTTTACCACTAGCACCACCTGCAGTGTTGTGCCTTAGTCGCTCCGTTGTGTCTGACTCTCTGCAACCCCATGGACTGTAGCCCAACACGTTCCTCCGCCCATGGGATTGTCCAGGCAAGAATATGGGAGCAGGTTGCCATTTCCTTCTCCAGGGGATCTTCCCAAACCAGGGACGAACCTAGTGCCACCTGGTGTAGTCTAAATACATTGTAATTTAGGATGGATCTGTTTTCCTCTCTGCTGCTGCTGCTGCTGAGTCACTTCAGTCGTGTCCGACTCTGTACAACCCCATAGGTGGCAGCCCACCAGGCTCCCCCATCCCTGGGATTCTCCAGGCAAAGAACACTGGAGTGGGTTGCCATTTCCTTCTCCAATGCATGAAGGTGAAAAGTGAAAGTGAAGTCGCTCAGTCGTGTCCGACTCCTAGTGACCCCATGGACTGCAGCCTACCAAGCTTCTCCATCCATGGGATTTTCCAGGCAAGAGTACTGGAGTGGGGTGCCATTCCTCTCTAGGTCCCTCCAACTCACTGAGTGGGCCTCCTAGAAGGAAACCTACAGGTCCTCCCATCCTCTGGCTTAAGTTGTGTTGGGTCAGCGGGTCAATCAGAAGCAAAAGAAATGGTATGTTTCCTCTGGCTTTTCTCCTGCATGGTTCTCCAGACTGTCTGTGGCCCAGCCAAAGGCCACTGCACCTAACATAGCTGTCTGCTCTCTTCTGGCTCAGGGGGCCACCCTGCCTCCCTCCCTCCCTCAGGGACTCCTTCAGGAATCCTGGTCATTACTGATTCCAGGGTGCTTGTGCATTCTCTGATCTCTACCCCAACTTTGTAGCCAATTTATTTAACTCCCTTAACTTTTCCCAAGTGCAGTTTTCCTTCCTGACTAATATGCTCCATAAGTGACTTGTGGAGCAAACCTTGAAATATTGTGTCCAGCAAAAGAAACCCTACATGAAAGAATGCATGTGAAGTTTGAGAACAAGCAAAACTCATCAGTGGTGGTAGAGGTCGGGGCTGTGATTGACTGTTTTTGGGTTGGGGCTTGGGAAGAGGGAACTCTCTGAGGTTTTGGAAATGTTCTGTATTATGATTGGGGTGGTAGCTACATAGATATTTGCAACTGTCAAAAACCATTGATGTAAATCAAACTACAGTGAAGTACCTGTCAGAGTGGCCTTCATTAAAAAGTCTACAAATAATAAATGCTGGAGCAGGTGTGGAGAAAAGGGAACCCTCCTGCACTGTTGATTGTAATGTAAGTTGGTGCAGTCACTATGGAAAGCAGTATGGAGAGTTCTTAAGAAACACTAAAAAAGGAGTTACCATAGGACACTGCAGTCCCACTCCTGGGAATAATGTACGTGTCTGTGCTCAGTCACTAAGTCACGTCTGACTCTTTGTAGCCCCATGGACTATAGCCCTTATAGCCCCTATAGCCTGCTCTTTCTCATAGGATCACTTGTGTGTGCTAAGTCGCTTCAGTTGTGTCCGACACTCCTCAACCCCATGGACTGTAGACTGCCAGGCTCCTCTATCCACGGGATTATCCAGGCAAGAATACTGGAGTGAGTTGCCATTTCCTTCTCTAGGAGATCTTTCCCATCCAGGGATCAAACCTGTGTCTCCTGCATCTCCTGCATTGGCAGGCTGATTCTTTACCACTACAGCACCTGGGAAGTATTATTGTACCAAGGTATCCATACAGCTGAAAAACACAAACAAATAAACAAACAAACAAAAAACCTCATATTGTTCTTGAAAAAAAAATTCATCTTTGGCAAGAATTAAAAAAAATCTGCCTACAGGGTTAAGATATTGGCATACATTTTTCTGAATTTTTTAAAAATTATTGGTAATTTGTATTTATTTTGTAAATCGTCTATTCAGATCTTTAAAAAAAGACATTAAGAGAAAACTCACCTGTGGGATAACTCAGCCTGCATTTAATAGGCAATAAAGGGTTATCTGCTTGAATAAATCAAGGAAAAAGTCATTGAACTCATACACATGTTTTATTATGTATAAATTATACCCAATAAAAAGTAAGTATCTAGGAGTATAAGGGAAAGTAATTAGATTGAAATATGTATAACAAAATGTTTAACACCAGTTTGTGGTATGAATAAAAACATCTTTCTTGTTTCTCAACAAATACATCGACACCCTATATAGCCACTGCTTTGAACCTCCAGCCTGGTGGCACCTAGGAGGGCAGCAGCCTCTTCTCCTGTCTCGGCTCTCCTCATGGGGCATCTACTGCGCTCGTGTTAACTGCTGTATGAGCAGGTGTTGCTGAGAGCAGGCCGTGCCTCTTAGATGCTTCAAAACAGGGATGTAGATCTTGGCACGGAGTGGATATGTAAAGTTTAAAGCCGAAGCCACTGCTTCTTTAATAAATATTGAATGAATTTCTATTCTGAACTAGGCAGTGTGTTCGTGACTAGGGAAACCTATTTTCCAGTTTTAAACGGAGTCTCATAAACTCAGACGTTTTCTTGGCCCTTGGAGTTTTGCCCCAGATTAATGGCCTGTGAAAGGGCTGCGCTCACTCACTTTCTGAAGTTTTCTCCAGTGTTCTTCCTCGGTAGAGGCTCCCATCTGCTCCTGTTGCTGTTCCCGTCACCTTCACCCCAGTCTTGTGGGAACCTGGGTTGAGAGGCCTGCTGTTTGCATCGTGTGCAGGACGTAGGGAGTCACAGTGGAGACTCACGGCTGAATATGACCATTGTCCTGCCTCTTTCCTGCTTCCCTGTCCTTGATCAGCAGATGGCCTTAACTAGGTTCTCAGAAGGAGAATTCCCTACCCCGCACAGCTACTCTGGAGGCACAATCTATTCCTTCACTCTTTCCCCATCTGTGTCATTTCCCTACTTCTTTTAAATTGTTTCCTAGGGGCCAACCAAGCAGGTCATTTTTCGTTTCATATAATTTCCTGAAATTCTAATAAACATATATTTTTCCATCTTATTATATCTGGTAGAAAAGTATTTCCATTTTGTGTGATCATCCAATGCAGATGATCTCTCTGGGGGAACGAATGAGAAAAAGACAAGAAATAGCATGTAATTTGTCCTTTGGCCATCCTTACCCAGTACTGCTTCTTCCTTAGGGGATGGGCAGTGCTCTTCTCTGGGGCTGTGCTTGGGAGTCTCTTTCATGGCATAGCTTGGCTGTGGGATGCTTTTCTACTTCAGAAAATCTTGGATACCACTTTGTATTGATATATTCTTAAATCTGTACCATAAATACCTGGACCCTGATGGATGTGCTTGCCTGGGAGACCACACATGAACGTGAAAAGAAATGAGACTCTGAGTTGTTCTGAAGACCTGTCTGACCAGAAGTGAGGAACCTAAGAATGACCTTACCTGAGGACACTGCCTGGTTGGGGGTTCAGCTTCCTTCATAAGCTTGGGTCTGGGAATCTGAGCTTAAGCTTCCAGATCTCTGTGAGGTTGGTTTCTAAGGCTAGCAGATGTCCTGTAGGAAACAGATGTCTATTTTCCTAAGTTCACAAGAATTGGGGGCAGAAAGTCTCAGCCATTTTGTGCAGGTTTGGTTTCTTGAACTGCATCTCACTGTCAATCATTTTCTTTCCACTTTGCTCCAGCGGGATCTGATTTTCCAGATTAAAATCATGAAGTATTGGTATCCAGCTTACTGCCAAAGCCTGGGGAGGTTGAAGTCTTTTCTCACTCCTGTCAGTGCATGTTCAGAAACCTGCTGTGTGGATCCGTACACCATCCACAGTCCTGCAGGCCTGTCTGAATGCTGTTCTGCCCTGGAGACAGAGAGATTCATGACTTTTGACTTTGTGTAATTTCTAATTCTGGTCCAGGCAATTTTTCTATCCATCACCATTGCTTCTCCACATCTGAGGCCTGCCTCCCTTGGAACATTTCAGTGGCACATTCTAACTTCAGCTCAAAATCTTCCTCTTTAATCTGGCACTACCTTCCCCCGGAAGCCTTATCTGGGCTAGCATCTGTGTGCTAGCATCCAGGTACCTGTGATCTGTGGATGCAAGGCTTGCTTGATAGCTACCCCTTAGGAGGATGTTGGGCTCTGGAGTGGTCTGTTCCAGCAAACAGAGCAGGATGAAGACTCTTCTCAGTTATCTTGAGCTGGGTTTTCAAGGTTCTCCTCTCCTCTCTCAGGACTGAGTGTCACTGGAAGCCGTATTAACCACCAAGCTGTAGGGTTTCCTCTGATTGGCTAGTTGATGAGTTCATTTCTTGGCCTCCATCGCCCTGGCCAATGTATCAGTAAATGTTCTTTGTTTTCTGCCCTATCTACCTGCCTGGAGGGGCCAATATTCCCTCACATTTTCATGTTAGTCTTGGGGCTATGTCACCATTGTCCTCTGACCCAAGCGCTAACACTGTTCTCTGACCCAAGCATCACTGTGGTCCCTGTAATAATAGTCATCTTCCTTCCCAGAGCTGGATGTCCACTAGCTTGGCAATCAAGACAAGGGTACCCCTTGGCTCAGCTCTAGGGTAGTAATTTCATTCATGTTGCATTGCACTAGAGTCCCATTTCTCAGCTTTAAGATCCTAGGCCAGGGACTTCCCTGACGATCAGTGGTTGGAACTCCATGCTTCCAATGAAGCAGGGGTTGGGGGGAGGGGGGGTGGGCACGAATTTGATCCCTGGTCTGGGAACTAGGATTCCACATGCCATGCAGCCAAATAACTAAATGTTAAAAAAAAAAAAAAAAAAAAGATCCTAGACCAGTGCCCCAGTTTTGCTCTGATGTCATGTGGGGCTGCTTGCCTCCTGAATATTTAGGTAAATATGACTCTAATCTTCAACATCGTGGTCTGTGTTGGATCAGAGTTCTCCAAACAATTTCTGTGAATTCAAAACTTGAGCCTTCAAAACTTGGTCCTCTTATGGACCTCTTTGCTGACCTGGATGTAGATTCCTGCCTGTTCACAGTTTTCCTTCAAAGCTTTTACCCAAACCAAGCTGATGCTCTGCCACTTCTGCCGTTTTTGTTTGTTTTTTGTTCGTTTGTTTCAGGTAGGGAAGAGTTGCTGTAGGCCAGTCAGCTCTGTTTAGTTTTCCTTCCCCAATGGTGATGAATACAATTTTCTCTCTTTCCTTGGAAAAGTGTTTTTGAGTTGGACTTGGCCACAGTCACCAATATTATTCCATTATTCCATACACAATTGCAGGCAATATTTCCAGCATGGAGTAGATTTGAGTTTATAAGCAAGAGGGTTTACAATGCTTATGTAACACTATGAGCCTTAACAGATGTTACCTAAATGTGGGTGAGTAAGGGAAATGAGAATTAAACCCCTTATTTTGATATTCACATGATATCGTGAAAAGCAGATTGGCTTTTTTCCTACTCCTCAAAATTCTTTTTTATCCAAAGAATTGCACTTTTAATATTAAGTGTCATGGTATTCATTTTGTAAACAAGATTTATAATATGCCTTAAATAGATAATATGCACTTTGTTGCAATTGGTATTTGTCTCAGTTCAACTTTTCAGCTGTTTTTAATCACTACTTAATGCAACCCTGGCATTAACATTGAATGAATATATTTCATACAAATTTATTTTTCTAGGGGTCATACTGCTTCTTAGACAATGCCCTTTCCAGAGACTGTTTCCAGAAACCTACATGGTTCTTCATAGAAATTTCTGCTAAAAAGCCTTTTAATTAGAATTTAACCTGTATCATAGTAGAAGCCATCATTATCATCGAATTTGTGTCCTCAACTCTTTTTATGTGTCCTAGTATCAAACACCTATAGCAGCTTCTGTTCTTCTCCAAGCCTATGAAACATTCTTTCCATAGCTTTATGGTAAAAGAACGTAATGTTCCAGGCAATTAGAAATCATAATCCACTCTTGTTTAATGGTATGTTGCTGCCTTTTTCTCCATTTATGTATAAAAGCATTTTTAAAACATGAAATGTCCATACCATTTTGTCTTCTTTTTCACTCAACTCTAAAAACATTTCACTGTTTCTCCAGAGGATTCATAAATGTAATTCTTAACACTGTAATCTATCATTTTATCTGCATCTTAACAGTCAGAATTTTACTTACCCTCTGACATCTACAAATGCATTTGCACAAAAAGCTGCATTTAGCCTAAGGTTTTGGATAAGACTGCCTGGGTCTGATGGTTAACTTGATCCAGCAGTGGCTGTCTGTCTTTGGGTAAGTTATCCTCGCCCTGTTTTCTAATCAGAGAAGCCTAATAATAACAGTGCTGCATCACAGGACTGATGTGAAGATCAAATATGTGTTATGTAAGAAGCCTTTGGATCAGAGCCTGGCACAGAGTAAGCCGTTAATAAATGTTACCGACTATTTTTTTTTCTCATTTTTATTCTTTTTTTTTTTTTGCAAATATCTCCATTAGAGATTGCCATCCAGTTCTCTAGGCTACCTTTATGTCTGCTTGTGCTGTGCAATGCATACCCTTAATTCTTTTCATTCTTCACATTTTATGGAGAATCCCTTGGAAATTCTCTGCTCCTTGATTTAAGTGGATTTCCAGGGAGACTAAAATAAAGCAATTTTTGTGTAGAGGCCAGCTGATTCCCTTGCATTAATTACAGATGCAACAATGGTGTTCCCTAAGAAAGCAGGTGTTGCTTTTTGAAAATTTAGATGAAGAGTGCTTTGTGGAATATGCTTTGTTTGACAATAAAAAAATTTTATTTCTTCACGGGTAGATGCAAACCAAGAGGCAACCAAGAACTTAAAAAGTGACATGAAGAATTATGTAGAATCACAGTGACTGCCTTGTCCCAGCTGAGTTTCTTTCTTTCTTTCTAAATGGATATTTTGGTTTATTTTCTTTCATTTTTTTGGTAAATTAGTATAATTTCATATTTCTCCATTTGTAAACATAATTTTATTGGAGTATAATTGCTTTACAATGTTGTGTTAGTTTCTGCTGTATGAGAAAGTGAATCAGCTATATGTATACATATATCCCCACCCTCTTGGACCTCCCTCCCTCCCTCCCACCCCCGTTCCACCCCCCAGGTCACCACAGAGCCCTGAGCCCTGAGCCCTGAGCCCTGAGCTGAGCTGTCTGTGTGAGGCGGCAGCTTCCCACTGGCTGTTTCACACGTGGGAGTGTATTTATGCCAGTGCTACTCTCCCAGTTCCCCTTCTCCTCTGTGTCCACATGGCTACTCGCTACATCTGCATCTCCTCTCCTGACCTGCAAATAGCTTCATCCGTACCCTTCTTATAGATTCCATGTTGTTGTTCAGTAGCAAGTCTTGTTAAACTCTTTGCGACCCCTGGACTGCATCTCACCAGGCTTCCCTGTTCTTTTCTCTCTCCCAGAGTCTAGGTTCTGAATATATACATTAATATACAAGACTTGGTTTTCTGTTTCTGACAACTTCATTTTGTATAGCAGACTATATATAGGTCCATGCACATCATTACAAATGACTCAATTTCATTCCTTTCTATAGCTGAATAATATCTCATTGGATATATGCATCACATCTTCTTCATCTATTCATCTGTCAATGAGCATTTTGGTTGCTGCCAAGAACTGGCTATTGTAAATAGTGCTGTAATGAACACTGGGGTGCATATGTCTTTTTTGAATTATGGTTTTCTCAGGGAATGTACCCAGTAGTCATCCAGCTGAGTTTCTGAATGAATTGGTCTTTGACTAATTTATATTAACCAGTACCCCTATCAATGAATTCAGTGCAGTTCCCTTCCCTGCAGTGGACTTCCCTGGTGGCTCAGACGATAAAACGTCTGTCTACAACATGGGAGACCTGGGTTCAAGCCCTGGGTTGGGAAGATCCCCTGGAGGAGGAAATTGCAATCCACTCCAGTACTCTTGCCTGGAAAATCCCATGGACAGAGGAGCCTGGTAGGCTACAGCCTATGGGATCACAAAGAGTAGGTCATGACTGAGTAACTTCACTTCACTTCACCCCTATCAATTAATTCAGTGCAGATCCTCAGTTGCGTCCAACTCTTTGTCCTTCACTGTCCTTCACCAACTCCTGGAGCTTGTCCAAACTCATGCCCATTGAGTAGGTGATGCATTCAAACCATCTCATCCTCTATCGTCCACTTCTCCTCTTGCCTTCAATCTTTCCCAGAATCAGGGTCTTTTCCAATGAGTCAGTTCTTCACATCAGGTGGCCAAAGTTTTGGAGTTTCAGCTTCACCATTAGTCCTTCCAATGAATATTCAGGACTGATTTCCTTTAGGACTGACTGGTTGGATCTCCTTGCAGTCCAAGGGACTCTCAAGAGTCTTCTTCAACACCACAGTTCAAAAGCATCAGTTATTCAGTGCTCAGCTTTCTTTATGGTCCAAATCTCACATCTATACATTACTACTGGAAAAACTATAGCTTTGACCAGATGGACATTTTTTGGCAAAGTAATGTCTCTGCTTTACAATATGCTATCTAGGTTGGTCATAACTTTTCTTCCAGGGAGCAAGCATCTTTTAATTTCATGGCTGCAGTCACCATCTGCAGTGATTTTGTAGCCCAAGAAAATGAAGTCTGTCACTGTTACCATTGTTTCCCCATAGATTTGCCATGAAGTGATGGACCATATGCCATGACCTTTGTTTTTGGAATGTTGAGTTTTAAGCCAGCTTTCCCACTCTCCTCTTTCACTTTTATCCAGAGGCTTTTTAGTTTCTCTTTACTTTCTGCCATAAGAGTGGTATCATCTATATATCTGAGGTTATTGATATTTGTCCCTGCAATCTGAGAAGGGGACAACAGAGGATGAGATGGTTGGATGGCAACACTGACTCAATGGACATGAGTTTGAGCAAGCTCTGGGAGTTGGTGATGGACAGGGAAGCATGGCGTGCTGCAGTCCATGGGGTTGCAAAGTTGAACACCACTGAGTGGCTGAACTGAACTGTGCTTCATCCAGCCTGGCATTTCACATGATGTACTCTGCATATAAGTTAAATAAGCAAGGTGACAATATACAGCCTTGATGTACTCCTTTCCCAATTTGGAGCAAGTCCATTGTTCCATGTCTGCTTCTAACTGTTGCTTCTTGACCTGCATACAGATTTCTTAGGAGGCAGATAAGGTGATCTGGTATTTCCATCTCTTGAAGAATTTTCCACAGTATATTGTGATCCACACAGTTAAAGGCTTTAGCATAGTCAATAAAGCAGATGTAGATGTTTTTCTGGAATTCTCTTGCTTTTTCTGTAATTCAACAGATGTTGGCAATTTAATCTCTAGTTCTTCTGCCATTGGGCTTCCCTTGTGGCTCACCTGGTAAAGAATCTGCCTGCAATGTGAAGACCTGGGTTTGATCCCTAGATTGGGAAGATCCCCTGGAGAAGGGGAAGGCTTCCCACTCCAGTATTCTGGCCTGGAGAATTCCACAGGCTCTATAGTCCATGGGGTCACAAAGAGTTGGACACAACTGTGTGACTTTCACTTTCACTTTCCTCTTCCTTTTCTAAATCCAGCTTGAACATCTGGAAATTCTCAGTTCACGGACTGTTGAAGCCTAGCTTGGAGAGTTTTGAGCATTACTTTGCTAGTGTGTGGGATGAGCATTTTATGGTAGTTTGAGCATTCTTTGGCATTGCCTTTCTTTGAGATTTGAATGAAAACTGACCTTTTCCAGTCCTGTGGCCACTGCTGAGTTTTGCGAATTTCCTGGCATATGGAGTGCAGCACTTTCACAGCATCCTCTTTTAGGATTTGAAATAGCTCAGCTGGAATTCCATCACCTCTACTAGCTTTGCTCATAGTGAAGCTTCCTAAGGTCCACTTGACTTCGCACTCCAGGATGCTGGGTCTAGGTGAGTGATCACACCATCGTGGTCATCTAGGTCATTGGGATCTTTTTCGTATAGTTCTGTGTATTCTTGCCACCTCTTCTTAATATCTTCTGCTTCAGTTAGATCCATACTATTTCTGTCTTTATTGTGCCCATCTTTGCCTGAAATGTTCCCTTGAATCTCTAATTTTCTTGAAGAGATCGCTAGTCTTTCCCATTCTATTGTTTTCCTCTATTTCTTTGCATTGATCACTGAGGAAAGCTTTCTTATCTCTCCTTGCTATTCTTTGGAACTCTGCATTCAGATGGGTATATCTTTCCTTTTCTCCTTTGCCTTTCACTTCTCTTCTTTTCTCAGCAATTTGTAAGGCCTCCTCAGACAAACAGTTTGCCTTTTTGCATTTCTTTTTCTTGGGGATGATTTTGATCTCTGCCTCCTGTATAAAGTTATGAACCTAAGTCCATAATTCTTCAGGCACTCTATCTATCAGATCAAATCCCTTGAATCTATCTGTGACTTCCACTGTATAATTGTAAGGGATTTGATTTAGTACCTCTGTAGCTAACTATGTTGCTTACTTGTCCCAGTTAAACCAGTTTGAAGTCTGGCAAGTTGAATTTTATTTCTCTGTCTCAATTTTTCATGCATCAAATGAAGAGAAAGAAACACAGGTGAACTTCACAGGGATATAAAGTACTTTGAAATGTAAATATAACTATAGATGCATATGTAAAATAAACTGTGAACTGGTATGCAAATATCCTAGTAAAGCTATGTATTTTCTTTGAAAGAAAATAAAGGTCCAGAGATCATTTTAATTCACATTTTTAGGAAGCCTAGCTTTCAATTAATGTTAGGATTGATACTCTTTGTGAGGAAAATGCTACTCAGATGTAGGTTTCATTGACATGATAGAGGACCCTTGTTCATATCTCCATATAATACAATGGTGCCTTTTCAGAGATGGCTTTGGTTTTACTTTCCAAAGACCACCTGTGTAAGCAGGTGAGAAGAGCAAGATCACAGAACTTCTCTCACTGTGAGCTGATGATATCGTACTTCGGGTGAATTCCATTTTGAATCAGCAAAGACACAGTGGATTGAGTAATCTCAGCAATCAATGAATCTCTCCCTTGTATCTTGTCCTTCAGTCTTTTTTGCTGATTTCCTCTGAAACATTGTATGTCTGAATTATCAAGACACCTACCCACTTTAACTGTGAGTCTCACTGAATACAAACATAACCATCTGTAGTTATAACTATAAAAACTGTATACATAAGCTTTGTAACTAGATATATTTCTTTGTAGAATTCCTTGGAGTCACAGAAATAAATTTTGGTTCAAGTATCAGAGATAATCAGGTCTCTAGTTTCTTTGCATATTAATTTAGTGCTAAGCTTTAATTAGAAAACATATATTTATTTAGAAGTTTTCTTTCATGCACTTAGGTTATATTAACAATAAGAAATTATTCATTTAGGATATATTTAAAAAGTACAAAGCATATATGAAAGAACACCTTGTCATAGATCTGTGTTCCCTAAATTTATATGTATTAATAGAATCCTACCCCACTAGTACCTCAGAACTCAGAATGTGATCTTACTTGGGAATAGGATTGTTGCAAATTTAATTAGTTAAGATGATGTCAGCCTGGAGTAGAGTGGGTTCCTAATCAGATATGACTGGTGTCCTGATAAAAAGAGACATTTTGGACACACACCAGGAGAATGCCATGTGGAAATGAAGGCAGAGACATGGGTGCTGCTTCTATAAGTCTAGCAATGTCAAATATTGCCAGAAAACCACCAGAAACTGGGAGAAAAGCATGGAACAGAGTCTCCTTCCCAGGTTCAGAAGGAACCAACCCTTTGACACTTTGATCTCTGACTTCTAGTCTCCAGAAATATGAGACAATGCATTTCTTTTGTATTAGCCACTCATTCTATAGTAGTTTGTTAGGCAACTCTAGCAAATTAAGACTGTAGTACCAGAAGTAGGACGCTCCTGTAGGGGGTACTCAAAAATAGGACAGTGATTTTGGAATTTGTTGATAGAGTCTTGAGGTGCCTGATTTAAAAAGAAAAAGCCTTGCCTGGGAAAGGGATTTGAAAAAGAACAGTTAATTATATGGGCATAATTGAATTACTTGGCTGCACACCAGTAACTAACACATCATTGTTAATCAACTATGTTGTTTTTGTTCAGTCGCTAAGTCATGTCCGACTCTTTGCGACCCCATGGACTGCAGCATGCCAGGCATCCCTGTGCCTCACTATCTCCTGGCATTTGCTCAAGTTCATATTGATTGACTTGGTAATGCCATCCAACCATCTCATCCTCTGTCATCCCCTTCTCCTACCTTCAATCTTTCCCAGCATTATGATCTTTCTCAATGAGTCGGCTGTTGACATCAGGTGGCCAAAGTATTGGGACTTCAGCATCGGTCCTTCCAATGAATACTCAGGGTTGATTTCCTTTAGGGTTGATTGATTTGATTTCCTGTCCAAGAGCCTCTGAAGAGTCTTCTCCAGCACCACAATTCAAAAACATAAAATTCTTCAATCCTGAGCCTTCTTTATGGTCCAGCTCTCACATCCATACATGGCTATCGGGAAAACCAAGGCTTTGACTACATGGACCTTCATCAGTGAAGTGGTTTCTCTGCATTTTAATATGTTGCCTAGGTTTGTCATAGCTTTTCTTTCAAGGAGCAAGTGTCTTTTAATTTCATGGCTGCAAGTCATCATCCATAATAATTTTGGAGCCCCAGAAAATAAAGTTTGTCACTGTTTCCTCCCTGACCCCTCATCTATTTGCCATGAAGTAATTAAACCAGATGCCATGATCTTCATTTTTTGAATCCTGAGTTTTTAAAAACTTATTTATTTTAATTGGAGGCTAATTACCTTACAATATTGTGGTGGGTTTTGCCATACATTCACATGAATCCGCCATGGATGTACGTGTGTTCCCCATCCTGACTTTCCCTCCCACCTCCCTCCCCATCACATCTCTCAGGGTCATCTCAGTGCACCAGCCCTGAGCACCCTGCCTCATCCATTGAATCTGGACTGGCGATCTATTTCACATATGATAGTATACATGTTTCAATGATATTCTCTCAAATCATCGCACCCTTGCCTTCTCCCACAGAATCCAACAGTCTGTTTACACCTGTGTCTCTTTGGCTATCTCGCATATAGGGTCATCGTTACCATCTTCCTAAATTCCATATATATGCGTTAATATACCGTATTGGTGTTTTTCTTTCTGACTTACTTCACTCTGTATAATAGGCTCCAGTTTCATCCACTTCATTAGAACTGATTCAAATGCATTCTTTTTAATAGCTGAATAATATTTCATTGTGTATATGTACCACTGCTTTCTTATCCTGAATGCTGAGTTTTAAGCCAGCTTTTTCACTTTTCTCTTTCACCTTCATCAAAAGACTATTTAGTTTCTCTTTGCTTTCTGCCATAAGGGTAGTATCATCTACATATCTGAGTTTATTGATATTTCTTCTGGCAATCTTGATTCCAGCTTGAGCTTCATCCAGCCTGATATTTCACCTTAATACTTAATGATCTAAATTTCTCTTGTGAGTCACATGACTATTCACTGCCACAGCATTCTGAATCCTGCTGATCTTTTGCCCCTACAAAAAGAAGTGGCATTTCATGACTGTCTTACCTCAGGGAACTTTCTGTTCCTCACTCAGATTTACTAGAGACTCTGACCTAATATTATTTGTGTGTGGATCATTCCTCAAAGTTGAAACTGGCAGTTATCAGGAGAATACACTATTTCCAATAGAAGTTGTCCTTAGAACATAGTTCTTTACCTGCGGTAAAATCAACCCAGAATTAACAAGTGAGTGCAATAACATTTGCACTTGTCAATTAGCCAAAGAACAGACAGCAAATGTATACTAGAGTTGTCCTTTAGAGTCTGTAGGGGGTTGATTTCAGGGCCCCCACTATATGCTCAAGTCTGTGTTAAAGTGGCAAATGTGTGTGCATGCTCATTCTCTTCAGTCGTGTCCAATTCTTTGCGACCCTAGGGACTGTAGCCCACCAGGCTCCTCTGTCCATGAGATTCTCTAGGCAAGAATACTGGAGTGGGTTACCATGCCCTCCTCCAGGGGATCTTCCAGACCTGGTGATTGAACTCATGTCTGCCTGCATTGCAAGGAGATTCTTTACCCATTGAGTCAACTCGGAAGCCCAAAATGGCATATTTTTCCCATATATGTACATGTTCTCATACACCTTAAATCACCTTTGAATTATTTATAGTACCTGATGTAATGTAAATGCTATGTAAATAGCTGTAAATACAATGTAAATGCTATGTAAATAGTTGCCAGCATGGGACAAATCTAAGTTTTGCTTTTTGGAAAGTTCTGGATTTTTTTTTTTTTTAATATTTTTGATCTGAGGTTAGCTGAATCTATGGATGTGAAACTCATTAATATGGGCAGCTGATTGTATACAGACATCAGGTATGATTTTGCAGTAGTATATGACTTTGAGACACTTTGGAGGAAAAGACCTTTTTGCCTGTTCTGAAGACACTATCAAAAATGGTCAACAAGTTAAGAAACTTATAGTTCATGGGGTCTGAAAGAGTTGGATCAATGCAAAGAAATAGAGGAAAACAACAGAATGGGAAAGACTAGAGATCTCTTCAAGAAAATTAGAGATACCAAGGGAACATTTCATGCACAGATGGGCTCGGTAAAGGACAGAAATGGTCTGGACCTAACAGAAGCAAGAGATATTAAGAAGAGGTGGCAAGATTACACAGAAGAACTGTACAAAAAAGATCTTCACAACCCAGATAATCATGATGATGTGATCACTAATCTAGAGCCAGACATCTTGGAATGTGAAGTCAAGTGGGCCTCAGAAAGCATCACTACGAACAAAGCTAGTGGAGGTGATGGAATTCCAGTTGAGTTGTTTCAAATCCTGAAAGATGATGCTGTGAAAGTGCTGCACTCAATATGGCAGCAAATTTGGAAAACTCAGCAGTGGCCACAGGACTGGAAAAGGTCAGTTTTCATTCCAACCCCAAAGAAAGGCAATGCCAAAGAATGCTCAAACTACCGCACAATTGCACTCATCTCACATGCTAGTAAAGTAATGCTCAAAATTCTCCAAGCCAGGCTTCAGCAATATGTGAACCGTGAAGTTCCTGATATTCCAGCTGGTTTTAGAAAAGGCAGAGGAACCAGAGATCAAATTGCCAACATCTGCTGGATCATGGAAAAAGCAAGAGAGTTCCAGAAAAACATCTATTTGTACTTTATTGACTATGCCAAAGCCTTTGACTGTGTGGATCACAATAAACTGTGGAAAATTCTGAAAGAGATGGGAATGCCAGACCACCTGACCTGCCTCTTGAGAAATCTGTATGCAGGTCAGGAAGCAACAGTTAGAACTGGACATGGCACAACAGACTGGTTCCAAATAGGAAAAGGAGTACATCAAGGCTGTATATTATCACCCTGCTTATTTAACTTATATGCAGAGTACATCATGAGAAACACTGGAATGGAAGAAACACAAGCAGGAATCAAGATTCCCGGGAGAAATATCAAAAACCTCAAATATGCAGATGACACCACCCTTATGGCAGACAGTGAAGAGGAGCTAAAAAGCCTCTTGATGAAAATGAAAGAGGAGAGTGAAAAAGTTGGCTTAAAGCTCAACAATCAGAAAACGAAGATCATGGCATCTGGTCCCATCACTTCATGGGAAATAGATGGGGAAACAGTGGAAACGGTGTCAGACTTTATTTTTTGGGGCTCCAAAATCACTGCAGATAGTGACTGCATCCATGAAATTAAAAGACGCTTACTCCTTGGAAGAAAAGTTATGACTAACCTAGATAGTATATTCAAGAGCAGAGACATTACTTTGGCGACTAAGGTCTGTCTAGTCAAGGCTATGGTTTTTCCTGTGGTCATGTATGGATGTGAGAGTTGGACTGTGAAGAAAGCTGAGTGCCGAAGAATTGATGCTTTTGAACTGTGGTGTTGGAGAAGACTCTTGAGGGTCCCTTGGACTGTAATGAGATTCAACCAGTCCATTCTGAAGGAGATCAGCCCTGGGATTTCTTTGGAAGGAATGATGCTAAAGCTGAAACTCCAGTACTTTGGCCACCCCATGCGAAGAGTTGACTCATTGGAAAAGACTCTGATGCTGGGAGAGATTGAGGGCAGGAGAAGGGGACGACCCAGGATGAGATGGCTGGATGGCATCACGGACTCGATGGACATGAGTCTGAGTGAACTCTGGGAGATGGTGATGGACAGGGAGGCCTGGCGTGCTGCGATTCATGGGGTCGCAAAGAGTCGGACAAGACTGAGCAACCGAACTGAACTGAACTGAACTGTAAAGATTTGGACATGACTAAGCGACCTCCACTTTCACTTTCACTTAGATGCATTCCTACCTCTGGAAGAGGTGGCTGTTTTAAAGGTTGAGGTCCATGAAAAGAGAGAGTATACAAGTTACAGGAAATGCTCTAGCAGATCATTGTGACAAAAACAGCTTTAACCAAGGTAATGATCTTAACTAAATTCTCTGAGTATTTAAACAGGTCATTATAAAATGTCGATGGTTAATCCTTTGTTTAAGAAAGGAAGAAATGAAAAAACAATCAGGTTTCACTCTTTGCTCATATATTCTCTGGCACTATCAAGATGGCCACTTGGTGGTACCAGATTATTTCAAATAGATACTAGCTAAATTTCTCCATTAAATTATTTATTATGGTCCAAATGGGTTACACCGCAAATCAACATCTATGGGGAAACTTTCAAAAGACTGCTGAGTTTGTTTTGAGGTCACGTGTCATCTCTCAAGAACATAATCCTGGAAAAATCATAAAGGGACACAGCCAGATCCTGAAACCTCAGGGTCCTTTGAACACATTCAGATGAATTTGGTCAGATTATAGCCTCTATGGGATTTGATTATATTTTAGTTATTGTATACTTATTTTCAGGGTGGGTTGAAGCATTCCCTTGTCAAAAACTACAGACTTCACAGTAGTGAAACAACTGCTTGATTTTGTGTTTTAACCTGGGAGTAGCAACTTTTATATTAAGTTACTGAAGCACATAGTTTCTGGGAACAATTACAGGAAAACTCTGTGAGCCTTTATCTGTTATTCAATAACTATACTACTCTTACCATGCGTGATCACCTGGAATGATTGAAAGAACTATGGTTTACTTAAACGAAAGTGAACAAAAATTTCAGGAGTCCTTGAGGTCCTTTGGCCAAAGCTCTTCTGAAATAAACCTTCTGGCCATAAAGTCCGCTCCTCCTACAACACATTAGTCATCTCTCTATTAATTGGTAGACGGAAGTCCTATGCACTTAAGATTTTACTTCCAGTACTAGACTCTGCCATGTTGAACACAGATATAGCAAGACACTGTAAGAAATTCACCATGTACTATACCTGGGCTGTCACCAATAGGGTACCTTATCTTTCCACAATATCTTCCTGGACAGTCTCTTCACAGTCTTAGACCGTGAGATTTCATATATTGGAAGAGACAACAGAGAAAAACTGTTCTTGAGTCATGTTGTAAAGAACCATATCATGTTCTATGAACAACAAATAGAGCAGTGCAACTTCAGGGAGTCAAGCTTTGGGTTCACATTTCATAGCTAAAGAAGCAATTCAGAACTCCACACGACTGGAAGGCTACTGCTGCTGCTGCTAAGTCACGTCAGTTGTGTCCGACTCTGCGACCCCATAGATGGAAGCCCACCAGGCTCCTCTGTCCCTGGGATTCTCCAGGCAAGAACATTGGAGTGGGTTGCCATTTCCTTCTTCAATGCATGAAAGTGAAAAATGAAAGTGAAGTCGCTCAGTTGTATCTGACCCTTAGCGACCCCATGGACTGCAGCCCACCAGGCTCCTCCATCCATGGGATTTCCCAGGCAAGAGTACTGGAGTGGGGTGCCATTGACTGGAAGGCTACTCCACTGTAGATTCTTAGAGACCCTCCATAAGGAGCTGATCTTTAGGAGTAGACAGCCAGTCTAAGATCTTTGGAACAAGTACATGACTTCAGATAGTGGAAAGCTTCACTCCATAATTTGGGTCAAGGCTTATCTTTAATTCCTGTATTGTTTTTCATCTGTTCACTTATAATCATCTTATTTTCTTTAGATCCCTTGTTGATGCTGATCCATATTGGCCTCTTTTCTCTTTTCTTTCCTCTTTCTTATAACTGCTTAATCTGAACCTCCTCATTTAAACACCATTCTTCAGTTCAGTTCAGTTCAGTTCAGTTCAGTTCAGTTGCTGAGTCATGTCTGACTCTTTGTGACCCCATGAATCACAGCACACCGGGCCTCCCTGTCCATCACCATCTCCCGGAGTTCACTCAGACTCAAGTCCATCGAGTCGGTGATGCCATCCAGACATCTCATCCTGGGTCGTCCCCTTCTCCTCTTGCCCCCAATCCCTCCCAGCATCAGGGTCTTTTCCAATGAGTCAACTCTTTGCATGAGGTGGCCAAAGTACTGGAGTTTCAGCTTTAGCATCATTCCTTCCAAAGAGATCCCAGGGCTGATCTAGATTACCCCCAATAGTAGCCACTGCCCTCAATCTTGCTCACTGCTGGATATGCTGTCCATGATCAAATCTGGACTGTTGGATATGATCCCCATGATAAAAATGTCTGGACAATACTTGTTTCATCAAATGAGACAATCAGAGCTATTGGTATTTGCACTTTCACCAATATGAACAATTGACCCTAAACAAGTTAACTTATGACTTTGTTAGTGTTTGTCTCTCCCAGAAAAATAACTATTTATTGCAATCAACTTATCAGACCATAGGAAACTCTAAATTTGAAATCATCAGATTTTGTAGGGGGATAAGCCAAAGCCCACATTAAAGAGACCAATAGAGGTCTCTATTAGTCAAACATAATACAGCTAATGTAAAGCTTTGGTTCCAATCTCATGTCATAAAAACTCCTTTTCCCCTGATCTCCATGTGCCCCTACTGGATGCTATTTTTTTATGGCCATAATGTTTTGTCCTGTTTGCTTCTGATTCGTACCTCATGCACTTTAGAAATAGCATTATTATACTTGTAGGTACCCAGAGGCCCTATTTCTAGAAATCCTCAGGGCTCAAAATTCTGACTCGAATGTCGGCTCCAAAATGAAGCCACCCTCCACACACTCTACCTGGAGGAATTGCTGTCTTGTTTCTGCGAATCATCAGAGCACTGTTCCCCATGGGCATTCTGCAGAGGTCATTAATGATACCACCTCTGCCTAGATGGAATACAGGTTGGCCTTAACTCATTGATATGAGTGGTAGTGGACAGTTATATTGCTCTATACGTTTTTGTTGGCTAGTTGTGGTAGAGTCTCTGCCATTGCTGGTAGCTTGCCCTGTACTTGAACCAGTGAAATGAACAGGGTGGAGCAGGCTCTACATTGCCTTGGCTCCCTAAGGTTGATGTTCATGGCCCAGAGGGCATTTGTTCTTGGTCTGGGCTGGTTAATTTGGATTCCCAGTTCTGAAACATTTTACAAGCACTATCAATTGTTCTTACTTTTGTCTTGGTGCTGATTGGTTGCATTCTATCCAGAGTCATAAATACATCTCTGCAGCTATTCTCCTGCCAGAGGATCATGATGATGACACAGCAAAAAGGTCAAGAAGGTCTCACAATACAGTTGACTATGGAGAAAACTGTGCATTCGATAAATGGAGACAGTCTGGTTCTCTAGACTGCTCTGCATTTGTCAACTTCTCACAGGTGAGAAATTGACTAAAAGGGGAAACTGATAGGCTGAATATACAGATAGACAATGTTTGTCCATATATAGTAAACTGTGGCACAGCAGCAGCAACCGGTCCCAACCACAACCTGTGTAACAATTGTCAGAGCTTGGTCAATGACTGAGAGCTTCTCCTTTTTACCCCCACCCCTGACCTCTTTCCAATTCAGGACCAACTAGAGAAAGCCAAATATGCTCCTCAAATCACTTACATAAGATCCCTCACTTCTGGTTATCCCACCTCTACTTTCCTGGGGCAACAACCTCCAATCAGGGCACATCTGAAGTCTCCCCCTTTTTTCACTGCAAAACTTTCCTATGCCCATGTCTACCTTTGAGTCTCTGCTAAACAAGTGATAGTGACCGACTCCTCCTCTGTAGAAAGTTCTGAATAAACAGGCTGTTTGTTCTCAGTTGCATGGTCTTATTTATTGCCACACTTCTTAGCTCTAAGGAATAAAGGACAACATCCCTAATTAAGAATAATGTGCATATGGGTTGGGGGAGGAGAAAATCCTGGGTAGGAGAGAGAAGATAAGATTAGTCTGATTTAGTACAAGAGAGAAATAGAGAATATTTTCAGAGTTGTATTTTTCAACTTTCAAGTAACAACCTTTCTCAGGTCATTGTCTGACACACGGTAGACAATTATTAAATGTTTTTTGACTGAATGAGTCTGTGGAAGCTTGTTCTCCTCCATCCCCACAGCAACATCCTCAGAGTTCCTACAGTTTTCAAGATATTATTGAGCTGGACAGTTGGCCTTGGGGTAGAACTGTGACTAGTGGAAATTGGTTTAATGCTTGTCCTTTCAACCTTTCTTTTGGCACTAAGGCTATGTTCTCTTTTTATAGGACCCCTTGGTTAAAAATGTTGTTATTTATTATTAGATTCCTTTTATTCAGGAGAAAGATCCTGTATATTTTTGAGGGCAGAACTGTATTTTATTCCAAGGAGACTATGCAAGAAATATTTTCAAATTGCACAAGTCCTAGCATTGTGGTTTTGGAGGATACAGATTTATTCCTACAGCAAATAATTATAAAGATTTAAGTAGGTTTTAGTAAATTAGGCAAAGTAAAATGTTGGTGAAAGTTGTGACTTTAGAATAGAATATCTTCATGGAGATGGTCAATCTGACTGGACCAGCTGAGTCGTGGCTCTAGACAAGTGGGATGTATGCAAACTCATCTTGAACTTTCTGTAATTTTTTTCTCCCCCTGATTTTTTCCTCTAATCATTCCTCACTCCTTCTTTATTGTGACAGTTTATAACTGACTTAAAAATATGCATGTCTACATATGCACACACAAAGGCACACACACACACTTTTCTCTAAATGGGGAACTTCTTCGACTTTCTTGACTTTGGTCTGCTCTCTCCGTGGCTTACTTTCGTGACAATGTGCACCTACCTTTCTTTTCTATCAATTGTCTCAGTTGCAATATTATACTTATTTTACTTAATATACTTATTTTATTATAATTTGATCAGTAGACTAGAAGAACTATGTCTGTTTTTGTTCATGGCTTGGCTCAGTAAATATTAACTGAATTAAAGGAATAGAAATATTGAAATAATCTAATAACCTGTTTTCACATCTCTCTCATCATTAGTTAGTGTTGATTTCTTAGAACGCAGGGTAAGGCCAACTCATATTGGACCCTTAATAGAAAACTTTTGTTGAAATGGATTTGTTGTCCTGTATCAGTGATCTGTCCTGTATCATTATATCATTCCTGGGGGAACCAAACCAAGGACAATGTGCCTGACTGAGGAGAAGCAGATAAGAAATTACAAGGATTACATGTGGCTGTATGAGCACAAACTGCTCTATTTCTTGCAGAAGATGAGTGATTAAATCAAGGGTTAATTCACCTTTGGTGGCACTGGATTTATTATCCTTTTGGTTTCTTAGGCCATTTGATGGTTGGATTAG
The DNA here is from genome assembly GCF_023091745.1 of Budorcas taxicolor. Lineage (NCBI taxonomy): Eukaryota > Metazoa > Chordata > Mammalia > Artiodactyla > Bovidae > Budorcas > Budorcas taxicolor. Next base: position 118,406,714 of record NC_068911.1, read on the forward strand.
TCATTTAGTAAGGACGTAAGAAGTTCTTATTGCAATGTAGGGGAAAAAAAACTGATATAAGCATCAGAGACCTTGATTCTTCTATTTTCTCTTTAGCTAAAGATGGGCAAACATGTTTCACTCTCTCGGCTGCAATTTTCTCAGCTTAAAATTAAGCTCTGGGAACAGAAATTCTCTTAAATTTCTAACACAAAAATTCTGTGTTTTATAAAATAAGAGAGGATGTTATGTTTGAATTTTCATTTGTTTTGCTTATTTCAGCCACACATTTTTGCAAGTGTTTGTCTTATATTCTGAAAAAGCTGAGCACTCCTAAAAGAATATATTTATAAGGTAGAATAATGCTGACTTAAACTATGGCCAGGAAAACTTAAATGCAATAAAATCCTCTATTTTTATATCCAACTGGTCCTCCCAGGCTAACTTATAAGAATGATTTTCTACTTCTTTTGAAGACATTTGTCAATTAATTGTACTCTGCCTTTGTGTCTTTAGTTATTTAAATCTGATGTATCTCATGTGTATATTATGAATTCTTTTTTCTAATGCACTAAGAAGACATGGTGTAGTGTATGGGCTTGTGGGTCAGACACAACTAGGTTCAATACCGGCTGTAGTACTGACTACCTGACTTATCAGGACAGTTTATTTCTTGGCTCTTATCCCCATTACTTTCTCTAATAAAGGATGAGAAGATGACATCAATGTAAAAATATCATCAACCATTATGATGACATCATATTGTAATCTTTGCAAGGATTAAATGCAATAATGTGGAGCAGACTGAGTTCCCTCAATTAACATATGCACTCTCCTTTCTACTGTGTTCAGGAGGCTTCTTGAATCAAACAACTTTTTCTTTTTGTAAATACTACACCCCTATAATCAGCAATTTTTAGAGTAGAAGTTTAATATGGGCTGATGGTTGGAGGGAATGACTGCTCGATACCTAGAAGGAACATGGCCCTGAAGAATGTTTTCTTAGCTATTAAAACAAACAAATTGAGAGATGACGGTGGCTTGGAACAAGGTTAGGTTTAGAGTTAGGGCACTGAAGGGAGTGAGAAGTAGTTGGAGATGTGTGCTGGTAGGGCCAACAGAACTTTCAGATCAATTTTTTAAGGAGTACAAGAAAAAGAGAAGTCAAGGATGGTTCTAAGATTTTTGTTCCCCCTAAGTAAAAGGAACTGAAATAAATAAACTGTGATGGAGCTAAAAAAGAATGCTTTCATTAGTTCAGGGGAATTAGAAGGGGGATCAAGCCAATGCAATGTAAATGTCATGGATACACACAGAAGACTGAAGACTTCTGTGAAGGGTAAAATACAATAGAGACTGCTCCCTGCTGCTGCTGCTGCTGCTAAGTCGCTTCAGTCATGTCTGACTCTGTGCAACGCCATAGACAGCAATGCTCCCTAGAGAGAATGAAAAGCTATTATCCCATTAAAATGCCTCTCCTCTGGCTCATCTCTGCAAGGTGGGAAAACTCTAATAATGCACATTACTTCCTGGTAAATCATGATGGAAATGTTGCAGATTTTTGTTCATGAGGACTGAAAGAATTCATCATGGTTTATTCCATGACAATTAACACCAAAGAGAGTAATAACAGTACACTGTTTATTAGGTAGTATCCTCAACCTTTTCATATGGTAGACAGAATCCCCACAGGCTTGCTAAAGGTATATAGGCCATAAAACCTTACACAATAATGTTTTACTGTATCTGTGCAGTATTCTAGGGGTTGCATAAGTGGTCTGGTTCTTAAATCTCCTCTAAGACTATCAGACATGCAACCAAAGTCCTCTGGAAATATCGTTTTAAGAACAGATGACCACCAATCAGCAAATACTTATTCAGTTCAGTTCAGTCACTCAGTTGTGTCTGACTCTTTGCAACCCCATGAACTGCAGCATACCAGGCTTCCCTGTCCATCACTAACTCCCAGAGTACACCCAAACCCATGTCCATTGAGTCGGTGATGACATCCAACCATCTCATCCTCTGTCATCCCCTTCTCCTCCTGCCGTTAATCTTTCCCAGCATCAGGGTTTTTTTTTCTTTCAAATGAGTCAGCTCTTTGCATCAGCTGGCCAAAGTATTGGAGTTTCAGCTTCAACATCAGTCCTTCCAATGAACACCCATGACTAATCTCCTTTAGGATGGACTGGTTGGATCTCCATGCAGTTCAAGGGACTCTCAAGAGTCTTCTCCAACACCACAGTTCAAAAGCATAAATTCTTCGGCACTCAGCTTTCTTTATAGTCCAACTCTCACATCCGTACATGACCACTGGAAAAACCATAGCCTTGACTAGACAGACCTTTGTTGGCAAAGTAATGTCTCTGCTTTTTAATACGGTGTCTGGGTTGGTCATAACTTTCTTTCCAAGGAGTGAGAATCTTTTAATTTCATGGCTGAAATCACCATCTGCAGTGATTTTGGAGCCACCCAAAATAAAGTCAGTCACTCTTTCCACTGTTTCCCCATCTATTTGCCATGAAGTGATGGGACCGGATGCCATGATCTTCATTTTCTGAATGTTGAGCTTTAAGCCAACTTTTTCATTCTCCTCTTTCACTTTCATCAAGAGGCTTTTTAGTTCCTCTTCACTTTCTGCTATAAGGGTGGTGTCATCAGCATGTCTGAGGTGATTGATATTTCTCCTGGCAATCTTAATTCCAGCTTGTGCTTCTTCCAGCCCAGCATTTCTCATGATATACTCTGCATATAAGTTAAATAAGCAGGGCAACAATATACAGCCTTGACATACTCCTTTTCCTATTTGGAACCAGTCTGTTGTTCCATGTCCAGTTCTAACTGTTGCTTCCTGAGCTGCATATAGGTTCCTCAAGAGGCAGGTCAGGTGGTCTGGTATTCCCATCTCTCTCAGAATTTTTCACAGTTTATTGTGATCCACACAGTCAAAGGCTTTGGCATAGTCAGTAAAGCAGAAATAGATGTTTTTCTGGAACTCTCTTGCTTTTTTGATGATCCAGCGGATGTAGGCAATTTGATCTCTGGTTCCTCTGCCTTTTCTAAAACAAGCTTGAACATCTGGAAGTTCACAGTTCATGTATTGCTAAAGCCTGGCTTGGAGAATTTTGAGCATCACTTTACTAGCTTGTGAGATGAGTGCAATTGTGTGGTAGTTTGAGCATTCCTTGGCATTGCCTTTCTTTGGGATTGGAATGAAAACTGACCTTTTTGAGTCCTGTGGCCACTGCTGAGTTTTCCAAATATGCTGGCATATTGAGTGCAGCACTTTCACAGCATCATCTTCCAGGATTTGAAATAGCTCACCTGGAATTCCATCACCTCCACTAGCTTTGTTTGTAGTGATGCTTTCTAAGTCCCACTTGACTTCATATTCCAGCATGTCTGACTCTAGGTGAGTGATCAGACCATCGTGACTATCTGAGTCATGAAGATCTTTTTTGTACAGTTCTGTGTTTTCTTGCCACCTTTTCTTAGTATCTTCTGGTTCTGTTAGGTCCATACCATTTCTGCCCTTTATTGAGCCCATCTTTGCATGAAACGTTCCCTTGGTATCTCTAATTTTCTTGAAGAGATCTCTAGTCTTCCCATTCTGTTCTTTTCCTCTATTTCTCTGCATTGATCGCTGAGGAGTTTTGTTATCTCTCCTTGCTATTCTTTGGAACTCTGCATTCAAATGGGTATATCTGTCCTTTTCTCCTTTGCTTTTCTCTTCTCTTCTTTTCACAGCTATTTGTAAGGCCTCCTCAGACAGCCATTTTGCTCTTTTGCATTTCTTTTTCTTGGGGATGGTCTTGATTCCTGTCTCCTGTACAATGTCATGAACCTCCATCCATAGTTCATCAGGCACTATCAGATCTAGTCCTTTAAATCTATTTCTCACTTCCAGTCTATAGTCATAAGGGATTTGATTTACTTGTTTACTTGAAATACTTGTTACTCATGTACATTTCATAAGACTTCATCCTGCACCTGTAAGAGTGGGTGTAGATGAAGTGCACCAGCTACTTCAAATTAACAAATGACTCACAAAGTCAAGTTGGGACTAGGTATGCAAAAGGCCAAAATTCAAACTGAACTTCCTTTTTAGGCTTTATTTCATTTTACTTTAATTGGATCTCTAATGAAACTTACTATTTGGTTAACTCCTAAAGAACATGTTAATGCACTGAAAATGAACAGAGAGAAATGTTAAAACATTTTCAACAATGAACCTGGGATGAACAACATTTTATTACATTTAAGGGACTGTCACTCATTTTCTCTTTCTCCTTCCTTCCCCCAGACTCATTCTTTCTCCTTCTCCCTTCTCTTTTGTCTTCACTTTTTCTTTTTCTTAAATTTGAGATCTGTTTTTCCCCATGTCAAATGAATAGCTGTATCACAAAATACAGCAGCTCTTAGGCAGAAAGGAATTTCAGGATGTCACCAGATCTAAGACCGTAGTTTCAGATCTGATTGCCCCTGAAGGACTCTTAGATAATTTTTTTTCTGGTTCTTAGATCTTACTGCCTCATTCTCAGCATAAGCAGTAATGAGGGGAGGTAAATTTCTAAAGGGGAGAAAGCCTAAAAAAATAATCTTGCTTTAGGTTATATGGTAAGGCCCATTTCCAGAATTATAGAGGAAGATTTGATGCGCACTATACATGCATGCATGAAGCAATAAGCACATATAATAGTCTCATGATTCCAAAGCTTTGAGTATAATACATGGAATGATTTATCCCATTATAAACCATAATTTACCCTCTCTTTTTATTTCTTCCCAACTGCATGAATAGTGATCATTGGGAAAAGATGAGTATTTTATCCCATTTTAGCATCTCAGGCAGAGCAACGTAATGTAGACTATGATTCAAATTGAGTAGTTTCCATGTAAAAATGACACATATCTTACTATCACATTCCTGATACATTAAACTGTGTGTGTGTCAAATGAAAGATTCTGTCCTGGGTAATAAAGAAGAATTTTCAGAGAACTTGGCTGAAGCTGTGGGCAAAGACTCAAAGAACTGCAAGTTTCCTTTTGGCCTATGGAATCTTGTTACACTCCCATGATATTAAATTTCTATAATGAAGGATGACAAATTGATCAGGGGAAGGGAGGCATTTTGCTTACAAAGAGGGGGCAAATGAGCACAGGCTTTGAAGCTGATCAGGGCAGGCTGAAAGGTTCTCTGCCACTGGAGGGCAGGCAAATCATTTACCCTTCTGAACAACAGTTTCCATATCTGTCAAAGGAGCATGCCAGTTTCTGTGGTTACACATAATGTAGGGAAGCATGGGACATAGTAGGTAATAATACCTTTGTTACAGTTAAGAAAGTGGTGAAAGTAGAGTATCAACTAAATTGCAGGGCAAGTTAAAACTGCATAAGATGCCTGTGTGATACCATTTATGTGCAATTGATTTGATCATTTAAGTAATATATACCCAATAAATAGAGCCTTTTCTCACAATAAGAAACTTCATAAGGCAAAGCTTAGTCAGATTCCATCTGCATGTTTTGAAAACATTTTGTAATTCCGAGCACTCTTATAACTGCTTAGGACAAGGAGGTGGAAGGCTGGAGGCCAGCTTCCTGGCTTCAGGTCTTTTTCTTATTCTTTTATCTTACAGGTTATTACAAAATATTGAGTATAGTTCCCTGTGCAAAGGAGTGAGTCCTCACTGATTATTGATTTTGTTTATAATAGTGTGTATATGATAATTCCAGTCTCTTAATTTCTCCCCCATCACCTTCTGCTTTGGTTATCATGTTTATTTTCTATCTCTGTGTGTTTCTTTCTGTTTTGTATATAAGCTCATTTGTATCTTTTTCTTAGATTCTACATATAAACCATAGCATAGAAAATGGGATGTGTACACAGACACATATGCACACAATGAAATATTACTCAGCTATAGAAAAGAATGAAATAATGCCAGCAATTTTGATGGACCTAGAGATTATCATACTAAGCGAAGTAAGCTAGACAGAAAAAGACAATTTATTCCTTTAAATGTCAAAAGTAGTTGAGATATATCCATATCCAATGTCTCTAGCATTAGAAAAGATATTTTGGGTGGTTTATCAGATCATAAATATTAAGATTTGTTTGGCAATGATTGGAGAGCTAGGAACTGATTGATTAGAAACATTAAACCTTTGCTGCCTAAAATATTAAATTGGCTTCATACAGAAGAGAACACTTCAATGGGCCAAATGTTACGTATAGGGTGGGCTCTTGATGCAGAGAACAGATGGAAAACAACAAAGTCGAAGACTGTCAGTGTCTTGCTGGTATTCTTGACTTGTATACAGTATCAGCAGTTGCTCATGTATATAAGATTATGTCCCTTGAGAGTTCAGATAGGAAGTGTTCTCATTAAAGCTAAAGATAAAAAGATCAGTACTTACTGGAGAAGACATTTTGTGGATATTCTCAACTAAATTTCAGTGGTTTATAACTATATATTTAATTTTCTTCCACAGAACCTAGTAAACAGCTATAGAGTCTCACAAGTATTTTATGACAAAAGCAGCTCATGAGATAAATGAAAAAAATATAAAGCCTATAGAATAGACTACAATTTTACTAACATCTTTAATTTTTAGAAAAATTGGCTCAGTTCCCACCCTTTAATGATCTAGAATTTCCAGTAAATCCTGGAGAAACTTGAGAATGTTATGAGAGCAAAAAATATTTAAGGAAAGAGACATTTCACATCATGGTAAAGAAGCACATAAAGCCTTGATTGCTATGCGCATCCTTGGTACCACCTCCTGCTGCCACCCAGACATGTTTTGTATTTTCCTGAGACTGACTTTGTCTGCATTACTTTGACCCCAGTTGTAGATGTATTCTGAATCTCTGTATCTTCCATTAAGGCTTCTACTAACCATTCACCAGGGAAATACTGCCCCCCCCCCCAAACCTATTTTTAGAATTCTCTTGTTTTCACAGATTAGACTCATTGTCCTTAAATTTAAGTCTGTTTTCTGTACTTACTCTCTGACCAGATGCCTTCTTTAGTTGATCTACAGGTTCAACTGATGCTGAGTCTACTTAGATTGCAGGAATTTTTTCCCTTTGGTGGTGGTTATGGAAATGTATAATTGAAATTTAATAAATCTCAATGATGAAAGAGCTACCTTGGTATTTTTCTGTAATGGGACTTATCCTTTTTCTTTAATTGGAGGACAATTACTTTACAATATTGTGATGGCTTTTGCCATACATCAATATGAATCAGCCATAGGTATACATGGAATTTATCCTGATAACTTTTAAACTGAAGACCATACCCCCAAAATATAAAACGAATATTTGTGATTTGCAAAAAATAGCTATTCATGGGCACTGTATACTCCTTTCTATTTTATTCTCCTCCCTTTTTCCTTTATTTTCACGTTTCCCTTTGAAAATATCAAATGGTAATTTAAAAAAATGGTATTGTTTTCTTAGAGATAATGAAATTTTAACTTGCTGTTATAAATAAATAAAGGAGAAAATAGATTCATGAAGTAAGAAGCTGCTAGCAACCCATTTTCCATGTGCTTTTGTTCCCTGTTACATGATGGAGAAGTTTGTATACACATGTACAAAAATGCTGTTATCTTAGAGATTATTATTTTGTCTCCATTTTCATAGGAGAAAAACAATCCTTTGTAGAAAATTTAATATTTGGTAGATAAATCTCTATAAATGATCAAATTGGTTAGACTTTGCTCTAAGGCTTCAAATAATTATGCATGAAAATAATTCCTAATGAGTGCATAATAAATATGTAGCCTCTCTCCCTGCCCTGATCCTGGTTTCACTCACAAATAACCATGACCCATGGAGTAGCTTCTAGTGAACATTTCTAGAAATGTTCTTTGCATGGGTGCCCACAAGCATACATACACATATTTTATCCACCTCTTTTTAAGGATAAACACGTTGTTCTAGATAGGTTAATTGTTCTGATCTAGACTTTCTTAACCTATAGAAAATATAGATGTACTTCATGCTTCTTGAAAAATTATTACAGGATACCAGAGTATATTCGTATGTACCCTATATACTAGGTAACAATTGCTAGAAAATTATGGCAACAGACCCACTGCCTGTTTTTATAAACAAAGTTTTCCTGGAACACAGACACATTCATTTACTTACATGTTATTGATGGCTGCTTTCTAATGACAATGGCAGAGTTGAGTAGTTGTAACAAAAGATTGCATGGCCCACAAGTCTTAAACATTTACCATCTGGCCCTTTAAAAAACTGTTTTCAACCACTTCAATAAGATTTAATATGCTCAGTTGCTAATTTGTGTCCAACTCTTTGTGACCCCATGGACTGCAGCCGGCCAGGCTCTTCTGTCCATGGAATTTCCCAGGCAAGAATACTGCAATGAAATTCCATTTCCTTCTCTAGGATTTAATATAGCAGGTTATGATATAGCATATAATAGAATGACATGACACATAGAAAAGAACACATAAGTGTATGGCTTGACAAACTCTAAATAATAAAATAAACAAATCTATGCCATCAGCTTCCAGGCCAAGAAACAGAGTATTGCCAGTACCTTCTCATGGCAGCTTCTGTCAACACTGGCAATAGTTCTTTATAACTGTCTTGTAATATTCCACTATTTGAGTCTACCTTAGTTTGTTAAACATTTTCCTATTCATAGGCATATTGTTGCTGTTGTTCAGTCATTAAGCCATGTCACACTGCTTGTGACCCCATGGACTGAAGCACCCCAGGCTTCCCTGTCCATTACCATCTTCCAGAGTTTGCTCAAACTCATGTCCATTGAGTTGGTGATGCCATCCAACCATCTCATCCACTCTGTTATCCCCCTCTCCTGCCTTCAGTCTTTCCCAGCATCAGGGTTTTTCCAATGAGTTGGCTCTTTGCATTAGGTGGCCAAAATACACAATGTTTTTTTTTCTTATTATTACATTTTTATACGTATTTCCTTGCACCTTGGAAGACAAAGAATTGATGTTTTTGAACAGTGGTGCTGGAGAAGACTCTTGAGAGTCACTTCAATAGCAAAAAGATCAAACCAGTCAATCTTAAAAAAAATCAATCCTGAATATGCATTGGAAGGACTGATGCTGAAACTGAAGATCCAGTACTTTGGAATGAACAGCTGACTCTTTGATATCTAGATCCAGAAGATTCCCCCAAACAGACTTTCTCATCCATTAAGCAATCAGTGCTCATCCTCCCCTCACCCAGCCCCTGGCAACCACTCATCTGCTTGTTGTCTCTATTGATTTGCCTATTCTGGACATTTATTATAAATGGAATCACACAGTGTGGCCTTTTGTGTCTGGCTCCTTTTTCTTAACATACAATCCAGTGATTCCACTACTGGTTGTATACACGGGTGTTCAGAAAAACTCGTAACAAAAACTCATAACAGCATTATTATGCCCCATAGCCCAAAGGTGAAAACAACACAGATTTCTATCAACTGATGAAAGGACAAACAAAATGAGATATATACATGCAATGGAATATTATTGAGCCGTAAAAGGAAATGAAGTGCAGACACATGTTGCAAAATAGATGAACCTTGAAAACCATTATAGGTTATTTTTTGTTATTAAAAATATTTGCATATTAATTAAAATTGTATATCTCGACCTGAGAGACTTTGGCTTTTGTATTCCCAAAGCTGAAAGCATTAAAGGAAATGATTTAGAAAGCCAGGTAGTGTGTCTCTCACTGTCATACCCTTTCCACACTAGAAACAATTTCCTCAAGAGTTGGAGTTGACGAGGCTGAGAGGAGTGAATGAGAGTCAAGAATATGTGCAACCAGGGAAAGAGATTCTATGCCCGCTCCCTTGTTCGCATCTTGCCCTGGGCAGACAGAAGACCCAGAGAGCTCTGGAGGAAGCAAAAACAGAAGGGATATTTCCCACAAAGAATGGAGGACAGTGGCCACCTGCTGAGAGGATGCGCTTCATGGTGCTCAGTTCATCTCAGCCAGGGCCAGCCTGGACACAGCTCCTAGGACTAAGTGTGGCCCAGAAGCAGCAATGTGATGGTCACATCCTTCGGTCCCACCTGAAAGTATCAGAGAGAACTAGAAGGGAGTGAACAAATGGCCCAAGGGCTACATTATGGCAGCTATCTGTGTATAGTGATGGCTGAGCATCTTTGGAGCATGGAAGCAGCAATCTCTTTGTGAACATGTGAACTCAACTTTAGATAACTCCCTACTGCTTTCCCTGCTTTCATGACAGACAACAAGATAAAATATACCACATCTCTTTGGTATTTCACAAACCTCTAGAACTGGGACATGGTCTTGGGAGAAGTCTAAGGGAAACCAGCTTCAGTTGAGATGAATTTCTCACCATTTCATTGGATGGATTTTTGATCGTTAGAGAAAAATAAAGAAAAGGATCATTTCTTTTGGACACCTTGGTTTTTGCGATTATATTTCGCTTCTTTATAAATGTGTCAATAGGAGTTCTTTCTTAAATTTCTATTTTCATTCTTTTTGTTGCTCTCTGTTGCTTTCAGAGAGGAAGTTGAAGTGAACTGAACCACTTTGCTGTGCACCTGAAATTAACACAATGTTGTGAACTAACTGTGCATGCGAGTGTGCTCAGTCATATCCGACTCTTTGAGACTCCATGGACAGTGGCCTGCCAGGATCTTCTGCCCATGGGATTGTCCATGCAAGAATACTGGAGTGGGCAGCCATTTCCTACTCCAAGGGCTCTTCCTGACCCAGGGATCAAACCCTTGTCTCCTATATCTCCTGCATTGGCAGGTGTATTCTTTATCACTCTGTCACCTGAGAAGATAAATTAACTATATTTCATAAATATATATATAAAGTATATTTCAATAAAAACAGAGAGAGAACAAAATAAAATGAATTGATACAAAAGTTTTTGGTAAAAATAAAGAAAAAGTAATATTACTAATGTCAAGCTCTTGGATTGTCTAAGGGGTCTTATTTGATTTTTCTAACCTGTTACAGCAGACAGAATTCATTTGGGAAGAGATGATTAGCTGCGTAGGTAAGAACTCATCATGTGTGGTTTGCAAATGGAAAAGAAGAAAGCCAACATGTCCTGTCTCACTACCTTGTGTCTAGTGGTCCTAGATTGTCTTGAGCCCAAGGTTGAAGGACTATATCAGTTGAAGAGTTTGACTCTATCAATTGACTATATAAATTTAAAGAAGAGCTCAGCAAAATGTCTTAATTAAAACTAAGTATACAAAGTCTGAGGATATACACACAGGGATTAGGAAAGCTTAATTAGATAAACCAGAAGGAGAATGGATACACTGACTTCAAAGAAACAACTCCAAAGAAGCTGTGTTATATTTGAAGACAAAATACCCATCCAGGGTTCATGCTGGGCAAACCCACATGATCTGGACAGACAGAGTTCAGTTTGGGTGTGGACAAATTGATGAGGTCCTTATCGTCAAGACTGAACAAGTGAAACAAAGATAATCACTCAGTTGGGCAAACCAGTGGTTTTCTGAGCTGAGTCTGGAATCTGATTTGGAAATTGGCTTCGTCATTAGAACGTTCCATTGTGGAGTGGCCAGGACCATTTTTCTCCTCTCCAGCTGTTTATTATTGTTAGACACCCTTTTTGTTTTAGGTATAAAATTGCCTGACAAGGTAAAATGAAGTGACGTTATCTTTCTAATGAATGTGTAATGGCCATGCTGGTTTCAGCCATACTGATTGAGCACCCCATGTCTGTGATCCAGAGAAATAATTAGACATGCCTTGAATGAATCTCCATTCTGGATGCCTTTAGGAAGGAATAGTGGCGGTATGATGTCACCAGGAGTGGGAATTAATACGTCTTTTGTTTTTATTTCAATGGCACCTCATTTACACTGTGAGAATTTTCTAAGACAGTGTCCTCTCCTCATTTTCAAGACATTCTGAGATGTCCCAGGGAAGGATTGGGACACCTATCCCAGGTGCCCAGTAGTCAGTTGTTTAGCCCAAGAGGAGCAGCAAGTTCAGCGGCTATTTTGATTCATGTGCACAACTGATGCTCCTGGAGGATTTCTGATGGGTCTATAACATCCACTCAGTCTCTGATGATACAGAAGAGATACCCGAGGCTCACATGGGAGGTGACTGGTGTGCTGCATTATGTGAAATCTTGAAGACAGGCAGGTCCATGTTCAAATCAAGTGTGCCAGGAATAACGATCTTTGTGGCCTGGAATGAGTTTTGGAGCTGTTCTGAGCTTTAGATTTCTCCACTGAAATATAAATAATAATTCTATCCCAAATTCTTCACTGAAATCCACACATGCCAATCTACTATGTACCAGAGTCAATTTGGAGAGACAGATTTATTTTTACTCATTCAGAAATATTTGGTGAGAATCTATTATATTCTAGGCCACTAAGATGTAAGCCAAAAAATAGCATTGCAGCAGTACGTGATGGATACGATGGATGGATGGAGATGATTTCAAGGTTTTGTGAGAGCATATAGAAGACTCTAAAGGACTGGTGAGATCAGGGAAAACTCAGAGGGGAGCTGCTGTTCCGTAGTGTTGAATGAGCAAGAGAAACTTCCCAAGTGGGGAACAGACTAGATTTCTCTAGGTGAAAGAGACCCAGACCCCAAACCAGGAGCTTCTGACTGCTAATCTAGTGCTGTTTTTCACTGCTGTATTTTGAATCTTCATTTGAACTTTCAAGGCTAGATTCTAAATATGATAACAGAGGTGTTTGGAAAGATCATATTAAACCACCAATGAATCAACTATGAAGAACCATTTAAAATACAGATTTTCATCTGTCTCTTACAGCCAGAATTGACATTCTGATGCTTTTCGTAGAGGATAATGCCTAAGTTAAAAAAATTAATATCAAAGTCTAAATTATGAGGGATGGGGTGGAGAGAATGCATTACATGGTAAGAATTATTCAAGTCATTGAGATAATAAAACCTTCATTCTCATAACAAGGATGAGATAATGAGATGAATCCTTCCAAGATTTAACAGATTTATTATTCTAATGAACTCTACCTGACAGTTTTGAACTGTATATAAAAACTTATTAATCTTTTGATAGACACTGAGATTTTTCTTCCTTCCCATCGAGGTGTACGATGAAGAAATTATGGCTGAAATTGCTCACTGAAATTTTCCTCATGGCAGAGTGTCATTTTGAGGATATGTCTCTCTGCCATCCTGACTTTATTGAATTAAACTGGGGAAATAAAACTCTGTAAAGAAGGAATTAGAGGTGTAATGATGGAGGAGATTAACTGGCATGTGGGTCCAGTGGTAAACAAAATTAAGCACAAATTAGATTTTTATCTGCCAGCTCAGCAGGATTCTGTCTTGTTAATTTAACAGTCTTTTTAATTTTACAAAGATGTTCTGAACATCTATTTTATGCCAGGCACAGTGTTGGTGCCAGGGACACAAAGTTAACTAGGATATGGCTTCTGTGCTTGAGGATCTCAGCTCGTAGGGAGCATGGACTCCCAGGCAGGCAATGAAGGAATTGATTACTGACATGGTCAAGGCATAAGAAAAGGAGCAGAATGAATGGACTGGAAGTCTTGAAGTGGTTAAAGAATTGTTGGAGCTGGGATACTAGAGAGAGAGAACAAGCATTTAGAGAGTGGTGGTTAGGGTGTGACATGCTTAAAGCAGAAACATAGGATGGGGTGCAATTATTGGTAATGTTTCAGTTCAGTTCAGTCGTTCAGTTGTGTCTGACTCTTTGCAACCCCATGAATCACAGCACGCCAGGCCTCCCTGTCCATCACCAACTCCCAGAGCTCACTCAAACTCATGTCCATCGAGTCAGTGATGCCATCCAGCCATCTCATCCTCTGTCGTCCCCTTCTCCTCCTGTCCCCAATCCCTCCCAGCATCAGAGTCTTTTCCAATGAGTCAACTCTTCGCATGAGGTGGCCAAAGTACTAGAGTTTCAGCTTTAGCATCAGTCCTTCCAAAGAAATCCCAGGGCTGATCTCCTTCAGAATGGACTGGTTGGGATCTCCTTGCAGTCCAAGGGACTCTCAAGAGTCTTCTCCAACACCACAGTTCAAAAGCATCAATTCTTTGGCACTCAGCTTTCTTCACAGTCCAACTCTCACATCCATACATGACCACTGCAAAAACCATAGCCTTGACTAGATGGACTTTTGTTGGCAAAGTAATATCTCTGTTTTTCAAAATGCTATCTAGGTTGGTCATAACTTTTCTTCCAAGGAGCAAGCGTCTTTTAATTTCATGGCTGCAATCACCGTCTGCAGTGATTTTGAAGCCCCCAAAATTCAAGTCTGCCACTGTTTCCACTGTTTCCCCATCTATCTGCCATGAAGTGATGGGATAAGATGCCATGATCTTCGTTTTCTGAATGTTGAGCTTTAAGCCAACTTTTTCACTCTCCTCTTTTACTTTCATCAAGAGGCTTTTTAGTTCCTCTTCACTTTCTGCCATAAGGGTGGTGTCATCTGCATATCTGAGGGTATTGATATTTCCCCCAGCAATCTTGATTGCAGCTTGTGCTTCTTCCAGCCCAGTGTTTCTCATGATGTACTCTACATATAAGTTAAATAAGCAGGGAGACAATATACAACCTTGACGTACTCCTTTTCCTATTTGGAACCAGTCTGTTGTTCCATGTCCAGTTCTAACTGTTGCTTCCTGAGCTGCATATAGGTTTCTCAAGAGGCAGGTCAGGTAGTCTGGTATTCCCATCTCTTTCAGGATTTTCCACAGTTTATTGCGGTAATGTTTAAAGTTGTATTTTTCACCTGTTTTTGATTATGATTCAACAGAAGTAAGAGATTTTTTTAAAATTAATTTTTATTGGACTATAGTTGCTTTACAATGTTGTGTTCATTTCAGGAATACAGCAAAGTGAATCAGCTATACATACATCCCCTCTTTTATGGATTTCCTTCTCATTCAGGTCACTACAGAGCACTGAATGGAGTTCCTTGTGCTACACAGTAGGTTCTCTTTACTTACCTATTTTTATACATAGTATCAATAGTATAGATACTCAATCCCATCTCCTATTCATCCTACTCCTCCTTCTTTCCTTGGTATCCATGTTTGTTAGAGAGATTTTGTACCTCTGTCTAGTACACATGTATATCTTTGAAACAAAGCTTCATGAAACAATCCTTTCCCTTCCTGTTGGAAAGTCCCTCTGATATTTCCTGTTCTGCTTTGTTCTGTTTATGTAATTAAAAACTGAATTTTATGACATGAATACACTGTCACTCTGGCTTGAACTTCACCAGGAATGAGGGGTTAACAATGGGTAGAAGACAAATTCATGGGCAGCAAGAAGATAAATAAAATAAGAGACCAGAATATTGAATGGATTGTTCAAGGGTTTTGAAATCACCAAGCATCATGGTAGGGGTAATGGTGGAGAGAGAAAGACAGTGGTCCAGGGGACAGAATCTTCAGTGAATTAAGGGAAGTGACCAGGAGACTTTGTTGTTGTTGTTGTTCAATTGCTCAGCCATGTCTGACTCTTTGCAACCCCATGAACTGCAGCAAGCTAGGCTTCCCTGTCCTTCACCATCTCCCGGAATTTGCCCAAACTCATACCCATTGAGTCGGTGATACCATCCAACCATCTTGTCCTCTGTTGAACCCTTCTCCTGTGTTCAATCTTTCCCAGCATCAGGGTCTTTTCTAATGAATCAGCTTTTTGCATCAGCTGGCCAAAGTATTGGAGCTTCAGCATCAGTTCTTCCAATGAATATTCAGAGTTGATTTCCTCTAGGATTGATTGGTTTGATCTACTTGCAGTCTGAGGGTCTCTCAAGAGTCCTCTCCAGCACCACAATTCAATAACATCAATTTTTTGGTGGTCAGCCTTCTTTATGGTCCAACTCTCACATATGTACATGACTACTGGGAAAACCACAGCTTTGACTATATGGATCTTTGTCGGCAAAGTGATGTCTCTGCTTTTTAATATGCTGCCTAGGTTGGTCACAGTTTTTCTTCCAAGGAGAAAGTGTCTTTTAATTTCACGGCTGCAGTAACTGTCTGCAGTCACTTTGGAGCCTAAGTATATAAAGTCTGTCATTGTTTCCATTGTTTCCCCATCTATTTGCATGAAGTGATGGGACCAGTTGCCATGATCTTCATTTTTTGAACGTTGAGTTTTAAGCCAGCTTTTTCACTTTTCTCTTTCACCTTCATCAAGAGGCTCTTAAGTTCCTCTTTGTTTTCTGCCTGAGGGTGGTGTCATCTGCATATCTGAGGCAATCTTGATTCCAGCTTGTGCTTCATCCAGCCTGGCATTTTGCATGATGTACTCTGCATATAAGTTAAATAAGCAGGGTGACAATATACAGCCTTGACATACTCCTTTTCCAATTTTAAACCAGTACATTGTTTCATTTTTGGTCCTACTGCAAAAGAAAGAAGGGTAGTAGCTTCTAGTCTGACAGAAAGTGCTTTAGAGAGTCTTACAGAGATGGAAAGAACATGGTGTGGACACAACTATGAAGGATGAGAAGGCATCCATCCCATGAATGTGAAAGAAAGCTGCCGCTTAAAAGAATTACAGAGGAAACAGGATCATCAGGGAGAGACAGTTTCCAATTAGAAGATAGAAGGACTATTTAGAGATAGAATGAAAGTGGAGAAGACTTTGCCCTCTGGAACTCATCTTCTGTCCTTGGGTTTGGAGGATGGAGGAAAGAAAGGAGTTCAGGTTAGTTTATAAGATATGTCAAGCTTTGAGGGGCTAAGTAATAGACACTTGGTTGTGACTGAATTAAAGAGCCTCTTGATGAAAGTGAAAGAGGAGAGTGAAAACTCAACATTCACAATCCTAAGATCATGACATCAAGTCACATCACTTCATGGCAAATAGAAGAGGAAAGAGTGGAAGTAGTGACAGATTTTACTTTCTTGAGCTCCAAAATCTTCATGGATGGTGACTGCAGCCATGAAATCAAAAGACACTTGCTCCTTGGAAGGAAAGCTGTGAGAATCGTAGACAGCATATTAAAAAGTAGAGACATCATTTTGCTGACAAAGTTGCATATAGTCAAAGTTATGGTTTTTCCAGTAGTCTTGTACTGATGTGAGAGTTGGAACATGAAGAAGGCTGAGGGCTGAAGAACTGATGCTTTCAAATTGCAGTGTTGGAGAAGACTCTTGAAAGTCCCTTGGACTGGCAAGTAGATCAAACCAGTCAATCCTAAAGGAAATCAACCCTGAATATTTAATAGACGGACTGATGCTAAAGCTGAAACTCCAATACTTTGGCCACCTGATGTGAAGAGCCAACTCTTTGGAAAAGACCCTGATGCTGGGAAAGATTGAGGGCAGGAGGAGAAGTGGGTGACAGAGGATGAGACGGTTGGAGGGCATCACTGACTCAATGGACATGAATTTGAGGAAAGTCCAGGAGACAGTGAAGGACAGGGAAACCTGGTGATCTGCAGTCCATGGGGTCACAAAGAGTCGGACACAACTTAGCTACTGAACAAGAACAACATTGCACCATGGGCTTTGACATGGCTTCCACTGGGCACAAGGTTGATTACCCTTCATGACATTACCCTTCAGTAGCATGCTGTATTGAGTCAGGGAGAATTTGGAGGAGTATATCTTATGTTTTCAGATGGTGGAGGGGAAGATGAGATACCACCTGTATTCTCTATGTAAAAATTAAGAAGTTTGGTCAAACAACACAGTGCTGCAAAAATCATAATGTAACATGCAGGTGCCAATCGCTATTGAGAGAAAATAGAATTAACTTCTCAGAGGAATTGTGGGAGGGCTTTGCAGAGCAGGTGAACCCTAAGTCCTCACCTGGTTACAAGTAGAGAACATCTATTCTACAAACAAAGGAAAATCCCCCTGGAGGAAGTAAGACCTGAGCTGGCTCTTGCCATTGGTTTAGAACAAACTGCGGGTTACAAAGCACTGGTTCATTTAAATTTAAGTAGTGGATCTGCGTTAGCATTTTAAAAAAGTATAGAACATACTAGAACAAAAAATAATTTAGTAAAGGAAAATATAACTTCTGAAGATTTTACATGATAAACAGCTAGTGTAACTGTTCTCTATGGAGCATCATAACTCTTGGTATAAGACCAATGGTCAATTACAATCTTCACAAAGAGTGAACTCTGACACTGCCTCTTGAGGTACTTAGGACATCATTGTCTCTCTCTGGACCTCAGGTCCCTCATCTGTAAAGTAAAGTGGGGTGATATTTTTGTTTTCTCCCAGTTCTAAATTCTCTGATTTCTCTTATTCTCATATAAGAAGATGGCTACAAAGCTCACGGGAGACAGAATGCTAATGTTTACTATTTCACAGTGTATTTTATCTGAAGTTTTCTGTCGCATGAGGTCACAGAATTAAACTCATTATCCTTATTGCTAATATAATTAAATGCCTTTGAAGCCAGAGATTTCATTTGGTTATCACTGACCAAGTGATAATTATGTGGTCAAATAATGAATTATGTTATCAGCTACATAAATAATGAATTACAGAATCAGTTATTTAAAAGTGACTTTAGAGTATAAGAAATGGACTTAATCTCCTAAATCAAGAAAGTATTCCATAGAGCTAAGTAAATTCTTCTCTTTTTAAACTGATAACACATACAGCCTGGCCAAAAGATAACTACAGAAGTACAAAATGGTCTGTCTTAGAGGTTTTTAAAGATTTGTATTAAGTTGCAGTCCTGTTCTACACAGTATGGTTGATTTTTTATAAATCCATCTTTCTCTTTTTTTTCTTGACAGCACATTTATCCATGTGCTTTTCAAGCTGAGCTTTCTAAGTGACCAGCCTTATTTACAATTTTTTAGAAAGAGGTAGAGTGCAACTTCTGATTTTTGAAAGGAAATATTTTTTTTGTGTGTAATAGAATGATTGAATGCAAGGTACTACTGTTACAGTTTCTAATACCTTTCCAGAGATTAGAGAGAAAGTCATGTATAAAAAAATTGTTATCTCTCAGTTTTTAATGTTTATGCTTTAAATGAAAGATAAAAAAACCCTAGACTTGATATAGACTTAGACGTTGAGGACAGCGTGAGGGAAACTGATAGCCTCACTTTTCTCTTATCTATTGGGTTTTATTATTGACGATCAGCTAATGGGTTTCAATACTTCTCTTTCTTTACACTTGATCTTAGCCAAAAGAGATAATACTTCTCTTTTTTAAAATAGGTTGGGGGCACTTCTATGTATCTGTGATGAGAATCAAGTTTTTAATGTGATGTTGCAAATAGCCATAGTTGTTCTAAATGTTGAAAGATCATATGCAAGTAATAAAAGAAATCTAGTGCAGAAAACAAGAGCCTGGATTACACAGTTGCTATGAATATGAAAGAAAACAGGTCTAAAATTTCTGGTTCAGGGCACATGTATGGTTTAGTTGCTAAGTGGTGGTTTAGTCCCTAAATTGTGTCCAACTCTTGTAATCCCATAGCTGTAGCCTGCCAGGCTTCTCCGTCTATGGTATTTTCTAGTTGAGAATACTGCAGTGGGTTGCTATTTCCTTCTCCAGGGGATCTACCCCACCCACGGACTGAATCTGGGTTTCCTGCATTACAGGCATTCTTTATTGCCTGAGCCACTAGGGAGGGCCCTAGTACTTCCCTAGTACCCAACAAGTAACATAGTAGCACAGCAAGTGGCAACTATTATGATTCCTAGAGAATTTGTTAGAAAAAAGGGTCTTTGACCAAAACAAAAAACAAAAATAACACTCCATGGATGCCTTTCTTTGTTTTTCTTATAACTTATAATTTCAAACCAGAAAAGTAACAAGAATAAGAATAGTCCTAGGAATGTGCATATACCTCTTACCCAGTTCATCTACCACTGTTTGTACATGCTCTTTCTGTTTGCTCCCCCCACCCATGTATCTTTCTCCCTGTATCAATAGAGAGTAAGTTGCATATATTATGATCCTTAAACCCAAAACACTCAAGTATTTCATAAGAATATGAATATTTTCATACATAAACACATTGTCAAACATAAACTGCTTTGCAGTTGTCAATTTTAGCAAATTTAACATTAGTGCATGCTTTTATCTCATCTACCCTCCATATCTCAATTTTGTCTGTTGACCCAATGTTTTTACGGCCTTTTCCACCTGTGAGTAACAGGACTGAGACAGGATCATGTATTACATTTGGTCATCATATCTGGGACATTCCCAGCCTTTCTTTGTCATTTAAAACATGGACATTTCTAAAGAACATAGCTCCCTCCTTTCCTTAAGTAAGATGTTCCTCCTCTTGGATTTGCATGTGTTTCCTTGGAGATCACTAGAATCAAGACCAAGACATGGAGACCTAGTAGTGTTCATCACTATTGGGTGATTTTTGCTTTCAGAAGGCAAATCTAGGTGTTCATGGATAGATATCCACATACCTCATGTACATGCCAAAATACAGAAACATTCATATTTGCATGCATATCTACATATACATGCATGCACACACATGTACACACACATATATGCATATTTATTCTAGAAATTATGAATTTATACCAAAATCTCTAAATTCAAACTGTCCCCAAAGGTTCTTTCTTACTCCCCCCAGCCGTTTCATATTTACATGTCCTTTTTCCCTAATAATTTCAACATATTTTGTAATTTGTTCAATTCTATATGACATCTAAAATTATTTCAGAAATGCTTTGCCATACTTTACAAGAAACAGATCAACTGAAAAAGAATTTCAGATTTGCTTGCAATTCTCCCATTCCATCTCATCTAAGACTGAGGGTTTATCAAACATCATGTTCGTAAGTTATTTTGTTAAGTTCTCTTTCTTGTTTTCCTCTTTAATGTGTTACCTCTAATGGTTTTCATTTTAAATACATAAAACAGAGTTCCTTTTGTTTAGTTTTAGATTTCCTCATCACATCTACTCTGCTTCATTGACTACACAAAAGCCTTTGACTACGTGGATCATAGCTAATTATGGAAATTTCTTAAATAGATGGGAATACTAGGCCACCTTATCTGTCTCCTGAGATATCTGTATGCAGGTCAAGAGCAACAGTTAGAACTGAACATAGAACAAAGGACTGGTTCAAAATTAGGAGAGAAGAATGACAGGGCTGTATATTGTAACCCTGCTTGTTTAACTTGTATGCAGAGTACATCATGTGAAATGTCAAGCTGGATGAATCACAGGTTGGAATCAAGATTGCCAGGAGAAATATCAACAACCTCGGATATGCAGATGGCACCACCCTTATGGCAAAAAGCGAAGAGGAACTAAAGAGCCCTCTGATGAAAGTGAAAGAGAAGCGTGAAAAAGCTGGCTTAAAACTCAACAGTCAATAAGCTAAGATCATGTCATCTGGTCCTATCATTTCATGGCAAATAGAAGGGGAAAGAGTGGAACCAGTGAGAGATTTTATTTTCTTGGGCTCCCCAAACACTGTGACAGTGACTGAAGCCATGAAATTAAAAGACACTTACACCTTGGAAGAAAAACTATGACAAACCTAGACAGCATATTAAAAAGCAGAGACATCACTTCGCCAACAAAGGTTTGCATAGTCAAAGCTGTGGTTTTCCCAGTAATCATGTATGGATGTGAGAGTTGGATCATAAAGAAGGCTAAGCACCAAAGAACTGATGCTTTTGAATTGTGGTGCTAGAGAAGACTCTTGAGAGACCCTTGGACTGCAAGTAGATCAAACCAATCAATTCTAAAGGAAGACAACCCTGAATATTCATTGGAAGGACGGTTGCTGAAGCTGAAGCACCAATGTTTTGGCCACCTGATAGGAAGAGCCAACTCACTGTAAAAGATCCTGATGCTGGGAAAGATTGAGGGCAGGAAGAGAAGGGGGAGGAAGAGGATGAGATGATCAGTTAGCATCACCAACTCAATGTACATGAATTTGAGAAAACCCTGGGAGTTAGCGAAAGACATCAGAGCCTGGCATGCTGCAGTCCACGGGGTCACAAAGAGTCTGATGAGACTTGGTGACTAAGCAGCAGCAAAAACAACAAATAGCATCCTTACTGATTTAATACTTTGTAAATGCAGACCATTAAAAAGCTCCAAAAAGCTCCTAAAAATGACATAAGAAGGTGTACCCAGAGAAAATCACTCCCATACTACTGATACCGCACCACTACCAACTCCGTGTAGGTAGCTGATATTACTGTTTTATGATTTATCCTTTCTGTATTCACACTGGTAAAGACAAGGAGATGTAGGCATGCTTTCTTATTTCTCTTTATTTTTTTTTAACAAAGAAGTAGCATATACATATTATCCTTTTAATTTTGCTTTTTAGGAAAAAAAGTTATAATATCTTCTGGAAATCATTCCATTTGGTTCATAGAAATCTTCATCATTCTTTTTCAGAGTTGCATAGTATTCCAACATAGGTAGGTAGCATTGATTATTCTACTAGTCTGCTTATACTTGTACTTTTGGGTAGTTTCCAAATTGATGTTTTGAAAACTCAAAGAACACTGCAGCAAACAACATGTTGTTTGAAATATATATTCAGGATAAGCACAATGTTGAAGTTCAGAGTGAAGCCATGTATATATTATTTGTTCGGTATTGCCAAATTCTGTATGGGTTGTGCAATTTGCTATTCTTGAGCTGGAAGGACTATAGCGTCTATAGTAATGTGCAGCATCTGTGGGTGCCTCTAAGTTTGGTGTGTATTAAATGGCAACCCCTTCCAATGTTCTTGCCTAGAGAATCCCAGGGACAGAGGAGCCTGGTGGGCTGCTGTCTATGGGGTCACACAGAGTCAGACACGACTGAAGTGACTTAGCAGTAGCAGCAGCATGGAGTGTTTACTGGTCTCTCTGTCTCCAATGTAGCCCCACAGTTCAGTTCAGTTCAGTTCATTTCAGTTGCTCAGTCATGTCTGACTCTTTGTCACCCTGTGAATCACAGCACGCCAGGCCTCTCTGTCCATCACCAACTCCTGGAGTTCACTCAGACTCACGTCCATCGAGTCAGCCATCTCATCCTCGGTCGTCCCCTTCTTCTCCTGCCCCCAACCCCTCCCAGCATCAAAGTCTTTTCCAATTAGTCAACTCTTCTCATGAGATGGCCAAAGTACTGGAATTTCAGCTTTAGCATCATCCCTTCCAAAGAAATCCCAGGGTTGATCTCCTTCAGAATGGACTGGTTGGACCTCCTTGCAGTCCAAGAGACTCTGAAGAGTCTTCTCCAACACCACAATTCAAAAGCATCAATTCTTTGGCACTCAGCCTTCTTCACAGTCCAACTCTCACATCCATACATGACTACTGGAAAAACCATAGCCTTGACTAGACGGACCTCAGCAAAGTAATGTCTCTGCTTTTGAATATGCGATCTAGGTTGGTCATAACTTTTCTTCCAAGGAGTAAGCGTCTTTTAATTTCATGGCTGCAGTCACCATCTGCAGTGATTTTGGAGCCCCCCAAAATAAAGTCTGAGACTGTTTCCACTGTTTCTCCATCTATTTCCATGAAGTGATGGGACTGGTTGCCACGATCTTCGTTTTCTGAATGTTGAGCTCTAAGCCAACTTTTTCACTCTCCTCTTTTACTTTCATCAAGAGGCTGTTTAGCTCCTCTTCACTTTCTGCCATAAGGGTGGTATCATCTGCATATCTGCGGTTATTGATATTTCTCCCAGCAGTCTTGATTCCAGCTTGTGTTTCTTCCAGCCCAGCATTTCTCATGATGTACTCTGCATAGAAGTTAAATAAGCAGGGTGACAATATACAGCCTTGATGTACTTCTTTTCCTATTTGGAACCAGTCTGTTGTTCCATGTCCAGTTCTAACTGTTGCTTCCTGACCTGCATACATATTTCTCAAGAGGCAGGTTAGGTGGTCTGGTATTCTCATCTCTCTCAGAATTTTCCACAGTGTATTGTGATCCACATCTTATCAATAATCAAACATCATAACTTTTCACCTCTTAATTTGAGGGAAAGCAGTACTGGCTGCATTGAGAATGTTTATCACCAGTTTTGCTTCTGATTGCATGGTAGAATTTCTGTCTTTTGAGTAAGTAGGGGTTTGATCTACTGAGAACCACCACGCTACCCCACCTTATGACTGGGACCACATGCTGAAATCAGACAATGGAACAGAGCAGCAAAAACTGAGCTTGGAGGGAAAAATTGTCAGAGAGGAAACATAGACTGCATGGTCAGAAACAAGGATTTGGAAGCAGCTATGGAGGGTTCTGACAAAACATGATCCACTGAAGGAGGGAATGGCAAACCACTCCAGTATAATTGCTGTGAGAAATCCATGGACTTCATAAAAAGGCAAACAGGTATGATATCCAAAGATGAGTGCCCCCAGGTTGGAAGGTGTCCAGTGTGCTACTGGGGAAGAGTGGAGTACAACTACAAATAGCTCCAGAAAGAATGAAGTGGCTGGGCCAAAGCAGAAAGGACACTCTGTTGTGGATATGTCAGGTGATGGAAGTAAAAGCCGATGCTGTAAAGAATAGTATTGCATAGGAACCTGGAGTGTTAGGTCCATGAATGAAGGTAAATTGGATGTGGTCAAGCAGGAGATGGCAAGAATAACATCGACATAATAGGAATCAGTGAACTAAAACAGATAGGAATGGGTGAATTTTATTCAGATGACCATTATATCAACTATTGTGCCCAAGAATCCCATAGAAGAAATGGAATAGCCCTCATAATAAACCAAAGAGTCTGAAATACAGTACTTGGGTGCAACCTCAAAAATGACAGAATGATCTTTGTTCACTTTCAAGGCAAACCATTCAACATCAGAATGACCTAAGTCTTTGCCACAACCTCTGATGCCAAAGAAGCTGAAGTTGATCAGTTCTGTGAAGACCTAGAAGATCTCCTAGAATTAATACCAAGAAAAGGTGTCCTATTCATCATAGGGGATTGGAATACCAAAGTAGGAAGCCAATTCTCAGAGGATGAGACAGTGGGATGGCATCACCAATTCAATGGATATCAACTTGGGCAAACTCCAGAAGTTGGTGAGCGACAGGGAAGCCTGGTTTGTTGCAGTCTATGAGGTCTCAAAGAGTCAGTCACGAATCGACAGCTGAACAACAACAAAATCTGGGATCACTCAAGCCAGATAATTCAGGTGGCAAGGAAGATCGGGTCAGGAGAAGTGAGGCGTGAGCTTGATAATCATCTGAAATGCAATGTGATGCATGGGACAACTGTTCATTTCATAGGAGCAGGAGGACAAGCTAGTAACCAAGATTATCAAGCATTTAGTATGTGTCTGGTATTGTGGTCAGTGTTTCAAATCTGTTGCCATTTTAGTTCATCCATGTTTGAGATGGAAGATGCCTCCAGCAGTGAACATAGAATGTTTTCATTTTAGATATCTATTCATTTTTTTTTCAGCTTCATTCAGCTCAATCAATAACCACTGAGTGCTTCTGGTAAATTAGGAGTGATGTAGATTAAAGACAGTTTCTACCCAGCCTCTGCCTTCAAGGGTTTCTTGGCCACCACATTCTAAAGTGGGTGAGACTATTCAGACACAGGCAGTGCCAGTCCAATTTGGGCAAGGTGAGACTAGAGTAATGGTGGGTATCCTGGGAGCCCTGAGGACCCCTCAGAGATTTCCAGAGGTGGAAGGGAGGGTGCCTGCCTAGGTCAAAAGTATGTGGGTGAAAAATTATGAGGCAACCAGAAGAAGAGCAGTGGGGTTTCAGGCAGAGAGAACACCTTCAAGTCTGCAGCCATGGTCCAGAAGAATGAAACAACAGGCCATGAGTGGGTGAAACTGTGGCCACTAGATACTGAATGGGGGAGGAGGGCATGGAGTGATGGGCTGCACTGGGGGTCACCTCATGTGGACCGGGGAGGTATACACAGTTCTTTTTGTCCTTAACTCTGGTACCTCAGTCAGTAAAAAATCTGCTTGGAGTGCAGGAGACATGGATTTGATCCCTGCGTTGGGAAGATCCCCTGGAGAAGGAAATGGCAAACCACTCCAGTATTCTTGCTTGGAAAATCCCATGGACAGAGGACCCTAGAAGGCTACAGTCCATGGGATCGCAGGAATCAGATGTTACTTAGCAACTAAACCACCGCGACTGCCTGCATACCCTTTCTAGCTGTTCAGAATCAGGAATAGTAATAGTAGTAATAATAATACTAATAATAGTAAATCATCTTTTATTTGGGAGGTTATTGGGCAAATGAGACCTAGAAATTGTCATCTGGGAAAATTCAGTGGCTGCGTCATCTTTGGCCAGAGGTCCAGGGTGAGTGTTTGCCTGAGTTGAAGCTCAGTTGGATTGATTGTGTTCATGGTCTACCTGACTAGAGGATCAAAACAAGCATGAGTTCTCCACTGCAATAAGTGTGTGACATCTTCTACAGTGGGGCACAATAAAACTTGCCCTTGTTCCAGAAATATCAGAGTGATGGATGTGCTGACAAAAAAATGCACCTCAGAAAACCACCAATAACGCATTTTATAAGTGATTGGTTGGCCTGACCAAGAGCTATTAATATACTACTCAATTATGTTCATTTTATGTTGTTGTTCCTAATAACTTTTGGGACAAAATCTCTCCTCTATCCAATTACAGTGCTCTTTCCAGGTCTAAAAGCAAAAGAGTAACTTCCAAGTAGCTGAAGGATCTGAGTTATCAACAAGCTGATTTTCACTGGAGCATCAACTTTTGGTGTTTCTCAGAACAAGAATCTAACCTGAGTCACTCATTAACTGCCACAGCTTCCCTTTTTAAAAAATTAATTTATTTTTAATTGAAGGATAATTGGTTTACAATATTGTGTTGGTTTCTGCCTTACCTCAACATGAATCAGTCATAGGCATCACAGCTTACTTTTTAAAGATAAACATTTCTTCTTGCACCAAAAAAGATATTTTTAGTGTAATCTTTACACATGGATTTTTACTCTTCCCTTTCCTGTCCTTTCTTTCCTGCAACATGTTTTTCTCCGTCATTATCTACTGTTAAATCTCACTAGGTCATTGCTATATAACCTGTCAGTGGAGTGAGTTGATGGATTAACCTGATTTATTCACATTATTAAAACGTGCATGTTCCCTGCTATTTTTTTGTTATAATTGGTAGAGTTGACTAGAATTCTCAGCTCCCAGCTGAAGGGGGATTGGTTTGCCTGGTTCATCTCCTCATTAGGAAAATGGACTAATTTAACGTTTCAAAAACTGCTATTGAATCATTTCTCCATTTGCCTGCTGTCTGAGACCAGTGTACTGATGAACTATTTCAACTACATTCTGCCTTATTTTGTGAGAAAGACCCATCTGACTGGTCCTTCCTTCTCTACTTCTGAGATTGTCTGACATACTTTGGAACTCCTTGGGTTTCTTCTTTCTTATTTAAAGAAATCAAAACAAGTGTCACTCTATCATTTAGAAGCAGATATATACTGGACAAAAGAAATAAGATATTCACATAAATGATCACTTGGGAAAATCAATAGCAATTTGATAATGAGATAGAACAGTTGTGTATTTCAAATAACTTTGTGTTTTTTCATGTTTACTTTCACCTAAGACTAGAAGTTAGGGTGCATATGGAAGTTTGTTGGTTTTTATAAGGTAGTATCAACTCTGTGTTGAACTCAATTAACTTTCATAATAGATCTATTGATTCTGGTATATTTCCTAACTAGATGATCACGTTGTAAAAGAATGACAAAAATGTGATTTCCTTTCCTATAGCATTGGCTAGAACCAAGGTTCAGTGTGAATCATATGATTGACAGTGGTTGATTTCATTTTCACAAGAAATACAAAGTTGACTGCTGGGTTTTGAGAGATAAACATTTCAAGTTAAGAAAGTTTTCTTTTAAACCTGGATAGCTGTCTTTGTAAGAAAAGACACTGGAATGAAGGTTGAACTTTATCAAATATTTTTATCAGAATTTATTGACGTAATTTTTATCTCTTACTCCAGTGATCCCCAACCTTTTTGGCGCCAGGGACAGTTTCATGGAAGATGATTTTTCCATGGACGGAGTGAAAGAGATGGTTTCTGGATGATTCAGGCACATTACATTTATTACGCTGCCACTGATCTGATATGTATGTATGGGCCTTCATTCTGCATCATTTGGGCCCTATCTGAGGTTTCATGTCTTTTTAAAATTCAAAGAAGTTTCTCCTTTTATTGACTTGTGTGTATTTCTCCTCAAAGGTTTCTACTCTGGGAATTACTATTAGACAGTTATTTGAACTTGTGTAGGTGAGGGAGATTAAGATCTACAACTTTCCAGCTGCAAATAAATGAGTTATAGGTATGAAATGTACAATGTGGGGAATATAGTCAATAATCATGTACTATCATTGTATGGTGACAGATGGTTACTAGACTTATTTATCATTTGAAATGTATAGAAATATAAAATCACTATACTGTGTAACAGGAACTAACATATTGTTGTAAGTCAATTACACTTAAAAAAAGAATATATGTATCTTACCTCCCTCTCTTTTAGCTTACTACTTTATTGTCTTTTTGTGGTATTCTCTTGAATTGTCAGTTCAACCTTCCAGCTCACTTTTCTCCCTTTAAAAAAATTATATTTATTGTGAAAAATTTAAACATATAAAAGGTATACACAAAATAATAAGTAATTTTGTCCATAGAATCTTGCTTAAGGAATAAAATAACATCAAAATATTTGAAGTCCCTTGTGTTCACCTCCCTATCAGAACCTTTATCTCTAACTAAAGGGAATCATAATTTTGAATTTGGTATTTTATCATTTCCAATCATGTCTCTATATTTATGACAGGTATGGCATTGCTTCACTTCCTAAATATTGTACAAACAATACTATACTGTGTACATCTTTTGTAGCCTTGCTTTTCAAAAACCACTCAGTGATGTTTATACTTACTCATGTTCATAGATATAGTTCTAGTTGTTCCTTCAAATTATTGTTTAAAATATCTGAACAGACCTCAGTTTATTAACCCATTTTCCTCTTGGTGTGCATTGAAGTTTTCTTCAAATAGACACTTGTAATGAAAAGTAGCCTTACTGTGAACATCTTTGTCCATGTCTTTTTCTTACTGAACTGTAGATTACCTTGCTTATCTCAGAGAGTAATATTTTGAGGGTCCAAACATCATCATCTCATTTCCTAATAGATTGATATTGTACTCCTCAAATGGTTTCTTCACATAGAGAAGAAATCTATGCATTTCTTCAGATAAAGAAATTCCCTATGTGAAGTCATGAAATATTCTTTACTAATTTACTCTGATTTCAAGTTTTTATTTTTTCACATTTAAGTCTTTCCTCTGCCTACAATTCATTATTACTTTTAGACTATGTAATTATAGTTATAAGTAATTTGAGAGATCCAATTTTATTTTAATTTACATCAGTTCAGTTCAGTTCAGTTTAGTCGCTCAGTTGTGTCTGACTCTTTGGGACCGCATGAATTGCAGCACGCCAGGCATCCCTGTCCATCAGCAACTCCTGGAATTCACCCAAACTCATGTCCATTGAGTCAGTGATGCCATCCAGCTATCTCATCCTCTGCCATCCCCTTCTCCTACTGCCCTCAATCCCTTCCAGCATCAGGGTCTTTTCCAAAGAGTAAACTCTTCACATCAGGTGGCCAAAATATTGGATTTCGGCTTCAGCATCAGTCCCCAGTGAACACCCAGGACTGATCTCCTTTAGGGTGGACTGGTTGGATCTCCTTGCAGTCCAAGGGACTCTCAAGAGTCTTCTCCAACACCACAGTTCAAAAGCATCAATTCTTTGGCGCTCAGCTTTCTTCACAGTCCAACTCTCACATCCATACATGACCACTGGGAAAACCATAGCCTTGACTAGACGGACCTTTGTTGGCAAAGTAATGTCTCTGCTTTTGAATATGCTATCTAGGTTGGTCATAACTTTCCTTCCAAGGAGTAAGCGTCTTTTAATTTCATGACTGCAATCACCATTTGCACTGATTTTGGAGCCACCCAAAATAAAGTCTGACACTGTTTCCACTGTTTCCCCATCTATTTGCCATGAAGTCATGGGACCAGATGCCATGATCTTCGTTTTCTGAACGTTGAGCTTTAAGCCAACTTTTTCACTCTCCTCTTTCACTTTCATCAAGAGGATTTTAGCTCCTCTTCACTTTCTGTCATAAGAGTGGTGTCATCTGCATATCTGAAGTTATTGATATTTCTCCCAGCCATCTTGATTCCAGCTTGTGCTTCCTCCAGCCCAGCGTTTCTCATGATGTACTCTGCATAGAAGTTAAATAAGCAGGGTGACAATATACAACCTTGACGTACTCCTTTTCCTATTTGGAACCAGTTTGTTGTTCCATGTCCAGTTCTAACTGTTGCTTCCTGAGCTTCATATAGGTTTCTCAAGAGGTAGGTCAGGTGGTCTAGTATTCCCATCTCTTTCAGAATTTTCCACAGTTTATTGTGATCCACACAGTCAGAGGCTTTGGCATAGTCAATAAAGCAGAAATAGATGTTTTTCTGGAACTCTCTTGCTTTTTCAGTGATCCAGCAGATGTTGGCAATTTGATCTCTGGTTCCTCTGCCTTTTCTAAAACCAGCTTGAACATGTGGAAGTTCACGGTTCATGTATTGCTGAAGCCTGGCTTGGAGAATTTTGAGCATTACTTTACTAGCGTATGAGATGAATGCAGTTGTGCAGTAGTTTGAGCATTCTTTGGCATTGCCTTAAGGATACTCAAATATTCCAAAATATTTGAATAATTATGTAAGTAAGAGCAAGACAGGATGAAAAATAGCTAATAGCTAGTTACTCATTATGACCGTGAGTAATTTAAACTTGATGGGAATCTTCCAGACTTTGGAAAATCTTGACCTTTTAGAATTTAATTTGTCATAGAGGGATAATGTGAGCTTGTGAGATGCTCCTATAGTCTTGACCCAGAACACAATGACTAGAAGACTCAGGGCCTCACTGTTGGACAGAAACACAGGTAATTAGTCCTTCAATCAAATGTCCTGGAAGACAGTGGGCAGTGAATCTTCTTGACCATTTGTAGTTTGATAAACTTTCATCATATGTCTCAGTAACCTGTGCCTGGGATCAGCTTATATATTACATTACTTAAGTTGTTAAAGTCACAAGCTTTATATTCTGCAGGCTTTTTATTATGTAGGGTGTCATTAGAAAGTTCTGTGCCACTGCTTTGTAACAGCTCTCTGATAGAAAGTAGAGGAAGCCCACCTCTCAAAGCCTGAAATAGTAAAAGTAAGGGTTTAATTGACAGTCATCACTATCAACCATCTCAAGCAGAGGAGGTGAGGCAGTGCTTACATTGACCCTGTGGTGCTGTGTGGATTAATTTCTTTTTGTCTGCTTTGTCATCTGGAGCCTGAAAAATTATTATGGGTAAAGCAAGATGTTTATCTTATGATACACCCCAGATAGAGAAATGAAGGGATTTTGTCAATAAACCTATCTTTACCTGTTGGGTCTAGCTTTTGAAGTTCAGAACCTTTTAAAAAATAATTTATTCATTCTCTTTGGACCTGGTAAGAGAAGAATCTTCCCTGATTATTCATCAAAAATTCTCCTTAAATGACACAATATCTATATCATAGTTGTGTGAATTTTCTCCAGCTGTCTCCTCTACCTGGCAACATATCCATCTTCTTTTAGCAACTAAGGGGCTCCCCTGGTGGCTCAGATGGTACAGAATCTGCCTGCAGTGCAGGAGACCCAGGTTCCATCCCTGGGTCAGGAAGATCTCCCTGAGAAGGGAATGGCAACCCATTCCAGTATTCTTGCCTAGAGAATTCCATGGACTGAGGAGCCTGGTGGACTACAGTCCATGGGGTCCCAAAGAGTCAGACACAACTAAATGACTTTCACTTAGCAAATAAACTCCTCTTCACCCAACTGAGCTAAGAGTGCTTCTTGGCCAGTGTCTCCACCATGGTGCCCAGCTCCTTCTGGTCCACCATGAGCTCTAGGAGGACTTGGACTTGTCCTCCTTATATGCATATCTTCTCTTCTTTGTACACAGATGCACACACACACAAGTGTGTGTACTTGGATATGTTTGATATCCAAGTACAGTTTATTTATTTGAAAGGGGGCCCAGGGTTTCCTAGGGTAGTATAGGTCAGCTTTTCATCTTGTATTTTTTAAATTGAAGTGTATTTGATTTACAATGTTGTGTTAGTTTCAGGTGTACAGCAAAGTGATTCAGTTATACATATAAATTTATATATTTACCTTCATTGACTACATTAATGCTTTTGATTGTGCGGATCATAACAAACTGTGGAAAATTCTTAAAAAGGTGGGAATCCCAGACAACCTTACTTATCTCCTGAGAAACTTGTATGAAGATCAAGAAGTAACAATTAGAACTGGACATGGAACAACTGACTGGTTCCAAATTGGGAAAGGAGTACATTAAGGCTATATATTGTCAGACTGCTTATATAGCTTTTATGCAGAGTACATTATATGAAATGCCAGGCTGGATAAATCACAACCTGGAATCAAGATTTCTGGGAGAAATATCAATAACCTCAGATATGGAGATGTTACCACTCTAAAGGCAGAAGATTAAAAGGAA
Organism: Budorcas taxicolor; assembly: GCF_023091745.1. Lineage (NCBI taxonomy): Eukaryota > Metazoa > Chordata > Mammalia > Artiodactyla > Bovidae > Budorcas > Budorcas taxicolor. Next base: position 118,439,279 of record NC_068911.1, read on the forward strand.
CTAAGGAGCCTCTGGATGAGGGTAAAAGAGGAGAGTGAAAAAGCTGGCTTGAAATTCAGCGTTCAAAAAACGAAAATCAAGACATCCAGTCCCATCACTTCATGGCAAATAGATGGGGACAAAGTGAAAGCAATAACAGATTTTATTTTCTTGGGCTCCAAAATCACTGCAGATGGTAAATGCAGCCACAAAATTAAAAGGTGCTTGCTCCTTGGAAGAAAAACTATAACAAACCCAGACAGTGTATTAAAAAGCAAAGACATGACTTTCCAACAAGGGTCTATATAGTCCAAGCTATGGTTTTTCTTATAGCCGTGTACAGATGTGAGAGTAAAAAAGGCCTAGAATTTGATGCTTTTGAATTGTGGTGCTAGAGAAGACTCTTGAGAGTCCCTTGGATTGCAAAGAGATCAAACCAGTCAATCTTAAGGAAATCAAACGTGAGTATTCAAAGGAAGGACTGATGCTGAAGCTGAAGCTCCAATACTTTGGCCACCTGATGTGAAGATCTGACTCACTGGAAAAATCTCTAATTCTGGAAAGACTGAGGGTAGGAGGAGAAAGGGGCAACAGAGGATGGATAGCATCACCGACTCAATGGACATGAGTTTGACCAAACTCAGAAATATAGTGAAGGGCAGGGAACCCTGGTGCACTGCAATCCCTGGGATTGCAAAGAGTCAGACACAAATTAGTGATGGAACAACAAAAATATATTTGTATATTCTTTCTGTCTAGCTATTTCTCTTGAACTGAATTGAAATTAAAATATCATTAACTGATTTCCACAAAAGAGATAAAAATGTTTGAAAGCTTTGGGATCAGAGAGAACTGGGTTCAAATGCTGTTTTGACCATTTATTGCTCAGATGCTGCTGGAAAAATTCATATCTGAGTCTTAGATTGTTGTTTGATAAAATTAGAATCATAAGAGTTCTGTTAGATAACACCTACCCAGTGACTGTCACAAAGGAGGACTTATTTTTTGGTCTACTCTGCTTTTCTGTTTTCAAAGAAGAGTTGCTTTTAGATTATTTTCATTTTAAAAGAGGCGTATTGATGATTGTCCCTTGCATAAACAAAGGAACAAATCATTGATATTCCTCTCTTCTTGTTTATTTGCTATTTCCTTTGTGGGAAACAATACATAAATGAAAATTTGGCATCAGACTCTTGGAACCAGAAGCATCAGAGCCACTTGGGAACTGGTGTGAAATGCAGAATTCTAGAATGTATTTGGTGAGGACTGTGCATTTCAGGAAGAGCCTTAGAAGATTCAAGTGTCTGTTCAATTGTGAGGAGAACTGAACCAGAGTGGATGCTGACCCCTGATTTGAGGAGTAGTGGGAAGTTAATATTAGCTTTTGTGCTATTGGTACGGGGATTTCTAAGGTAAGAGTGACCAGTTGGGTAGAACTTCTTTGTGGTGAAAGGAGGGCTGGGTTTTAATGGCTGTGATTGCCTGCATCTCCCAGCTGTATTTTATTTCATGGGTGTGCCAGCCTGGAGCTCTGGAACCTGTGTAACAGTTACCTCCCCCAGAGGAACCAGCTCGTGTGCCCATCCTGACATGGAAACAGTGGCTGGTGGTTTGATTTCATTTATCTGTTAATGATTATTCCCTGTGGCCATGTCAGCAGACTGTAGTCTTGTGCCTCCCCAGGAGACTGAAACAAAACTTATTTTTTATCCTTTGTTGTCTTATTAAAAAAAAAGAAACCCTCTAAAAGAAGCAAGGCTTTAATATTATATATATATGAAATAAAATAAAATACAATGAAATAAATATATGAAATAAAATTCAACTGGGAGATGCAGGCAATCACAGCCATTAAAACCCAGCCCTTCTTATATATATATATGTTTGAAGTGTTCCATGTCTCATAGAAAACATATTATTACCCTCTGAAAGGATGACCTTCACTGACATTTCATTTCAAGGGTATTGGCTTGGTTGACTATCTTTCTTTTAAGTCTCCACACATTTATTTGAAACTTGCAGATGTTTTTGTACCAATTAAATGTCTATACTCTGAAGATGACCATTCATGAGCAATTCCAGAGTTTCATTGGTGACAGGTAGATTTAGGTTTTCATGACCATTTAAGTGGATACCTTTTGTCCTATCTTGTGTGATAACCAAACAAATTTCACTTCTGAGTGTTGGATGACACCTTAAGAAGTGTTTTTCAGGAGGTAAGATGACTTTACTATTTTCTAGCTTCTCTTTTAGGCATTGGTTCAACAAACATTTTAAACATATTTACACAGAATATGTCCTTAGAGTAAAAAGACATGAGAAGTGTACAGAGTTTCTGCTTTCAAGAGGTCAAGAATTTGGTAGGCAGACAAGCAGTGTTTGATTAATTGCAAATAAAATGTGATGTAATTGCTTGACTCTAAATTAAATAAGAAAAAGATATGTATAGAGTACAATTTTTGTCCCAGAGAGAACAAAGGGAATGTTTAGGTGAGGACTTGAAGTCCCAGAACAGGTAAATAACCTTGGATATGCGTAATTAAGAAGAGACCCCCATATGGACCATGGTGACAAAAAGACATTCCACTGGGGGGGAAATGTACCTACTCAGGCCTGGAGGTATGAAACAGTATTGTATATTTGGAGAATTGAAAGTATCTGAGTCTGTTTATAGTAGTGGCTCTTACGACTCGTCAAACATTTTTCATTGTGACAAGTAGTGAAAAATATATTTTATGTAGTGATGTAGTACCCAACACGTGTACACACAAATTTAACAGGAACAAAAGACAAAAACTTCACAAATACTATTTGATGATATAGTATATTATCAATATTATAAAGAATAATATAGTATATTATCAATATTATAAATAATATTTGCTGCTGCTGCTAAGTCACTTCAGTCGTGTCCGACTCTGTGCGACCCCATAGATGGCAGCCCACCAGGCCCCTCTGTCCCTGGGATTCTCCAGGCATGAATACTGGAGTGGGTTGCCATTTCCTTCTCCAATGCATGCATGCATGCTGTCACTTCAGTCGTGTCCAACTCTATGCGACCCTCTGTGCAGCCCACCAGTCTCCTCTGTCCAGAGGATTCTCCAGGCATTTAACGATAATTTAAATAATGTTTATCCTTGCTAAATACAATATGCTTTGATATTTTCTTTCCTCATCTCTGTGGTTCTGTTTCATTTAAAAATGCTGCTGCTGCTGCAGCTAAGTCGCTTCAGTCATGTCCGACTCTGTGTAACCCCGTAGACAACAGCCCACCAGGCTCCACTGTCCCTGGGATTCTCCAGGCAAGAGCACTGGAGTGGGTTGCCATTTCCTTCTCCAATGCATGAAAGTGAAAGTGAAAGGGAAGTCGCTCAGTCATGCCCGACTCTTCGCGACCCCATGGACTGCAGCCCACCAGGGTCCTCCATTCAAGGGACTTTACAGGCAAGAGTACTGGAGGGGGTTGCCATTAAAAATGCTGGTCATGACTTATTAAACTGATGACAATTTATTAGTGGGTCATTACCTACAGTTTGAAAAACGATAGTATGGTCTGTAAGTACTCAGGGGGAGGGAACCAGACTGGAGAGTCATCAGGAATCAGATCACACTAGAGGAAAACATAGACAGAGAAATCTTTGATAAAAACTGCAGCAATGTTTTTTGGATCTGTTTCTTACAATATTGGAAATGAAAGCAAAAATAAACAAATGGGAATTAACTAAACTTAAAAGCTTCTGCACAGCAAAAGAAACCACAAACAAAGCAAAAAGACAACCTATAGAATGGGAGCAAATATTTGCAAACAATATGACTGACAGGGGATTAATTTCCAAAATATAAAAACAGATCATACAACTCAGTAACAACAACAACAACAACAAAATCCAAACAACTCATAAAAAAATAGGCAGAAGACTAAAATAGACTTTTCTCCAAAGAAGATGTAATGATGGCCAAGAGACACATGAAAATATGCTCCACATCACTAATTATTACTAAAATGGAAATCAAAATTAAAATTACATACTACCTCACACCAGTCAGAATGGCCATCATTTAAAAGTCTACAAATAATAAATGCTGGAGAGGATGTGGAGAAAAGGGAACCTTCTTACGCTACTGGTGGAAGTGTTAATTGGTGCAGCCACTATGGAGAACAGTATGGAGATTCCTTAAAAAAACTAAAATTAGAGTTACTATATGCTCCAACAATTCCACTCTTGGACATATATCCAGAAAATAC